>NC_049904.1:17738727-18453889 GCF_001411555.2 Juglans regia | reverse complement strand
GGGGGGGGGGGTGATGACGATAGGTGTGTCGAACAAAGTGAAGATCGGGTTTGGCCGTTTAGGGGGAAGGGGGGCATACATTGCATGCACCTCCATTGTTCATTTTTCTAGAGTTTCTACGTGTCTTACTATTATTAGCGGGTGTAAAATGAAGTTTTACACTCATTCGGCTGATGGCTTCACGCAAATACAAAATATTTCACCTGAAAAAAAAAAGGAAAAAAGGTCAGTGGTCTGACAAAAAAAAAAAAAGAAAAAAAGAATTAATTACCATCAACTAATCGGTCCAGGTAAAAATGATCTAAAAAAAAAAGAAAAAAACTATTCAAGTAGCTAAATTAGGAGGTTTGTGACAAATATCTTCCAACTATTCTAATAATATCAATGTTTTTTTTATTGGCACCAGATATCAAGGAACAAAGTTCGGAGTAATCCCGAGAGTGTGTACAAGCTCTCGACAAGTAGTATCAAATGAGTCATTTTCCCAACACATCCGATCTTCTCTCGCCAGTTATAATTAATCTAGACGAGTACATTAACTAGGCATAAAATGAAATAAAAATAGAAAAAGATAGGAACAATTTACTCCAACATACATTAATATGTTGGTCTGAGCAACAAATTAAGGATATACTAGGACAGTAATCTTGTGTATTTTTTTTTTATTAGTCCCAACGTCATAAATTCTCAACAAAGGTTTTCAGTATTGCACATCATTGCACAGGCCAACAACATAACAAGCAGTAGTCAATTAGTGAAAATCATTACTACCATTTCAGCAAACAAATCATGCTTCCGCGCGTGATATAATATAAACATATATATACTAACTAACCATTCTGATCTCCCATGACTGCCTGCACAATCTAGCTACATGAAATAGTACAAACATAAAGAATAAATAAAAATCAACACTAATATTGAGTATCAACTTCATCCTAACTAATTATGAGTCTTTGATTTTCAGATCCCATTGAGCTACCACTCTTAATATAGTTTACAAATCTCCTCAGAGATCATAACCAAACCAAACATGGCCCTAAAATTTGTGACTGGCATAAGAGGATCAAGTAGCTTAATTAGTCCAATTAGATGGGATTAAGGCTCTAATTGAATTTATTTGAGTTATACTCTCATAGAAGGTCAACTAAATATATGTGTAAGATAATGAACAGTTTCATCTATCTACCAATGAATTAATTAGAAATATGAAAACTACAATGCCATAACAGTGGCTCAAAGCTTTCAAGAATCAATGGAATCAATTTGCTTTACCTCGCTCATCCACAGGGGGCTTTAGCCTAAAGGATTTCGCTGTCTTAGAGTCTATCCCATCTAATACCACAGCTTGATACGTCTTAATCTCACCTCCATCGCCAAGATCCGTGGCCATGAAAGTTCTATAATACATGATTACGGGGGTAGCCTAACCCATTACCTTCAAGGCCCTAACAAACTCCAACTCTGCATTGGCATCCTACACACCAACCAAAGCCATCACGAATTTTGCCAACTTTCTCTTTAAGAAGATGATGATGATGGATGATGATGATGACGACACGATGAAAGAGAAACCTTGAACCGACGATTGTATTCGTCGATTGCGAGCTACGAATACTATTTGTTAAGTAAAAAAATGCTACTCATCATCTTTACACCACATATCACATATAAATTTTTAATTTTTAATTTTTATTTCTCTTATCAAATATGTGATGTACAGATGATGAGTATAAAAACTTAATTAGTTTAGGAAGAATAAAATAAAATAGAAACTTAAAAAAATAAAAATAAGTGTTGTTTATGTGATGTGTAGGGATGATGAGTAGCAAATCTCTTGCCCTTATTATAGTCGTAGTCTAAGTTGCATGATTTAAATTGGTGGAAACAATTGACGCCACGGAAGGCAGAAACATCTAAGCCCTAAACCAACAAATGACACAAAAAGATGGAGGAATTAAGCAAAAAATTAAAGCTGGAGTAGGCACCGGCAATGATAATATATAGATAAAAGATTGGATTCTTGATCTTGTGCCATCTCATCACGGTAATCATCTAGTGGGTTTATGTATCGGCGAACATGTAGAAGAATTTATTGACATCCTCGTTTTGTTATACAGATGAGATGAAATAAAAGTTAAAAGTTGAATAAAATATTATTACAATATAATTTTATAAGATTATTTTTATTTTAAATTTAAAAATTTTGAATTATTTATTAAATTTAAAAATTTTGAATTATTTATTAAATTTAAAAATTTTGAATTATTTATTATATTTAGTCCCCAATTTGGTACGGTTTTTAAACAACATTTCTTATGTTAAACTTGTGATAATAACAAATCAAAAAAATTCAGAAAGCTCTAGAATATTAAAAAATGGAAAAAAAAAACCCAAATGCCTAAAAATATCAAAGTAAAACATGAAATAAAAGTTATATTTATATTAAAATGTCTAAAGGTATGTTAACCTAATCTATTTTGCAAATAAAAATTCTACTCAGCATCCCTACATCACTCATTTGCTAAACTAAAAAAGATTAAAAGATAAAAAATAAAAATTCACATCAGCAAGTGTGTGGTATAAGATTGTAGAATAGTAGTAGAATGACTTTTTATAAATGGGAGTAGTTGCAGTAAGCGATTGTCATAGCGCTTCCGCTCATGTTTTACCCTCCAATTACAAGTTACCAGGGCTTGTTTGTTTTCAAAGATGAGATGAGATGAGTTGAGATTAAAATTAAAAAGTTGAATAAAATATTGTTAGAATATATTTTTTAATATTTGTTTTGTTTTGAGATTTGAAAAAATTGAATTGTTTATTTTATTTTATGTGGGAATTTGAGAAAGTTGTAATGATGTGATTGGAGGTTTTCAAAGTTTTGAGTTTCACTCTTGAAAACAAACGAGCCTTGGGCAGGTTTGGAGGGTGGGATGAGATACAAAATTCTCATCTCATCTCATCTCATTATTATACATTTTTCAAATCCCCATACAAAATATAATAAACAATTCAACTTTTTTAAATCTCAATTCAACTTTTTCAAATCCCAATACAATAATAATATCAAAACATAATATTTTAAACACTAAAACAAAACACAAAATTCTCATCTCACCCTCCAAACCTACCCTAGAGTTCTACTAATTCTAAAAAAAAAACCCTTAAAGGAAAACTCTAAAGTATAAATTCTACACTTCTAAAACCCCAAACCCTAATTATTTTTAGGTAAACATGGTTCTACACCCCATGTGCTATGGCCACCTAAGATTTGGTTCATGTGCAAATTTTTTCAAAAGGAAAAAAAATTCAAAAATATTAAATGCCTAACTAAAAACATAAAATCAAAGTTCTATTTATGTTGTGTAATTGACTTGAAATGTATGTGTGCAACTTCTGGATAGGATTTCAAAATAAGGAGATCTAATACCAAACCTATGTTTGAAGGAGCCGGAGCGCCCACAAATTCAATAAAAATAATATGTATCATTTTTTTTTAAGTATAAGCAATATGGATCGTGAAAACTATTGAAAGGATGTATGCATCTTGATCATGATCTCTATGATCAGATGCCTACTTCATGAGATTCTGAATCGGTCAAATGATTCATTTTCCCATATAAGACAGCGGCATACTTGATAGTTGAATTGGAAATCTGAGAGCAATTTCACTCCTTTCAAAGACAGCAGCACTAACTGGCACATGTTTTTGGTGTTGCTTAAATTTTTTTTGGTTCTAGCAGAATTGATAATATTCTTTTAGTTAACTAGCATCTCACAATGGCAGCACATCGGGTAGAGTTAGATTTGAGATTAGCTTTTCCCTTCTTTCTTTCTGCATCTCTCTTTTATACTTCCCTTGTACTATGGCTATGTTCATACCTTCATTTTGCTTGCTTTTATCATAATAATTGTGATCATTGGTTTTATCTTCATCATCTGCTAGTTGCGACAGAATATAGCGTTTCTGCCTTCATCTGAAATTTTAGGTTAGCAGGCATCACATTGGACCTAGCAACTCTGCTCTTACGACTCATGTCAGTGCCTAACGAGGACAAAATGGCTTCTCATGCTCAGGTATTCCTTTCATGCATTGAAAAACATACTATTTTGTGGCTTAACTGTTGAACAATGGAAGATGCTATGAGAACGTCCAGGATTTTAGTTTTGAATTGGTTGGATTCTCTTGCATTGCAAGGAATTCCTTGGGAACTTACCATTAAGGCAATCCATTACAACAAGATTGAAGGCCTCAAGTTTCCTGAGCTAATACACAGTCTTAGGCTGAAATCAGGTCTAAAAAAGGGTGTGTTCTGGATTGTGTTGTTAAGAGCCTCCCTTTCTACTCTTGTGAAAGATGCCTGCAAAGAACTAAACATTTTCTTTTTTCATTCCTGTTTATCGTCCCTTTTTTGTGTGTTTTTGCATCTGTGTTTACGAGTTTGTTTCACTTAATTTTCGTTTCCCTTCTTTTGTTGTGATATTTCGGTTCTCAACTGAATTAGATATATCAGATATGAGGCGCGGTAGCAGCTGTCATTATCTTTTGTTGGTTTAACTGCCCAACGAAAGATGGCCCTAAATACTGCAGATTGGTTTCATATATTGACCAGAAGTAAAGATAGTTCAGACTCTTTCCTTATGTCTCATTATAATAAAAATTTAGAAACTTGTTAGTATGTGTAGAAAGTTTTCTGTGTGGAATTAGTCATATTTCTTTGGTTTTGCTCGCAGCTTTCATCTCATTTTTTTGGGGATCTCCTTGATTCCATTATTGTTGATGTGGCATCTCAGTGCCATCGAATAGCAAGGTTGGGCCTTGATCGTAATTTGGAAGAAGAGGAAGAAGTCGAAGTACCAGTCGAAGGAGACCCTTTCTCATATCCATTTTTTATCCTTGGCCTTGGGAGTGGCGATGGATGACAGCTTTATTCAACTTCTCGTTGGCGTGCCTGACTTACTTTCATTCTTTCCTCATTTTTTTTTTTCCTTTTACACTTTTTTTTCTTGTCCACTCTTTGTTTTCTTTTTGTCTCTTCTTTCTCTCTATTCTTATGTCTTCAAGTGAGAGCCCTATGATAAGCTGGACTTAGTTATTTGGGCCTGTAATATTTTATCCTCCTTCAATAAGTGATAATGGTAGTTACTAATAAGCCAGATCAACAGTTATAAAACAATTATAAATAAAAGTTATAAGTGAATGGTTTTCTAAATCGGTTACAAATAAAACAAAATGCCCAAATTTTGCTAGGGGTTATATTATCAAGTTATGGATCAACGCTTTAGGCCTAGTTTGTACAACATGAATTTTCCATATCGTCCCGTCCCGTCCCGTCCCGTCCATCTTATCTCAATATCTAAACATTACAAATAGAAACACTTTTCTTTATTAAATTTTTAACTTTTTTATTTAATCATTACTTAATCACTATAACTGTTTCAAAATTTCAAATAAAACACAAAAAAATTAACTTTTTCAAATTTTAAAATAAAAATTATATTAAAAAATTATATTCTGACAATATTTTAACTTTATAATATTTTTATTCAATTTTTTTTTCTTATTTATCAAAATCCCATAAAACATTTCCACTCAAATCATTTCAATACTATTCACAAACTAATTTACTATTATTCATAGATCATCTAATCTCATCTAACTATCCACTAAGGGATGAAAATGATCAGTTATAATTACTTATGGGATGAAAAGGTCATAAAGATCGAATCATGCATGTTCATACATATTCTTTCTCATCGCCTTATTATTCACTTTTGGAATCATGCCTTAAAAAGTTGTAGGAAAAAACACGAGTTTTTGTGCACTAGCAGGCCGCCTGCCTTTTTTATTCCGTTATAATATGCTACACGACAGGTCTTTTGTGTCTCCATAATACGTTGGCATTTCTAATTTTCAAGTACATAGTTCAAGCTGCTGCTTCATTAGCAGAGGAAACCTTTTTGAGAACATAAACAGGATCTCCCACTTCGATGACCTTTCCTTTCCCTTCAGCTACAGTTTGAGAGTCCTTCCAGACTAAATTCTGACCAAAGTAGACCTGCAGAATCATTTAACATGCCATTTGTGAATCATCTGGGACGGAATAACATAGTTGGAAGTCTGGGAATTAGGAGTCACCTTTCCCTTCTGTTTTTGAGTTGGACGCAAGACTTTGTCTGACCGGAATGCCTTGAGAGTTTCACTTACCTCAGGGCCTGCTATCCCAGTCTCTTGATTGATTGTAGGGACCTTAAAAAACACAGAAGTGTCTATGTAAATATTGGGAGACATAACACAGTCAATCGGGAAACAATGAATTTTAGAAGGTTCAGACGATGCCAATCTACTACTGTACGAGAAAAGCCCATAGTAGACTCATGGCTGCAAACAGGATATCATGTATCTCTTGCAACAAGGTACATTTAAGAGGAACATGAAATGTTAACATTTTAATTGTAGATTTAATTTAAATGACATATGGTGAGAATGTTATATTGATGTAGGACAATCTCCCCATCAATTAGACAGAGGTGGCTAAAGTTTTCTTTTCTTTTCTTTTGATTGACTATAATTTTAGATCTTCCACATTATCATAGGATTTCTATAGTTTTGGCCTTAATTATAAGATTTTTAGTTTCCAAGCAGCTCAAGCATCTGCATTGGTATCTACTTGGATATCATCAACACTAAATATGTTCAACTTGTTTACCTCTGAGCTTGAAAATGTACTCATGCTTCATCTCTAAATTAAACTGCAAGTAGTACTAGTATCTGTTCCATTAAATGGCATCTCTAGAGCTCATCTTAGATATTTTGTAAGTCACATTTGTTTAATTCTTTGGAAAAAAGGGATTTTAACACCAAACATGAAATACACTGATATTATTATAGAAAATATAATTGACTGCCATGAGATAGGTAGAAAATGAAAAGAGGTAGCTCTTTACCTTACAGCGGGAGCATAGCTTGACACCCTGAAATGTGAAATTGTTTATCCTGATCTCTGTCCATAGATCTTCAGCAAATGGATCACAACCATTTACCAGGATGCTGAAAAATGCAAGTAAAACCTTTTAAAGATTCTAGAACTAGTGTTTATGACACGGATTCAATGACATTTGGTCATGATTAGTGGCTGGTATTGAATTTTATAGTAGTGAATGCCTCTAAATATAAGTAGTGCAGAGTCCAGTGATGCTCATAGATCATGAAATTAAGAGATGTGATAAGTGTAGATACTTGGGCCTAAAACGGTTAACTGGTATGGGATTGTTGAGAAGCTCATTTAGTGCATCCATTGATCCCTGCAAAAGATATGTTGAGATCCACTTTTAAGATTCTATGTGAAAGCAAAGAAAACTTAGTTTACAATTCTCAACAAGACCAACCTGAGACAACAGCAAGTATGGATACATGTCAGAAAATAAGACTTTGTGTCCAGGAGCATATTCAGGTTCCACAGGCCTAGTTTCTGATGCTGCATTAGAAAATGATTGAATCCATGATAAAGGGAAGTAAATATAAGAAATATACGTGAACGAAGAAACAAGCCCAGAGGTTCATAATGACTGGAAATCATCAATGGAGGCGGAAATGGCAAGAGAGGAAAATGAAAGTCTGTATGCATTTTGTCTGCGATGCTTTTTTCTTCAAACACGTGTGCATGTGTGTTACAATGTCAAAGCATGTGCCTCCCGTGCAAATTCATGCTTTGATTCAAGAGAGTTTTTATTTTTCACTAATGCCTCAGACAAAGGAATTTCTGCTTTTCATGGGTACCAACAACCATTGGACACAAAGTCCCAATGTTTTTTTTTTTTTAATTTTAATTTTCACCATCATAATGTTATAAAATTCCTTTGATCAAGCCCTACCAGTATTAAATCGAACTAGCCGGTAGGGCTTCCCAAGAAAATCTGAAAACCATTGTGATGCTTCATCCCCTTCATCCAATGCAGAGCCAGACCATTCCCAGACTGAGACACCATCTGCTGTTTCATGTGGTTTACTTAAAGAAACCTTGAGCACATTCATCCCTGGTGCTTTTAAGACTGTAAAGAAAAATAAGTGGTAAATAGTAATTAAGATCCACAAAGGAAAAAAAGTAGAGCATCTTGCATGTTTCCTGTGGAATGAAAGGGGAAATAAGTTCAACAGATATAATACCACTCCTTTTGCAATATAACCTCCATATCAAAGTTGTCATCCAGCCTCCAACATGAAATATGGGTTGCAATCTGCCCTAAAGATCTATTCATTACGATGAATGAAATACAGGTGATGTGGCTCAATCATAGCGGTCTAATTCTAGAGAGGCCGAATTACAACTAATGTTTCAAATGTGAGGGTTAAACAGCAAATTTAGAAGTTACAGGTCATATTACAAAAGGTAATTTAAGGGGGGGTTAGAGTATACTTTCTCCTTCTAGCCCATTAGCACAGGCCATTGAATCACAACCCCATCTCCAAGCTCATCATTCCCACCCGAGTAATCTAGGTACAAGTCCAAAATGTACAAGCCTTGCACAAGTCGTTTATAAAAATGTGGGCCTCATCAAGAAAAAGTGAGTTTTTCACACTTTTCACGGTGGGTTCACTTTTTTATAAAAGGCTTGTGCATTTGGAGCTTGTATATATCATTTCTCTTCCCACTAATAGGCTATGAAAACTCTACGAAATACGAGGGCAAAATGACAATGCAGAGCTTAGTTACAGATGGAAGTATACACTAGTGAGAAAATATTATCATACAGTGGAGAAACAAAGGATTAAGTTTACATCTTAACAGCTAGTAGCTTTATATAGCTTTATAAACAATCTGGCCAATATATATACATATACATATAGGGCACACACACACAATCTGGCCCATACATATACATATAGGACATGCGTGCCTGCACATACCTAGACAGAAGAGAGAACAAAGGAACATACATCAATTTGATAATTCAATAATTGGTAATGCTAAACCCACTTCTATTGTGAGAGATCAATATAAAGAGTAAAATGGCACCTGAAAGGAGGCATGTCCTCACCAGAATTTCTAAGAAATTTTGTTTAGAAGAAAATATAATTTTTACAAGGGTTAATTACATTTCCCACACGATTCTCAGTTGCACCCATGAATTTTGATTCATTGTAACTTGAACCCTAATCTGAAGTTTCAGCATCAGTACCCCCCCCACCCCCCCCAATTCTTTCCAATAACAAATGACAGTTAATTTTGACAAAAATGCATATAAAGAGACAAAAATCGGCTTTTTTTTTTTACTTTTTATATATGTTTACATTCAAATTAATGACTGGTTTTGACAAAAGGCTTAACTGACATCAAAAGATCAAATTGGGGCCTGAATTGCACCAAGTATATTAAGTGAGAATGAGGTGATAATTGACTTGGGGAAATTTTATTAATTCTAAAAAAATGAACATAGAATTTACCCATATATGAGCTCTGAGTAGGTTCCCAACCCTCTATAAAAGCATCACTTGGCAACTCCACCACAACTAAAGCAAGTCTTGGTTCAACTCTTTGAGTGCATGCCCTCCCTTTGGCATTTACAACAACCCATTGCCGATCCCAACGAAACCCTGCAATATCCATAGCCAACAGAAAGGGAAAAGTAATAAGCTGAATTGACACAGTTTTGGCCTTGTTTGGTTACACACAATTTCTCTAAATTTTTCAATTTCTTTTCTAAAACCAAACCAAACATCTTTAAATCTTAAACAATGTTTAATTTCAACTTTTCATCCAATCATTACTCAAACACAAATCAATACAACTTTTACAAACTCCAATACAAAAATACTCTTTGAAAACTTATACTCACAACTTTTAAACTCTACCTATCCACTTTCACAAACTCCAATACAAAATTTAATTTCAAAAAAACTATTCAAATCTTTCTTTCTCCTTTACCTAAACCCAATAAACACCAAATCTCAAAAACTTCTCAAAAATTTTAAAAATCTTTCACAACCAAAAATACCCATGTCTCTAGTCCTGGCTGTTCTAGTTGTTTACGTGGAAATTTTGAAAACCTTTTATCAATATATGATGAGAATTAGCAATTATTTTTTAAGATGTACAAAAGAGTAGAATAGTTAGCGTAGAAGTTTACATGTGGGTTGGCTCAGATTTCTAAGAATCATGAACAGTCCTAACTCGAACTAAAGTCTCAAATCAAGAGTCAAATTGATAGTTTGGATTTCACTTTTATAAGAAGGGTGATAGTTTAGAAGGGTTAGTATAATCCTCAGAATTATCTGCACCAGTCCATTGAATAACATTTTTCATATGAGGAGTTTCACAAATGCTTCCTATGATTTTAAATCTAAGAAGTATACATAAATATATATATATATATATATATATATAAATATATATATATCCTGCAGTCCACCAAAATCTTCGTTATGTTTTCTCCCAATCAATTTCAAGATTCCGAAGAAGCTCCCACCGTTTAAAAAATACTTACTAATACTCAAAGTTTTTAACGTACGGTTACTAACTTCACATTACAAGAACATAGATAATCAATCAGAAA
This sequence comes from Juglans regia, assembly GCF_001411555.2. Taxonomy (NCBI): domain Eukaryota; kingdom Viridiplantae; phylum Streptophyta; class Magnoliopsida; order Fagales; family Juglandaceae; genus Juglans; species Juglans regia. Next base: position 18,443,335 of record NC_049904.1, on the reverse strand, counting down.
GTATACAGTTTTAACACCCAACCTCAAAGTACTTATTCTTCCTGAATTTCAAATAAACTGAAAAAACAGAGATACACAAGCACTGATGAAAGAAAATAATTCCAGAGAGCAGAGAGAACAGTCAAATGGGTTGTAGAAACCATGGGGAAAGAAAAAGATAAAGAAAAATTGAAGAAAAGGGTCATATTGATCTTACCGGTAGCAGTGATCGGTGCTCGGAGAAGTGAGATTCCGCGACACGACTTTACTGGGTATATAAAAATCGATGAGACCCTGGCTGCCATCCTGTGAGAGTCGTGTGTTTTTAGCGAGCGATATTGATAGGTCCCAAATGAATAGAACAGAAAATATTAAAGGAAAGCCGTATTCTCTTCGGGTGAGAATGTACCACAATTTGACTCAACAATGATTAGATGCTTTATTCATAATTCTCCTCTACTTAAATAGCAGAATTGCACCGAAATAACAGGAAACAAATAACAGACTTGCGGACTGACTTGCGGAACAATAATGGAAAGACGCGGACTGACTTGCGGACTAATTACCGAGACTGCAGCTCACAAAACAGAGCCTAAAACAAAATAAATACAAAGCGTAAAAATAGAAAGCTTAAGCATAGAGTGACACTAAACGGAAACCCTCCGTTTCGTGCGTTTGTGCGGACGCCATGCGCGCTTCATGCGTATAAACTCGCTGATCAGTTATGCATGCTACGCTCGCGCGCAATTCATGCGCGCCTCACGCGTATATGCTCACGGACCCAGTCTTGCCCATTGACCCCGTCACGCCGCATGCTATCTTCCGTAACAGATTATCCCAAATATTTGGGATTTGGTTTACGAAGTCTTGCGGAACGACGTGGCCTATCATTACTCCCCCCAACAAGCAGATCCTTGTCCTCAAGGTCCAGACGCGGGAACATTTCCTTCAGCTTGGCAGTTGATTCCCATGTTGCTTCTTCGGGTGGAAGGTGTTTCCATTGCACCAAGCCTTGTTCAACCATCTGAGTCCCTTGCTTGAGCCATCGGTAGTCTAAAATAGTTTGAGGTTCTAAGATGACTTCCCCCTCATCGGAGAAAGGTGGTAACTTTTAGCTTCAACCCCCTCTCGGTTGAGGTCTTCATTAAACTGGTAGCTTTTAAGTAGCGATACATGAAACACTGGGTGAATGCGTGCTTCCTCCGGCAACTTTAATTTATATGCAACTGGCCCAATTTTTTCGAGAATTTGGTAGGGTCCGAAGAAACGGCTAGCCAGTTTTTGGTGGACCCGTTTGAAGACCGTTTGCTGGCGATATGGATGTAGCTTCAACAGCACCCAGTCGCCGATATTGAATGTAATGTCCCTTCTTTTTTTATCTGCCATTTGTTTCATTCTGTTTACTGAGCGTTCTAAGTTTACTTTCAATTGCTGTAGGAGTTCATCTCGCGTCATCAGTTGCTTGTCCACTTCCTCTACCGGTGAGAGGCCTTCTTGGTATGTTGGAATGGTTGGTGGTAATCTACCATATAGTGCCTGAAACGGGGTCATCCCAGTGGAAATATGATATGTTGTATTATACCAGTATTCTGCCCAAGGTAAGTAGCTGCTCCACTTCCGTGGCCATTGATGGACAAAACAGCGAAGGTATTGTTCGACGCAGCGGTTGATGACTTTCGTTTGGCCATCCGTCTGGGGGTGGTATGCGGAACTGAGTTGTAATTTGGTGCCTGATAGTTTAAAAAACTCTTTCCAGAAGTTACTGATGAAAATTGGGTCCCGATCACTAACAATTGATTTGGGCATGCCGTGAAGCTTGATGATGCCCTCCACAAATTTTTCTGCTACAATTTTCGCAGTGAAAGGATGACTCAAAGTGATGAAATGAGCGGACTTACTTAGCCTGTCGACAACCACCATGATAGAGTCTTTTCCTTGCGACGTTGGAAGGCCTTCAATAAAGTCCAACGTGATATCGTCCCACACTTGGCATGGAATGGGCAGCGGTTGAAGGAGACCAGCTGGGGCTAATGTCTCGGATTTTATTTTCTGGCATACCTCGCACCCTTTTATGTAGTCTTGCACTGACTTATGCATCCCCGGCCAATAAAATTGTTGTTTCAGCTTCTTGAATGTTCGGAGAACGCCTGAATGACCCCCTGTTTTCGTGTCGTGCATTTCATGTAATAGGGTTGCCCGTAAGTCCGCATTATTTGGTATAATGACCCTCCCCTTGTATAGTAATAGACCCTGACGCCACGTATAGGATCCCTTTGGCTGTTCTGTTGCCTCGCGACTCTTGGACTGAATGTATTGGTCTGTTGCTGTAGCTTTTTTAATCTCTTCCCATAAATTAACCTGCGGAAAAAAAATGTTAAGAAGAGTGGGACTACCCTGCTTTCGGGAGAGGGCATCTGCTGCGGAATTCTCCCGTCCTGGTTTGTATTTAATTTCATAATCGTAGCCCAAGAGCTTAGCAACCCATTTTTGTTGCTCCGGTGTTGTTATTCGTTGTTCCAGCAGATATTTGAGGCTGCGTTGGTCGGTCTGAATATAGAATTTATGGCCTAGAAGATAAGGCCGCCAGGTGCGTATGGCTTCGATGATAGCCAACATCTCCTTTGTGTACGTCGACCAGGATTGTTTTGTCATTCCGAGGGCTCGACTCATGTAAGCAATTGGTTTGCCTTGTTGAGACAGTACCGCTCCAATCCCTTCTCCTGATGCATCTGTTTCAATGGTGAAAACATCATTGAAGTTAGGCATAGCTAGAATCGGTGTGGTCGTCATGGCCTGTTTGAGATTCTGGAAAGCGTTTTCAGCTTCTGCATGCCATCCGAACTGGCCTTTTTTGAGAAGATTACTGAGAGGCCGTGCTATTATGCCATAGTCCTTGACAAACTTCCGGTAATAACTTGTCAAGCCTAGAAACCCACGTAATTCCGAAATGTTAGTAGGTTGAGGCCAATCTACCATAGCAGAAATTTTATGTTTGTCTACTTTCACTCCTTGGTTAGTGATGATATGACCCAAGTACTCCAACTCCTGCTGCCCGAATGCACACTTGCTTTTTTTGACAAAAAATTTGTGCTGCCTCAGTATTTCGAAGGCTTGTCTTACATGCACTAAATGTTGATCCCAGTCTGGACTATATATCAGAATATCATCAAAAAAAACTAATATGAATTTTCGGAGTTGCTTTCGGAAGATGGTATTCATGATAGCTTGAAACGTGGAAGGCGCATTACATAAGCCAAAGGGCATAACCAAGTATTCGTAATGTCCATTATGCGTTCGGAAAGCAGTTTTATGGATATCACCTGGTTTAACTCGGACTTGATGGTATCCTGCCCGCAGATCGAGCTTGGTAAAATAAGAAGCCCCGTAGAGTTCATCCAACATATCGTCCACTGTTGGAATCGGAAATCGGTCTTTAATGGTTGCGGTGTTGAGCGCGCGATAATCAGTGCAGAATCGCCAGTTTCCGTCTTTCTTCTTCACCAGTAATACGGGTGAGGAGAAGGGGCTAGTGCTGGTTCGCACAAGCCCGACTTGCAGCATGTCTTGGACTTGTTTTTCAATCTCGTTTTTTTGATAATGTGCATATCTGTAAGGCCGCACATTAATTGGTTCGATCCCTTCCTTGAGGGTGATGCTGTGCTCAACCTCTCTTGTGGGTGGTAAGCTCGAAGGTTCAATGAACAAGTCTGAGAACTCCTGCAATAACTCACGGAAACTTGGATGAATGTTCTGTTGCAGTTCCGTATGGGCAACCTGGAGGCACACTGCGAATAGAGCATGGCTAGGACGAATTCCCTTGGTTAGCTCTTCAATTGATGCTGCTTGAATATTTTGCCCGTCGATGCCCACCAACTTCTTGGTCTGGTTCTTCCATGTGAATTCCATAGTTAATTTTCTCCAATCGCACACCACAGAACCAAGAGTTTCAAGCCATTGAATACCCAAGACCACGTCTAAACCTGTGAGTGGTAAGGAATATAGTGTTAATGAAAATTTGGTGTCATGTAAGTTGATTGGTACCTCCTCAAACCTCCCTTGGCATTTAAGCTTTTCTCCATTGGCGACTCGGACCGTGAAGCTTTCCGTAGGTATCACTGGAAGACGCAGCAGATTGGCCATATGCTCACTAATGAAGTTGTGAGTTGATCCGCTATCGATTAATACGATAACCTCGTGGTTGCGAATTTTGGCAGCGATTCGCATGGTTTTGGGAGCTGTCCATCCCGTTAATGCATGCAGTGTAATTTCTGGTTCTGGCGCTCCTTCGTGGTTTTCTTTAATTGTTTGTTCGTCGGTGACATCGTCGCACACCAAGTTGTCGTCATCCTCACAACTTTCCAGCAGGAGTATCCGTGGGCCTTGACATTTATGACCTGTAGTAAAACTTTCATTACAATTGAAACATAAACCTTGGAGACGTCGTCGCTGCATTTCCTCCCAACTCAGTCGTCGCACTGGAGCGACAGGTGCTGCCCGATTCGCTGGTGGAAGAGCTGGGGGAGCTCGTAATGGTGGTGCAGGTCGTAAGAACCTCCTTTGTCTCATTAGTTGATCATCTCTCATCCTTGCGAAACGGATAACATCTTTCAAAGTCTGTGGTTTAAACATACGGATTCCATCCGAAACTTCTGTCTTCAAACCACCCATGAAGGTGCCCACCAGAGCCTTCTGTGTCCAACCTTTGACCCGGTTGCCTAATTGCTCGAATTCCCGTTGGTAATCACGTAGGGAACCCGTCTGCCGAATTCGGGATAAAGCCTCGTCAAAGTCCTCTCAGTCCGATGGCCCAAAGCGCGCCCATAGTTCCTCTTCAAAATCAATCCATGAAAGAATTCGACCTTCCTCTTGAAACGTCCTGCGAATCCATTGCCACCACTGGTTGGCTTCTCCTTCCAAATGGTAAGATGCTAATGTAACCTTTTGGTTGTCGGGAGTGTTTTGGAACTCGAAGAACTGGTTCACACGGTTGAACCACTCCGTTGGATCATCTCCTGAAAATCGAGGAAATTCTAATTTTGCCGTTTTGGAGGATACCACAAGTCGTCCCCCATTGTGACCTTCACGGTTTGGATTACCCTGGTTTGGAGGTTCTTGGTTGGCAAGGAGCACATCAGAGAGACGGTTAAGAGTCTCTTCAACGTGTCGCAATCGATCCGCCATGCCCAGCTCCATCCGGTGTAGCCCCTCTTGAACTTCACCAAGTCCAGCCTCCAGATGTTCAATTCTCTCTTTATTGGTTCCCATAGTAAAATGAACCTGGCTCTGAGGCCAATTGATAGGTCCCAAATGAATAGAACAGAAAATATTAAAGGAAAGCCGTATTCTCTTCGGGTGAGAATGTACCACAATTTGACTCAACAATGATTAGATGCTTTATTCATAATTCTCCTCTGCTTAAATAGCAGAATTGCACCGAAATAACAGGAAAAAAATAACAGACTTGCGGACTGACTTGCGGAACAATAATGGAAAGACGCGGACTGACTTGCGGACTAATTACCGAGACTGCAGCTCACAAAACAGAGCCTAAAACAGAATAAATACAGAGCGTAAAAATAGAAAGCTTAAGCATAGAGTGACACTAAACGGAAACCCTCCGTTTCGTGCGTTTGTGCGGACGCCATGCGCGCTTCATGCGTATAAACTCGCTGATCAGTTATGCATGCTACGCTCGCGCGCAATTCATGCGCGCCTCACGCGTATATGCTCACGGACCCAGTCTTGCCCATTGACCCCGTCACGCCGCATGCTATCTTCCGTAACAGATTATCCCAAATATTTGGGATTTGGTTTACGAAGTCTTGCGGAACGACGTGGCCTATCAGATATCAATAGCAAAGCCGTCGACTCTTCTGGACTTGATGGTGCTATTATAGAGCTGACAGTCGCGAGATGTATACCAACCTATTGTCTGTCTAATATGCATCAGTTCATGTCTGTTAATATAAACGTGTTTATCATGCTAGTTATTCCAATCGACATTTCTGTAGATATTGACAATTTAGGCATGCAACCTGACCCACCCGTCCAAGCCAGGTCGGTCCGTCCAAACAGGGTCGGCCGAATTTTTTTTTTAATTTTTATTTATTTATTTATTTTTATTTTAAGAATAATCCAATCCGAAGTGTGGATCTATATAGTAAGCTTGTTTGTACTTTACATCCAATTCTACTCTATCGCTAAGTATAGTTAACAGTCTTCTGTATATGACTTCAGATAAATACTGACTTGGGTTAAGAGCTTAAGATCAGTACTCAAACTAAAAGATTATAATTATGATTATTTATATATATATATACGCCTCTATTAAATAAGCGTGAATGATGAATGAACAGTATTTTCGTCCAATTTTGTCCCTTTTTTGTGATTAAATTCTCATTTCTTTCCTCCTGTTATTCTTTTTACCGATGGTCTATATGTGTAAATTCTTCTTTTTCTAAATATGCCCCTTATTTTCTCACGAAATTCCCAATTGTTTTCTCTTTTGCTTCTTGCCAACAGTGTTTGCTGTTTTTCTCATGTGGATTTGTATTTCCAGTGTCCTGTATTTTACAAATCTTCATAGAGAGCCTTCGATCCTTCAACTTTTTTTTTGCTTGTCAATCACAGCATCATGTGGATATGATTTGTTTTGGTTTTTTTTCTCAGTTCAATATATTAAATTCTCTACAAAGTGAGTAATTTGCTAAGACTGAATACTTGGATCTAAAAAATAAATGCATAAGCTGATACCAGAAATTCCATCAGATGATTCCAGAAACAACAAAGCAAATTCATACACATGTACAGAAGAAGAAAGGAAATTCAAAGCCAAACACAATATGTTGAAATTTCTATAAAATCATTAAAACAATATATCCATATACACGAGAGGGAACCAAATAAAAAAAACAATTTGTAATGTTGATCAGCGCGTATCTTGAAATGTTGTCCTGTCAAGTAATGTCGCAACTTCCTTACTTCTATCACCAATGCTAGGAATTCTTTCTCGTAGGTAAATACTGTGAGACTCTTTCCCTTTAGCCCTTGACTGAGATAGGCAATTGGTTGCCCTAGGCCTTCTCCCGAAACATCACACTCCACCACAAAAGTCTTTGAGAAATTGGGTAATCTCAAAACTGGTGGGTTCATCATTGCTTCCTTGAGCTGCTCAAAAGCTGTTCGTGCCTTTTTAGTCCAAATGAAAGAATTATTTCGAAGTCGTGCTGTGAAGGGTACTGCAATTGTTTTGTAGTTCTGTACAAACTTATGGTAATATCCTATAAGACTCAAAAATCCACGCAACATCTTAGGATTTGTGGGCAAAAGCTTCTGCATGGCAGTAATTTTCTGGGGATTGGCCTTGACACCCTTCTGAGAGATTAAGTGCCTTGAGTATTCCACTTCTTTGCAAAAAGCTGATGAGATTTTAGAGTCTCCAGAATAGTACGTAAATGCTGTAAAAGCTCCTTCAAAGATTTACTGTAAATTTAAATATCATCAAAGAAAATCAAGACAAACTTTCTTAGGTAGGGCCTGAAAACTTCATTCACCAACTCTTGAAAGGTGGATGGAGCATTCACCAAAAACTCATGAAAGTAAACCACATCGTAAGGTCAGTAAAATTCCACAAAATAGAGCCAAGACTCCTTAGCCAGTCCACTCCTAACACCACGTTGCAGCCTAGCTCCTAGGGTCAACAGGTGGAGATGAGCCTTAAACCGTAGGTTTTGTAGCTGGATAGGAACTGCCCTATAAAAACCACTGCATGGAAGGCTATCTCCATTAACCACTTTGACCGACAGTTGGCTCTCTCCCACTGAAAATCTAGACTTCTTTGCTACATAAGGATCCACAAAGCTAGGAGTACTACCTGTGTCGATGAGAATCAGCACCTTGTGGTGAACATCGCCCAACAAGGAGATGCTGAAGGAAGCAGAGAGAAGATGAAGAAGAAATAATCAATAGCCGCAACAAAAAGAACACAAAACAACTCAAAATTATGCTGGAGCTTCAACATTTCTTATAAAGGCCCAAAGTATTACCTTTACTGGTAAATTTTCGTTGAATGGATTCCGTAGATGGCGAGATTTTTGGAAGGACCATTCACATAACTGCATATAGGAATGTGCAAGTAGCCATTAAAATTTTTTATTTATAACAAGTAGGCATGCACATAAAACTGTTAATATATGTAAACTATTTAGTTTTCTGCTCCATCAATTTTACCTTGTCTACTTAGCCAAATAAATAAATAAAAATTTTCCCTATATCCATAATAGTATACATATTTCAAAAAGAGTTTCAAAAAAATGCCAAAAGTTCAGACACTCAATGTAAATTCTTCTTTTCTTTAAAGCTTCAGGAAAACCAACTCTGGTATGGAATGTGCATATCAGCCGCTTGTATAAAACACAATTACATTTCTCAAAACAAGCCCGTGACCTGCAATCAGAATCTCAAGAAAGAAAAGAAAAATAGAACCACGCTCTTCTAACATGCCCCTACCAAATCTCCGGGATTCATTACTTGGAAAGAGGAAGGCAATAAAAATGTTTGTCATTTAGTAAGTTGAACAGCAGCCATGTCAGGGTCATGGTTTTTGTCATCAGTTGCAACATGAACTTTTGGAAGCAAGAACAACCTGGTAACAAAGAAATACTACAGACATCCTGACAAAATTTGTTACCAATAAGAGAAAAAGATGCACCTTTAACCATTTTACAGAGAAATTTCACCCGTAATGTGCAGTTCCATGTGCATATTTCCAATTGCCCCCACCAACAGAACCACCAATCTTGGATGTCATCTTTGCACAACCCTGACAAAATATAGATGTCTTTGCATTTACCTCAAACAGACGAAACCAGAGATTCGGACTGATGGTGGAATTTAGAATCTAGTAAGCTATGGGGTCATCGATAATCACATAGATCTAGAGTACAGATTAAATAGCTTTTCATAGGTTATCAAATCAAAAGTATACCTGGAAATTCCGAGTTCTGTTGACAGAGAAAATCAAAATCACATTCTCAGCAGAGTGAAAAGCTTCATTCAGTTTAGCCTCATTGCTCCTTTGAGTTGCCCATACTCCTTGCTGTACAGATAATTCCAAATTTTCACGGTTGCAACTTTTAACAATAAAATACCTGAGGTTCAATGTTTGGAAACAAATTACATCACCATTCATTAAGTCCAACCTAAATAAACATAACAAGTAGCTTTAACTGGAAATAAAATAATGTACGGTCATCAGACTAAAAGTTCAGCAGGAAACTAACAGTTACTAAATGAGCCAAGAATAGCATGAAGGAAATGCCTTCTGGGAGCTTGATCCAGCATTCAATCACAAAGCCTACATCATAATACTGGAAACAAATAAAACTGGTATCATGGAATGGCATTATAGTCAAGTAGCATACTTTTAGCCAAAGAAGGTATATGCTTTCCTAACTCTGGCTAGATGGTCCACCAAAGTACAGGCGAACTTAACTTTTCAGTCACACAGAATCTAGTATAAACTGAATTTCACTGCAGGACCAACAAAAATGATTCCTATAACAGAAACACACTCATACAAAAGTAAGGAGGTAAGATGCAGGGAAATTTTGCAAGATAGTAGGTGATACTTAGTAACTAATGTGGCTAGCAATCATGTAGCTTCAAATTTACAGTCAACTGATTACAGATCTTTTATTTTTATTGGTAAGTTAAACATAAATTTCTTTGGTCTTCTGCCCTTGTATTCAATGGAATTAATGTCCATGATTTCCTTGTTTCTTTTCATAGTTCCTGACTTGTGACTAGGTTTCCACATTTGTATACTTCTAGTGTACTTGGGCTATGTCTATTTACTTGTCTCAATAAAAAATTTCTTACCTATAATAAACCTAGTGATGATGATGCCACGACTTAACCAGCAACTGTTATATAGGTGCAGAGGTGATATTTAAGTCAAGCTCATTGACTGTAATGTGATACACCGATACTGATACTTGTTAATGCCACATAAAATTTGGCAAGCTTTATCAAGAGAACAAAATTCCACTAACTTCGTATCCCTGCATAAAAAATAACCAACCTACATATTTTGTTACCAAGAATGCAAATAATGTGCCTCTAAGTTTCTTTAAAATGCATGAAAAAGCCATCTAGAAACCCAATTTTATTGTTTACCAAACTCCCAGCACTGGAGAAGATCCTCTATCCAATGGCCTTTGGAACAATTGCATTCTTCAATAGACATGGAATTAAATCATTAGTTTTTCCAGTCCTTGTAAGTATTTTAGTACGAAAGAAAAGGTAATCCCCAAGGACGGACCCATGCAGTATATAACTACACAAAAATGATGGATGCAACCGCCTGATGCAACCGGTGTGCAGCCGGCTTGTCCATGTCATTTAATAAAACGGTGTGTTTTTCATCCATTTTATTTTTCTCCTCCTCTCCCTCTCCATTTTGTTCCCCCCTCTCTCTCCCTCGAAATTTCATTTCGCCCACCCTCTCCCTCCCTCCCTCTCTCTCTCCATCTCCATATCTGTCGGGGCTCTCCCTCTCCCTCTCCATTTTGTTTTCTCCTCCCTCTTACTCTCCATATCGTAACCCTAATTCCATCCCTCTCCATCTCCACGGGGACATCACCGTGGGTAGTTTGAAGGCCAATAGATTTCTATTTCTTAGATCCGATCTCCATGATTTCAGAACAAGGGGCCATGATATTTGAGCATGCAGCAAACAAAAGCTTGCAAGAAACCCAGAAAGAAACACACAGATAGAGAGAGAGATTTCACACGGTTTTATTGCAGAAAGAAACAATAGTTTTATTATTTATGGGATTTAGGTGAAAAATGAGTGAATTCAAATTCCCAAAAGCTAAGATATATTAAAAAAAAAACGACAAAAAAAATCCATTGATTCCATTTTTCATGGCCGTAAAGGAAATAACACGTTGGTCTTCACTATAGCAAGCTCATATCATCCCGACAACCTTCAGGTGCTGTTTGGATCTTTTTCTAAGTATTGATTCCTAACTATTACAAGTTATAAATGTTCTCCTTGTTTCCCTTTCATATTGATAACTGCAAGCTCTTGTTCAACAAATTCAAAGTTGTCATGGAAAGGAGGGATGCCTGTACCTCCGTCCTCTGCCTCCCTTCGTTTTACTGTACCCATCATTTTATAGAAGAAAATAAGCTTCTCCACGAATTCTTACGTTTCAGTAGTTTTTTTTTTTAATATATCTGCTACGTGGCATACCGATTCCCTGAGGGTTCCCACCCCCGGTTGTCTATAGCAGAGCTGATAACTACAGTCTAATAGGCAATTCCTAAAATCGTGAGATTCCAAGAAATTGATAAAAGGTAAGAGAATAACCAGATCTCAGATCAACAGACAGCCAGGAATATAGAACAATATCTCCAATTTGTAAAGCAATATCTTCATGTTTTCTACATTGCTTCTAACTACTCCATACTGTCTACTCTGACTTTTACATATTTTGCAGAATCCCAAAGATGTGTGGACATATAGTCTAAGGCGCATAATCATCCTTCTCCAAATAAAGCACGCTACTCAGCATTCAAGAAAACTCGAACACTACGCTTTTTTCCTCTTTTCTCTAGTAAAAATATCACTTGACGATGAAAGCCGATGACATTGGGGACATTTGGACACAAAATTCTCAAAACTTCTCATAATTTCAGTCCCAAACATCACTCAAACACAAAACACTTTTCAATTTTAAATCTTCAACTTTTTCATCTAATCATTACCTAATCATTATCCAAACACAAAAACAATCCAACTTCTAAAAACTGCAAAAACAAAACAAAAAAACCAAAACAACTTTTACAAATTTCAAAACAAAAATAATATTCAAACAATTTTTTTTAACTTTATAATATTTTTATTCAAGTTTTTCTCTCTTATCTCCCAAAACCCAATAAAACATCTTAACTCAAACTATTTCATTACTATTCACAAAATTCTAAAATACTCTAGCCCCTAGTGTTTGACATGATGTATTAATTTATTTAATTATAATTTTCTTCTTTATACACCTTACACTAACTCATCTCATTACCTTCATAATATTGCCAAGGAAAAGGATAACATTTCTTGTTTGATAAGATTCCCTAATCAATTTGGTGTAAGCAAATTAACTAAACAGCAACTGCCAACTACTCGCTTCATATGTATCCAACATATTATATTATCAACATTTTCTTCATCTCTTCTCCCCTACGAAATATGTAAGATGACAAAATAATCATCCTCGAAAATCTCTAACCATCAACTTTAGTTATCCTCACATTCCTATGTGATATATCAATAAAAATGCAGCTTAATATTTCTTGCCTCGCCAACCTGGAAATGTATATTCTAAAAAATCTACAAGAAACTAGCCTATGTAGTTATTTATATTTTTTATCAAGAAAAAACAAGACATAAAATTCAGCATTATCCATGGGTCCACAACTTAAAAATCATTTCCATGGTTAAATCAATTGTAATCAATGCACACAGAAAGAAATATTCAATCAGTAGAGTTAGCTAGTAGGCTTAGTCGTTCCTTCACTTGGAAAATTCAAACCCCTCCCTATCTCGTCTCAAATGAAATAACTGCCCACTTTAATGCTCTTACTTCTTTCATGGAAAACAGGATTAAATGTGATATGTACAGAAGCATGATTATCATAAAACAATGAAATTGAAGTAGGAGCTGAAAACCGAATCTCCTGAAGAAAATGCAGCAAGCACGTCAACTTAGTAGCGATATGAGTCATTGCACTATAATTGTTTCCACACTAGATCGTAGATCATGCCACCACCGTTTGATTCTTACTTTTTCCAATGATCATATCACTGCCTACAAGTGTACAATATCCAATAGAAACCCCTCTATCTAAGGGAGATCTTGCCCTATATGCATTAATAAAATTATACTCTAAGGTGTCTAGTTGGTTTGCATAGTATCCCAACATCAAGTTCTCTTTTCAGCGCATCTTTGACCATCTTAGAAAAAAATAGCTAACAATTGGGAACTGAAGCATGAAAATGAAGTAGGCTTGTTGGGCGAGCCCTCGCAGGGCGGGCAGGTTTTTTAATCCCTCAACTTCTCTCTCAATCCCTCCCGCGTCCAACCCCATCTCTCAATCTCTTCTCTCTTATGCATCTCCTCCTTCGTCGCCAGCCCCAACCTTCAGTAGTGTAACACGTCTCCTCCTCCTCCTCCACAAGCCACGGAGTGGCCGTGGGTTTGCTCAGAGAACCACGGCCACAACGGGTCATGGGTTGTTGTGCAGACCCACGGCCAATCGTGGTCGTGGTTCTTTGCTCAAACCCCTACTTCGAGCCACAAGCCAGGGCATGGTTGTGGCTTTGCGCAGACCCATAGCCAGGCATGGCCATGGTTCTTTGCTCAAACTCATGACCACGACTGGCCGTGGTTCTCTACTCCAAGCCACAGGCCACAACGTGGCTATGACTTTGCTTAGAGAACCACAACCACATGATTGGCTAGGTTTTGTTCAATTTTCATTGGTTAATTGATATGGATTTTGGTCGGTTGGTTGATTTGTTGGTTGGTTGGTTAGTTTTGGTTTGGTTGGATTTTGGTTCATTCAAGTTTGGGAGCACCCGGACAGATCTAGTGCTTTCCGCACATGGAGAGCCAATTTGGATTAACGGTAGCACATAGGGGTGGGGATACGGCTAGTGGCTAGTGGCTAGTGGCTAGTGGACTAAGCCGCGCATCCGCCAGTCAAATGGTTGGAGCTAGGGAGTATACAGAGGCAAGGACGGGGTTGCGAGGGGCAAAAATGACTCCCCCGGTTGGGCGGGGGCGGGGTACGAGAGGGGTGGTTGCTCACCTGTGTAGGGTGGGTAACACCCCTAAAATGGAGGAGGCAATATATGTGAAGAAACAAATTTACTAATAGGATGGCCAGTAACACAATAGTGGACAGATACATTTCCAGAGCAATAGGCAGCGAGTCTCACACATTGAGGTGCCGTTTGGATGGTGAGTTAAGATGTGATGAGTTCAGATGAAAGTTGAATAAAATATTGTTAAAATATTATTTTTTAATATTATTATTATTTTGAGATTTGAAAAATGTTGATTAGATGAGATGATATGAGATGAGTTGAGATCAACTCTGAATCCAAATGGGGCCTGAGTGAACATGGATCGAAGGTTGGAGATAAAGATGGTATAGACATCGAGATTGATAATTGTCGACAAAGGGAGTACACCTGTAATGGAGGTGTAGGGCACAGGGGAAAAGATGCTAAAAGCAGAAGATGGCTTAGATGCAAGAGGAGATGGGAATGAACAAGGAAGACAAAGTGGAATGGATGAGCCAAGAGTAATGCCCTACTTTCGACAATATTTCACTAGTGCTAACATGGGTCTTGGAATAAAGAAAGGAGAGGAAAAAGATGATCCTTCTTCTTTGTCAACCTTCTATTATATAGAGCATACAGTTGACCGAGCAGTTATTACAATGATATTTTTCTTAACACTGATATTCATAACAAGGATTATGGCCTAAATGGAAGGGGAGGATATTCAATACCATGTGCTTGGGCAACCTTCATACACTTCCACTAAGTACATAAAGATCATTTCTTTGCAAAAGGTCTCCCATCTTTCACTACACAATATATAGGTCCCATAGTTAATGTACTACATGATACTAAATTTATTTTCTTTGTTCCGAGTATAGGTATATACACCTATACTATGCACACGCGAACACCAACACCTATATGCACACGTGAATGTTCATATATATTTTATATTTATTCATTACTTAATTCACCAAAAATACATACACAAAGGCTAAAGAATGCATCATTGGCATAAAAGACACTTTTTAACATAGGAAATACAACCCTCATGCCATAGAGTATTGAACCAATGACCTCACTGTCTACCACATGCTTATGGGAAGAGGAGATGTTACTAGGTCCAAAGACTATTGGCATGACTAACATAAATCACCTAATAGATAAACCAAAAAACCAAAAAAGGAAAAGAGGTACTTCAACAAAAAGTTTGATAATTTAGCTTAACTTCGATGGTAATGCTGATAACAAACTACCAAAAAGATGCACACTGCTTGAAATAAAATGTAATTCTGATCAACAAGGATTTTAACTGCAAGGAAAGACAACTAAGACACCAAAGGTGTCGGCCACAGAATTTTCTATTTTTTTGGGTGTGTCAACCTTAGAACTGAGGGCTAGTTTGGGTAGTTCACAACTATTCATTATTTTATTATTACTTTTCACTTATTTTTCACTACTATTTAATATTCTATCATTACTTTTTCACTACTATTCACAGAATATTTGAGATCACCTTATTACCCAAATGCAACCTGAGTCATAAAAGCTGCTGCAAGTGCTTAGGCATTTCCATGAGCAGAGCATCACTCAAATACTCAAGGAACAAAATACATCTTATGTCATAATATAAATAGAAGAAAGTTTTTTCCAATCACACTCAAGGCACCAAATAACCATAAAATTTCGGATGATAGCAATTTAATTACAAGATGCATTTTCCCAAAACTTGTTTTTGGTCAGTAAAGGTAAGATACCCAATTCTTTTGATAACTTAATACAATGTTGCTATATCATTTCTTTTTTCCCTGATCAAAGAAAATAATATACTCAACAAGGAAATCCATTCAGAGAGAGAAAGAAGACTTCTTTACAAGTCCTAAGCAAGAATTTACACTAGGAACTTATCATGGGGATACCACAGTTGTTTACTTTCTTTCAGATGTCCCAAGGAAACATAAATTATAATGTACAGCGCACTACATAAGATGAGAAGCAAATCAACGCATCAATTGGCGTTTACTTTCCTTCTGGATGCCAAAATATAAAAAAATAATAATAAATTGATAAAGTACACTACATAAGACAAAACGTAAATTCATGCATCTAATTGTCAAAATGAGAACATTACAACATAAAATGTGCATCAGCATAAAAATTAACAAACGTATGCTCAAGGAAGGCTAACCAGAGCTGTTAAGCATAGACATAATTTCTTTTGAGCAATTATTAGTTGAATAATATGCTCTTCAACAATGCCCATATAATTATACACAAACTGAGTTTCATAGCCTAATTAAAGACCTCAGCACTCTGAACACACCTATATATTCCTTGGGGCAAAGGTAGAGCACTTCTGCTCGTCTGATTAGGCAGGCCATTTGGAATATGTTGTGTCTGATTCTGGCTGACCTGCTGCTGAGACTGTTGCTGCTGCTGGACAATAGCAGACTCATTCGTTGAAGTTTTCCCAACCCCTCCTTGATTGGTAGTGTTGGGACCTTGTGTAAATTGAGGTTTTTCTGCTTGTTGAGGGAAACCACCATTCCGTTGTTGAAAAAATCTATTCGAAGAGTTGTAGTTGTAAGAATTTAATTGCTGAATCTTCTGAAGGACCTCTTCCACAGAGGTGGAGGCCCGGGCAGTTTTGCATGCCTATACAGACAGTCAGGACCATTTGGACAAAAACCCAACTTGCACCTGCAATTACAGAATTTTGCAGTTAAGTGCATACACCTTCCATGCTTTTATTAATTTAAAGATGCTTTGCCTCACACTATATACAAAATTAACCCCAAAAGAAAATATAAAACATAGTGCATAATAAAGCCATTTTTACAACGAAATGATTTCTAACCTTCGCAGTGCAATACAATCATTATATGCTTTGTGATTCAAAATCAGACCGCGACATATAATCCAGAAATCTAGAAATAAGATTAAAAATATTCAAACAAGAACTACCATACAACAGATTTCATACCTTTTTCTATAAGTAATTGCATTCCATTGTAGGCACAATCCTAACACACATAAAGGGTGCAATAAATACACTTATCAAGAAGAATTACAACTGTCTACTATAGGAATGATTTGTGCAAACCACGTGCAAGTCTTTTGAAAAAAAAAAAAAGGAGACACTCAAAAAATCCACTTTTTATGATGGGTCCCACTTTTTTCATAGATGGCTTAGTGAGATTTGGATAGTGAGTTGAAATAAGATGAATTGAGATGAAAGTTGAAAGTTAAATAAAATATTATAAGAATATTATTTTTTTATATTATTATTATTTTGAAATTTAAAAAAGTTGAATTGTTCATTATATTTTGTGTGGGACTTTACAAAAATTGTAATGATTAGATAAGATGAAATAAGATGAGTTGAGACCAACTCTAAATCCAAACGGGGCAAGCTTGTATCTAGTAGTACTCCCATCTATAATGAAAAAAGTAATAAGAAAATCATGAAAATTAAGCCCTTTAAGGTCTATCAAGGCTGTCCAAAAGAAAAGGGTTTTGAGCTCCTATAGTGTTGTCCGTTTGCAATCCATATGAGATAAATAAGAACTGTTTGCCACACTGCTGCAATTTGAGAGCTACAGCCCTGCATTCACCATGAATAAAATGGGTCCACTAACCTTTTGGGCATAACCCAAGCCTAAGCAAAACCTCGTTTTTTAAATCATTTACTCCTCCATCCACTTAAAAGGAATCGCAACACCGCCCTTAATTAATCCCATTATTTATATAAAACCCACATTCATCAATCACCACGCAAAATAATAACCATAACATCATCACTCTCCGAGAAATAAAAAACAAAGGCAACAACCTAGTAAAATGAAGCATGAACAAAAGGAGGAACACGTACATGTTACACTCCTTGATATCTTCATTGCTATGCTTGTACACGCAATCTTGCTCCCGGCACTCGCCGTAGAGCCGGATGAAGCGGCAGATGGGCACCCGCGACTTGTCGTACTGGTGGAGGGATGCACAAAACAACGCAGCTTTGAGTAGAATCTCTTTAACTCCTTGGGTAACTGTTTTTCTTTCCAAGTTTGCAATTTTTACCACACAGATGCTTAATCCCAGAAGAGAAACACCTCCAACTGGTTGGGTGAAAACCCAAATTTAATGCCAGCCAATCAAATTTTGCCACGTAAGAGGTGAAACAAATCCCCATTTACACCCACTTGCACTAGATTCTCTAGTTATTTTTGAAAAAGTCTATATAGAATCCACTGTTTATGCAGCAGCCATTGCACGCATTATGTGTATTTCTTTTTGTCTCAAAACGTGCATTTTGAAGATCAAATAACTTACATTTTGAGAAAAAAACTCATTTGAATTTCCGCATCTGCCATTTCGGTGTCTTCTACCCTCAGAGCCCGCTCCTCTTCAGCTTCCTCTCCCATTCAAAATCTGTAATCTTGGGTTTCGTCTCTTCAGCAGTAGCATGGGTTTCATCTCTACTCTTCGGTATCTTCTACCTTCAAAGCTCATCCTCACCCTTCCTCTGCTCTAGGTCTTGCTTCACCGTCGCCCATCCCTCTGTGCCCAGCGTCGCTGCCCAGCTCCTCCCTCTCTCTCTCTTTGTTTTTCTCGTGCATTTATTTTTGTTATGAATCTGCGCTTGTGTTGTGTTGTGGAGTGGTAGATCTCCACTTCGTTTGTTCTTCTTTATCTCGTTTTTATCGACAGCCATGACTGTTAATGATTTGTGTAGTTATATTTTCGAGCATTTTGATCTGCAATCTCTCTCTCTCTCTCTCTGTTTTTTTTTCGTTTCTTCTTGGGCATTTTGGTAAGCTTGTAGGCTTTGTTTTGTGGTCTGAGGGAAATTCCATTTGGTGAAAAAGCGGAGGAAGAGATGAAACCATTGCATATGTTTGTTTAGCAATGTGCTGTATATAATACGATTTCTTATATTAAACCATTCCCTTTTGTTGTGAAGGTGGAGCCCGCTCCCTTGCTGTGTTTGATAATGATATAGGAAGTGGTGGCAATGGTGGTGATTTTGGACTCCATGACTTCCGGTGTATTGCTACCAGTAAGAGTAAGCGTAACAGGCACGTTGATAATGGTGAAAGCATCAGCTCTTCTTCAAGTTTTGACATGCAGACATGGATTACTAAAAATGTTGGGGACCAAAAAATTATCGTTTGCATAGCATGAAATGTCCCTCCCCTAAATGAGTTTGTTGTGAAATGTTCATATTGTGTGTGTGCAGTGAGAGGCGATCATTGCGAATTTTTTAATCATCCAGTTGTAATGATACTTCTCAAGTGGTGACCTTTGTAATGACCTTTGTAAATTAACCGTTGTAATGAAAAATTGTGTAATGAAAACAGCTTAGCAATTGGTTTGGATTGAATAACGATGTAATGAAAAGTTGTGTAAATTAACCTTTCTTGATCGTTCATAACTAGAGATTAATAGTACTGATGTTGTACACTGATATCTGGATATACAAATCTAAGCTTACTTTTCATTCATCTCACAAATATTACAACAAATTATACACAAAGTAAACAAATATTACTGTGTATATTACAAGTCTCATTTCCCTTTTATTTCCCTCTTACAATCACTTACAATCAGTGCATGCTTAGCAACCACATGCCAAAATTAAAGTTACACAAGAACTAAATATATAGCAAATGAAAATATATCCTGTTCATGTCTTCGCTTCCAATCTTGTCAAAATCCTCCATCTGAAAGAAGTGACACAAAGCCATTCAAAATACTCGGTGGAATGTTTACCAAAGTTCAAACTTAGATCTGAAAAATAGCATAAACAAATATATCAAATATTGAATTAACATCCTGCACATATTTAACATCCTTATAGTCATCCAAGCCTACAACGAAAAAAATAAATGCCGCCTTAAATAGAAGACCATGTTCTACCAAGAAATAAGCATCGAAATTCAACGACCTATATTGTAATAGATAAAATGAACAAAGCAATTAGTGTATAGACTATAAGCCATATATATATTACTTCTAATTCATCTCGGAATTTAGTCCCTGTTCCAATAGATTGTTAAAAATTTATGGAGAAAATATGACTTTTCATAATTAACTGGCAAAGCTATGGAGAGCAGCTTCTTCCCTAACCAGCTGTTGACATTTTTCAGCTATAAGAAATAAAAGCAAGGTAAACTTTCTATACCTCTACTGGAACAAGATGCATAGAATAGGACAACCAAGTGAAGATATATAAACATACACAATTAAAAATCACAGAAGCAATTAATTATCAAAAAGATAATCACAGAAGCAATTCAAAGATAAGATCAAACACCATTAAAACACTACAAGAGACAACCATTAAAACCATTTTGCAATCTTGCCAAATTCCCTCATCTCATTCACATGAAATAAACTTATACAAAGATCAGTGCATGCTTAGTCTCCAACATGTACAAATTAAAGTTGTACAAGAACGAAATACATAGCAAATGAAAATCTTTGTCTTGTCTTCCCTTCCAATATTGTCAAAATACATAATGCATGTTAGGTAAAAGGGAAAAGGGATGTGAGGAACATAATGCATTTTTTAGACCTTTGCTTGGATTGACAAGAACACCATCATTACACCAATATGTACATAACTAACATCCTTAATCGCTTTAGAAAAAATTCCCATGATTAAATACTGCAAAGTACTCCAAAAAATTACTAAAGATCAGTAAATTTTTTAGATTCAAAATAAAAAGGAAAGAAAACATACCTTTGCATGTTAGCTAGTGATCAAAGCCTTGGCATAGCTCCATAGCCTCTCCAAGAGATACAAAAATGAAACACAATGGTTAAGTGCTGCATGCTATATGTCATTCTGCCTAAACTTTGAAAACAGAAAGTGCAAAATAGAGTTGGTGTTTTAATCCCTTCCAATAGATTGTTACAGGAGAAAAAATGACTTCAATGTATTTTGAAAAAAAAAAATTAAATAAACGATTTTAGGATGTTAGAAACCATCTCCTCTATCGTTGAGTTTTATGAAGAATTTTTGTCAAGATTCTTAGTATGTTGACGATTGTTCCGTACATAGAGTATGAGGCTGTTAAGTACTAGAGGAATGAGATATTACTGGAGTTGGTGTTTTAAGGCTTAGATTTATCATTGAGATAAATTAAAACAAGAAATCGTATTATATACAGAACATTGCTAAACAAACATATGCAATAGTTATGCAATAGTTTCATCTCTCCCTCCGCTTTTTCACCAAATAGAATTTTCCTCAGACCACAAAACAAAGCCTACAAGCCAACCAAAATGCCCAAAAGAAACGAAAAAAAAAACAGAGAGAGAGAGAGAGAGCTTGTAGATCAAAATGCCCGAAAATATAACAACACAAATCATTAACAGTCATGGCTGTCGATACAAACAAGATAAAGAAGAACAAACGAAGTGGAGATCTACCACTCCACAACACAACACAAGCACAGATTCATAAAAAAAAAATGCACGAGAAAAACAAACACACACAGAGAGAGAGAGAGAGAGAGAGAGAGAGAGAGAGAGAGAGAGAGAGAGAGAGACGGAGGGGTGACGATGAAGCGGTACCCAGAGCAGAGGATGGGCGACAGCGACGCGGCGGCGGCACCCAGAGCAGAGGATGGGCGACAGCGACGCGGCGGCGGCACCCAGAGCAGAGGAGGGGCTACTACAAGCTTTGAAAGTAGAAGAGACCGAACAGTAGAGATGAAACCCAGGCCACTGCTGAAGAGATGAAACCCAAGGCTACAGATTTTGAATGGGAGAGGAAGCTGAAGAGAAGAGGGCGCTCTGAAGGTAGAAGACGCTGAAATGGCAGACGCGGGAATTCAAATGGGTTTTTTTCTCAAAATGTAGGTCATCTGATCTTCAAAACGCACGTTTTGAGACCAAAAGTCACTTTCTCTGAAAGGTAACTCAATAATTGAAAATCATTTTACTCATGATTATTATATATATTAATATACCAATAATGCTTGAGTACGACTTGAACACCATTAATGAAGGAACACAACAGTGAGCAAACCAAATAGCTACTAGCCATGGAGATCAAAGTTGAGATGATCAATAGAGAGGCAACAAAGCCTTCCTCACCAACTCCTCATCACCTTAGATGCTTCGATCTCTACCTTTTACGTGGTGAAATCATTGGTGCTAGTCTACTCCAACGGAAAATGTTGTACTTCCGAAAGAGATTGAATCTCTGAAAGCAAGCACAGAGCGTTTGGTTCTAGTTCAAGTTAGCTTCTTCGAATGTGGAGGAATGGCCATGTGCGTCTCACCTTTGGAGGAATCTCTGCAAGCAAGCACAGACGACGGGTTGGGGGAGGGAGAAAGAGAGAGAAGAGGGGGGAAGAGATAAAAAAAAAAAGTAGAGAATCTAGTGTATGTGGGGTAAATGGGAACTTGCTACACCTCCTACATGGCGGCATTTGATTAGCTGGTGTTAAATTTGGGTTTTCACCCGACTGGTTCCTAGCTTCTCCCATCCAAGAATATTAACAACGGTCAAGAAAATTATGAATTTAAATGAATACCGTTCGCATTTCTCTCCCCATTTTACCAACATTGCTGAAAGCTAACGGCTATCAAATTTAGGCTTCTTTTGGAAGTTGAGCTCATCTCAACTTATCATTACAACTTTTTCAAATCTCAACATAAAATATAATAAAAAATTCAACTTTTTCAAATCTCAAAATAATAATAATAATAAATAATAATATTCTAATAATATTTTATCATCTCAACTCAACTCAATTCAATTCACTTCAACATCCAAACCCACCCTTAAAATTTAACTATAGAGATATAGAGAGCGATTGGATTTCTCATTTCATGTTTATTTAGCTGTTGTATCAGTATACTCTTATAAATATACTCCAAAATTTAAATTCTCGTCTCTATAGGGAGAAAGAAATACACCGACTCGGAAGAGAAGAATTAATAGACTCAGAGAGAGAGAGAGAGCGACGAAAATGTTAGAGCGTGAAAGATTTTAGACTATAAGAGATAAGTGGAGGGACGGAAAGAATCGAGATGATGATGCATAACGGGAACAACGGCTACGAAAACGGGGTGTTGACATCGGCATCGGCGGCGACGACGTCCACGACCACGACGTTGTCTTCATCCATGAAAAATGAGCAAGCTCAGGGGTTCAAGACGTACTTCAAGAACCCATGGGGGTGGTACAAGTTCCATTACGAGAAGACTCCCCAGGTCTCGTCCCTTATTCCCACGGCAAATCCGTTTCACAGGTTGGGGCTTCTTTTTATTTTTCTTTTTGATGTTTGTTTTTTGGGCTTTCTTGTTCCTTTGCAATAGTCTAGAGCTGTTCCTGACTCCCTTTTGAGTTTTAAACCCATATCTATTTGTAGCATATGCGTTTCGATTTCCTTTGAGATTCATCGGTACAAATTCCACTTCTTATTAATATAACAGGAGAGAGTGTGGTCAAAAATATTTTTAAAAGCTAAACCTAGATTATATGTATTTTTGGATGACTAAGGATTAGGGTGTCGGTAGCACATATTGCAGAAATCAGTTTAGAATAGTGTGATTTTGGGAATTTCACAAGTGTACCTTATATAAAAAAATAAGTGTACCTGTTTTTCTGAGAGCCAGCACCACTAAGCTCAATCACAGATAAGTCATGCTTTCAGAGAGCACTTCAATCACAAATTCTCATAAACTCAAAAGTGATCCAATTTTTAAAACCAGAATGAAGATTTTCCATTTATAGTTAAATTAATATCAATTTTTGTTTTGAGATTTCTTTTATTGGGATAGAAGTTGTGCATTTATGAGTAGTCAAATCTCTTGTAGAACTTGGCTGCCATTAATTTGTTCATTAGTTGCAGCTTCATATCTGGAATTTAGTAATGCTATATAACTTATTTGGTTTGGATTTATTCTCAAATGATAGTTCTCTAACTTTAGTCTTTGCTCTTGATACATGTTCATGTTAAGGGCATATATTTGATCCAAGGAATCGGTGCTGGGTATCATCCCTACTGTTCTGGATGTCAATGTGCTTGATGAAGTTATTCAAGTGAGTTTGGAAACCATTTTTCTTGGTGTTTCATGATTGTGTTATATTTTTCATGGAAAATAGTAAAATACCATCACAGTCAGAACCTATAATTTGTAGGAAATGCAAGTACAATGTTCTAATCCATTCATCTCCTTATGATTACTGTCAATAAATAATGTAATCATTATGGCGAGTGGATTTTGATATGAAAGGCAAGAGGACTAGGCTACATAAAAAGGATGATGAGGAGTTAATCTAAGAGTGTTTTTTAGTTTTTCCCAGTCTTAAGAGGATTGCCTGTTTCCAAGTTTATTTCATTTTAATCCCATGCATTAAAAAGATCATTTAACTAGTGCTTTTGAAGAGGCATATCATTTGGGTATGAAGCTTGCCTTGCATCTCCAATTTCTTTATAATATTAAGCGGTTTAATGTAAGGTACACACTTGATTCTTTTTGGCTGCTTTCTGAAGTCTATTCCATGAAAGAGCAAATCGAGATTTGTATTTTGTTTAGGTCCAAAAAATCTTTATCTGCCAATCTTTAAATTACCAAAAATAGAAAAACATCTGGAAGACCTTGTTTATATTTGTTATACTGTCTCTATCAAAAAATACTTTTTTTTTCTTTCTTTTTATTAAGTGTCTCTGTTAAACAAGACTTGGACAGGATCAAATAACTGATATTGCCATCCAAACAAAATAGCAGACACCTGCATTATTACAGTTTTAGAAGATTCAAAAGTGAAACATTGCAAGTTCTTGTCAGCTACAAATGCATATGTGAATCTCCTATCTGACTCTTGATATTTGGGTGACTTTTCAGGTATCAAGTGAGGAATCTATTGAAAATGCTAAGCAGCTTGCGTTGAAAGAAGGCTTGTTGGTATGGTAATTAATAATGATCAGCTTTAACGAGTACTATTGCGAGTCCTTTTGTTGCAGTTATCTTTTGAGCATCCACTTCTGTGCTGAACGTTGGGGAATTGTCTTTTGGCAGGTGGGGATTTCATCTGGTGGGTGGCAGCTGCTGCAATAAAGTTGGCACAGAGGCCAGAAAATGCTGGAAAGCAAATTGTTGTAGGTCTAATTTCCTTCTTCAAATTGCTATACAATTACAACCCCTTATGTTCTTCATTCTCCATATTATGATAGTGTGCCTATGTTGATTTCGTGCTTGAAGGGGGTGTACTTTCAAATGACTCCAGTCTAATCTGAAGTAATAACATAATCTTTTAAGAAAGGAATTAAAAAAAGAATTCACAACAATTTGGTAATTGCATTGTCCTATGATCGTACTTAATTCATGCCTATGGTTGAGTATGTGCATGGTGCTCAGGTCACTACCTCAGTTTGGACCCTAGGAAAAGGCTATATGTTTTTTTTATAGGTAAAATAAAATTTATAAAGAAAAAGGCATAACCCAGGTGCCGCAGAAGTTATACAATGAGAACACCTAGTTACAAGAAAGAACTATAAATGGGGAAATGGCTATATGTTTTCTGTCTGTCAGGACTAAAACTAATCCATTTTTCGCATTCGGGTCATTTATGCTTTGCTGTTGCTATGCCTAGACTGAGATTTTTGAGTGTGCTTAGATGGCTTAGAACTTTTCCTGTCCGCATATACTAATCTGAGTCCATTTTGTTTGCGATGCAGGTGGTTTTTCCTAGCTACAGAGAGCGTTATCTGTCTTCTCTGCTCTTTGACTCCATCAGGCATGAGGTAGAAAACATGACTTATGACTGAGGTGTTACCGAAAATATCTGATTGAATATAAAATTCCATCCTCTTTGGGAACCAACTTGGGATTTTTTATTTCACTTATAATTCTTGAGTTGTAATCTCACTGATTCTGTATATTGGGTTTTTTTCTTTCAATTTGCAGAAAATACATCGTAGCCGTTTCAGGGTTGTGCGAAGAAAAAGGTTGTGCTGCAAGGACATTGGTGGTACCTCTAAAGAGTGTATTGAAGAGACCCAACCCCATGGAGGTAAGGCGATTAACTATGATGAAGAAGAGGAGGGTAAAATACGCCGTTCATTTTGTTTTCTAGTAACCTTTCTGCTTGATGATTTTTAATGTTATTCCTTTTCTTTGTTTGGTGTAAATTAAACTCATGCTGCTTGTTGGTGCAAAAATAATTCCCAAGTATTCAACATAACATCGACGAGGCCCGATGTTCGAAATAAGAGTAGTTTATGCAGCCAGACATTAACGTTAAGATGGGATAAATCCTTATAAATTTGTTGAAGTTCATCTCTATTTTGAATTATGCTAGAAACCCTTTCTTGTCTAATAAATATTGTATATGACTATTCAGTAAAAGAAGAAAACATTGTATACAAGTTTTTGTTTGTGAAAGCATTACTTAGGATGGAACTCCATTTAGTGGAATTTACTAGATGCTCATTCCAACCAAGTATGGCGTACTATGCTTTGGGTTCGTATTATATATGTTATAGTTTCTTCATTTTCCTTTGCCATTTTCGAAAAATGAAATTTGTTTTTCTTTGTTCTGTGTCGAAAATGGTTGGTTAGCAACTTTCTTTGCAGAAAGGATGCTCCCATCGAAGATTTTATGTTAGTGCAATAGAGGTGTATGAATTTATTTGTTCTATTATGCTTTAATAATTTCCTAATATTGGTATTTAACAACCATGTTCTTTTTCTAGTTAAATCTCTATGGTCACTCAAATTAGCAATGTACATCGATTGAAATATGATATAAAAAAAAAAGCATAGATAAAACCAACACCACAAACATACAACCACGAACAATATTCAAAACAACAAAGACCACCACCATGGATCCATGGTATGACCACCACAAACAATACTAAAAATTGATCAAAGTATAATACTCTGGCAACCCCAACACCACAACAATTAAACATTCATACCTTCAAAATCAAAGCCAACATCACAAATAATATTTAAACCTACAAATATACTTAGAACTCTACTACTTAAGTACAATGAATCCAACACTTGTCTAGCATCAAATGCAAATTTACTAAAGCTTTATTCTCTCGATATGAATTTAAGGTGTCATTCAACCCCACCTGTCCAATATATCGAATTCACATAATGTTGAACTCCACTTGGATCATACAACTAAGTGCATGGTCTTGTAGAGTTAGTTTTTTAATCCTCACAAAATTTGAACGTACAATTAATTAGAGGTTGTAATGTAATCCTTATGGGTGAAAAGTGTGAAATTCTCTCATTAAAGATCATTTCAGTGCAATTAGTATAATATTCTTTATTATGCTATGTTTTAATAATATTCTTATATTGATATCATATTGAATATGCTAGTTGTTTTAGTTGGTTCTTTATCGCCGGAAAAGAATATTTGGAGTAGAGATTGCCAAAAGTCTAAAACTGTCTTATTTTAAGATCAGTGCCATCAAGGTATGAAATTTCTTTATTACGCTATGTTTTAATAATATTCTTATATCGATAGGTTTTTTTTTTTCTATATTCTTATATTGGTGTCATATAGACTATGCTAGTTATATTCGTATTCTTTACTTTTTTACTCGGCTTTTATGATAGCTGTCACTGGTGCTTAGGTATTTTTTGCATTATCGTCCATGTAGAAAATATAATACTATTGAGGCAATTTTATCTACAGACTTTTATATAAATACGGTATATATTTTTAAATAGACTTAGGAGGTCAAAATTGTTATAGGCTTTTATTGACCTGCAAGGATTGAGAATTTTACATTGCCTTCAAAGGTTACATCTTGAAACCTTTAATACTTTTGATAAACATTCTCACCCTCCATTTTTTTATAGAACATATTTATAGTTAATATTTTCTCCACTTTTTTTTTTCTCTCATTCTCTCGACGGCTCGCTTCCTCACCTCCTTCTTCTTCTCTTTGTTCCTCTTCTTCATCCTCTTCTTGTTCTCCTTCCACTTCTCTCCTCTTCCTCTTCCTATTCTTCTTCCCCTTAGTCTTTGTCTTCGTCACCATATGCATATGCATATGCATATTCATCTTCATCTTCTTCCTCATCCTCATCCTCTTCCTCTTCCTCTCCATTTTCTTCTACTTCTCCTTTCTTTGGTGATAGCCTTTCTTTGCTAAAAGGGTGGAACAACCACTTTTAAGATCTTCTTTTGGTGCAATAGAGGAGGTATATAGATTTATTTATTTTATTATGCTTTAATAATATTCTAATCTTGGTATCAAAAGTGTTCCCTTTTTTTAATCAAATCTTCTCATAGATCAAATTAACAATGTATACCAGTCAAAATATGATACAAAATATAGAAAACAATAGACAAAATCAAAACTAAAAATCCACAACGATGAACAATATTCAAAACAATAAGTTCACCACCATGGATCCATGGGATTACCACACCACAAATAATATTCAATATCAAAATACACCACTGCACCACTACAAGAACAAAATATTCATAGTTTCAAGGTCAACGCCACCACCACTAATAATATGTAAAACTATGAATTTATTTAAAACTCTACTATTGAAGTAATGAATTGAATACTACATGTCCAACGTATTGAATTCACAGAATATACTCATATTGGATGATACAACTAAGGATTAGTATGATCTAGTTTTTTACCTCATACAATATGAGTGTACAATGAATTAGAGGATGTGATCTAATATTTATTGGGCGAGCTATGGAGTAAGTAGGTTCTCCAACGTCGAGAAAAAATATTTAGAGTGGAGATTCTCAAATGTGTGAAACTCTCTCGTTGAAGATCTTTTAGTGTAATCAAGTTATGAGATTCTTTATTATACTATGTTTTAATAATAATCTTGTATTGATGTCATATAGACTATGTTAGGTTTTTTGGTGGCTTCTTTACAGCTAGAAAAGAATCATTGGAGTGGAGATTGCCAAAAGTCTAAAACTATCTCATTGAAGATCTTTCAGTATAATAATCAAGGTGTTGTGATTCTTTATTGTGCTATATTTTAATAATATTCTATTGATAGTTTGTTTATATTCTTATATCGGTATCATATAAATCATGCTAGTTGTTTTCTTATAGTTTACTTTCACATAGCTCTTAGCCTCTTATGATGGCTCTCAGTGGTACATAGGTAATTTTTGCATTATCACTCTTGTAGAAAGCCTATCTTTGCTGAAAGAGCGGTGGTGCATAGGTATAAATTTATTTATTTAATTATCCTTTAATAATATTCTAATCTTGGGATCAAATGTTTCCCTTTTTTAGTCAAATCTTTTCATTGCTCAAATTAAAAATGTACACCAGTAAAAAAACATGATACTAAAGATAAAAAAGAAATAGACAAAACCAAAACAAAAAAACCATAACCATGAATAATATTCAAAATAACCAAGTGAACAACCATGGATCCATCAGATCAACACACCAAAAATAATACCCAATATCCAAAATACACCACTCCCCCACCACAACAACAAAATATTCATAATTTCAAAATTGCAATCACCACTAATAATATTCAAAACTATGAATTTACTTAAAACTCTTCTACTAAAGTACAACGAATCCAACACCACATGCCCAATATATCGAATTCGCATAATGTTAACTCATCTTGATGATATAACTAAGGATTATTGTCTAGTTTTTACCTCATACAATATGAGTGTATGATGAATTAGAGGTTATGATGTAATAGTTATGAAGCGAGCTATGGATTTAGTGGTTTCTCCAACGTCAAGAAAGAATACTTAGAGTGGAGATTGTCAAATGTGTGAAAGTCTCTCATTGAAGATCTTTCAGTGCAGTCAATGTATGAGATTCTTTATTATGCTATGTTTTAATAATATTCTTATATTGATGTCATATTGACTATGCTATTTTTTTTAATGGCTTCTTCACGGTTGGAAAAGAATCTTTGCATTGGAGATTGTCAAAAGTCCACAACTATCTCATTGGTGTAATCAAGGTATATGTTATTTTATTACGCTATATTTTAATAATATTCTATTGATTATTTATATTATTATATTAGTCATGTAAACCGTGCTAGTTGTTTTCTTATAATTTACTTTCTCATTCAGCTCTTATGACAACTCTCAGTGGTATATATGTAGTTACCGTTCATGTAGAAAGTCTATCTTTGCTAAAAGGGTGGAACAACCACTTTTAAGATCTTCTTTTGGAACTTTAATAATTTTCTTTATTTCATTATGCTTTATTTCTTTATCTTAGTGGAACAACCATATTTATTTCATTATGCTTTAATAATATTCTAATCTTGGGATCAAATGTGTTCCACTTTTTTAGTGCAATCTTCTCGTTGCTCAAATTAATAGTGTACACCCATCAAAACATGATACAAAAGATAAAAATACAAAATATACAAAATCAACACCAAAAGTCCACATTCATGAACAATATTCAAAACAATAAAGTGAACCACCATGAATCTATGGGTATATATATATTCACAACTCCTCCATCACAAAAACAAAATATTCATAGTTTCAAAATCAACGCCACCACCACTAATAAAATTTAAAGTCACGAATTTATTTAAACTTACCATTGAAGTATAACGAATCCAAAACACCACATGCCCAACATATGCAATTCACATGACGTTGACTCATCTTAGATGACACAACAAAGAATTAGCATGGTCTAGTTTTTAACTTATATAATATGAGTATACAATGAAATAGAGGTTGTGATGTAATACTTATGGAGAGTGTGAGGGAGGGGCCCATCCTAGAGGCCAAGGCCAGGAACTTAGGGCCCAAAGGCAAAACCCTTCAGTGAGTTAAGAGTCCAGGTCGAAGAATCACGTGCTGAGCCCGTGGCTGTAAACCTATTCGGGAATGCCTTTTAGTGCCAAGCTCGGATGTGCCAATGCGATCGTCTCGGGGCTCGACAGCCTACTAGGACCTACAAAAGGACGCCGAGCAAGACGTCGAGCTGCACGCGGACGACTGAATGAGCTCGGTCACAAACCCATCAGACTCAAGGGATGCTGCACTCAAATGCATGTGTCAGGAAACCCGACACATAACGGCACGAGCACACCCAATGTACTAAGGACGGTTCGCCCACGACTTGACACCCAACTATGGCAGGAAGCGGCAGGACAGGCCAAGCACGACTGACACCTGACACTCCACGACCTCTCAGCAGCAGACAGGCCTAGCACGACTGACACGCCACAATCTCCTCTAGTCGCTAGAGCTGTAGGCTGACACAACAGGAAATGAGTGATAGCAGGTCTGACACCTGACACGCCATGACCTCCATCGGCAGCAGGACCCGTATCAGGTATAAATAACGGGCATCCTTTTATGGGAGCTCTCTCTTAATTTTTGATTGTCCTAGTTATTCATCAGAGTAATATCATAGAGAATGGTTCATTGACTTTGGCATCGGAGTGATCTCGGACGTCACCGGAGCCCTTTCTCATTATTTTCAGGTGGCGTGAGCTTGGTCCGGAAGTTCTAGGGCTGTGAAATACAACATCAACAGTTGCGCCGTCTGTGGGATAATTTTCTATAAAAGTATGTACTTTGTGCATTCCGGTAACGACGCGGTCCCAAGCTACACGAAGGGGAGATGACGAAGAAGGGACGATGGAAGCAAAACTTGCGAGCATGGAGGAGAAATAAGGAACGGATGCTACGACAGGAGAATGCGGCCCTCAAGCGCACCAACGAAGAGCTAGTGGGAGGTGCAAAACCGAGTGGCAACGAACACGAGGATTCGCGACGTGTCCATGCAAATGCCACGTTGGAGGAAGAGAGGCGCAAGATGCATGTTCAAATCCAAGAGCTTGGGGGATAAATGCGTGGAGATGGCTAAAAAGATAGACACGCCATCCACTGTTGACCAGCTACTCGTCAGCATCAACCTCCTATACAGTGCGGGGGTCATGGCGGTGCCACTTCCCCCAAGTTCAAGGTTCCCCAGATGGAAATGTACGACTGGTCCAAAGACCCACTAGAGCACCTGGAGACGTTCAAAGCCCACATGACTCTGCATGGTTTCCCAGGGGAATTCGCCTGCCAAGCCTTCCCACTAACGCTAAGGGGAGCTGCCTGGATCTGGTTTGGGCCATTGGCAATAGGAACAATAGATAGCTTTGAGGAGCTCGCTTGCCTCTTCATGATGCGATTCTTGGCGAGTTGAAAAAGGAGACGCCCGACAGCTTACCTCCTGATCATCAAACAGCATGATGGTGAGAACCTAAAGTCGTACCTTGTGTAGTTCAATCGAGAGTGCATGACCACCGATGACCAAGACGAGAAGATCACGTGTTGGCAGCCTTCTTAGGAGGAATATGGCCTTTAAATCTGTTCATGGTGCAGATAGCGTGAAAGACCCTTACAACATTGAGGGAGTTCATGGACCGGGCATATGGATTCATCAACGCTAAGGATACACTCGAGGCCTTGACTGCCCCACGATGGTCCGAGATGGAGCGAGCGAGCGAGTCGGAAGGTGCCAAGCCCGCGAGGAGGTTGGGACCAAGGAAATAGGGGAGCATCATATAAGAAGAGTAGGGGAGAAATGCCGGCTCGACCCCAAGGGAAAGCCGCGCATACACAAACTTGGTCGTGGAAGGTAATCGACTCCTGAGCCCCTGAAGAGAGCAGCCCCAAGATGAGGAAAACTGCCCATATTGTGAGTTCCACATGAATGACCAACACAACACTCGAGATTGCTACACCTTAAAGAGGATGAGGAAGGAAGAACAGTGTAATCGGGCGCACTAGACGGAGAATTGAGTAGATTGGTGCGGAGGAAGGCGCACGGATCCCCGGCGGGGTGCAAGTTAGAGAAGGTAAGGAACGATCTCGATGAAATGCGGAGGAGTCCCCCAGCAGAGAATAGGCCACTTGGGGAGATAAGCACAATCACCCCAGGGGGTACGCTAGAGGCAGGACAACTTCGTTAGCCCATAAAGCACATGCTCGGAGGGCGCGGTACAAGGAAGTGTTCGTCGCTGAAAGAGTTGCAAACAGGCCCCTACAGCGCACTAGAGGCCCCACGATAACCTTAGATGCAAGAGACGAAGAAGGCATCCTCCACCCGCATGACGACGCACTGGTAGTAACAATGCAAGTGGCAAACTTCAAAACCTAGAGGATCCTAGTTGAGAACAGCAGTTTGGTAGATATCTTATTCTGGGAAGCCTTCGTGAAGATGGGAATCAGCTTGGATCGACTACACCCTGCTCCGATGCCACTCAAGGGCTTCATGGGGGACGTTGTTCAACCAATGAGAGCCATCACCATTTCAGTATTGGCAGGGAAGGCTCCCAAAATTGCGGCCATCATGTCCGACTTCTTGGTCGTCAATGCTCTGTCTTCATACAACTCCATATTGGGGCGCCCCACCCTGAATAGTTTGAGGGCAGTAACGTCCACCTATTACCTCAAAATGAAGTTCTCCACCAACTCGGGAGTGGGCGAAGTCCGCGGCGAGCAGGTCTTGGGCCAAGAATGCTACGACCGAGAGTTGAAGCACCAGGTTAAACTAGTCGCAGCAATCAGAAAGGCAGAAGAAGCGCCCAAGCTAGGTTCACCTCCGCCCCTGACCAAATGGGATGAAGAGATTCGTGATGAACAGGCTTTGTGGCAAGCAGAACCCAACGAACCCTTGGAGTTGGTTGCAATTGACCAGTTGACACCGGTGCGAAGGATCCAGATCGGGACTAAGTTGGGCCCAGAGATTAAAGCAGCGCTGATATCCCTCATAGTAGAACACTAGGACATGTTCGCTTGGAGCCATGAGGATATGCCAGGGATTGACAACTCCATCATAGAGCACCGGCTTTGCATCGATCCAATGCTGAGAAGTATGGGGCGATAGCTGAGGAGGTGGATCGTCTCCTAACGGCCAGGTTCATTTGGGAGGTCCACTATCCGGAATGGTTATCTAATGTAGTTCTAGTGAAGAAGGTCAACAGGAAGTGGCAGATGTGTGTTGACTTCATCGACCTGAATACAGCTTACCCGAAAGATAGCTTCCCCTTATTGCACGTTGACCTGATTGTGGATTCGACGACGAGGCATCCCCTCCTTAGCTTTATGGGCGCTTATTCCTGGTATAACCAGATTAGGATGAACCTGGATGACAAGGAGAAGAGAGCGTTCGTAACAGATCGAGACCTCTACTACTACAAAACAATGTTGTTCAGCCTCAAGAATGCGGGGTCCACCTACTAACTGTTAGTGAACCAAATGTTCAAACAACAGATAGGAATGCGGGTTCCACCTACCTGGAAAAGGTGGAAGTAGTGATAGGAACGAAGTCCTATCAACCGACCGGTGCCTACCCTTCTTTAAAGTCTTAAGGACAGCCCAGGGGTGGGATGAGGCCTGCGAAAAAGTCTTTGTCGATTTGGAGTTGTATCTAAGTCATCCCCCACTGCTCAGTCAAACAAAACCTAGGGAGACATTGACGGTATACTTAGCAGTATGACTGCATGCCATATTAGTCGTACCTCCTGTCTGGGACGTGGAAGAAGGGCATTGGCCCGTCTACTACATGAGCCGGGCCATCCGCGGAGTAGAAGCAAGGTACCCCCGAACGAAGATGTTAGTCTTCGCCCTAGACGTTGCGGCCAGGAGATTAAAACCATATTTCCAGGCCCACCCGATGAAAGTACTCATTGATCCCCTTAAGAAGGTATTGCAGAAGCCAGACACCTCGGAATGGCTTGCAAAATGGGCGATTGAGCTCAGTGAATTTGACATGGAGTATTAGCCTCGAGTTGCAATCAAAGGACAATTGTTGCCAAATTTCATTGCCGAGTTCACTGATTTCCCAAAAGAAGTTCCGAACACACCCTAAGGAAAACCCTGGCAGGTCTACGTCGATGACTCATCTTGCCTGGCTGGCAGGGGAGTAGGGGTGCACATCGTCGCCAAGCAAGGAGATGAGCACAACTATACAGTTAAGCTGGCCTTCAAAACAACCAACAATGAAGCTAAGTATGAAGCACTCTTGACTGGAATGACAATTGTACGGTTTCTAGGAGCTAAATAGATAGAAGTGAGGGCGGATTCCCAAGTGGTAGTTAGCTAGGCTAAAGAAGTATCTCTAGTTGGTTTGTAACGAGCACAACTGCTTTCGCTACTTCATCATCCAACAAGTGCTAAGAGGGCTACGTTGGGGCAAGAAGAACTCCTGCTCCTGGAATACATTGTAGTCAGGACAGTCGATGCCCCCTCCATTGGGCTGGAAGTGTCTATCATGACCCCAGCACCTCCCAAGTGGAGATTCACTAAGGGATTTGTGGAAGCCATTTAGGAGGGAGGGCTCTCACTACGAGAGTGACCTGGGCCAGATATTATTGGCCTCTTTCCCTCAAGGATGCGGAAGACTTCACAAGAAGTGCCCACAGTGTCAAGAGCACGGGCCGATTCCGCGCTGCCCAGCGGAGGAGCTGACATTAATCACAGCCCCGTGGCCTTTTGCCTAATGGAGCCTAGACTTGATCGGCCCATTCCCTGTAGCAATAAGAGGAGCCAAGTTTGTCATTGTCGTGGTTGATTATTTCACAAAATAAGTCGAAGTTGAGGCCCTCGCAAGCATCATCTCCAGAACCATCACGAAATTCCTATGGAAGTCAGTGGTCTGCCGATTTAGCATACCTTAGAACTTCATATCGAACAACGGAAGACAGTTCGACTGCACACATTACCGGTAGTGGTGCGTAGAGCTTGAAATTAAAGTGAAGTACTCCTCGCTAGGACATCCTCAAGCCAACAGACAAGTCAAGGCAACTAACAAAACTCTCATCTCCACCCTCAAGAAGAAAATTGGGGGCACAAAGGAGCATGGGCCGAAGAGCTCCCAAGTGTGTTGTGGGCATACCAGGCCATTGTCCGGACCCCCCACCAGGGAGACACCCTTCAGCCTCACGGCAGCGAAGCAGTAATCCCCGTTGAAGTTGGACTCACCACATTCTGTGTCTAACATTTTGACCCTAACACTAACAATAAAAGGTTAGCCAAGAACTTAGATGTCCTGGAGGAGAGGAGAGAAGAAACAACGGTCCGGACGGCAAATAACAAGCGAAAGGCGGAGCAATATTCCAGACAGCAAAATATGTCAAATGAAGGAAGGTACCTGGTCAAATAGGGGTTGTAACATTTGTCAAATGAAGGAAGGTAGCCGGACAAGGTGGCGCGAGCCTTGTCCAGAGTCGAGGCTGGGGCCTGCGTCTCCTCTACCCCGGAAGAAGATGAGGGGCCTGTGACGGCTAACTGCCAAGAGAAATTCAGAAAGGACCCCTAGGTCTTGCTGCAGGGCCCGGGCGGCATGGGAGATAGAGCCTCAGAGTCATCATCATCACCCAAATCTATGGAAGTCGGAGGGTCTTGAAAATTTGGGCCGCAATTGGTCTTGCTTGGTTCGACAAACGAAGGGGGAAACGACCCCCATGGGCGGAGAAGTAGGTCTGGCAGCCTCGTCCGAACTCCGAGTTGCCACAGGAGGAGCTTCGGGTCTCAGCCCTTCTCCTCCTCCACTGACTTCTTCCTCGTCTTCTTCCTTGTCTTGATAGACAAACTACGCTCTCACCCCTACTTGACTTGAGGCACGAGAGGGGCTGGATTCTGCCTCCCGCAACCTAGTCCCCGGAGCCGTCTCGTCTTTGCCAGCACCTTCATGGCTAGTATCCTAGGAAGGGGCTGCCCCACTTGGGGATCCTCACCATCTCCTCCCGAAGTTTATCTTCGAAAGATGTGAAGGGCTCGAATGGGTTAGGTGCGCGAGGCAGGGAATGTGCCAGAGAAGCAAAAAATATTGTTTGAAGATCGCAGGCATCCAATTCTTATGTGGAAGGAAGCAACGGGTCAAGAAAAGGTTCAGTGGGAATTGGCTGAGAGCTCGTTGGAGTAGAGGGCTCGGTGGTAGGGCCCGAGCCGCTAGGGAATGACGGCGTGCTTCCCCATGTCGAAGGAACCAGAATCTCCTTTTGTGCGAACTCTCGATCACGAGGCATTTGGGGTTGGCTCCCTAGTTCCCCAGAACGATCGCCGGAAGGAGAAGAACCCCCAGCCTCACCATTCTGTGGGGAGGAACCATGGTGTACCCTTGGTCGCTTTGCCTAGCGGCTAGAAGAGCTCGAAATGCGCTTCCAGGGAGAGGGTCGTGCCAGAGAAGGGGGAATGCTACCCAAGAAATTCCTCCTGATAGCGTACAAACGGTCGGGCATAGATAGGAAGTAATGGATATTCTCATTAGAAAGGACCAGATCGGTCTGTGACTCGTTAGGGTGGGCCCACACCCAAGCTGTCACCAACTCCAACCAAGCCTCTTCCCTCTCATTGAGGGTAATTTCCAGGCTCTTCGATCCCTAGCACATTTGAATTGGGAACTCCTTGTGGGAGGCCTCCCTCTCAGGGTACTCCTAGTCCGGACCCGACACAAAGAAAAACTTCTGGGACCACTCCTTTATGCTCAAATGACGTTGCTCGAGCGAAGTGATCTTGCAGCCCGAAGACAACCGGGCCTGGAAACTAACGATGCTTCCTAGTCGGTATATCAGGTGATAAGCGGACAAGAACTCTCAGGCCGTCAGGTCTAGTTATTCTTCAAGAGTCTTGCTGAGTATCATCCAGAAGATGATGCAACTGGATATCAGGAGCCGCCACGCATTAGGGTGGAGCTGTGACGAGGCCAGTCCGAGTTAATATAGAACCTCGCGAACCAGACGATAGAACAGGAGACGGAGACCATTTGCAAACATTAGCTGGAAGAGAGCCACCCTCGTCGTCGTGCCATTGGGATTCATTGCATGCTCACCCCAGGGAATGTCCAGAACGACGGTAGGAGGAATCCTATACTGGGAGCAGAACGCCCTGAGGTCATCGCCAGAGACGAAAGCATTTTCTTTCGAAATATGGAAGAACATAATCAACTTTAGGTGGCATTACAACGGTGGGAAGCGACGGGAGAGTAGTGACGAATAGAAGATAAGGGAGGAAAACACGACGACTGGAGAGAATGAGCGCGGGAAATGGCAGAAATATGAGAGAATAAGGCGGAAGGAAATGGTGAAGAAGAAGGGGGCGGTGGGCCTTATATAGTGAAGGCAAGATGGAAAGTGCGCGGGATCGAAGCGGCACTGACAGCAGCGAGGTCATCAAGGGCCATGCGACGCATGGTTTCCAGAGCGACAACAAGAATGGAAGGCATCGTGAATGGAAGGCAACGTGTCAGGAGAGTGAGGGGCACGAACCAATAAGGTCCCAGGATACGAAGGGATGGGCGCCAACGTGTCAAATCAATCATCGGGAGAAGGGGAGAGGCACCCATCAACAGTAATTGGCCTCGGGAACTTCAAGAGTCGGAAGCTGAACAAGGACGACATAATTAAAGGTATTAGAATACCCACCACGCGCACGTGATAGGAATTTGCGGGGTACTGTGAGGGAGGGGCCCATCCTAGAAAGGCCCAGGCCCGAAGAGGCCAAGCCTATGAACTCAAGGCCCAAGGGCAAAACCCTTCCGTGAGTTAAGAGTTAAGATTGGTGAATCACATGCTGAACTAGTAGCTGTAAACCTATCTGGGAACGCCTTTTAGCTCCAAGCTCAGATGTGCCAATGAGATCATCTCGGGGCTTGGCAGCCTACCGGGACCTATCGAAGGACGCTGGGTAAAACGTCCAGCTGCACGCAGACGGCTGAACTAGCTCGATCACAAACCCGTCAGACTCAAGGGACGCCGCATTCAAATGCATGTGTCAGAAAACCAAACACGCAACGGCGCGATCGCACCCCATGTATGAAGGACGGCTCGCCCACGACCTGACTCCCAACTCTGGCTAGAAGCGGCAGGACAGGCCAAGCATGGCTAACACCTGACACTCCACGACCTCTCAACATCGAGATAGGCCTAGCACGGCTGACACGCCACGATCTCCTCCAGCTGCCAGAGTCGGGGGTTGACACACTGTGGCAACAGGAAAGAAGTGGTAGTAGGTCTGACGCCTGACACGCGACGACCTCCATCAGCAGTAGGACCCATATCAAGTATAAATAATAGGCATCCCTTCTATGGGAGATCTCTCTTAACTTTTGATTATCCTAGCTATTCATTAGAGTATTTTATAGAGAATCGTTCACTGACTTTGGCATCGGAGTGACCCCAGACGTCATCGGAGCCCTTTCTCCTTGTTTTCAGGTGGTGTGAGCCTGGTTATCGCGGAAGTGTTCGGGCTGCGAAAAACGACATCAACATGAAGAGCTATGGATTTATTGGTTTCTCTAACATTGAGAAAGAATACTAGTGGAGATTTTCAAATGTGTGAAACTTTCTATTTGAAGATCTTTTAGTGCAATCAAGTTATGAAATTCTTTATTATGCTATGTTTTAATAATATTGTTATATTGATGTCATATATAGTCTATGCAAGTGTTTTTAGTGGCTTATTCACTGTTGAAAAAGAATCCTTGGAGTGGAGGTTGCTAAAAATCTAAAACTGTCTCATTGAAGATCTTTCAATGTAATGAAGGTATGCGATTCTTTTTTACACTATATATTAATAATATTCTATTGATATATTTTTTATATTCTTATATTGGTGTCATATAAAACATTTTAGTTGTTTTCTTATAGTTTACTTTTTCACTTAGCTCTTTGATGGCTTTCAGTGGGTACATAAGTAATTATTGCATTATCTCCCTTGTAGAAAGTCTATATTTTTTGAAAGGATGGAACAACCACTTTTAAGATCTTCTTTTGGTGCAATACCTATATGGGTTTTTTTATTTCATTATGCTTTAATAATATACTATTCTTGGGATCAAACGTGTTTCATTTTTTTAGTCAAATCTTCTCATTCCTCAAATTAGTAATGTACACCAGTCAAAACAAGATACAAAAGTGTTCAACCCAAAATTTCAAGTTTCATATAATTATATATCTACAAATAGATTTTAATGATAATAAATGAATTCAAGCATAAACGAATCTCAAGCTCAAGTTGTCTATACAATGGAGCCAAGCATATCAACGAATCAAGCATGGGCAAGAAATGAAACAAGCTTATGAATAAAGCTCTTGAAGTAATTTTGTACATCTCTTGATAAAATTCGAAATTGGATTACGACTCAAAATTGATATTTTCTCATAAAGTATTAAATTGTATTTTCACATGTGCATGACATATTTGAAAATTAAATGTTTGAATTTTAAATTTTTGAAAGATGATTGATTGTCATATTTCACATGTGCATGACATGATTAAAAAAGTATGAATTTTGAAAGATGATTGTCATATTTTACATGTGCATGTTTTGTTTGAAAATTTTGAAAAGTGGTTGATGCTCTTTTTGACATATGCAAAAAGTAGATGATGTTGTTTGAAAAATTTGAAAAGTAAATAGATTAGGTTTGAAAATTTTGAAAAGTGATTAATACTCTTTTTGACATGTGTAAAAGGAAGATGATTTTATTTGAAAATTTTGAAAAGTAAATCGTGCTCATTTTGTCATATGCAAAAAGTAAAAGATTAGGCTTAAAAACTTTGAAAAATGAATTGTCTTTGACAATTGCAAAAATGAGAAACTTTTATTTGAAAATTTTGAAAAGTGTGTGGTGCTCCTTTTTGACATGAATCTTTTTAAATTTAAAAATGAAGTCTCATATACTTATAAATAGCTAAATTGAACTATTCAAATTCAGAACACAAGAACACATCATTGCAAGTTTTAAAACATTCATTCGAAACTTTCAAACTCTCTTTTCTAATCATTGAGCCTTAATTTTTGTTCATTTTGAGAGATATATAGTTTGCGTTGTATTATTCTTATTCTACTCATTGAGAAGTGTTTTATGATAACCTACCCATTATCAGCTCTTATATTAGTAAAATGGTATGTACAACTCTTGTGTGTGTAGAATGAGTTCTACACAGGGAATAGTTGAATCACCACGTGTAAGGTGATTGCAAGTGTAGATGGTGTTCTACATAAATTCTTTGTAGCGGTAATGCTCAAAGGTGTAATAGGTTTCTATCTCCACCTGAAGGAGGATGAATAGTGAATTTAAAAATTGTCAAAAGGGTAGCTTGAGGAGAGGACGTAGACAGTGAGGCTGAACTTTGTTAAAATACTGAGTTCACTTCCTCTTACCCTTACTTTTTATATTTACTAATGCTTCATATTTTGTTCATAATTTATCTTTTGTATTTGATTATAATTGCGAATTTTTAAATACAATCCAATTCACTCTCCTCTTGTGGTAGTCATCTGGGCAACAATTGGAATCAGAGCAATGTCTATCTTATAAGATTAACTATTTTTTGAGTTAAAATCTTATGACTAAACATTGCAGCTACTTTTGGTGAAGGTCAATTTAGCAGTCGACTTCCACTATTCTGCAGAGACAATTACACATTTTGGAAAGCTACAATTAGAATTTTCCTTCAATCTGAAGGTCGAGAAATGTAGAAATGTATTATAAATAGACCTTATATCCCAACAAAAGTTGTTGGTGAAGTAAGGGTCAAAAAGGAAGAAAAAGAGTTCGATCGTGAAGACGATAAAATTACAACATTGAATTCAATGGCTATAAATCTCCTATATAATGCTCTCGATTGGAATGAGTTCAATACAATAATGAATTGCAAGACAACAAAGGAAATTTGGGATAACTTGAAAATTACTTATGAAAAACTTTGCAAGTCAAAGAATCAAAAAATTATATTCTTATTCATGAATATGAAATGTTTAAAATGAATGATGATGAATCTATTTATATATGTACACTCATTTTACTAACATCATAAATAGCTTGACAGCTCTCAGAAAGTCTATTCAAACATAGAGATAGTAAGAAATTTTTTTTAACTCTATGCCAAAAAGCTGGGAATCAAAAGTGACGGCAATTCTTGAAGCTAGAGATCTCAAGAAACTTGAAATAAATGAACTAATCAAGTCACTTACCACGTATGAGTACACATTGAAAAGAGGAGAAAAAGAAAGAAAGTCAAAGAAGAGTTTGACACTTAAAGTTGTTCCTCATGAAAGCGAAGGTGATGAAGATGAGGAAAGTGATGACAAAGTGAAAGCGAAAGCAATGAAAACTACATGAGATGATGATTCAATCAGCTTAGACAGCGAAGCAAGTAATGGAGAATTTGTAAATCTTTGTTTTGTGGTTAAAAAAGACATTGAGATAACAAATCTTGAAAATCTTTCATATGAAGAATTGTAAAATTTCTTAGAAGAGGTATATGAGGAACTTGAGAAATTGGACATCAAACACACTACTTTGAAAAAGAAAATCTCTTCTTTAACAAACGAAATTGATGTTTTAAGAATAGTAGACATTGTTTGAAAGATGCGAATCATGAGTTGAAGAAGAAAGTTACTGATTTAGAAAAGTTTGTTGAAAACTTTACAAACAGA
Source organism: Juglans regia (assembly GCF_001411555.2). Lineage (NCBI taxonomy): Eukaryota > Viridiplantae > Streptophyta > Magnoliopsida > Fagales > Juglandaceae > Juglans > Juglans regia. The sequence goes on along the minus strand of NC_049904.1, from coordinate 18,401,077 downwards.
AAAAGAAATTTTGAAAAACTTCTTGGTAGTCAAAGATGTGTTTTTTACAAGGTAGGCTTGGGATACATGCCAAAACAAAAATAGAAATCTTATAAAAACTTTTTTGATAATCCTTCTAAATTAAAGTCCAGTATTCAAATTTCTTTTCATAAAAGTAAATTTTTCAAAGAAATATACTATTAATCACTCAAGGTTTTCGTATATGTCACATTTTATTTACAATTTTTGTAATAGAAATGGTTATAATTATTAGCTTATTTTATTAGAAGAAAACATACAATGACTATTATGGTCATATGAGTACCTAAAAATCTTATTTCTTCTAATACTGATAAATGAAGAAAAATCATTTTAATTGTTTCTTCTAAAAATCTTGTTTCTTATGAACTCCTCCATAAACAAAAGCAAATGGTTTTTAGATAGTGGATGTTCAAGACATGTGACAGGAGACAAGACTAAGTTCATTGATCTTACATCTAAAGAAGAAGAATACATGACATTTGGAGACAACTCGAAAGGGAAGATCACGATAATAGGTAAAATTGTATTTGATGAATCTAATCCTCTACTTTCTAAGAAATTTGTTGATGAAGAAACATAAGGCATAAATAAACCGGATAGTCTCAATCTTAACAAAGAGAGCACAATAAAAGAACTCCAACATGGAGACATCAGGAAAGATCATTCAGCAGAACAAATTCTAGGAGAACCTTCACAAGGTATAAGTATTCGATCATCTCTTAGAAATATTTGCAATCATACTGTTTTTCTATCTTAGATTGAACCCAAAAAATATATATATATATATATATATATTTTTTTTTGTAAGTAGATTGAACCCAAAAATATTGATGAAACATTTCTTGATAAATCTTGGATTCTAACTATGAAAGAAGAGTTAAATCAATTTGAAAGAAATGATGTTTGAAAAATTGTTCCTAGACTCAAAAATCATACTATTATTGGAACAAAATGGGTTTTGAGAAATAAGAAAGATGAGTCCGGAGTTATCACTAGAAACAAGGCTCGACTTGTAGCCCAAGATTTCAATTAAGAAGAAGGAATCGATTATGATAAGACATATGCACCGATCGTAAGATTAGAAACTATTCGAATGCTATTTGCTTATGCTCTTTTTAAACATTTCAAAGTTTTTCAAATGGATGTTAAAAGTGTCTTTTTAAATGGTTTTATAAATAAAAAGGTATATGTTGAGCAACCTCCAGGTTTTGAAAATCATATTTTTCCAAATTATGTTTTCAAACTCACAAAAGCACTATATGGACTCAAACAAGCCCCTAGAGCTTGATATGAGAGACTCAATGGTTTCTTAATTGAAAAAGGTTTTTCAAGAGGAAAAATTGACAACTTTTTTCATCAAATATGAAAAAGATGATATTCTTCTAATACAGATTTATGTGGATGATATAATATTTGATTCTACTAATGAAAATATGTGTCAAGTTTTTGCTAAGAGTATGCAGGAAGAATTTGAAATGAGCATGATGGGAGAACTTAACTTCTTTCTCGGATTGCAAATCAAGCAAGCAAAAATTGAAACATTCATTAATCAGTCAAAATAAATCAAAGAATTACTCAAAAATTTTGGGATGGAAAGGAAATTGGAACACCAATAAGCCTATCCACCAAACTTGACAATAATGAAACTGGTAAATCAGTTGAATCAAAGATATAACGAGGTATGATTAGCAATCTATTATATTTGTTAACATAAACATGCTTAGAAGAGAAATAGGAATGATGCATGCCATGAATATCCGTTAGATATTTTTTATTTTATTATCTTAAATGACTTACAAAAACTTGAGACTTTTAGTTTCATTTTTCAAGCGCTCTTGTTCTTCATATATTAACATGCTAGCAATGGACATAAGCTAAATACTAAGGCTTCGAGAATCATAACATTCTAGTTCTAAACATCAACCAAAATGGGTTGTTGAAGCGTCGTTGTAAGAAGAATAAGAGAAAAGGAAAAGAGAGAGAGTAAACGACAACGACGAACGGAGGCGACAGTGGCTAGGGTTTGAGGAGAAGAGAAGCTCAAACCGTTTTGACCTAGGGTGATTGGTTTCTTGGTTTGAGACAGTTAAAACCCGACATCTGACTTAACCCGATTTTTTCAGGGTGGGCCCAGTTGGATCTTTAGGATGGATCGAACCTGGGGCTTTTTTGCACAAGCTATTTTCTGTCATTTTCTATTGTAAAATAGATTAAAATAGTTTGTGTGTAGAGCACATCCTTTATATCACTTAGATGATAACATTTAATTTGTAAGATTCAAATTTTTACAAATCAAATTATGCAACGTAAACACTTTACTATACGTGTGATCTATACCGACCTATAAATAGAATTTCTCAACAAGAAAATCTCTATTTTTAAAGATATTCAAGTTTTTAATGTTTAGAAAGTCTATATAATATGATATAGCAGACTTCCTATTAATTTATCGTATTCAAGATATAACAATTAAGTTTTTCACAAGTGCACATCGAGTAATTCAAAAGAAAAATCTCTCAATCTGATGATCCTTAGAGATTATTTGCATTTAAAGGGATTTGAATTTTAGACCTGGGGGAGCATACCCCCAAGCCTGACCTTTACCACTTGAGCCAACTCTTATGGGTTAGTTATATTTACTTTACAATAAAAATATCTTTACAATTAAATGTATTACATCAAACTATATCAATTTGTGAATTTATTTATATTTAAAATGATTGGAGACAATGCACTAGAAGAGTTCAAAAAGTAGAATTGAAAAGGAGCTTTCCAAGAGAGGTGCTTGAATGTGTTTTTACATGCATGACATTAGGGGACGAGTTTGCAACGGTGGCATGGAAACTATGGAAGAGAATGAATGCGTATGTATTTGGTGCAGAATCACTACATCCTAGCACACTGGTGGTTCCATCAAAAAAGAATCTGGAGGACCTCAAAGAGGTGTTTCACAAGAATCCAAAGTTAGGTGTAACAATACAAGTCCCACTCTACAATGGACAGCACCTCCAAGAGATACATACATGAGTTAAAAGAAAATATTTTAAATTAAAGATTAATGCGAGACATAGATACATGAGTAACTCTTATATCATTTATTGTTGTAGATTCTATTTTATATATTTATCTTTTCACTTTGAAGAGACTTTACAATTAAGATGGTAACGAGGGACTTAAGGGATTGCCATTGGACTCATCGAGAAAACTTATTAACTCTGTTGCCTGGAGGTTAAGCCACCTTTGAAGTGTTCGGATTTATGAATAGAAAAATTCTTCTCATCAGTTACTATTCACTACTCCACATCTCACATTCTATAAAAAAATACTATATATCCTATGAGAAACACCCTTACATTCTATGAAAAAAAATTATAGATGCAAAATATGAAAGTAAATAGTCGTTGATGCATATAATTCTTCTTATGAATATTGGTTCAATTTATATGTGGTATCTTACGGAACTAGTGTACCAAACAAATTCACATACCTAAAGAAAAAAAATATTTAAAAATAAAGAAATAAGATTTTTGGTTTTATGAAAAGTTCTTTATTTCTTCACTTTCGAAATTAGCAGGATTGATTATTTATTAACAAAGAGAGTGATTCTGTAATGTTGCATACCAATGATGTCTACGCACGTGAGGTGTGTTTCAGAAGCATACGTGCATATGTGATTAGTTTGCTGGGCTTTAGTTAAATGGGTGAAGCCCGTGATTGTAGCTACTTGATTAGAAGCCCAAGATTGTATAAATGGGTTACGATTTGACTTCTTTGCTTCTTCTTCTTCTTGGCGTGTGACACTTGTCAACTACCTTCCCCCTCCGCTCCTCATCGCCCGGCCCCGTCGCCAGTCACCAGTGGCCCTAGTCACACTGATAAGGGAACCATCGTCGACAAGGCTATAACTGCGTGTAAGAGAATCTTTCTTATGCCATTATCTTCTCCATAACTGCGTATGAGATGTTTTTCGCTTCAATCCTCTCGTATTTGGATCTACAGTAATTTCCATGACAGACCAAAATGGGTTAGGATCACAGGATCACTTACCCTTTTTGGTTGCAAGCCCTTAACGCATTTGGTTTGTCTGACAAAAACGATTCCAGCATCTACTCAAGTTTGGTACTATATACCCTCTTCTCATTCTATTTTATTCAGTTTTTTATGACTTTAGTTCTCTTCTATTGGTTTGAGGTTCAATTTTATATTCTCTTTTAAGTCCATAGTTTTACATTCTGGCTAGATGGAGTTTAGATCTCTGTCTCGGCCTTATATATATTCTTTGTTTCTGAAAACTTGTTGTTTTTGTTGCTATCTTAATCTATTGTGAATCTATGCCTAAGTTCTTTCTTTTACTGGGTGTAACTGAGAATCTTTTTTTATTTTTTACTTTTGCATATATCGATAAAAAAAAAAAAAAACCATGGGAAAAATTGATCCTTAACTATGAAATATTTAAATTTTACATTTTTTGTTGCAGAACTCTATATAGAAAGTTATGAGAAAGCAGTCATATATATATATATATATATATAGTCAATATATATTGAGTATTTCACATCTGGTGATTGTAGTCCTCTCGAAGCCTAATCAGAAGTGCTGCTTGGGGAATTTGTTTGAAGGATGGGAGAAAGAAAGGTTCTAAACAAGTACTATCCCCCGGACTTCGATCCGTCGAAGCTGCCGAGGGTTCGGAGGCCGAAGAACCAGCAGATGAAAGTGCGCATGATGCTTCCCATGAGCATTCGCTGCAACACCTGCGGTAATTACATCTACAAGGGCACCAAGTTCAATTCCCGTAAAGAGGATGTCATAGGCGAGGTATGTATCCCCTTTCTTTGTTTTAGGGCTTCCTACCTAAATTGAAAGTTGATGTTACTCTTATATTGGATTATACTTGTCAACTCTAGGACTGCCCGTTTTACATTATTCGAGATTTTTTACCTGTTAACACTTGCTTATTTTGATTGTCTATTTTTTTTTTGTTTTCTTGAGCAAAGAGATTGAAGTTTATTTCTTTCTTGTTTGTATTTGTCAATTGGCATTGTTTGTTTTCACAGATGAGTTGAGATTAAAGTTAAAAGTTTAATAAAATATTGTTAGAATATATTTTTTTAATATTATTTTTGTTTTGGAAATTAAAAAAGTTGAATTGTTTATTTTATTTTGTGTGGAAATTTGATAAAATTGTAATGATGAGATGAGATGAGTTGAGAGGAGTTGTGAAAACAAACGAAGCCTGAAAGTCAACAAAATGCCCTGCTCTAAATATTTGGCCGTTGTATTTTTTTAATTAATGTTCTTTTAAACCTGTAACTATTTTATTGGTCAGTCTTAACTCCATATCATCTATAAAACCCAGCCTATCCTAGTCCTGTATTCCATGTTGGCAGTTGTAAATTGTTTAATTTCAATTTCCCTATATCGTTAAGTGTGATGATATGACCTGTCCAGTGCCTTGAAGTGAGGATTATATGGGATATGACTCAAAAGAAACTTGCTGTGTTGCCAGAACATTTTCCCCCAAAACAGTGTGAAAAGCTAAATATGAAGAACTTGTCTGGCTTTAAATATGTTAATGTTGCTTTTCCTTTTCCAGATAGAGGACATTAACCACAGATCTATAATTTTTTGTACCACATACTTATGATATAGCTTGTTTAGAGCAAAGAAAGTGTCTTAAATGCATGAGCCTCAGCTTTACTACTATCCTCGTGGTTAATATTCCTTCTACTATCCTCGTGGTTAATATTCCTTCTTGGTTTTCTATAGTGGTTTGTACTTGTTTTGCTGGTTTCTTCATGTGAGATTTGAATATGTGATGTTTAATGAACAAGATCACTTATCTTTAATCGGTTGCAGACATATTTAGGAATTCAAATCTTTCGATTCTACTTCAAATGTACAAAGTGTTCTGCGGAGCTTGCGATGAAGACAGATCCAAAAAATTCAGACTATATTGTTGAGTCTGGTGCCACACGGAATTTTGAGCCTTGGCGTGAAGAGGACGAGGTAAAAAGTTGAAGCATGTTTGGTTTGAGAAAGGTCTCTTTCATTTCAAACATCTTTAAAATCGTAAAAAAAAAAATCATCACCCAAACATTTTTGTCATCCGAGTATTTACCTCGGTTTTGGGACATAAAAATCACAAATCCGGAATATTCAATACAAAATCCATTGCAAAACATTTTTATCGTTGCAACTCTTTGTTCTTTCTACCCACTTTGACCAAACTCAATATAAACATGTCATAAAGCTTGTATACAAAAAACTTTTCATTCTATAGAAATTTTTCTTTCCAAGAATACATATCAAAATTCCCTTTCAAAGAATTTTCAACAATTAGAGAAATTAACTTACCAAACATGCCCTAGAGCTTCCTGTGCACAACTAAATATTATGTGGCCAGATCCCCAGTGTTGTTATCAACATAACTTGTGACTTTGTCAATAAATTGTTCTTTTCGTCAGGTAACAGAGATCGAAAAACAGAAAAGAGATGCTGAGGAGATGGGAGATGCTATGAAATCATTAGAGAACAGAACCTTGGATTCAAAGAGAGAGATGGATATCCTTGCTGCGCTAGATGAGATGAAGTCTATGAAGGTACTTTCTTTAGTAAATGGGTTTTATTTAATCAAGTATCCACTTAACAGTGAGAGGAATGGAATCCAGGGCTCAAATAGCTTTCGTAATTGTAGACATATTGCCTTAGATCATCATCATGTTGTATAACATTATTGCTTTATTAATCAATTTACGCCTGGTTTGAACCTGAGGTCAATATGAGTTTGATACTAATGCCCCCCCTTTTTTTCTTGTCTTGCAGTCTAGACATGCTACTGTGAGTGTAGATGCCATGCTTGAGGCCTTGCAGCGCACAGCCGGGGAAAAGGTATGATTAATGTGCGCTCTGTGTTTAGATCAGTTTTGCTCCTTAAGTGCAAAAGTATATCGGATCTCTCTCGTTACTAAATCCCACTGGGCTGCACAGTCACTTTCATTGTGTTGGTTGGGCTCTTTTGTAGGGTGAACAGTTGCATGTTCAAGACTTTTCTCATGCATATTGTGAGTGAGTACTTATCCATGGTCAAGCATAATAAACAAATGGATTGATTTCCCTGTCTAGTATCTTTCTTCAACCAGCCACTGGATCAAATCTCTTCTATGTTGCTTCAATTGTGGGTCACTGGTTTTAGCTGCCTGGAATGCATCAGTATTCCTGTCTATGAGAAGTTGTTTAGTTAACTGCGACAATTGTATTTACACTGTAAACTTCTTGGGGGAAATTTGTTCACGTACATCCATAATTATTTACTTCACTCCATTCTATAGTAAAATCCACTTGTTCAAACAGTATATAAGACTATTTTACTGTAATTGGTTTATCTTTTGATTCACATAAACTAATTCTACTGTTTGTCCTTTTACTTATAAAAAATTTCTACAGTTTGTCCTTTTTCTAGAAGTGGAACTTTGGCCTCTTTGCATAAATATTTGTTCATATTGTAGTTAATATTTCTAGGTTATTTTGCTCTCTCTCTCTGTCTCTCTGTATTATTATCATTTGGTTCTGACTGTATTAATTGATTTTTATGCTGGCAGGAGAAAAGGTTGGAAGAAGAGGATGAAGCACTTATAAAATCAATATTTCATGTTAGTACAGAAATTTTACTTCTATTAGTTACCTCCAATGTCAGCCACCCCCTCCCCCTCCTTTCTTTTGTAGGTGAGATGTTTGCCTCTTAACTATGTTGAAAATATTTTGCAGAAGCCAATAGATTTTGTTCGAAGAATTCATGATGAAGATTTTGACGATGATGGAGATATGATTCAGCTTTCAAGTGGCAATGGTGAAACATCTGGTGATAATCTGAAGGTATGGTGATGCTGTAATGATGGTTTGTGTTTCCTAAGTTCGTTTTGTAAGTATGGATTGAATCTATCATTTTGAAAAAAAAAAGATCCGTCATTTTGAGGGTGAAAAAACGTCTATTCTTGTGCAATTCTTCGTGATATAATTTGAACAGAATTTTATAATGGGTTCTTATAGTTTTTTAAGTAGGAGTCATTTGATACTGGAAAGATTTGAAATACATGTAAATTGTTTATATTAAGTGGTGGACTATAATTTTAAATTATAGGATGGCGAAGAAAAAGTTACAGGGTTTGTAAGCCAATATCTTCTGGAAGCTAATAGTTGTATGAAATTAGAATTATGCTGAAAAGATTTGAACTTGTGTTTGTACATGATTTCAATGCAGAGGAGAAAGGTTTCTGAAGAGCCTCTTGGCAACCCAACAGATTCTTTGACAAAAGCCACTTTTGTTGACAGCTCCACCAACAAAGGTATCAGATACTTTCCCTATTCCTAGTATAGAAATTGGAGTGCACTACCACTGTTATTGACATCTTAATACCATTGTAGCCATTAGCTCCTAAATGGTATCATTGTTGTCCAAAGGGCAATGTAAATATAGTACTCGAGTTTAACTCATGTTATTTTCTTTTTCAGTTTCTCTGGGTTTGTTCAAGTAATCTATTTTAGAGATAATACCTGGCATTGCACTAATTATACGTTAGTCCCTGCTGTAATAAATTTTAGAAAAATATATCATATATTGGGCATGCTTCACATAACAAATTGATCCCTTTATTCTTTAATATTAGATTAATGGTGGAAAATATTGATTTGATACCTGTTTGTCACACCACGACAAATTATATTTGGACGCTTGCCAAAACTCGACAATATTTTCCTTTGGAGACTTACAAATTTATATTCATGTTTATAAATTGTTAACAGAAAATCTAGGTGGTTCAGGGGCTGCTGACAATCCCAAGTTTGTATTCAAGTCTTCAGCAGTAAGGATTTCGGTCAGGAAACCGCTTCCGATAACAGTAATTTAGTGAAAATGGAAGGGAACAAACAAGGGGCTAGAACCAATACAAGTGCACTACAGGCTGTGACCTCCGGTGGTAACAATCCGGCCAGGCTGGGAGATAATAGCCAAGAGCATAAAATTGCTGATACAAGTACAGGACTACTATCGCTCTGCCAAAACTATGAAAGTGACGACGACCAGTGATCGACTTTATTTTTCCAAATTTTTTTGGGAACTCATTTACTTTGTCCAGGTTGTTAGTTTGCATATTGGGAGCTCACTCAGTGGTACTAAAATAAGAACGGTACCTCAGCAGTCAGTCAGCAGTATATCAGTGGTAACATATAAGTGAAAATACCTCATTCCAGCCGAGCCTTGCAAGTCAATGCAAATGTTGCTGCCATGTGCTCCACAAAGCTAGCCAAAAGCTTGCATCTTGGATACTATAGTGCTGAAATTGAGTATTTGTACTTTTTTTTTTAATGGTCAAATCTGTTGAAGTTTCCTTACAACGTTTACGTCCTCCATGAACCTACTTGCTAATTTCTTTCGTAAAAGGTGCGTGCTTTACATGTCCTGTGCATGTGGTATTATGACATTGATGAGACAAATGATACGATTTATGGTAAAAAGTCCTCTGCCGCCCCAACTTGACCGCTGGGCGGTATGCCCAGCGTAAAAATTTTTTTTTTTTTTTTTTTTTTTCACATATTTAAATATATTTAAAAAATAAAAAAAAATATATCAATATATTTAAAATTACTTTCTTAAGTAAAAATAAAAAAAAGACCAACGATTAAATAGAGGTGTCAAACAAAGGAAGCATAATAGTGTTTTTCAATGACTATATATTCCTCGTTCTAATGCTAAATTAAAATTAGCTATGTCCTTTTGTCAGAATTCAGCATGATCGAAGCCCAATACCTATGTTTTTCAATTGAGAAATGTTTTGGTCATAGAGGAGATTTTATGAAGGGAAATGGTCTCGAATTCGGAATCTAAAATGTGTCTCGATTGAGATTTTTTTATTTTTTTTACCAAATGATTAAAAAAATATTTTTTAATAATGTTGTAATTTTTTATTTTTTAAAAAGTATTTATGATGATTAAAAAAATACATGAAAAAAAAAAGTTATTCGGGACACATTTTGGGTCCCGAATTCGAGACCCATAGCAGTTTCCTTTTATGAAAGTAAATTTATGTACTGATGTGATTTGATCTGACATGTTAGATTGGAAAATTATTTTTATTATTTAGGTTTCGTTTGGTACCTAAATCTATTTCAACTCATTATTACAACTTTTTTAAATCTCAACACGAAATATAATAACTAACTTAATTTTTTCAGATTTTAAAATAATAATAATATTAAAAAATAATATTTTAATAATATTTTATTATCTTAATTTAACTCAATTCAACTTAATTTAACATTTAAACGCAGCATAAATCTAACGTACATAAAATCACTTTATAAGTTTAATTTTATAAAATCAATTTCAACGCGTATATTTTTTTTAATTATAACCTTTGTAAAAGTCTACACAAAATTTACCACAGAATATTAAGCAAGCCTAACAAAAGACCAGAGAATATGGGTGATCCCTAGAATTTGACCCACTGCCACTTTATTTCACGCGAAAAGTTGGGATGCCCAGTTTTTTTTTGATAAAAAAAATAGAAATGATATCTCTAATTTTATTTAGAAACTAGTTGAGAATCGCACGTGCGTGCTTTACTCCTCACGCGAGAAATGTGTCAGATTTAATATTTGTGATAATGCCAGCAATTTTGAGTAATCAACCCTCTAAACCAGATGTTAAATGTATAATGAGTAATGATATACCCATAATTATTTTACACTCACATTACTCAATCAATACAATCGTGCCACTTTATTAATTAATATATAACGTTATCCATCTATTTTATATAGATGTATAAAATAATTATATAAGTGTTGTACGTGAATCTAAAATGGTTGCAAATGGAACGAAATGCCCCCAGATTTTGCTAGTGTATTTAAGGGATGAAGTCTCGATTATTTTCACAATTCTCAACCTATATCATCTAATTATTATAAATTTTTTAAATTTTTATATAAAATAAAATAAGTAATTTAACTTTTTCAAATCATAAAATAAAAATAATATTAAAAAAATATATTTTAATAATATTTTATTATCTTTCAACTTTTATTTTAATTTATCTCATTTTATCACGTTTTATCTATGAAAAGGAATGATACCGCATCTTTTTTTTTTTTATTTTTGTGACATCATGAAATGTTTTTTGTTTTAACTTTTTGCATTTTCTTTATTCATCAAATTCAAACCCTCCGATCATGCATGGCCATAAATATTCTTTGTCATCGCTGTATCTTTCACCTTTGGAATCATACATGCCTTAAGAAATTCACTACAAACGACAAGTGCTTTTGTGCACTAGCAGGCCACCTTCCTTTTTTTATTCCGTTATAATATTGGAATTTCAAAGAAGATAACTTAAAGAGTTCAACCTACTGCTTCATTAGCAGAGGAAACCTTTCTGAGAACATAAACAAGATTTCCCACTTCAATGACCTTTCCTTTCCCTTGATCAAGTACAGGTAGAGAGTCATTCCAGACTATATTCAGACCAAAGTAGACCTGCAGAATCATTTAACATGCCATTTGTGAATCATCTAGGACAATAATACAGTTGGAAGTCTGGGAATTACGAGTCACCTTTCCCTTCCGTTTTTGAGTTGGACGCAAGATTGTGTCTGACCTGAATGACTTGAGAGTTTCACCTATCTCAGGGCTTGCAATCCCAGTCTCTTGATTGATTGTAGGAATCTAGAAAAACACACTAGTGTCTTTGTAAACATTGGGAGACATAACACAGTTAATCGGGGGAAGCAATGATTTTTTAGAAGGCTCAGACGACACCAATCTACTTTACGATCGAGAAGCCCACATGTACATAGTAGACTCATGGCTGCAAACAGGATATCATGCCCCAGAAATAAAAAGTCCCAATGACATGTGCCTGTATTTCTTGCATACAAGGTACATTTAAAGTCTGGTTTGGATAGCGAGTTGAGATGGCCGAATGGAATGATATGTGATGAAAGTTGAATAAAATATTATTATAATATTATTTTTGTTTTGAGACTTGAAAAATTGAATTGTTTATTGTATTTTGTTTGGAAGTTTGGAAAAATTATAATGATTAGATAAAATAAGATAGATTGAGATGATTTCACTGTCCAAACAAGGGAGGACCGTGAAATGTTAAAATTTTGTAGATTTACTTAAATGACACACGGTGAGAATGGTATATTGATGTAGGACAAGTGGATTTCAAAATTTTCGGAAAAAATTATAAGATTCGAGTTTCCAAGCAGCTCAAGCATCTGCATTAGGATCTACTATCGATATCATCAACACTAAAAATATGTTCAACTTGTTTACCCCTGAGCTTGAAAGTGCACTCATGCTTCATCTCTAAATTAAACTGCAAATGTTATCTCTATAGCTCATCTTAGATATTTGCAAGTCACATTTGTTTAGTTCTTTAGAAAAAAAAAAGGGCTTTTAACACAAAACATGAAATACAGTGATACTATTGTAGAAAATATAACTTGACTGGCATGAGATAGGTAGAAAATGAAAAGAGGTAGCTCTTTACCTTACAGCGGGTGCATAGCCTGACACCCTGAAATGTGAAATTGTTTATCTTGATCTCTGTCCATAGGTCTTCAGCAAATGGTTCACAACCATCTACCAGGATGCTGAAAAATGCAAGTAAAACCTTTTTAAGATTCTAGAACTACTAGTGTTTATGAAACAGATTCAATGACATTTGGTCAGGATTAGTGGTTGGTATTGACTTTTATAGCTGTGAATGTCTCTAAATATAAGTAGCGCAGAAATAAAGAGAGTGATAAGAGTGGGTACTTGGGTCTAAAACGATTAATTGGATTGGGATTATTGAGAAGCTCGTTTAGTGCATCCAGTGATCCCTGCAAAATGTATGTTGAGATCCACCTTTAAAATTCTATGTGAAAGCAAAGGAAACTTACTTAACAATTCTCAACTAGACCAACCTGAGACAACAGCATGTATGGAGACATGTCAGAAAATAAGACTTTGTGTCCAGGAGCATATTTAGGATCCATAGGCCTAGTTTCTGAAGCTGCATCAAAAAATGATTGAATCCATGATAAAGGGAAGAAGAAACAAGCCCAGAGTCTCATAATGACTGGAAATCATCAATGGAGGCTGCCATGTCAAGACGCATGCATTTTGTCTGCGAGGCTTTTTTCTTCAAACACGTATACGTGCATGTGTGTTCAAGAGAGTTTTTATTTCCCACTAATGCCTCAGACAAAGGAATTTCTGCTTTTCATGGGTACCAACAAGTACTGGATTTAATTTTGCACTTTCATAATGTTCTAAAATTCCTTTGATGAAGCCATACCAGTATTAAAACGAACGAGACGGTAGGGCTTCCCTAGAAAATCTGAAAACCACTGTGATGCTTCATCTCCTTCATCCAATGCAGAGCCTGACCATTCCCAGACCGAGACACCATCTGCTAGTGTTTCATGTGGTTTACTTAAAGAAACCTTGAGCACATTCATCCCTGGTGCTTTTAAGACTGCAAATAAAAACAGGTGATAAATAATAATTAAAATTCACAATGATAAAGAAAAAGTAGAGCATCTTGCATGTTACATGTGAAATGAAAGGGGAAATAAGTTCAACTGACAAATTTGTAATTGAACATTATAGATGACGTGGCTCAATCATAGCGGTCTAATTCTAGAGAGGGTGTATTGCAAATATTGGTTACATCTTAAAATACGAGGGCAAAATGAAAATACGGAGTTTATAGGTATAGGATCTGAGAGTGAATAGTGGCTGATGTATAGCGTAACTGACATCAAAACAACAAATTGGGATCTGAGTTGCACCGAATATAATAAGTGATGAGAGTGAGGTGATAATTGAGTTTGGGAAATGTAATTAATTCTTCAAAAAAGGAACAAAGATTATACCCATAAATGAGCTCTCAGTAGGTTCCCAATCCTCTATAGAAGCTTCACTTGGCAACTCCACCAAAACTAAAGCAAGTTTTGGTTCAACTCTTTGAGTGCATGCCCTCCTCCCTTTGCCATTTACAACCACACATTGCCGATCCCAACGAAACCTGCAATATCCATACCCAACATATCAAAGGGAGTTTTTTTTAATAAACTTCTACTTATCATTTCCTAACACTATACATTATACATAATTTTTTATTTTTTATTTTTTTCTCTTACCAAATATGTAACGTATGAATGATGAGTAGAAGAACTCAATTAGTTTAAGAAGAATAAAATAAAAAAAATATGGTGTGTGATATGTGGGATTGCTGAGTAGCAAAACTATTTTTTTAAATCAAAACAAAAATCTTTATGTCTTAAAGACTCATTTTGACTTTTCATCCCATAATTATTCAAACACAAAGATCAATACAACTTTTATAAAAAAATATAAAACCTTCTAAAAAAAATTTCAAAACCAAGAATACCCATCATGTCTCTGGTCCTAGTTGTTGATATATTTGTTTACGTGGAGATTTTGAAAACCTTTTATCAATATAAGCTTCACATTGCAATTATCTTTTAAAGAGAAAAGATATTTACAATTATGAATTGTGTAATCATCGCTTAATTGTTTTGAAAAAAATGAATAAAATAGAGGATCCACATGAAAAAAATTAATTTTTAATAATAAACTTCACTTATTTTCAATACAATTACGCGATAGTTACATAATTCACAATTGTATATAGAATAATTCATATAGAAAAGCGCATAAGTGTACATGGGTTGGCTAGGATTTCTTAGAATCATGAACAGCCATAACTCGAACTAAAGTCTCAAATCAAGTGTCAAAATTGATAGTTTGGATTTCACTTTTGTAAAAAGGGTGATACTTGAGAGGGGTTAATATAAATATATATATATATATATATAAATAGTTTGGATCCACGTATAAGTAACATGCATGACAATTTTATTAAAATAGTTAGCGGGACTTGTTTGGATTCAAAATTTACATCAATTCATCTCATCATTACAATTTTATCAAATTCTTATATAAAATATAATAAACAATTCAAATTTTTAAAATTTTTAAAATAATAATAATATTATAACAATATTTTATTCAACTCATCTAAAATCATCTCAATTTATCTTTAAATCCAAACAAGACTACATGTCAAGAACTAGAAAAAAAAAATCATGGATATATTAGTTCCATTAAAGACAATGGTCGAAGCCCTCAGAGTATCGACCATTGAACACTCATTAGTAATTTCAAAGTATCGACCATTCACCACACAAGACATAAAAGAATCATATTCCAAATGACAAATTGAGAGTTAGGCCTTAAGCCTTTCTAACAAGCAAAAATATCCACGACTCTTCTAGGCATCAACCAAGCCTCTCCAATCCTATTAAACACCTCACATCATAAAATTCTTGCCACCTTATTACAATAAAGTAACAAATGATCTACCGATTTTCTAGATTTTTTTACATAAAAAAACACCAATCAATAACAAATCCACGCTTCCTAAGATTGTCTCTCGTTTCTCTCCTAAAGAATTAAAGCAGATCAATCAAAGAATGCAATCTTTGAAGGCACCTTACTCTTTCAAGGAAAAGAGTGTACCACATTCGAATGAGCTAGACAACATCTAGTACATGAAACGAACTGAAAACTTCTTATTTTATTACCAATATGAATTCAGACCATCATATCCCTCGCAGCCCGACCAAACTGTTTAGCATACAATAAGCCAAACAAATCCAAAGCTACGTCAATTTCTCAATCATTCACAGTTGAGTGGATATTCCAGTGGGATTAACCACTACAACAGTGCAGAACCTCAGCCAGCATCCGGATTCCGAGTAATACAATAAAGGCATGAAAACAGCACCAGTAAGAAGCCTAGCTACCACCGCACCGTGGATCGTGCCAAAAACGAAGTCTGAGCCATCACCTACCACAAAACATTGCACCCAACCAAGTTAATTATGAAATCCTTGAATATTTTTCTGGGCGCTTTCCATCGGAATTTCCCTTCTCTTTTTGAGTTTTTATTGGTTTTTATCCCGTTATTTCATGATGGGTTTCTTGAAGAGGTTGTTGGTGGACTAGAAAATTTTCATCTTCTCCAGAGAGAATGACAGGTCTCTTAGAATAACAGAGAGGAGCTAGCAGGAAATTCAGCACAGCAAGTTTATTCCGCTGGGATAGGATATGGTGGAGTGGCTAGTGGTTACGATAGAGGCTTGCATCAAAGCTGGCGCAATTTCTCTGGCTTTCTGCATGAAGTTAACAAAACAAAATCCTCTGTTTTGAGAACGGGAAACAGAGGAATGGATGTGTCGTCTGTTCATTTCTTGGGTCGACCTTTAAAATGGTTAATATAATCTTCCTTAGAATTATCTGCACCAATCCATTGAATAGCATTTTACATATACTGTTTTTTTTTTTTTTTGGCTTACACGTATAGTTTTAGATATTCTGCTTGCTTGTGCTTTCCGAACACAAATGCTTCTATTATTTTAAACCTAAGAAATACACATGAATATATACCTTGCATTCCACCAAATCTTCGTTATGTTTTCTCTCAACCAATTTCAAGATTCAGAAGAAGCTCCCACCGTTTGAAGAATACTAACGAATACTCAAAATTTTCAACATGCAGTTACAAACTTCACATTACAAGAACATAGATGATCAATCAGAAAAGTATACAGTTTACCACCCAACCTCAAAGTACTTGTTCTCCCCTCAACTTCAAATTAGAAAGTAAATCCATGAACTGAAATAAAGAGATACGCATGCACTGGTGAAAGAAAATAATTCCAGAGAACAGTCAAATGGGTTAGAGAAGCCATGGGGAAAGAACAAGAAGAAAAAAAAAAAAAAAAAATTTAAGAAAAGGGTCATATTGGCCTTACCGGTGGCAGTAATCGGTGCTTGGAGAAGTGAGATTCCACGACACGACTTTATTGGATATACGAAAATGGATGAGATACTGGCTGCCATAGGTGAGAGTCGTGTGTTTTTAGCGAGTGATATCACTTGCTAGCAGAAGCGTCGACTCATGCGGATTTGATTGTGCTTATATGGAGCCCGGACAGTCAGGAGATGCATTTCCAACGTGTACATACACAACCGCTAGTCAAATTCCTGTCTGTCTGTCTAAAATGCTTTATTGGGCATAATGGCCAGATCAGAGTATTAAATGTGGTAAGATTTTATATAGTTGTAAAGTATATCACCAATATTTTGGGAGTTTTTCCTTTTTAATCTTATAAGGCATAGGCTAGATGACACAATTGCCTATTAAAGAGTCTGACAACTCTGAGTGAATAGAATAGCCAGTGCCAGCCAATCCAGGTGAAAAAATCAAGACAGGTTTGAGTAGCACCGTTCAAGCTTATAGTTAAGTTAAAAATATTTTTTTATTTAAATTTTTTATTATTTTAAAATATTTTTAAAAAATATAAAAAAAATATCATACATTAATAATGACTTCTTTAACTATTAAGTAAAAATAAATAAAATATATAAAATGTCAAAAAGATTGATGGATAATACAATCTTATTGTAACGAGATAAAAATGAGATGAGGATGAGGTGCGAAATTTTAAAGAAAAAGTGACGTCATCTTCATTTATTTTTTCTTTTGATATTATCAAGTATGAATCTATGATATAGATTCCTCTAGATTGGCTTACAGCCTCTGTCGTCCCCAAGCCCCGCATCTGACCAAAGATAATCTCTAAGTCCAATAATAACAATTTGTTTAATTTATTTTTCTTTTTTCTAATGTACTTTTACAAGAGATCATCCGATTGAAACAACCATTAGAGCTCAAAGTGGACTCAGCAGTTAAACCTTTGAATTCTTAACTAAAGAAATAAAGGATGCCATCAGCTCCAAAGAACCATGTAAGCACTGCAATATTTAGGTGCATCTTCACAAAGTTTATTGGACTATGTCATGGCCCAAGCCCATGATGATACTGCACGGACCCTTACAAGAGCCCTTCCAAAACCAAATAACCAAAACACTTCAACACTCACTAATTTGTATTTAAAATCAATCTCAACTCATCTCATCATTATAATTTTTTTAAATTTTCGTACAAAATATAATAAACAATTTAATATTTTTAAAGTCTAAAATAACTTTTTCAAATTCTCACACACAAAATATAATAAATAATTTAACTTTTATTCTACTATTCATAAACTATCTCAATCCATCTCAACTTATCTCTAAATCCAAACCACTGCACTCTTTTAGGGTACGTTTGGGTGTTGAAAAGTGTTGAGAATGTTTGTGAATAGTTATGAGTAGAGATTGGAGTGAGTTTGTGGGTCCCATTGAGAGTATTTTGAGTTGTTTGGATGTGTGAAGTATGTTGAGTTGTTGACTTTTGAGTAAGTAGTTGAAAAATATGTGGGTCCCATAAATATTATAGTGATTTGATTTTTAATAATAAATATTATAATGATTTTATTATAGTGATTTTTTAATATTAATAAATATTTTAGTGATTTTATTTTACTTTTATATATAATAATGATAAATTTTATAATGATTTTATTTTTAATTTATATATAATAATGATAAATATTATAATGATTTTATTTTTAATTTATATATAATAGTGATAAATATTATAATGATTTTATTTATATATATATATATATAATAGTGATAAATATTATAGTAATGTTATTTTTTATTTATATATTATAGTGATTTTATTTTTTATTTATATATTATAGTGATTTTATTTTTTATTTATATATTTTAGTGATTTTATTTTTTATTTATATATAATAGAGATAAATATTTTTTTTTTATTTATATATTATAGTGATTTTATTATTATTTATATATTATAATGATTTTTTTATTTATATTTAATAGTGATAAATATTATAGTGATTTTATTTTTTATTTATATATTATAGTGATTTTATTTTTTATTTATATATTATAGCGATTTTATTTTTTATTTATATATAATAGTGATAAATATTTTTTATTTATATATTATAGTTATTTTATTTTTTATTTATATATTATAATGATTTTATTTTTTATTTATATATTATAGCGATTTTATTTTTTATTTATATATAATAGTGATAAATATTTTTTATTTATATATTATAGTTATTTTATTTTTTTATTTATATATTATAGTGATTTTATTTTTTATTTATATATTATAGTGATTTATTTTTTATTTATATATTTTAGTGATTTTATTTTTTATTTATATATAATAGTGATAAATATTTTTTATTTATATATTATAGTGATTTTATTTTTTATTTATATATTATAATGATTTTATTTTATTTATATTTAATAGTGATAAATATTATAATGATTTTATTTTTTATTTATATGTAATAGTGATAAGTATTATAGAATGTTTGTGAATAGTTATGAGTAGAGATTGAAGTGGGTTTGTGGGTCCCATTGAGAGTACTTTAAGTTGTTTGGCATGTGAAGTATTTTCAAAAGTACAAGAATACTTGAAAAGTGTTGAGAGTAGTTTGGCACCCAAACATACCCTTATTTGATATCCAAATTTTCCATCTCTCCTACAAAATTCTTATAAAGGTTGGTACTGGTGGCCTTCACTCAAGGGAGTGACTATAGAGGTAGTCTTCTTATCAAAGACTAGGTGGCTTGTGATTGTTGCTCCCTCCTTTCTTTTCCTTGTTTTTTCTCTTTTTATATATTTTTCTATTATTTAATTAACTTTTATTATTTTGATTTAGTTAATCAATCTTCTCCTTCTTTTGAAGCCAACCAGCTGGTCCTGACGTGTGACGTATCTATAAAAATGTTCTTTTTTATATTTTATTTAATTTTTATTTTTTTTAAATTCTTTAAATCTTAATGAGTAATGTAAGATATAATCGTAAAGTGCGTAAGTATTGTAAAATTCTTTTAAAAAAGAGTGAGGTTCACTATTAAAATATTAATTTTTATCATGTAAATTTCGTATTTACTCAATTTTTTAAAGAGATTGTACAACACTTACACATCTTAATATAATTTTCTCTTTTATTTTTCAAATTTGTCTTTGAATCGCATATCTAGCCGGATATGCCAATCACCATGCACGCACTTGCATTCCCTCTGTCACATTCTCCCACTTTTTGAGGTTTGATGGTGCTTTCTTTTGTTGATTAGTGGTTTGTCCACCACCCTTCTTCAAGAATATAAATAATATGTAGATTTAAGAACAGAACTATTCTATTTGAATAAGCTTCAATTGCAAAAGAAAGGCGAAAATCTCTGTATTGTAAGACCGTGCGATAAATGATTCGAAACAGTTGGACCAAGGAATTAGTCCAACAACCGCTTTGTAGTGGTCAAGTAATAAGTTTATATTTATTTTCTGTTTTGTGTTTTTTAGAAAAAAGTTTATATTTATTTTCTGAATGGTATCAATTGGAAGAATTTCCCATGTTTCCATTCTGCTTATTAATACTAGGAAATTGACCATTAAGAGAAAGAAAAAATAAAAAATAAAAAATAAAAGAAGAAATTAAGATTAGGTTTGTTCATGAATTGAGATGAAAATTAAAAATTAAAAAAAATATTATTAGAATATTATTTTTTAATATTATTCTTATTTTAAAATTTAAAAAAATTAAATTATTTATTATATTTTATGTAATAATTTTTAAAAATTATAATAATTAAATTAGATGAGATGAAATGAAATAAATTGTGAGTGTTTCTCAATCCCTCAATCCAAACTAACGCTAACGAGTTGGCCTCGTAACCCGTAAACTCGAGTCCCAGTCTACGTAGAAGTTAGAATAGCATAACAACTGCAACAACTACCAGATGACCTGCTACATCCAACCATTTTCTCCTCTCCTTACACCGCCCTTCTCTTCCCGCACATTTTCTTCCCTCCGGACCGACCACCACCACCACCCCGCACTTCTTCACGAACACAATCATTCTCTACCCCTTGCCAGTGCCGCCGCCGCCGCCGCCACCGCCACCGCCATCCCCATTACCAGTCCCACGCTCACATCCACCGCCGCCACCACTTCCTCTGCACAACCCTTGTTTCAGGAATCATGGGTCGAATCCCTTCGCTTCCAAGCCCGGTCCAATCTCTTCCGGGAAGCCATATTAACGTACATCCAAATGTTGACCCTCGCCGGTATTTCACCCGACAACTTCGCTTTCCCGGCTGTCCTGAAGGCCGTGACCGCCCTTCAAGACTTGAATCTTGGGAAACAGATTCATGCCCACGTTTTCAAATTTGGATATGCTTCCTCTTCTGTTACAGTGGCTAATACCCTCGTTCATATGTATGGGAAATGTGGAGATATAGGGGACGTGTACAAGGTGTTTAACAGAATGACTGATAGAGACGAAGTTTCTTGGAACTCCATCATCGCTTCACTGTGTCGGTTTCAGGAGTGGGAGCTTGCTTTGGAAGCGTTTCAATTAATGTTGTTTGATAATATGGCACCTAGCTCATTTACGTTGGTGAGCGTGGCGCTAGCTTGTTCAAATTTTCCTAGGCATGATGGTTTACAGCTTGGTCAGCAGGTGCATGCATATAGTTTGAGAACAGGAAATTGGAGAACGTTTACCAACAATGCTTTCATGGCAATGTATGCTAAACTAGGAAGGGTTGCTGATTCGCGAGCTTTATTTGAGTTATTTGAGGACCGTGATATGATTTCATGGAACACCATGATAAGTACTTTCACTCAAAACGATCATTTTCTAGAAGCATTATTTTTCTTATATCTCATGGTTCTCGACGGAATTAAACCTGATGGGGTCACCTTTGCAAGCGTACTTCCTGCCTGCTCTCATTTGGAAATGTTAGATAGAGGCAAGGAAATTCATGCTTATGTCTTGAAGAATACTAATTTACCTGAGAATTCTTTTGTGGGTAGTGCTTTGGTTGACATGTATTGCAACTGTCGACAAGTTGAAAGTGGTCGCAGAGTTTTTGATGGCATCTCAAAGCGGGGTATTCCACTTTTTAATGCTATGATTACTGGCTATGCACAAAATGAGTATGACGAGGAGGCCTTGAGCCTCTTCTTTCAAATGGAAGCACTTGATGGAATTTATCCAAATGGCACGACAATGTCAAGTGTGCTGCCAGCTTGTGTGCGATGTGATCTGTTCTCTGACCAGGAAGGTATGCATGGGTATGTGATAAAGAGGGGTTTGGAGAAGGATAGGTATGTGCAGAATGCACTTATGGACATGTACTCCAGGATGGGGAATATAGAAATCTCAAAATATTTATTTGACAGCATGGAGGTAAGAGATATCGTGTCTTGGAACACGATGATCACTGGCTATGTCAATTGTGGATGCCATGAAAATGCACTCCACCTGTTACATGCCATGAAAAAAGTAGAAGAAAAGAACAAAGATGATGATTTTGAGGATGTGAACAGGGTTTCTCCTAAGCCAAATTCAGTAACGCTCATGACAGTTCTGCCAGGTTGTGCTGCCCTTTCAGCACTAGCAAAGGGTAAAGAGATCCATGCTTATGCCACCAGACATTTTCTGGCATCAGATGTTGCAGTCGGTAGTGCACTCGTTGACATGTATGCAAAATGTGGCTGCTTGAATTTATCTAGGAGAATGTTTGATCGAATGCCCATCAGGAATGTGATCACCTGGAATGTTCTCATCATGGCTTATGGGATGCATGGGAGAGGGGAGGAAGCCCTCGAACTATTTAAGAATATGGCAGCAGAGGGAGACAAGAGTGGCATTTTAAGGCCTAATGAAGTTACATTTATTGCAATATTTGCTGCGTGTAGTCACTCTGGGATGGTACGTGAAGGCCTACACTTATTCCATAGAATGAAAGAGGACTATGGGGTTGAACCTGCACCAGACCATTATGCTTGTGTGGTGGACTTGCTCGGCCGAGCTGGCCAACTGGAAGAAGCTTATGAACTTATCAAGATGATGCCTCCTGAATTTGACAAAAGGGATGCCTGGAGTAGCTTGCTGGGTGCTTGTCGAATTCATTGGAATGTAGAAACTGGGGAGATTGCAGCTAAGAATCTCTTCCAATTGGAACCAAATGTAGCTAGCCACTATGTTCTACTGTCCAATATCTACTCTTCTGCCGGACACTGGGAAAAGGCAATGGAGATCCGTAAAATGATGCAGAAAATGGGAGTAAGAAAAGAACCTGGGTGTAGTTGGTTTGAGTTTGGTGATGAGGTTCACAAGTTTGTGGCTGGGGATGCATCGCACCCACAAAGTGAGCAGCTCCATGGATTTCTTGAAACCCTGTCAGAGAGGATGAGAAGGGAAGGGTATGTGCCTGATACTTCTTGTGTGCTTCACAACGTTGATGAAGAGGAGAAGGAAACTTTACTATGTGGACACAGTGAGAAACTGGCAATAGCTTTTGGTATTCTTAACACCCGTCCCGGAACTACAATTAGAGTTGCCAAGAACCTTAGAGTATGTAATGACTGCCATGTTGCCACTAAGTTCATCTCAAAGATAGTAGACAGGGAGATTATTGTTAGAGATGTGAGGAGGTTCCATCATTTTAGGAATGGAACTTGTTCCTGTGGAGATTACTGGTGACAAGTGCCGGAATTCAATTTCTCTTCTGGAAGAACCAACAAGATTTGCTTAAAATCCTATGCTGTCTGGTACTGTTCATGACAATTCGTTTTCAGATTTTGAAATTTAGTTTGTAACAAGTTATACCATGTAGAAATTTCTTGAAATTTCATATATGTGTATTTATTGATAAGGGAATTTATATAGTAAAGTAGTTGGTCTTCAACTGTTAATCACCACTTCTCTGACTTTGTTGTGAGTCATCGTCCTCAACCTTTGAGCTTCTAAAGTCTTCATATTTCCACAAGACTCTTGAAGATGTCAAGCTATGAGAATTGGTATGAGGAGCTCTTCAACAAATGCTTTTCGTTGTTAGTCAAAATCGAAGCTTTATGGCTACAGTGGATTTTATGTGAATTGGTAATGTTCTCATGCGCTTTTTCCATCCATAGAAATTTAATTTTTATGGGTAAATTGTCACAAACAATTCCTTTTGGATGAAATGAGTTTTGGTGTTGGTTATAGTAGTGGCATCTTTTGATTGTGGTCACAAGCTCTCACCAAAGTCACTATCAGATGTTTGAGATCATTTCTCTGTATGAACCATCCATCCAGCCATTCAATTTTTCATGTAGAAGGACAAGCAAAATGCTCAAATGCATCTGGTTTTTTGGTAGTACTCAACCACTACTATATTGAGAACAAAAATCCAGCTATAGCATTTTATTGTATTGCTCTCAAATCCTTTCAACGTACTAATTTAACCAACTCTTGGAATAATGAATTCCTAAAAAGTTAAAGTGAAACAGATGTATTGTCAAAAAATAGCAGAATATAACATCACACGAAACCTTTTTCATGCACGAGGATCTCAAAATTCCCTCCAATTCTCATTCTGTCAAAGCTTGCATTTCAAGAAGTCAGAGAAGGGGCCCTTTTCAAGAAGTGACCTCATTAACACGAGCTATCTTTTACGTTTGAGATGAAGGGATACTCCATTGAGAGTACTCAGAGTAGTCGCCAGTTGAAATAGCAAACAGAGAAAAAACAGATTTTACACATGATACTGCCTCCAAGTTGAACTCCTGAAGCCCGCAACATATTAGAAAGAATATTTCCTAAGTCATCACGTGGGGAGACATTGATATCAACATAATTCCATTTCTTAATACTTCATAGAAATCATGTTATAGCAAAGAAATTAAGCTAATGTGATCAATAGGACGTAGTTAAGAGATAAACAATATAGTAGTAACAAATGTGTATTTTATCTATTAAGTCATCAAGCACCCCCAACCTGTTAATGTAGTGTAAGAAATCATTTAAAAGTAGCCACGTGTTAATAAAACGGTTTAAAGAAACATATGTTCCTCCATTTCAAGAAGCCAAGTGTCAATGAAAGAGAATTGCCAACTGTTTGATTCTATGGTTTTGATTCCTCGAGATTATTTGGAAATTAAACTAGATGTTCAGATGTTGATGAGATGACAGCACTAATGGAGATGAAGTATAGGAATATGGAACGATTTTAAAGTCAGATTCACATAATTACACTGACACTTGTACTCAATACCTTTCAATTGTACAACCACCAAAAGGAAGGAACTGAGCCACCAGTTTTTGAAAGCAGAAAAATAGAGTACGTTTGCATAGACGAAAGAAAACCTATGGCTTTGCAAGAAAGAAGGATGCTAACCAAAGGTAGCAAGAACAAAAGCGATGTCAAAGCAAACTGTTAAGAACCTGCTGGAGAAATGTTGGATAATAGAGGAAGATGAAGAAACGTAGGAGATGGCTGCTGCAAGAAGAAGAACAGAATGCACGGAAGATGTTTGATAAAAAGACTATCAGAGTTTGTATTGTCACGGGAGTGCTTCGAGGGCTCCCAACCTCCTTACAGGAATTTCCTTACAATAATATTCTCCAATGATCCCTCCCTTTCCACTCACTTCCTTCTTATTCTTACATTTATCTCACCTGTAACTAACTCTTCAAATGATAAACTAACCAAGACTGACTTCCAATTAAAATGACAGACTCAATACTTGAAAATAACACATAAACTCTACGTTGCATACAGGTGTTAACCCCAGAATTTCCCAACGCACCGATTGAAGTCTTTCAACTCAAACGGTGCGTTTAACAGTTATTAAATGCCCAAAGCATAACGTAAAAGACACGACCCATGCCGAATTTAAAAACGCACGCACACTGCTCAGATTTCACACAAAACGCACGCACCCATTTGAGACTCAACATCAAAACGCACGCACACTGACTCTGCCTTTAGGACCTCGCTACGCACTGTTTCCCCCTTTTCTCTTACGTCGTTGTTTTGAGTTCTTCACTTAAAACACTTACACTTCAAGCCACTTCACTTCTCACTTCAAGTTCGGTGCCCAGAATCTCCCCCTTTCTTCTCTTAGTTTCTCTACTCTAGGGTTCCTTCATGCTCTTGTCCCAATGCCAGCCGCCGGTTCATGACAACTCCCTCCCATCACAGCACCTTGCCCACAAGGTGTGGGTAAAGGCCTTGCAGACGCCATAGTAACTCCCAAGTATTCTCTTCAGTCGGCAAACCCAACCACTTCACGAGGAACTCGATAACTGCTCTTGCACCTTGTTTCTCCATACGTCTTCCAATGATTTTTTCTGGTTCTGGTCTTAATTCCCCTGTGTGATCTATAGGTGGTAGTGATGGAAAAACTGGAACTTGGGAGCCGATTTTTTTCTTCAGGCACGAAACATGAAATGTCGGGTGGACTTTGGAAGATTCAGGAAGCTTTAGTCTGTAAGCTATTGCACCTATTTTAGCTTCAATTTGAAAAGGCCCATAAAATCGGGGGGCTAATTTCATGTTGTGTCGAATAGCTAGGGTTTTTTGTCTGTATGGTTGTAACTTCAAATAAACCCAGTCCCCTACATCAAACTGTCTCTTAGTCCTTTTTTTTATCAACAAAGTGCTTCATTCGATTACTGGTTTCACTCAAATTGTTCTTAAGTAACTGTATCACCTGATCCATATCCTTTAAAACTTGGTATGCCGTGCTATTAGTGCTTGTTCCCGGGACATAAGATAGTAAGGTAGGAGGAGGGTGCTCGTACACAGCTTCGAAATGGGTCATTTTTGTTGATGTGTGATAAGTGGTGTTGTACCACCACTCTGCCATAGGTAGCCAAACTGACCAGGACTTGGGTTTTACCCCTGCATAGCATCTTAGGTAGCATTCCAGACCCTTGTTAAGCGCCTCGGTCTGGCCATTGGTTTGAGGATGGTAAGCTGAGCTATAGTCTAGAGAGGAACCTTGGGAGTGAAATAAAGCCTGCCAAAAGGAACTCAAGAAAATAGGGTTCCTATCCGACACCACGGACCTAGGAAACCCATGCAGCTTAAAAATATTTTTCATAAACACATCCGCGACTACTTGAGCTGTATGGGGGTGGGACAAGGCTATAAAATGGCCATACTTCGAAAAATGGTCCACCACCACAAAAATAACACTAAATCCCTTAGAATTAGGTAAACCATCAATAAAATCAAGGGATATGTCGGTCCAAGGCTGATTGGGAATGGGTAAGGGTTGTAACAATCCTGCTGGATAAGTTGCTTCATATTTAACAGCTTGACAGGTCTCACATTCTCTCACCAGCTGTTTGATGTCCCTCTTCATTCCTTTCCAATAAAAATCATGTTTGGCTCTGTGATATGTTTTTAAATACTCGGAGTGACCTACCTGGGGGTTATTGTGAATGTACTGCAGAACTTTTAGCTTAAAATCTGAATCTAGGTTCAAAACCACCCTTCCCTTCTTAACAATCAACCCTTGTTGTAAGGAAAACCCTTGAGGAATGTTCTGATTTTGGTGCAGGTTTTTAAGTAACTCCACTAACTCCGTAGAATCTAGGTAGCTTTTCTTCAACTCCTCAATCCAAAGAGGTGTAGGAAATGAAATCATAGCTGAGCAAACCGACTCTTGGTCTTCCCCCTCCCTTCTTGAAAGGGCATTCGCCACCTTGTTTTCCTTACCCTTTTTGTATTCAATGGAAAAATCATAACCCATTAGCTTTGTAATCCATTTCTGTTGCGTCTCAGTCCCCACACGTTGTTCTAGTAAAAACTTAAGGGCTTGTTGGTCAGTTTTAATGATGAAAGGCTGTCCAAAGAGGTAGGGCCTCCACTTTTGTACCGCTGTCACAAGAGCCAATAATTCATTCTCGTATGTTGATAGTAGCAAGGCCTTGCCCTTAAGGGCCTGACTTAGGAAATAAATGGGTTGCCCTAGCTGCATTAACACTGCCTCTATCCCTTTCCTGCTTGCATCACACTCAATTACAAATGGCTTGCTAAAATCAGGGAGTTTAAGGACCAGTGGGTGGGACATGGCTTGTTTTAAGGCTGTAAAAGCCTTGCTAGCCTCCGGGTTCCAAGAGAAACTGCTTTTTCTGAGTAATGAAGTAAGTGGAGCAGCGATGAGACCGTAATTCTGGATAAATTTCCGGTAATAACCCGTGAGTCCTAGGAATCCTCGAAAGGCCTTCACATTCTTAGGCTCGGGCCACTCTACCATAGAAACAATCTTAGAAGGATCAGCCATTACTCCTTTATCATTAATAATGTGGCCCAAATAGTCAACTTCATTAACCGCAAACCAACACTTGGATTTTTTTGCAAACAGGCAGTGCTGTTTCAGCGTGTTTAAAACCTCTCTTAGGTGACCCACATGTTCCCCCATTGACTTGCTATATACTAGAATGTCATCAAAGAATACAAGCACAAATTTCCTCAAAAAAGGTTTAAAAACATCATTCATGAGCCATTGGAATGTGGCGGGCGTGTTAGTAAGGCCAAAAGGCATTACCAAAAATTTATAATGTCCCTCATGAGTACGGAAGCTGTTTTGGGAATGTCACTAGGCACTACTCTCACTTGATGATAGCCCGAACGTAAATCAAGTTTAGAAAAGATCACCGACCCAAAGAGCTCATCCAGCAGCTCGTCTATAACTGGAATAGGAAACTTTGCCTTTACCGTTTCCTTATTGAGTGCCCTATAGTCCACACAAAGCCGCCAACTACCATCGGCCTTACGAACCAGCAAAATAGGGGACGAAAATGGACTAGAACTAGGCCTAACCACCCTCGATATCAACAATTCAGTCACAATCTTCTCAATCTTAGTTTTTTGGTACTATGGGTATCGGTAAGGTCTATTGGAAATTGGCTGAGTGCCCTCCTTGAGGACTATATGGTGGTCATGGCTACAGGGTGGTGGCAGCCCTTGGGGTTCACTAAATACCCCCTCAAACTCCTCTAACAGATTAGAAATTTGCCCGTTCACACTTACACATTGTTCGTTTGTTACCTCCTCACACATGATTTGCAATAAAATGCCCTTCCCGATAGTCATAGTCGCCTTAAGCAACTTATCACCGTCCTCTACTACCGATGAGTTTAACTTTAATCCCTTGAATTCTATAGGTTTGCCGTCCAACACAAAATTCATAAGGATTTCGAAAAATCCCAAGTGATAGGGCCCAATGTTTCCAACCATTGGATGCCCATCACAATGTCACAACTAGCAAGGTCCAATAAATGAAGAGGTGGGTTTAGCAAGTTACCTTGGACCTTTAAAGGGGTTGATCGGCAGATTCCTTCACTGCTTAGTCCTTGCCCATTGGCTACGCGCACCCTCAAATTAATTGAGTAATCCACTGGTAACTTTAATCTTGAGACCACAGCCATGCCGATAAAATTGTGTGAACTGCCCGAGTCCAACAATATAACCACTTGTTTGCAAAAAATACTTCCAACTACACGCATGGTTTTTGATGTGGGGGTTCCAACAATAGCTACCAAGGATATTTCGGGTTGTTCTTTGCTGCTGGACAGTGTTTCCGGCTGGGTTTTTCCATCATTCTCATCACTCGGCAGCTCCTCCTCCTCAACACCCTCATCCTCACTACCTTGTAACAAATAGATTTTTGGACTCTTACATTTATGCAACGGATTCCACTTCTCATCGCAATGGTAACATAAGCCCTTGCGACGTTTTTCATCCATTTGAGTTGAATAAACAAGTTTAGTACCCCCCGTTGGAGTTTTCCATTTGTGATACGCCTCACCCGAGTAAGAGCTTTGGAAAGAATTACTCCCATCCATAGCATTTGATTTTTCCCCCGTAGATATAGTGAACTTTTTTGTACTGCAATAATACTCCTCTTGCATTTTTGCTAACCCATATGCTGCATGTAAATGTACAGGGTTTAAAATACAGGTTGGGATGCGAACCTCATCTTTCAAGCCGCTGAGAAAGCAACTCAGTTTGTGAGAGTCAGAAAGGCCTCTCACGCGATTGGCCAAAGCCTCAAACTGGCTCATGTAAACAGCTACAGTACCAAACTGTTTCAATCTCGTCAATGCCTCCATTGGATCGTCATACGCCGTGGGGCCAAAGCGAAGGAGTAACACCCTGGAAAACATCTCCCAATCCCGGAATAATCCACCATTTTCAGCTTCTTGGAACCAAACAAGGGCCTCGCCTTCCATGTGGTAAGAAGCCATCAACAAACGGTGAGGTAGTGGGGTTTGGTTGAAATCAAAGTAGTGGTTGACTTTAAAGAGCCAAGCGGCTGGGGTTAGATCCTTGAAAATGAGGAAATTCCAATTTGACACCCATGGGGTTAAATCTTCTTGGGTCTGTGTTGTTGAACTCCAGTTGGAATGGGTTGTGTGGGGGTGGAGGTGGGGGAGGTGGAGGATTGTTTTGTTGGGCGAAATGGGCTCGTAGCATGTCTTTAATCTTTTGAACATCTGTCTTAACCTCATTGAGCTCCTGTTTAGTTTGGTCCATCTGAACTTGTAGGGCATCAACTTGTTGCTGCTGTTGTTGTTTTGATCGAGTGTTTTCAGCCATGGTAGTCTATGGTATGGTAGAGTTAATGCTCTGAGTAGAAGGCGTGGATTTGTGGCTGTTTGGATGAATTTTCTAGGTGTTTGGGTCTTATTTTGGTGGCTATTTGGATGGGATTTTGTGGGTGTTTGGGTTTGCTTTTGGTGGCTGTTTGTATGAATTTTGTGAGTGTTTGGGTCTTATTTTTGGTGGCTGTATGGATGAATCTTGGTAGGATCGGTTGGCTGCTGGTACCACTTGTTAAGAACCTGCTGGGAAATGTTGGGTAATAGAGGAAGATGAAGAAACGTAGGAGATGGCTGCTGCATGAAGAAGAACAGAGTGCACGGAAGATGTTTGATAAAAAGACTATTAGAGTTTGTATTGTCACGTGAGTGCTTGGAGGGCTCCCAACCTCCTTACAGGAATTTCCTTACAATAATATTCTCCAATGATCCCTTCCTTTCCACTCACTTCCTTCTTATTCTTACATTTCTCTCACCTGTAACTAACTCTTCAAATGATAAACTAACCAAGACTGACTTCCAATTAAAATGACAGACTCAATACTTGAAAATAACACTTAAACTCTACGTTGCATATAGGTGTTAACCCCAAAATTTCCTAACACACCGTTTGAAGTCTTTCAACTCAAACGGTGCGTTTAACAGTTATTAAACGCCCAAAGCATAACGTAAAACGCACGCACCCATGCCCAATTTAAAAACGCAGGCACACTGCTTAGATTTCACACGAAACGCACACACCCATTCGAGACTCAACATCAAAACGCACGCACATCGACTCTGCCTTTAGGACCTCGCTACGCACTGTTTCCCCCTTTTCTCTTACGTCGTCGTTCTGAGTTCTTCACTTAAAACACTTACACTTCAAGCCACTTCACTTCTCACTTCCAGTTCGATGCCCAGAATCTCCCCCTTTCTTCTTTTAGTTTCTCTGCTCTAGGGTTCCTTCATGCTCTTGTCCCAATGCCAGCCGCCGATTCATGACACAAACAGGAAAGAAGAGAACAAGTTGTTGGGCTTCTTTGTGTGGAGCTCAATTCTGTTTGTGGTGGCTCGATCCATGACCAGACCCAACAAGTATTATTGGGGTTTTTAGATAGATATTCAACGAAACTTGGGTCATGGAACAGAGGCTTGTGTCGTGTTCAATTGATTCCACTTTATATTTTTATGTTCTTTATCGTTCCTAACAAGAGCTTGGTCAAGCATCAAACACCAGTAGTTTCATTTTACACATGACATTATAAAAACTAAGTTTAAGTAATTTTCTTTCTTGTCACACTGGAAAAGTGCAGAAGACCATCGTCAGCGCATCCAACGTTTCGGATTCCCAAGAACCCTCATGATTACTTTCCCAGGTTTTGCCTAATACGTTCACTTTTGCCTATGCTTCCTCTTTTTCCTTTTCCTTCTTCTTCTTTGCTCATACTTCCTCTCTCTGTCTTCCTTGCATTTTTCTGTTCATGTCCCATTCTCCATTTTTCTTTCACGTCGCCTTCAAGAAATCTTCTTTCTTGCAATGGCTAGTCGCGGTTCTGCTAAAACTTCCCCCAAATCAAAGGGTGAATCCTCCCTTTCCTAGAACCCCTCTTCTTTCGATGGATATTCGTGGCGTTCGGTCTTAAACGTGGTGGACCTTGTTGACTTGAGGGAGTCTTTCTACATCCCTGAATCGGTGGACATGACTATTCCCGAAAGGGGGTGCGTCGATAGAGAGGGCTATGCCAGAGACGTGGCTCTTACAGTTTGTGCCCTAACCAATGGGTTGCACCTCCCTTTCATTCACCTAGTGCACGATGTATTACACTTTTTGAAGCTTACTCCTGCCCAACTTCATAGTAAGGCATGGTGCATGTTGATGTGTGCATGTGTAGTCTTCTACTCAGGTGTTGAAGTCCCTAGGGGAGAAGTACCTAGACTTAACGATGAAGGAATTCCTTTCCTTTTTATAGCGTTGCATCTCTGCCAAGAAATATATGCAATTTCCTTGTCTGTGGGCGTTATTCGAATGCCAAATAATGGACCAGTAAGTTTTTCTTCATCTTTGGTAGTGGTTTGAAGTTTCCCGCCAATGAAATGCATATAAGAGATTACCCTATTTTTGCCAATTGGGGTGTGTCCCTAACGATAAAAGTTTATTGCTAGAGCTGACTGATAGTCAACGTTCTTGTATTGACCTTGTCCTAGAATGGGCTAAGGACCACGACCATGATGGTCTGTGGTAGGATGATCTCCTTTCTCCCTCTAGTATATATAGGTTTCTGGTGGTGCCCAGTTGCACCATGTCAGGGGGGCCAAACTCAAAGTGGTACCGCCCTAAGCAAAAGGGAATGGCCCCCAAACTAGGGGGCCAAAAGTGAAGCGTCCCCGTGGTGAGGGTGCAAAATCTAGTGGCATTTCTGATTCCCCTTCGGAGGTGGCGCAGGGGGTGACTATAGATGCAACTGTTCTTGGAGAGGCCATGTCGGTTGCTTCCCCTGTTAGGGCCTCCTCAATGGTGAGCCCAGGTTTTGATGACCTTGGTGCCTTGATGAAGCAGGTTAGCAAAGACCTTTCGTTAGCTTACGACTTTGGACTGCCTTTGGGGGGTTACCATGTGGACACCATTCCTTTGAATTTCTTGTTGTTGTTCCCACACCCTGCAACAGGAGTGATTTAAGCGACATATAGGCCGTTTTTGCCTTGGGCATATTCGGGGGAGGGGTGCCTGATGTTTTTGCCCCAATTGCTTGTGGTGTCGCAATTAAAACTGAAGGCGACAGCCTTGTCCCTCATGGGGGGCAAGACTTTTCCCTGCACTCCTTTCCTACTACTCCCATGGGTGGTGACACCCTGCCTACGGACCAAGACAAAGTATCCATTCCCTCACCAAATCCTTCTTTGCTTGGTAGGGATGGGAGCACCACCCTTCGCGAGGGTGAGATCTTGTTGGGCAATCGGGACACTCTTAGTGGCAGTGCCCTTGAAGAATAGATAGGTGTGGAGGTAGGAGCCCAGCGCGATGAGCTAGTGGGCGAGCAGATTGGCGCCCAACAAGATGAGCCAGTGGGTGAGCAGGTTGGCACCCTGCGTGAAGGTGGCCCCTCTAGGGGAGTGTCTGCCCCCAAGCTTGGGGTCGTAGTGGCCTCGGAGGAGAAGTTCATTGGTGACGAAAGTTCTCTTATTTCACCAAGCAAGAGAACGACCGCCTTAAAGCTGAGAGGGACTATCTGCAATGCTGCCTGAAGCAGTC
Source organism: Juglans regia (assembly GCF_001411555.2). Lineage (NCBI taxonomy): Eukaryota > Viridiplantae > Streptophyta > Magnoliopsida > Fagales > Juglandaceae > Juglans > Juglans regia. The sequence goes on along the minus strand of NC_049904.1, from coordinate 18,367,349 downwards.
GAACGGCTATGTTCATTCCCTAGAGGCAGATCTTGACTCTCTTCATAAGAAGTCGTGCAACCTATGCTCTAGCTCCTCCGTGTCGAGAGTCTCCATGTCCACGACAGTTTTGTCGTGCATATGGCAGAGATGGAGAAAGTTACAACCAGGGTAGACGTGTTGCGCCTCAAGGGGTGTTGGACTCCTCCAAGCGATCTCAAGTTGATGCTGACAGAAAATGTAAGGAGGCGGTTGTAGCCTCGGCTTCCTCCGAAGAGAAGTGTGAGAAAGTGGTCAAGGAGTTGGCCCAAAGAAAACAAGCGTTCTGGAAGGAGCGTGGACATAAAGATAGCTGAGCTAGAAGGGGACCTGTCTCATGCGCAGGCTAGATACGATAAATATAAGAAGGAGTGTGAGGCGAAAGATGCCCGCTAAGACCAGACACCAGGGAGTGTGACCAAGTTGGTCGCACAGGTGAAGGAGCTGTAGGAGGCGCAGAGGAGGTTGGAATCCCATATGGTTGTGGCGAACAATGAGATTGTTCGACTGCACCCTCAATTGTCCACCGCCAAGGCCATTCGAGACCAGGCATTTGGATATAGGTATGGGGTGGGATTGGCTCGTCTGCAAGTGCATTTGCTAGCCAACCCTCGGACAATTTTAAGGAATCTAAATTTGAAGGATTTTGAGTCAGATGCCACTGCGGTCCAGTATGCAGATGCTATGGGTCACATCGTGATGCCTGACACCTTCCCCTGTCCCCCGCCTCCGTCATAATTTTTCTTTTTGTTTGTGATAATTGTTAGGCTCCTGTTTTGGGCTATTTGTAGTTTCTGCCCTCTTTTGGGGCTCTTTGCATTTTTGGGGTAAACAATTATATTTCTGGGCCCTCGAATTGGCCTTCTGTTTTTATGCGTAGTTTTTTGGTTTTTTTTTTTGACAACTTTTTGGCCCTGAAATTGGCCTCTTACCTTTGTATGAGATTTTGTGTCTTGGATAATGTTTCGTTTTACTGCTTTGTGTGCCTTTGTTCTTGAGAATACCTGGTGATCGGTCAATCCAAAATACTTCAATAAACAACCCACTAATAGCTGGCCACCACATACTCAATTTATTTGACTTAGTCTACATCTGCCTACACCCGATGAGATGTGTGTATATGCTATTACCGTATGCCCGTGCCTCACTCCATCCTCGTCTTCCCCTCCATCCCCCTTCCCTTCCATCCCATTCGCAAACGACAAAACTCGGGAGTCATACCAGAGGTATTTCTACCCCACGACAAAACTAGAATCTCATACCGGTGGCTCCTCGACACCCGACGGAGCTCGACCCAGACGGTGGCATGGAGGGAGCTCCATTTCCAGATACAACTTTAAGATCACCACCCCTAAACTGATGGACCTTCAATATTTTCAAATTTACCCGTATTTTTTTTGTTTCTTGATTGCATCATACATCTTTCTCGTTTTCTTTGACCTTTCAAATTTGAGAATACAAGTTATAATTTTTGGTTTGTCCCTTTCACAGTTTAAATAGAAAACGTTTTCGTTTGGGCGATGTTGTGTGAGATGATATCTTCTTTAACTGTGAATTTGGTGCTTGGTTGTGTTAATGTAAACGGGTGAAGAAGAAAGAGGAGAAACCGATTGGAAGCCTAAAAAAACACGATGCACAGAAAGTGTTTGATAAAAGTTTTAAGAAGAAAAATTATGCTCAAAGTGGATAAAATTGTTGATGAAATTGTCCGTTTGACATTGTATTAGCGTTGGCATGGGTCTATTAACAGTCCAGAATATTAACGTGTTAATGTAGCACTAAGTGGGTGTTAATGTAAGTGGAGTCAGTAGTACCAAGTGTAGGTGTTAATGTACATGGAGTCAGTAGCGCTAAGTGTTGGTGTTAATGTAAGTTTGTAACAATTGTTTTTTGTATACCATTGTATACCATTGTACATGTTAATGTAAGTTTCTATACATGAAATGGTAGGGTAGCATTTTTTTTATACCCATGTACATGTTAAAATTAGCATTGTTTTTTTGTTTGCACTACCAGTTTTTTTTTTGGATTAAATGAAAATATTATCATTGATATGGAGGATTACACCGTACAGACTAAATCAGCCAAAGCCGAATTTTGGACCTCTGGATGGCCATCCTCTAACCAAAAATTGTCATTAACAGTTTCTGTGCCATGGTGATTTGCGGGCAACAATATTGAATATTCTCACTTCAAATTGTCTCAACAACAGGGATAACAACATGTAAATAAAGTTGTTGATTGAGTATGTCTACTATAAATAAAATAGATAGAGGAGAAACCTTGTCGAATTAACATTTCAAGTGCTGATGGTGGCACTTGGGATGCATAATGTAAGACTTTTTACTGGATTTGTGATAAGTTTTGGTGGATCAAGATGATCAAAACTGCACATATCCGAAGTATCTAATATTGTTTTTTGCACCAACATGCTAGTTTCTCTTATGCACCATCTTTTAGCATTGTTAAAATTGATGACTTTTCAATATGATGACAGTTAAGGAGAAGTTCGGGCTCTCATTCTGGTTCAAGTTCTTGGACTGCAAGAGGGGAAGACAAAGGTAGCTTTGAGAGACCACTTTGCTATTGTGGCTGCCAAGCGAAGCTACTTATTTATGGAAAATCTAATAGTTTTGGTAGAAGATTTTTCAATTGCCCAAACTATAAGATGGGTAAACAATGTGGTTTTTTTGAGTCGATTGATCTTCAAAAAGAGCAAAACAACTGTTGTAAGACAGCCTTGGAGTTAGCTGAACGAAGCCACGACAGGGTACTTAATGAGCGGCTACGCATCGAAGAATCTAAATTTAAAGCAATGGAGAAGAAGTACAAGGGAGTCTTAAAAGTGTTAATCTTGTCATGGTTATTTTTTATAGTTTGTGGTGTAATTGTTATGTATCCAAAAAATTACAATGTATCTCAGTCATTACCAGGACTCATGTAATGTAGTGTACTTTAATGTAATGATTACTACTATTAACGTAATGACTACTCATCACAATATGTCCTAACAGTTGAATATTGCAAATCACAATATTTTCTCGAACTGAAATATTCAATTCCAAATAAATACAAGATGGTTCCAATAGAAATACAAGATGTCTAGAAATAAATACAATATAGTTCATTTTCTTCAATAAACACAATACAATATAAATACAATAAATACAATATGGCTCCAAAAGCTTTCTTCAGCTGCCTCGAATACCTAATTCAGCTTCTCCTCGTCTGACTCAAAACCCTTAGCTTCTCCTCACCATTCTTAAAAACCTTCCTGGACAAATCAGAAGGTCCTCAAATTTCTTACATTTCTAAAGCAATCAAGATATAGCTAAGGAGAAGAGGGAATATATCACATACAAGATATATTCAAAATTGCACTATGAATCCAACTGTTCTGATATGTTGTCTGTTGTTGGCCCAAAATCCCTACAAAAATAACAATAAACTTTATTAGTTTCTTTAATTAAAAACCAGCAAAATAAAAATAACTATAAGGCTACTATACCTCACTGAAGGAAAATTATTTTTAGCATGTCCCTCATTCTTGCAAATGCTACAACGTCTTTTCTTTGTTGTTTGTGTTTCCTTTGGGTTCTTCGCTCTCAAAGACTTTGGGCGCCCTTTTGTGGGCACCAGTGGAGGATCTTGCACCGTTTGTAAAAAATTTGGTATAACTTGACTTCTAGATGGTATACATTCATTGATGGGCACCGTTTGTGAACATTCAACTTGATCTTCCATTGCAAGCAACTCTCTATGAACCTTCTCCAAAGCAAGTGTGAAGTGATTGTATTTTTTAGCTGAATGTGATGCAAGTTCGACAATGTCATAAAGTTGTATCATTGACTTGCTTTTTCTGATAGCAGGCTCATCTTGTTCTTGCCGCACTTGGTCATCAGAACATGGTATGTCGGGAATGGGTCGACTCTTAGCATTAATAGTCCATCTGTCTAGAATATAATGCTGTGGCAATATATTTACCTTCGCTTTCTTTCCAAAAACACATAAGATGTGCCTACAAAGAATCCCCATAAACTCACACATATGGCATGTACATATGGCATGTCCTTCATCACCCTCCAAGGTCACATGGTAAATAGGTGTTTTTTTACAATGGGCTGTCACTCCATATGTCTTGCTTGGTACCGTAGACTATTGAACAGCTCATCTTTGAAGATCTTGAAAGACTTTTTTGTATAAACAATCGTCGCCTCCTCTTCAATTTTAAAAGGTGTCTTCATTATCGCCCGCGTAGATTTTGTCCGCACATCCTTCTCTTTCTCTTTAAAGTAAGTGCATCTACAACTTTTTCATATTGATGCACAAAGTCACTAACCATAGTGCTTGAATGAACATAATCTTTGAAAAATTTGTTCATGCTTTCACTCCTCTGAATTGTTGACATATCAGCACAAAATATCGAACGCAAGTAGGTCGGTACCCACTTATCCCGTCGGCTGTAAAGATTTTGAAGCCAAGTATTTTCTCCTAGGTCATACTTCACCACAATCAAAGCCCATTCTTGCTTGAACTCATCAGTAGTAACTGTCTCATGTATGCAATGACGAAAATCTTTCTGAAAGTCCAGAAATTTGTTGTATACATGGACCAAGTGTTCAAAAAACTTTTGTAAAATGTGCCACAAGCACAACTTATGAGTTGTATTCGGGAGTACCTCTACAATTGCCTTAACCATCGCCTTGTTATCATTGGTAATTATCGTTGAAGGGGCACGCCCAAACATTGCCTCTTACTATGTTTTCAATAACCATGTATATGATTCCGTTGTTTCATTAACCAACAAAGCACAACCGAACATTATGGTCTGATGATGATGATTAACTCCAGAAAATGGTACAAATGACATCTTATAAATATTGGTTAGGTAAGTGGCATCAAATGTAATAACATCCCCAAAATATTGGTATGCAGCTTTTGATCTCGCATCAGCCCAAAAACAACTTCTCATACTCCCATCGTTGTCAACTTGCATGGAAAAAACAAACTCAGGTTCTTTGAGTTGTCGATCAAGAAAGTATGAATATAACCTTTGTGCATCCCCTTCTTCAAATATTTTCCTCCTTTTGCTTCCTAAGTAATTTTCTACATCCTTGCCAATACAACCAACATTAAATTCACCACTTGAATCTTTACTCAACATCGACATTATCTTTCTTGTTGGTACCCCGGACTCATTCAAAGTCATAATAAGTTTTTTTTGGACTTTAGTAACTCCCCTATATCCACGAAAGAAGCTAGTACTTCTCGGTGTAAGTAGAATATGATTATGTCCAACCACAAACTTGTTGACTATCCACTTTTCACCATCTTTCTTTATTCTCATTATTTATTGCCTTACATCCAATTTTTGTCTCAGCGGGTTCAGGGATTTGTCGATCTGTGTCTTTCCGACTTACTCGTCGAAATCCTTCCCTTGTGCAAACATAGTCTACTGTACAAAGAGTTTTATCATCTTTCGACAATCGAGTATGATTCGTCCGTATTGCGAATCCTTGTCGCCTTGCATATGCCTTGTAAAATGCTTGGGCGTCTTCGACCTCCTCAAATATCATACCAATGAATGGCTCTAACGGACCACTACTTGAAGAGGGAATCACATTCACTCCATCTTCGACATTGACACTATCTTCAACATTCACATCACATTGAATGTCTTCACTTTCAGCCTCAAGTTCATCACTAAATATTATAAATTGGTTCATTCAATACAAAACCACATGATTATAAATCCATTAGTTATGGAAAATCAACAAAGCTAAAAATAAATAAAGAAGAGCATGATTATAAATCCATTAAATAAATTTGTTCCTCCAATTTAAGATGTGTGTACGTATTCTGTATAATTTTATTATGAATATTGATTTGCTTAAAGTGGACATCTCTATTAGAACAATTTCTCTACATTAATGTCATGTCTGTATCCCTAACCAACATGTAAAAATATTTTACACTTTCTTTGCACCTCATATTTTACAATTTCTCTACATGATGTTTTTCAAACTTCTATTACATGAGTGCATAAGCACAAAAATGAAGACTTTTACAAATTGCATGAAAGTTTCTTTATGTTCATGAGGAGGCCAATATGTCCCTTCCCTTGAGCACGACAGAGGAGCAGTAGTGTAAAGATTTATTCTCCATCTTTTTTTTTCTTCAAACAAATCAACAATCCAGTAGTGTAAAGATTTATAATGTAAAATCTTTAAACTGAAAGCCAAGTTAGATCCCCAAAATATAATGTGAAGTGAACTCTTTCAAACATTTTGTCAAACACCAGTAGTATAAAGATTTATAATGTAAAAAAGGAAAAATACTTGAGCAACACCAAGGTCACTGGAGTCAGCCATAAGCAACTGTTAGTTGGTGACGAACTATGGTGGGCGACGAAATTAAAATTGCTAGACTGGTTTTTTATAAAATCAGTGTTTGCTCTAACAGACCAAGGAGGACAACGACAACCTTTGGGTGGTGGACTGGTGGCAGTGGATGCTTGCGGCGGATTCTGACAGAGGATGCAGGCGGTGGTGCTTTGCTGGTTGACGCACGCGGGAGTGAAGATCTTCGAAGTCGTGTAGCCTGTGCGTTGCTGGTAAGTGGTTTAAATTGTTTTACAATTCTCTTCTATCCTGTGCGGGAGAGTGTAGCATGATTATAGTGTTATTTCTGAGGTGGCGCCCAACCATTGGAGGGCTGTTAATGTGCGTAGAACGGATGGACCGCTTAGCAGCGGGACTCTTTGTTCTTTTGCTCCTTGGGTACTTAGCCTCTAGGCGTTCCCTCAGCTGGTCGGCTAAAAGGGTTATAGGATCTTCTACCCTCCATGCCTGTTTTGATTGCACCATCACACAACTCAGCCTTTGGTGGCTAACTTCCTTGGAGGGTCGTGGGGTCTTCTGACCTTCATGCCCACCTTGATTGCATCGCGAGTGTGTAACTCAACCTTTGTGGGCTAACTGCTGAGTGCATAGCGAGTGTGTAACTCAACCTTTGGTGGCTAACTTGGAGAGGGGTCGTGAGATCTTCTGACCTCCACTCCCGCCTTGATTGCACCGCGAGTGTGTAACTCAATCTTTGGTGGCTAACTATTGATTGCACCGCTAGTGTGTAACTTGACCTTTGGTGGCTAACTTAGAGAGGGGGTCGTGGGGTCTTCTAACTGCCACTCCCACCTTGATTGCACCGCGAGTGTGTAACTCGACCTTTGGTGACTAACTGCTGAGTGCATCGCAAATGTGTAACTCGACCTTTGGTGGCTAACTTGGAGAGGGGGTCGTGGGGTATTTTGACCTTCACGCCCACCTCAATTGCACTGCCAGTGTGTAACTCGACCTTTGATGGCTAACTATCGAGTATACCACGAGTGTGTAACTCGACCTTTGGTGGCTAACTTGGAGAGGGGGTCGTGGGATCTTCTTACCTCCATTCTTGCCTTGATTGCACCACGAGTGTGTAACTCGACCTTTAGTGGCTAACTGTTGAGTGTATCTCGAGTGTGTAACTCGACCTTGGGTGGCTAACTTGGAGAGAGGGTCATGGGGTCTTTTGACCTCCACGCCCGCCTTGATTTGCAATGGGCTAAATGCTTACCTACTTTTATTGCCTTTTGTTCCATCAAAATATACATTTTGAAAAACAAAAAATTGTCTTTAAAATAAATGCATAAGAAAATAAACTTTCTAAGGGTAGAACTTTTTTAGGTGTTTGGCATTCCACAAGTGTTGTAGCTCCCTTCCCTCGCTATCTTTAAGTCAATATGATCCTGGACGGTTGCTGGCGGCCACTACGTAAGGCCCTTCCCACCGTAGGCTGAGCTTCCCTTCGTCTTGGGTTGTGACCCTTGTTTCCCTCAAGACTATGTCGCCAACCTTGAATGATCTAGGTTTAACTAGTTTGTTGAAGTATTGCTCGGTCTATCTCTTACTAAGTTTGTTGGGGTCTTCATCGAAGTTCTGTAGGCCAACAAGACTCCTGGAAGCTCTTCTGCCCACTCGCCTTTCTGGTCGCCCAACTTCAAGATTTCAAGTTGGGACTTATTTGTTGATTCTACTTGCATTTTTGCCTAAGGGCGCCCGGGTGATGGGTACCTTACCTTTATCCCGAGTTCCTGGCACCACACCCTATAATGATTTGCATCGAGCTGCCTCCTGTTGTTGGAGACTATAGTGTTGGGGATCCCAAATCTGCACACGACGCTTTTCCATAAGAACCTGGTGATGACTTTGGCTGTTATAGTGGCTAGAGTTTCTGTCTCTGCCCACTTCATGAAGCAGTCTACTGTTACTATCATGTGCTTCACCCCTCCATTTCCCGATGGGAATTGTCCGACCAAGTCAACCACCGACTGGGCAAAGGGCCATGGGGAAGTGATGGAGGATAATTTTTCTGGTGGGTAGTGTGGGACTGGGGCGTATGCTTGGCACCAAGTGCATTTCCTGGCGAACTGCTTGGCATCCCTAAGGGCGTTGGGCCAATAGTACCTTGTCCTTAGTGCTTTCCTTGCTAAGGCTTTCTCGCCCAAATGGTTACCGCAGATGCCCTTATGTATTTCTGCGAGGACATACTGCACTTCTTCGAGTGAGATGCACCTTAGTAAGGGTGTTGTGAAACCCTTATTGTACAAGACGTTACCGATTTTGACAAACTGTCCTGCCTTCCTCCTAATCTTCCTTGCCGCCTCTTTTCCTTCGGGGAGCTTCCCTGTCTCTAGGTAGTTTCTATCTCGATGGCCCATTCTGGCATTTCGGGGCCCACCTATGTTACCGGGATCCCGACAAGTGGTACCTCGATCAGCCTTCTCTGTACCTCCCATGGTAATTATGCATCATCCTTCATTGATGCCGCCCTGACCAACCTGTCTGCCACTGAATTGTTCGCCCTTGGAATTTATACTATGGGAAAGTACTCGGACTGGTCGCGGAGCGTAAGTACTTTTTCGAGATATTTCTTTAGCTTCTCCCTCTTAGTGGTGTAGGCCCCTGTTACCTGGTTCACCACTATCTAAGAATCAGCTTTTACCTCGACCTGCTTGGCGCCCAGCGCTTGGGCGGCAAATAGTCCCACTATCAAGGCCTCATACTTTGCCTCATTATTGGTGGTCTTGAAGGTGAGTGTTGCCATATAGTGGTGCTCCCTTCCACCCCCGACTTGACAGGCAGACCCATCGACGATGACCGTCCAGGGTTGGCCGAGGGGTTGCATCGCACCTCTATTGGGAAGCCGTTGAATTCGGCCACAAAATCTGCAAGGGCTTGGCCCTTGATTGCATTTTTGGGTGCATAGCCGATTTCGAATTCACTAAGCTCAATTGACCATGCAACTAGCCTTTCTGAGGAATCTGACTTTTGTAGTACTCTCTCGAAAGGATATTTTGTTAATACCTTTATTGGGTGAGCTTGGAAGTACGGTTGCAGCCCCCTTGCGGCTACCACTAGTGCAAACGTTAGCATCTCCATCCGTGGGTATCTAACTTCGGCGCCCTTTTGGGCACAACTCGTGTAGTAGACTGGAGACTGGTTTACTTCCTCCTCCTTCACTATGACTGCGGAGACAGCTTGGGGGGATACATCCAAGTAAACATACAGGATGTTCCATTGATTAGGCTGCCTCAATAGGGGCGGATTGGTCAGGTACTACTTCAATTCTTCGAAGGTTTAGTTGCACTCTTCATTCCAAGGGTGTACTTTCCTTAGAACCCGGAAAAAGGGGAGGCATTTATCCATGGACCTTGACACAAACCTGTTCAAGGCAGCCACCTTCCCTGCTAGTCGTTGGGAGTCATTGATAGTTTCAGGTGGCACCATGTTTAAAATTGCTTTTATCTTCTCTATGCTGGCTTCGATTCCTTTCTCTGAGACAATGAACCCTAGGAATTTGCCCGAGTTCACTCCGAATGCGCATTTGGCCGGATTCAGCTTCATCTTATATTTGCACAATACTACGAAGGATTCCCTAAAGTCTACTCTTAGAGCATCCTCAATAGATTAGCCAAAACTAAAAGACACTTTTGATGAATTTAAAATGAATTTGACTTTTGGCTATTCTATTCACATAAGTTTCCATATTGGAATAACTATTTTTTCATTATATAACAATAAAATAATATAAGATAAATTTGACTTTGTCTATTCACATCAAATCTTCACATTGGATTATCCATTTATTCATTATATAGTAATGAGTAAATAATAATTAAAAAAATATTTATTTTTTTTAATTATTAATTAATTAATTTAATTATATTATATTTTACTATTTTATCAATAATATGTTAATTAGTAATGATATTCTGATTAAATTATGATTTTAAAAAAATTATATTTTACCTACTAACCCAACCATCAAACGTAGATTGACCCAACCACCCAGCCCCCCCAGCACATGAAGATGGACATTGATAGAAAGAAATGGAGAGATAAATAATTGATAAAAAATGTATTAGATGTATCAATAGGAACCTTCAAATTTAGAAAAACTTTTGAAAGTCAATGTATTTATATTTGAAATTTAGCTAATCCATTGTGAGCATATTTTGTTCTTTAATAGCTAAATACTCAATGGATTTAGCTTTTAGCTAATCCATTGAGGATGCTCTAACTGTTGGGTGGCTTCCTTGCTCTTCACTAGTTGGTCATCTACGTACACCTCTATGGTCTTCCTAATTTGGTGCTTGAACATTTGATTGACCAGCCTTTGATATGTCGCCCCAGTGTTCTTCAACCCAAAAGGCAATACTCGGTAGCAATAGTGCCATCTGTCAGTTATGAACGCCGTCTTCTCCTCATTCGCCTTATTCATCCTGATTTGATTGAACTCAGAGTAGGCTTCCATAAAGCTTAAAGATTTTTGCTCGATTGTGGCGTCCACAATGATGTCAATTTGGGGGAGTGGGAAACTATCCTTAGGACAAGTTTTGTTGAGGTCAATGAAGTCCATGCACATCCTCCATTTACTATTGGCTTTTCTGATGAGCACTACATTGGAAAGCCATTCAAGGTAGTGTGCTTCCCGTATGAAGCCGATCGCTAAAAGGCTATCGATCTCCTTAGCTATGGCGGTCCATTTCTCTATGCTGAACGACCTCCTCTTCTGCCGCACTTTCTTGGCTTTTAGGTTGATGCAGATGCTGTGCCCTATGACTAAATTATTTATCCTTGACATGTCTTCATGGCTCCAGGCGAACACGTCTCTGTGTTCAATCAACTTCTTTAGGGCCTCTCGGTACTCTGGTGGGAGCTTCGTACCAACCCTTGTGGTGGCGGCTAGGCATTCTGGGTGAAGCTATACTATCTCAAAGGGCTCGTTGGCCTCGGCTTAGAGCAGATTGCTTTCATCACTGACTTCCATGTCTTGTTCCTCTTTTATCTGAGGCGGTGGTGGCGGGTGCTCCCCTGAGCTACCCACCGAGCATATTGCTAGCACCTCTATCTTTAACTCCTAAACGTAACACTCTCGTGCCAACTACTCGCCTAGGACTTCGTCGACTCCCGCTTCTATTGGGAACTTCATTTTAAAGTGGTAGGTGGAGGTTACCACCTTTAGGTGATTGAGGGTCAGGCATCCCAATATGGCGTTATAGGATGATGGGGCCTTGACCACTAGGAAGTCCGTCATGCTGGTGATCGTGTGGACCCCTTGCCCCACCGTAACTGGAAGTGTGATGGCCCCGATAGGTTGAACAGTTTCTCCTAGAAACCCCTTGAGTGGGGAAGGCTATGGTCACTGCCTGTTGGGGCCGATATCCATTCTAGTGACCGAATCCCAAAACAGGATGTCGGCTGAGCTCCCATTGTTGACCAAGACTCGTCTAGTCGTGTAGTTGGCTATCAACAACGTAACTACCAATGCGCCATCATGGGGGTACATAACCCTTTCGCAATCCTCATCCCCGAACGAGATGGTTAGGGTTGTCCACGTCTTGGGGTATTTGCATGGTCTGTCTGCCATGTATACTTCGTGATACCTTGCCCTGCGGGCTTGGGCTTTCTTGCTTAATGTTATGGCACCGCCCCCAGCGAATTCGCTTGCTATTGTGCAGATCTCTCCAAAGGGGTCCTATTCTTGGTCCCTTCTTGGTTGATGAGAGTTATTCGTTCCTGGTCTTTCCTGCCTCTGACGCTTGGGGCTTCTACTCCGCCTTCGCTCTTGTCGACAATTCGCTTCCCTCTGTGGCCTGATGTAATCAGCCAGCATCTTTTCCAACTCCCCACTCCTGAATAGCTCATCGACCCTCTTCTTCAGGGTGATGCAATCTTCGGTCTAATGGGAATTGGTTTGGTGATACGTGCAATGGCGCTAGCCCTTGCCTGGCGAATGCTCTTCCTTTCTTGCAGCCTTATTGTTCTCTTGCACATTGTGGTTGTTGTGAATTAGGCAGCGCCCTTGGTCTTGTTGACTGGTGTATCGGTCACATTTATAATCATGTTGCCATCGATTGTTGGCCATTTTGTCTTTATCTTTGGAATTGTTTTGGTTCTTGTTCTCTGATTTGGTTTCCTGCTTATGTGGCTCCAAGAGGGCCTGTAACGTGTCCTCCACATTAAGTTTTCTTGCTCGGTCTATGAACTCTCTTAGCGTGTACGGAGTCCTTTTGGCCAGTTCGGCCATGAACGAGCTTCGGGGTCAGATTCCTCCCAAGAGGGTGCCCAAGGTGATTTTTTTGTCTTGTTCGTTCGTGGTGAGCCTCTCTTTGTTGAAGCGAGTTAGATACGTTTCCAAGTTTTTACCTTCCTTTTGTTTTATGGTCAGTAGATAGGCAGTTGGCTTACGACGAGTTAGAGGGCGCCCAAGGTGATTTTTTCGTCTTGGTCGTCCGTGGCATAGTCATTTGTGCTTTAAAATTTTCGAGGTGATTAACAAGATCCTTGGATCCGTTGTATAGGTCAATCTGGAGTACCTTAAATTTGGGCGGTAGTGGAACCGCCTGACCTCCTTGCTGTAAGGGAGGTATGTACATGTGAGGAGCTATTCCACGGAAGGGAACCACACATCCTCTTTGGCATCTCCTCATATTTGTCAACAAGACTACGCAGCTCGTCGTGCATCTTTTTCTTTTCTATCTTTTCACTATTTACCCCCTCTGCACCGTGTTCGTCTCCTTCAACTTTCTCGTTTTGGGTTGAGGGTTTATCCTTCTACCATTTTAACTCCTCATTCTCCTTCTGCACCTACTCAACAATTGCCATCACTTGATTTAGCCTTTTTTCTGTTTCTGCTAACCTCACCTCCACTTCCGTCATGCTTATTTCTGGTTCCTGGTGTACGTGGGATCATGTGACCGTTGGCATGTAAAAATCACGTTTAACGTCTGTCAGAAGGTCCCACAGATGGTGCCACTGTAAAGGATATGTTTCAAACCACCAACAGTACGAATGATCTGCAGCAACAAAGGGGTGGCACTGGTTGCCCTAAGTAGAATTTGATGCTTAAGTCAGTAACAAGATGAGAATAAATGTATGTAAAAATGAAGATGATAATGTTTGTTACCTCTCATAGATTATTTATAAAAGGACATGGACATGGCGTCTCTACTCACCATCCAGTTGAACACTTTCAAGGCCTCCTTAGGCTTGTGCTTCCTCAAATATGAAGCAATGAGCAAGGTGTTGATGGGTGTGAGGTAAGGATGTGCCACAGGGCTGTGCTTGAGGCGGGCGAGGAGAGACATGGGGAGGGCCATATCCGGGTCGGAAGTGAGGGAATCGATGAGAATGGAAGGAGAGAGAGAGATTTTGGAGGGGGGTTTGTGAGGAGGGCAGTTGTGGTGAGGTGGATTGTCGTGGGGAGGTGGTTTGAGGAGCAAAGGCATGGAAGGAGGAGGTTAATCTTCGTGAGCTCCTCTTGGGTCAGTGTTGCAATGGAAGAGGCAGCTTCACTCGTGGAAGTAGAAGTAATAGTATAAAGTGGTGCAGTTAAAGGTTGGAAGACATGGGAGACGATGGAATTTCAGGAAAAGGGCAAAAGTTGAAGTTGTTTCAGTTCGAGATTTCATTCTGATTCAGGCTGCTTCCTTTCCTGTACAAGGTATGTTCCATCCACTCTCTCTCTCTCTCTCTCTCTCTCTCTCTATTCTTTTTATCTTTTCCCCGTTGGGATTTATTGACCTGTGCCAAATTCCAATTGATATACTAGATTTTTTATGTCAATTATTTTATGAGATTTATTTTGAATTTATTTAATAACTATAATAGATATGTCATATGGTAAATAACAATAGTATGTCCATATGTCAATAACTAATTGGGCATATATACTAATAATAATATAATGATTAATACTTACATTTGGTTATGTCACTGATTGATAGAGTATATATGAAAGATATGATGAACTAGACTAAATGCTCTAAGGAAAAAAGAGAATTTATCAACATGCAATCCTTATAATTGGATTTGGTTACGACGAGAAAGAAAACAAAAATTCCTGAATTATAAAAACCTCCTATGGTAAATATTGGAAAATCTATGGATATGACCGAATTACTTATAAGTCTAGTCTACCAAAAGGTAGGCCTAGCTTGATTTTCCCAGCCTGCTACCCAATATATAGTACCTAAATTATAGCATCTAAATTAATATTTATATGCAACTTTTCATGTATTTTATATATGAGATAATTTAAGTCAAAATTTCATACAATTGTCGACATTTATGATACAATAATTTTCTATATGAGAATATTGAAAAGATTAGAATGACTAAACATAGCTCTAGATTGGATGCATCCCTAAAGGTGATAAACGGTTATATTGTCAAATAGCTCTACCATAAGCCTATCTAACAATCTGTCCACGAAATATCATCGACTTTGTGAAATTTCAAATTGCACAATTTTAACATATGTCAAGTTATTTTGTAACATTACTTCTATAGAAGTGGCATTATCTCTCAATTTTTTATTAAGTAAATTAAATGCATAAATGAGAGAGAGAGAGAGAGAGAGAGAGAGAGAGAGAGAGAATAGTAAAAAGAGAGAAGGCACAAAAAGCTTTACTAATTATGTTTTTTGTTTTTTCTAGTGAAGTTCCCTCTCCCACACAATGACACAAGGAAAATAAAAAAAGCCACCCAATTCACATTGACAAAAGCACGCTGCATAATCTCACTTGACCAAGGTACCATTGTAGGCTTGAAGCAAAGGAGTTTCGCAAACAAAATTAAATAAACATCTTTCCATTTAACTTGTATAATTCATGTTTCCTAATTCCAACAGCATTGTTAGACTCCATACGCATTTCACCTCTTGAAAGATCTTCAAATACAACATGTTTCACCTGAAGGAAACGAAAAAAGGTCAGTGGTCTGCATAAAACCATGCATATGGAATTACCACCAAAATGCTCCTGACAAAAAAGAAAAAAAAAAATCTATTAAAGTTGTGAAATCAGGAGGTTTGAGACTAACATCTTCCAACTATTCTAATAATATTTATGTTTATTTTATTGGCACTGAGTGTCCAGGAACAAAGTCCGGAGTAATTCCGGGGCTGCACAACCTCTCGACAAGCGGTATCAAATGAGTCATTGTTTCCCCATTCCTCCCACACATAAAGCGCCAATTTATCACATTCGTCCATCACCTCCTTAAATTATCTTAAGTAAGAATTTCACCCAACGCAGGACTCCAAGTAATCTTCTGTGGGACATGAGACTTATCGCAAGAAGTCAAGCTATGATAAATTTATTTCACTTCAGATGTTACTTTCTTGGAGGGGGGGCCCAACACATCCGATCTTCTCTCCCCAGTTATAATCTAACTGAGTACAAATAGGCGTAAAATGAAATAAAGATAGAAAAAGATAGACACGAAGGGTACAAAATAATGGATACCTATCTCTAGAAGATGGGAAAGAAAGAGTTGAGAATGAAAGAGACACCCAGCACTGATTAGAGCAACAAAGGATAATAAGACAGTAATCTAGTGTATCTTTAAAATTTAACCCAACATAAATTATCAACAAAGGCTTTCAATATTGCATATCATTGCACCCAGCATAAGAAGCAATAGTCACAATAGTCAATTACTGAAAATCATTACTAGCATTTGAGAAAACAAATCGTGCTTCCGTGATATAATATAAAATACTAACTAACCATTGCAAAGGTGATTTTCCCAAAACCAGTGTCTCCCATGACTGCCAGAATCTACATGAAATAATACAAAGATAAAGAATAAATAAAAATCAACACTAAATATTACTCATCAAAATCAAACTCAACACCAAAAATCTGTATAGCTTTCTTAAATTGCAAAGTCTTGAAGTCGACACAACAACAGAACAGTGCTAAACAAAAAATTAGAGTTCTGGTAACCAATCTCCTATTTTATACACACCGGACACTTTCTAATATATATTAATCCAAAAGTTTAAAGCCCTACACTTTGTAATAGCAATCAGAGGTTAACGCCCAACAAAATCTCTGGTTAAGATTACAAAATGTTACTCTATTGACTTCCAGGACAGGCTCCATCTCATTTCCATAACAAAAGTTTCTGGACAACTGACAGAAAATAGGCTAGAGATAATGGCTAGAAAAGATCGATAGTTTGTGGAATGAGAACAAGAGGATTACAGGACAAGAAGCTCAAATGAGGAGTTGGTGGATAAATATCTAGTAGAATGAGAAGGTAGCTATGAATTAGTACAGTGGCAGTGGAGGATTAGGGAGGGATATAGCGTATATTTCAGAGTGGAAGCAATACGATGTCTTTGTTTTTTTTTTAATGGATAATAGAGATGTTATTAAAGGTGCGGCCCTGTACACAGGTGGCATTAAATCTACAAGCAGTAAAGCTAAGGTTATCATATCCCACTGTCCGAACTTAGAGACACTTCAGCATAATGGAATCATTCACCGCACATCTAGGCGACAAAGATTACCATTTTCCCTTTCAGCATGCCATAAGCTCCACCCTTCCCAAGGGCCTAACCCAAACTATCCGAAGACATTTGAAAATTGAGTACCAAAGTGCTCTGGCCACATCACTGTGAAGCCCTGCTCTTCCTACACATCCAGCTCATCTCATCCACGAGTGTAATCTCCTTGACAATGTCAACAACCTCATTTTTTATTGCTGTCATATTGTCAGATAAGAATCTTTCTTACCCATCACTTCAATATCATGGAGATTGCGCATGAGTATCAATTTCATCCTAACGAGTCTTTGATTTTCTGAAAACATGAAAAAATGAGTAGCTCCATTGAGCTACCACTGTAATATAGTATATCAATCTCCTCAGAGATCATAACCAATCATGGCCCTAAAATTTATGACTGGCATAAGAGGATCCAGTAGCCTAGTCCAATTAGATGGGATATTTGTTATAGTCTCATGGAAGGTCAGCTAAATATATGTATAAGATAATTAACAGATTCATCTATCTACCAATGAATTAATTAGAAATATGAAAACAACAATGCCATAACAGTGGCTCAAAGCTTTCAAGAATGAATTTGCTTTACCTCGCACATCCTCGGGGGGCTTTAGCCTAAAGGATTTCGCTGTCTTAGAGCCTATCCCATCTAATACCACAGCTTGATACGTCTTAATCTCACCTCCATTGCCAAGATCCTTGGCCATGAAGGTTATATAATACCTGATTCCGTTGGCAGCCTGACCCATTACCATCAAGACCTTAACAAACTCCAACTCTGCATTGGCATCCTACACACCAACCAAAGTCATCACGAATTTTCACAAGTTTCTGTTTAAAAAGATGATGCTGATAATAATTTTTATAATGATGATGATGATTAGAAAAGAAACCTTGAACCGACGATTGTATTCATCGATTGCGAGCTGCGAATACCGTTTATACATATCATAATCGTAGGCTATGTTGCACGGTTGAATTTGGTGGAAACAACTGACGCCAGGGATGTCAGAAACATCAAAGCCCTAAACCAACAAATGACACGAAAAGATGGAGGAATTAAACAAAAAATTAAAGCTGGAGTAGGCGTTGACAATGATAATAGAAGATCGGATAAAATATAGTCAGACTCACGTCACTCTTCAAAACTTGTTCGCTGTAGGAGTAGGCTTCCTCTGGTGTCATCTCATCACGGTCATCATTTATCGCGTCAAATAGCGTCGAAGGTGAAGAATAATTGTTTTGTCTGAGGATTAATTCTCTTTCCAGCTTGTCGTAACCAAACAATTCCACAAGACCCATTTCGTCCGTTTCCATTGCTCTTCAAGCGATAACCCAACAACTGGAGAAACACGAAGACAAACCTAGCCGCTGCCGCTATCGCACTCTCCCTCGCCTGAATCACCTAAGCAAGCACGGGAATGACTCTCCGCATTAATTTTTCTTTCCATCAGGCATCCCCGTTAACAAAAGAAAAAATAAACCAAACATTTTTAAAAAATTAAAATATGAAAATGATAGAGATTCCGCTTGAGTTTCTCGCTCCATTTTTTTTATTTTTTGTTTATTTAGTGATTAAAAAAGTGTTATTTAATAATATTGTAAGTTTTTTTCTCTTTTAATAATATTTAAAAGTGTTAAAAAATTATGTGAAAAAAATAACAAAAAAAAAAAACTTAAGTTTTTTTCAAATATTATCCATTAAAATGTGTAAAAAAAAAATGAATTGTATAAAAAAGTAATTCAAAATCACCAATAATGTATCTCAAGTAATATATAATTAAATTATTATATAATAATAAGTGGTATAACCAGTCAATACGAACAAATTATATAACTGACCATATATATGAATTAGTAATTATATAATGTCGTGGATCAGGGTGGAGGACGTGGAGTCCAAGCATGTCGTGCCTCGCGCCGGGGACTCCAGAGAGACGAACTGGGGAGTCCAATTTCCTTAATCGAACCCAATGCTTCAGGCAACTCCAATGCTTCCTTAATTCTTGCCTCTCTCTATAAACCCCGACAAGAATGGAAAGAGAGAGATTTCGGAGCATTTAATTTTGATAGTTAAGAGCACCAGTAGTGGGCTAGCTAAAATAAAATTTTACCCAAAGAATAACTAAAGTGTAAAATAAAGTGTAGTAATGGGCTAGCCAAATGTATAGTAATTTTAGCTTTAGATGAATTGGCTGGCTAAATTTATTGAGCCAAAGGAGGCTAGCCAAATATTACTTTTGACTAAAATAATCCATTCCCGCTGCTTTTCTCTCCCGTGCAGTAGAAGAAATTCACAAATTTCGGACAGCTCTCTTCCAAAAACATAACTTGAAGAAAACCCAGGATTGCAAAAAAAAAAAAGGCTTGACGCAGCAGCAAGACGTCTTCAATCTTCAACCCAACCCAATCTTCAACCCAGTCTTCAACCCAGGTAAGCAAGGAAAAAGTTATCTTTGGTGTGATAATTTGTTGTGATTTATTTCCTCTCTTTTGCGATTTCTTTTGTGATAATCTGTTATAATTTATTTCCTCTCTCTTTTTTTTTCCATAGCCAAGATGCAGTACCACATTTTTTACTCACCCAAAATTTTTTAATTTCAGTTCTTTCGCATGTGCCTTCTATGTGTTTGTGAAAATGTTCCGTAGTTTCAAATATGTGAGAAACTTCTTCTAGAGTAGACTTCTTCTAGAGTAGACTTTGATATACCCTGTTCTTCTATTTATTGATAGATATACCCAGTCCTTCTATTTATTGATAAACTTTTCATCAATAAATGCTACGGGTCAATAAAGTGAGAATTTAGTTTCACGGGGCCTAAGAATCTCTCCAAATGACAATGTGTAACATCCCGATCCTATATCATTAGAGACAATTTCACGGATATTTTATTAGGTTTGATAATTAGGTTATTATTATTGTTATTATTATTATCAATTTTTACGTTTGTTATTTTTAATAGGATTATTATTTATATTATTGGATTAAGTGAAATATTTTTTTTTTTATGGCATCCAAGCCCATGAAGTCAGGAATCAGTTTCCACGTTAGACTCGTTCCATTTTCGTCGGATGCACGTACGTCTTTTCTTCTTATTCATTAGGGTTTCATGGGTCTATATAGAGAACTTGTTCATTATAGACGTAAATGTCTTCAACCTAGAGTTAGGGTTGCCGCAGCCACTGCATGCAAATCATCTGCACGACAGCAATGGCCTCCTTCCCCAAACCTGGCCACCCACACGGCAACCACCATGCCTCCCTGTCCAGAAACCAGCCGCGACAACTCCACGCCACCACCAGCCACCACAGAAGGCAGCAGACCATCCTCAGCGGCCAAGGCACGCCGCAACAGCAACGGACGTGGAGAAGCCTCTGCTTCTCTTCCACGGTAACGACCACACGGACTCACACGGACTCACCTCTGTCTAACACTCACGAAACAGAGCAAGCCCATGCCATAGCACCGGGCACCACTCAGTGAGACGCAACAACCGGAAAGGCCACTAGTCGACGACGGAACCACCATCAACCACGGCGACTCCAAGCTGTCCAGATCACGCCGAAGCCACCACCGGCCACCATAGAATTCATCGGACGCACCTCTGTTTTGCACTTCCGAAATAGAGCAACCGAACCACTGTTTTGCCGGAGTCCACCCCAGAAGACATCGGAGCACCACCCACGGTGCCAGAAACCGCCGACCAGCTCTTCCCCGTGGCATCTACTCCATCCCGGTTGGCCTTCGACCCTCAGCCACCCAGCTCTGTGCGTGCGCCTCCCTCTCTCTCGGTTGCACTGCAGCATGGTTCTTTTCCTTCGGCGTCGCACCACCACAGTCGAGCCCCCAGTCGCGCCGCCGTGACCCCCGCCAGCAACCCAGAACCGCCGCACGTCAGCTTATCTCTCGGTGAGCCCTTGCTTCGCGCGTCTCTCTCTCCCGAGCTCTCTGTTTTTCTGCAGAACATATACATACGTATTTTGCTTTAGGTTTCAGTTTACTAAGTGTTAGTAGATGAAATTACAAGTATGCCCTTTCTAATATAGTATCTTGAAGCAGTGTTTTTTAAGTATAATTATATTTATAACCTTACGTTTAAGTATAGGTTAATTATGAATATTGTTATGTCTTTTTAATTAAAGTTGAGTTTAATATTTCAAGTTGAGTTTAATTTTGTTAAGTAAATATATTAGTCAAATGCTCTTTTTATTAAGAAATTGTTTAAGGAATTTAAAATGTGTTTTGAAGTACATTATGAAGCCTATTATTTTAGTTAGTTTTCTTTTATCTATTTAGTCGGATTTTAATTATTCTGTTATATTTTAAAAAGAATTAAGGAATATGTTATGAGTTTTGAATAATATTATGATTAAGTCTACTTTTATTAAATCGAATGTTTCCACCAATTATTTTAGAATTATATATATATATATACAGTTAAATTATATTTGAAAGATTAGATATCATATTTCAGCAGTAAGAGTTGTTAATTTATTTTGAACGATTTATTAAATGATATTAATATTTATTAGATTTCTTATAAGATTTAATCATTGTGTTAAGAAATGAAACTTATTTTAAGAATTGAAGTTTTATGACGTATTTAAATAGTTCAAGTATTCTACTAAGTTTTAATATGTTATCAGTATTTTAAGTAATTTAAATACTATGAATTATCGATTTTAGTGTTAAACAAATATTTGTTTGACTATATTTTAGAATTCCAAATTTAGCTAAGTAAGATATTAGTATTTATTTATGTATTTCCAAACAATTTAGTGATAGTTATTTATTGAATATAGGTCTCAAGTTACGAAGTATTATTCAAGAAGAAACGCATCGAGGTAAGTAAATTTGATCATAAATTAGGATCATCACAGTTAGCTTATATGTATGTATTATTCAAGCCAGTTCTTTGACAGCCATTATTTATGAACCGCTCATATCATATGCAAGCATGTCATCTAGCATAGCATACGACCATGTCATTCCGCATCATGTTCAGATTTAAAATTTATGATTATGTATGTAGTATGTCATGCATCTCATGTATATAAGACACATAAGCCATCTTAAATTCAAGTGTAAGATAAGTTCAGATCAGTTAATAAGATGGTCATTTAGATGCATGGTACCAATGCAGTCTAGTTTCAGGGTGGTGTGCAAGCCACGAACTCAGTCGTGGTCCACCATAGTATGCTAGAATACTATCAGCAGTTCCCCTTGCTGCAGCGGGATGTGGGGCTGGTGCACAACCTTACACACAGGGTTAAGTGTGTTGGCCAGTCAGATAAGTAAGATAAATCAGTCAGTTAGCATGAACAGTCATGAATTTTAAGTTCAGCATGAAAGTTCTTATGAAAATTTTATGTTTATTACGTTTTCGTTATGATAGATTTCTTACTGAGTCATCGACTCATTTTAGTTTATTTTCATGTTTTTATTTACCCAGGTGAAGATGATGATTACGAGCAGGCAGGCCAGGAGTAGAATGAGCATTTTAGTTTTGTTCAGACTTTTTAAAATAAAATGTGTCTTTTATGACGAATTTATTCAGTTATTTCTTTAATGTTTTTGGGAAGACATTTTTATTAGACCTTTTATTTCATAATAAATTACTTCAGTTTATTTTTAAATTATGCAATTTAGAGAATCGCTTGCCGGGTTTATTTTTCATGGAAAATACGTGACACACCTAGCCTACGGGAAGGGGGTGTTACACAATGGAAAAAACAAAAGCAATGACAAAGAGACTATATAGTTAGTTTACTTTAGATTTTTGTTTTCCTTTTGGGCTTCTAGCCCCTTCGTCATCCCTTCCCTATATTGGTAGTTTTTCTTATCTAGATATATTCTATCATTTAGAGAGAGTTACACGCAATATGAGGACACTTTCTTTTATTTTTAATAATGAAACCGATAAGCATTGTTCCCACTTCATCAAGTCTTGTTATGAGTCGGCTGGCAGCATTTTTCAGCATTTCCATTTTATAAGACATTTTGTTAAGTTGTCTTATGAACAAGAACCATAAACTCTAATACAACCATAGACATACAACCATAGACTTGAACTCATTATGAGGCACTATATTGTTGCCATAAGTGCTCGACGAGATCTGCTTGGAGTTGACAATGGATTTTCCTATCCCTAAGAGCATGATGGTGTTGAATGAACTCGCTAAATTCAGGTGTAGGGCCAGTTGACACTGGATCATGTGTGCTTTCTGCCAACTATTCATATTCGAACTCTTCTTCTTCGTTGTTAGCCCGTTCCTCTTCAATGATCATATTATGTAAAATTACGCATGCCATCATAATATCATTGAGCGTTTCAATGTGAAAAAACCGTGCAGGTCCACGAATTATAGCAAATCGTGCTTGAAGCACACCAAAAGCACGCTTCACATCCTTCCTTGCAGACTCTTGGACTACAGCAAAATATTTTTTCTTGTTTCCTTGGGGAGTTAAGATGGTCTTAACAAATGTTGCCCATTGCGGATAAATGCCATCAACAAGATAGTATCTCATTGCATAGTAATGATCATTAATGGTGTAACTAACTGTCGGAGTAAGCCCTTGAGCAAGATCAGAAAATATAAATTATCTATCAAGCACATTTATATCATTATGAGATCCCGGTAATCCAAAAAAAAACATGCCAAATCCATAGATCGTAAGAACCCACTTCTTCTAAAATAATTGTTGGTTCATGGATATGACCAGAGTACATACCATGCCAAGCAGTTGGGCAGTTCTTCCACTTCCAGTGCATACAATTGATGCTTCCTAACATACCTGGAAATCCACGTTTTTCACCATCTGCGAGCAATCTAGCAATGTCATCATTATTGGGTTTCCTTAAGTACTCTTCAGAAAAAATCGAAACAATTGCTTTGACAAACATTTTTAGGCTTCTTAATATCGTAGTCTTTCCAATCTTCAAATATTCATCTATAAAATCAGCCGTGACACCATATGCAAGCATCCTCAGAGCATCTATTATTTTTTGAAGGGAAGAAATACCAAACCTTTCAGAATTATCTCGTCTTTGGACAAAATAAGGTTCATGGGCTTCTACCGCTGCTTGAATTCGAAGAAATAGAGAACGACTCATTCGAAGCCTCCTTCGAAAATATTTGTGAGGATAAATTGGAGGATCAGCAAAATAGTCATGAAAAAGATTTTGGTGGGCTTGGAATCGATCGCACCTTATGAATTTACGTGATTATTTAGAAGAACCACGTGAGCTTGATCCTTCTTCTTCCACAAGTTGTCTCAATATCTCAAATTCTTCATCAAAATTTGAATCGATAAGTGTCATTTTGTGAAAAATTGAACGATCCATTGAGAGGAAATAAAAAGAAAAGGTTTCACGGGGACACTTGAGTTGAAGTGAATGAAATTGTTGATGAAATGTTATGTTTTATAGTGGAAGAATATAGCCGTTGGAGAATTATATCCGTTAGAATTTATAGCCGTTGGAGAAATATAGCCATTAAAAAATATAGCCGTTAGAAAAATATAGCCGTTAAAAAATATAGCCGTTGGAGAAATTCAAATTACAATTAGAATTAAAATAAATGAAAAGTTCAAAATCAATATTTTAATATAATAGTGAAAAATTTGTTGAGCCTGTTATTTGATGTTGTTGAAAAGTGGCTAGCTAAATTTGTAAGCCGTTGGAGAAATTTAAATTACAATTAGAATTAAAATAAATGAAAAGTTCAAAATCAATATTTTAATATAATAGTGAAAAATTTGTTGAGCCTGTTATTTGATGTTGTTGAAAAGTGGCTAGCTAAATTTGTAAAAGTGGATTTCTTAAATTTTAGCTACAGTTTGTTGAGCCCACTACTAATGCACTCTTTTAAATACTTATGGGAGTGTTTAATTTTGTCAAATACTTTTTTATAAAATTTTCATAGACATTCACTATGAATAACGCAAACCAGATATCTCTAGATGATCATCTTCTTCCTTCTTAAGATCCACATCTAAAGCCTTCACGCTCACTGTCATTCTTGACAGTATATATACTTCTGACCTAAGCTTTTTATCACATTAATTGTGGAATGGGAGCTTGGTAGAAATTCTCTCTCTGGAGTGATTTTGTTGAGGAAGTCGATTCTGATCTTAATGCTATCTTGATTGCTCACATTCATTGCATATGGATTGGAAGAAATGTCTGTTTACTACAACAAATTTGGGCTTTTGGGATGAAAAGAGTTTCATCCCTAAAAGTCATTTTTTGGGACGAAATTTAAATTTCGTCCCAAAAAATTGATGACTTTACAAAATCATTAATACGGTCAAATAACCGTTCGAACAGTATTTTCTGTGACGAATTAAATCGTCTCAAAAATTTTTTCCCGTTTAAACGGTAAAAAATACATTCAAACAGTAAAATCTTGGCGGGAAAGTAATTTAATATCATGGGAAAAGTTCACAACCGTTCGAACAATAATTTGTTGTGTTCAAACAGAAAATATTTTATGGCAAAACTTGGAGGGAAGGTTTTTAAACCGTTCGAACAAAATATATTTAGTTAGAACATATTCAAGCACTGCATTATACATTAAAATGTATAATATTAATCTCGGCACGAAACTCAAAATATAAAAAATATATATCATATATACAAATTCATTAATTAATTTTATGTAATTAATTTAAAAATATTTTAATGATTTCTTTTATGTTAAATAAGATTTTTAGTTAAATAAATATTATCAACCATACACCACATAATATAAATCAATAATTACTCCAGAAAAGACACACTATTTAATTTACCAATAAAGCAAATTATCAAAACACCATATATACTATCCATAACTATAACAAAAAAACATATATATAAGTAAAAAATAGAAACTATTGTGATGCAAGGTCTCTACACATATCCTCGACTGAACCTAATTGTCTCTCTACTTGTGCTAGTCGAGTACTGAGATTGACCTGAGTTGCATTATTGACATTAATCTCTGTACATAACTCATTAACCTCTGTACGTAACCTAGAGACGGTAGCCATAATCTCTGTACGCAACTCAGACATGGCAGTATGCACTGCATCAATCACTGTTGATGTGTGTACGCCGATCTCAACACGCAATATATCAGTCATCTCCTCGCGAGTAGATGTGCGTAATGCCTCGGCCTATGTAGATGTCTCACCAGCCGATACTCCAGTGTCTCCCGGCTGTGCATCTCTCTGAATCGCAGCCCTGTCAGGAACAGCTCCACGAAAATGAAATCTCGAGTGTCCCGTGCTCCGTGACAAGGTGGTGCTGTTGATCGGTCCCATCAGCTCCCGGGAACACTTGGCAGGTTCGGGCATGACCCCGGCATGTAGCAAAAATCGAGTGATGAGGATCCTAAATGGCAATGTATCTGTAGTAATGAACCGTGCGTCTAAGTGGATCCTCTCAAATATATAACCCACGAGATCGATCGAGATACAACGAGCGACCCATATCATAAATCTCGCTCGATCCATGCCGACCTCAGTCTTGTGCTGCCGAGAGTCAATATTGTTGGTAATGATCAAATTCATGATCTTGAAGAAAAAAGATAAATATGTCTGCCTAATACTCTTCGTCCCATCGTACGCTGGAGCATCTAGACCAACAATCAAGTCTTTGACCTCATGATCAGCAAGTGTATCGATCTCATCTGAGTAAACTGGTCCCTCCTCCTAAGACATCTCTGCATCACCTGAAGGATCAGACTCTTTAGGCAGTAGGTTCGGACAGGCATCAAGAAGCATAGGAATACCCATATATGCAGCGAGTCCGTCTGCTGAAAATATAACAGGAGCTCCTCAGACACAGATCTTGTATGCCCCTCTATCGTCTGGGCTGACACCATCGAGCTCTTTATAGAACTCAATAACGATCTCAATATAGGAAATGAGCTCCATTCTTTCTTCTCGCTGATCTAATATTGGTGCTCAACCACGATCATTGAATACTGATGGGAGGGAATGACCCTCCCATATAAGAGCCACAAAATCAGACAGTTTTACCTGTCATACAAGTAAAACAGTCTGCTCTCAAACTGTTTGAATGTAAGGTTCTCCTGATCTACCACGTTTATGGCCCCTATAAGACATTATTATGAACCTGAAATTTTAAAAACAAAATATATATTCAACATTAGTGATAAAATCTAATTACGAAGAAAAGATTTATAAAATTATATACTAATAGCAATTTAATAAATTAATTGATAGAATAATTCAATAAAACGATGAAAACAATTTAATAAGCTAATACAAAGTAAATGGTTTGAATTTAACATAAAGCGTTCGAACGATAAAATATATGGTCGAACGAACATTGAAAACCATTCGAATGTTTTAAAATTGTTCGAACGTAAGGGTTAAATTGTAGATTGAGCTCGGCCATGGCTGAGTCAACTCAGCGGCCATGAAAACACCAAAAAATGCATCGATTTCGTGGTTTCTTCGACAAAATACATACTACTCTTCATTTCTAAACATCTTACGGTAGATTTATGATGTTCTACGGTGACTATTGATGAAAAAATATAAATTTTCTAGAAAAAATGAATAAAACCATAAAATCATAAAATAAACGGTAAAATAACTTTTAAAATGCATACATTCACTTGGGAGGAAGAGTGTTTGACGTAGGTGCTGATTACGGCGGCAGACGGCAGCAATTGATGGGTGTTCAAACGTTTTCTCTCGTTTTCAAACGGTGGGGACGACGGCGTGAGAGAAAGCTCTGCCCGCAATAACTTATATGTGCATAACCGTTCGAACATTATATTTGACCATTCGAACGGTTTTAAACTACGGTTCGAACGTTAATATTTACCATTCAAACGATATTTGTTTTAAGTTTAGTAAAAATTTATATTAAATGTATATTATATTTATAATCCTATAAATTAATATAATATATATACTATTATAATAGATTATATATACTGTAATATATATGTAATATTATAATATATTATAATATATATTATGATAGTATAATATTTTAAATGAAAACATAATAACTTATATGTATTTTATTATAGTATAATAGTAATATATCATAATACTTTACTATCAAAGTGTTATATATGAGTTTGTAATATATATATATATATATATATATATATGATAGCATATAGTACTATTTACTATGAATTTATACTTAACCAATATATATCATACTATATATTCCATTATACTTTACTATATAAGCTATATATGATACTATACAATATATATATAGAGTATAGATTAATAATATACTATCATCTTATAAATTTCTCTATACTTTACTATGTGATCTTAGTATATTTGAGGCTATATATATGTGAGTATATATTACTAATACATATAATCTTATATTTTCCACTATACTTTAGTATATGATAATATATATGATACTATATATATGATATAGTATAGATTACTATATATCATATAGTATATATTACTAATATATATGATAGTACATATTACTAATAGATATCATCTTACATTTTTATAGTATACTTTAGCATACTATACTATATCTATGATATTTAGTATAGATTACTATATATATGATAGTATATATTACTATATATGTGATAGTATATAAAACTAATACATATGATCTTATAGTACTTTTCATTTAATGCTAAAAAAAAATATATTTAAACATTAAGGTGATGTCTTCAAACGGTACTCGTAAACCGTTCAAACACATTATTTGTGTTTAAACTTATGAAAAAAACATTTAAACGGATTATTGCAATGGTGAGAAAACATCCCGCCAATTAATGACTCTGGATAACCGTTCGAATGTTCTTTTTTATAGTTCGAACGGATTATTGCAGTGGTGGGAAAATACCCTGTCAATTAAAGACTCCTGGATTACCATTCAAACGTAATTTTTAGCCGATCGAACGGTAATCCAGAAATTTGTGGGTGGGAAAACTGGCGTGTTGAAATTTTTTCGCATTCGACTGCACTTTATTTACATTCGAACGGTTGGCCATAACTTATAATCTTCCCGCACGCCGTCAGTTCCTCATTTTTCTCTCTTCTCTTTCACTCTTCTTCATTTTCTCTCCAAAATCTTACATTTTCTTTACACAATCCTTCATTCTATCATCTTACAAAGATGATTGCTTAGTATATTTTGCTTAAAGGTATGACTTTCTTTATAATTTTACTTCTAAATCTATCATTTTTTTTTATTGATTTTGTAGTTTATATATATATATATATATATATATTGTGTAGGTGTTTGTTAAATTAAACAAAAAATATGTTTGTTAGAGGGTTGCTATTCGAAGTATATATATTGTATGTTTGTAGTGTTTTCTGAATATGAGTTTGTGATGTTTTGTGAGATAGTACTCGTCTAAACTGGCTGGTGTTTGGAATTTGAGTTGATACCGTTCGAACGTGGTTATATACCGTTAGAATGGATAAATATGTTCGAACAATATATTACCGTGTTCGAACGGTTGTAAAAACTATCTTAAACTATCATATAAAT
Organism: Juglans regia; assembly: GCF_001411555.2. Classification (NCBI taxonomy): domain Eukaryota; kingdom Viridiplantae; phylum Streptophyta; class Magnoliopsida; order Fagales; family Juglandaceae; genus Juglans; species Juglans regia. The sequence continues at coordinate 18,337,923 of NC_049904.1, read as the reverse complement.
ATGTAATATTACAGTAGATTATATATAGTATATATATGTAATAATTAATAATACTTAAACTCATATTAATATCTAAAAGATAATAGTTGTAAGAATTATCTTACAACTGATTACTTAATATGTGTTAAAATTATATTATAAAAACATAAGGATTATTAATACTTAAACTCATATTAATATTTAAGAGATAATAGTTGTAAAAACTATCTTACAACAAACTTAAAAGGGATAAAATTATATTATAAAAACATAAGAATTATTAATACTTAAATTCATATTAATATTTAAGTCTTCATTAAACTATGAGAACTAACTTAACAAATAATAAAAGATAATTAATATTAAACTATGAGGACTAACTTAACAAATAATACTACGATGACTAACTTAACAAATAATAAAATTAAATTTTAATTAATACTTAAAATTAACTATAATGTATAATTAAGCTAATAAATAATACCAATAATATATTTAGGATACTAAAAATACCCATGATATATATAATGTATCATCTTGTATTTTCGTATTTTTGTTATTATTATTGTGTTTTAATATTGTATCTTCTACTTGGCATTAAAATAAACTTTAGACCCCTTCGAGAGTTATTAATCATGTTGAACGGTTGATTGATAACTCTTGAATTGTCCAGAGTAGACAGTTTGGGATTGTAAGATCATTCTTGTAAAGTATCAAATTATATCTGTTACATCCGACATTATGATTTTGGTAGACTCATCCCTTATTGTTCTTTGGATATGCAATTTCAGTGAATGTGCATCGATGTATTACTCGTCAGTGTGCACGACCAAACAAGCATATTTGGAGAACTATGGGGAGATGCTATCGAAATTTTGTTGGACGTGATAGATAATAGTTGGTAGGTTGGCGATTATGATCTTGCAATCCCGAATGGGATAGGACCAACTACCCAATGAAATGAAGAAATTGCATTACATGTTAGATAATTGATTGTTTGTTGATGCATGTGACTGTTTGCAATAGAATATTAGACATAGATAAGAGTTGGATGCGAGTTAGAGATCGGTTGGGTGAGGATTATAATGTATACGCTGAAGGAGTTAAGAAATTTTTAGAGTTCACATCCTCATCCTGTGCAATTGGCAGTGACGGTCGTATTAGATGCCCATGCCGACTTTACAAGAGTTTACGTTCTCATAAGATAGAGTTGGTGAGAGAGCATCTGTTACTCAAAGGTATTGACCAAAGTTATACCGATTGAGTCTTACATGGAGAACCATATCCAACGTAATTTGAACTTCGAGATGAAGAAGAAGACATCGAAGAAGATGTACATCCTGAGATTGTTGGTGACGATCCCGAAGAGGATATGGAGCAAATGCTGAACGACATTGGTGCGGGAATGTTTATGGATGAAAGTGGAACAGATCCATTAAATTCAAATGATTCGTGCCATGACATTTTTACCTGCTTGTGGAATGATTCACAGCGTGAGTTATATCCAGGGTGTAGAAGGCACAGTAAGTTGTCATTTACAGTTAGACTGCTTCATATAAAATTCATGTGCCAAATTTATATTAAGGCTACCAATATGTTGCTCGAGCTATTTAAAGAGGCACTTCCATCGGACAATATTTTATCCTGCAACTTCTACGAAGCAAAACAATTGAAAAAATGACTCCGATTTGATTACAATATAATATATGCATGTAAGAATGATTGTGTTATTTTGGTTAGAGAATTAGCAGTTGAACGAGTGCCTCATTTGCCATGAATCAAGATGGACAACTGAGAAGCAGAATGTGCTGCGGAAGGTTGTATGTCACTTTCCATTGATACCTAGATTATAACGGTTATTTATGTCACGTTCAATGGCTGTGGATATGACATGACACTCATCATCTAGAGTCAAGAATGATAATGTTTTGTCACATCCTACAGACTCTCAAGTTTGGAAGGAATTTGACTTGAAATACCAATGATTTGCTGAAGAATCTTGTAATGTTCGACTTGGATTAGCAACAGATGGATTTAATCATTTTAGGAACATGAATACTAGTCATAGTACTTGGCCAGTTGTACTTATGTCGTACAATCTACCACCATGAAAGTGTATGAAAGATCCATATTTCATGATGAGTTTGCTCATTCCAGGTCCGAGATCACCAGGAAATGATATAGACATACACTTGCAACCACTGATAGCATAATTGAAAGATTTGTGGGAGAATGGGGTCTTAACATTTGATTCATCAACAGGTAAGTCGTTCAAGATGCATGCTGCGGTGTTATGTTCAATAAATGATTTTCCCGCTTATGAAAACTTGTTAGGTTGGAGCACTAAGGGGAAATTGGCATGTCCGATTTGTAACAAACATATCCAATCTGAATGGCTTACGTATGGGAGGAAACTATGCTTCATGGGTCATCGTCGATTTTTTCCTTGTGACCATAGATGGCATGGAAATGGTAGGATGTTTGATGACATTGTTGAATGGGGGCACCCTCCACCATTGTTGTCTGGCGAAGATGTTATTGTACAGTTTATGAATGTCGGAAGTAATGATTTTGGTAAAAAACAATAGAAGAGAAAACAAAGTGCGAATGAGTTGAATTGGACAAAAAAAGTATATTTTTTGAACTCCCCTACTGGTCGATGTTAAAATTGCGGAATAGTCTCGATGTTATGCATATTGAAAAAAATATATGTGAGTCCGTGCTAGGAACATTAATGTCAGTTGAAGGTAAAATAAAGGATAATATAAACTCACGGAATGATCTAAAGCGATTGGGAATTAGACCTGAAATGCACTTGTGACAAAGTGGTTTGTCTGTTTACATGCCAATTGGGTGGTATACATTGTCAAGAAATGAAATGGCTACATTTTGTGAGTGATTACAGAAGATTAAATTATCAAACGGGTATGCCTCGAATTTAACAAGGTGTGTGTGAACAAATGACTGGAAATTTACTGGACTAAAAAGTCATGATTGTCATGTATTTTTACAACGTATCTTACCTGTTGGTATTTGTGGGTTCTTGACCAGAGATGTGTGAGTTGCGTTAATTGAGCTAGGCGCATTTTTTAAAGATTTATGTGCTAGAACGTTGAATGTAGAAGCTTTGGATCATATGGAACGGGAAATTGCAGTTAAATTGTGTAAGTTGAAAAGTATTTATCCACCATCATTCTTCGACATCATGGTTTACTCAGCTATTCATTTGTCACGTGAGGCTCGACTTGTAGGACCAGTCCAGTATAGATGGATGTAGCCCATTGAACGGTTTCTTAGAAAGTTGAAACACAATGGGTAATAAGGCTCGTCTAGAAGGATTAATTGCAGAAACAAAGCATACATTTTGTTCCAAATAATTCTATGGCGTTGACACAAGGTTTGATCGGCCGGAAAGAAACTTTGATGTTGACCAAGCAAGACAACGAAACGGATTTTCTGTATTTTTCCAATAAGTACGTCCACTTGGTGCTCAGTGTAGTTTTGATTTGTGTGAAAAAGAGTTCGAGAAAGCTCAGTGGTACATACTAAATAATTGTCCAGAGATAGAGAGCCACTTGAAGTAAGTTCAAATTAATTGTTAATTAATCATTGAATTTACTTATTAAATAATTATACGAATATACTTATTGTTGATAATTTTTAATTTCAGTGATCATATTATCGTGCTAAAAAAACTAGGAGTAAATGATATAGACCAGAAACATGAAAAAGAGTTTTCGAAATAGTTCGAACAACGAGTAATGACATTAATACAGTGCAATTTTTCACTAATAGATTTTAAATAGAGAGGATTGTTAACGATTGAATGATTATACGTTATTTAATATGTAGGTTGTACAAATGCATGTGAGTAATCCGAACGATATATCAAACGAACTATATGCACTGGCGCATGGCCCTTCGAGACGCATTGCTCAATATTTAGCATATATTTCTCGAGAAAGTAGATATCAAACAATTGATCGATAATTTTATAGGAAAACACAAAATAGTGGTGTCCTTGTCGAAGGGAGTCATGATGGAGACAATGTTGATTTCTATGGAGTTATCATAGATATAATTAGAATGAGATATGTGGGGGAGCTTGTGATTTATATATTTACGTGTGATTGGTGGGATTTAAGCAATCCTTGAAGGGGAAAATGCCAGGATGAATATTTTCTGAGTATTAATACATCAAAAAAATGGTATGAAGATAATCCTTTTATTTTGGCTTTCCAAGCATCTCAAGTATTCTATTTAGACGATCCTTAGTTAGGAAATCAATGGCAAGCAGTACAAAAGTTTTCTCCTAGAAATATTTATGACGTTATCCCTGAGGCGAAGGGACAAGATGAAAAAAAAGATGATCCCTGTACTCAAGAAGCATACCAAGAGAGTTAACCTGCCTTTAACTTATTTGTAGATTTGAGCCAGTATGAGATGATCCCATTACATAGGAAATATATTGAGCCTGAAATAGTTGAGGTGAGAGTTGATCAAAGTATTGACTCATCTGAAGTATCTACAGATGATGAGAGCGAATCTATAGATGAAACTGATACAGATGATTGATCGGTTTTGTGTTCACATTATACAGTATTAGCAATTATGCCACCAAAGAGGAAGGAAGTTCGTATCCCATCTCCACCTGTTCCTAGCTCTTCGTCTGACTCACCATTATGGACTGACTCTATCGAACAAGGTAAATAGCTAATACTCATTTTTTTAATTAAGATATATGATAATTGATACAGATAAATAACTAATATTATTTTATAGAGATAACATTACAATCTCGTCACAGGCGAGTCACTACTAAATGTGTGACATTGGAGAAATATCCTAAAGTAGGTAAGATTAAGGTTAACATTCCTGACGAACATATCGGAGGTGAGGGACAACAAGCAGCTTGGCTTGCTTCACATGTGGGTGCTCTTACACAGACTTATGCACTTTTGGCTACGAGTTCATAGCATAAAGTCTCGCAAGATGTGAAAGAGCTTATAAAGAAGCGTTGATTGGTACATAATATTTAAATAATAAATTTTTATTGATATTATTTAATATTCTAAATGATACTATCTTTGTGTATATACTTCTTCAAGGATGACTTTGAACTAAATTTTGGTCGGAGAGAGGAGTGTAGGACTGTCGAAGAGTTAATGTGTAATGCATTCCGCAAGTATAAGGTGAGATGTCACGAGCATTACAAGAAGTACAAGAACAAGGAAGATGCACGCCAACATCCTTTTCAGGATGTCCAACCTGAAAAATGGGGAGAACTTTGCGACATGTTTGACGATCTATCATATAAAGTAAATTAAATGAATTCTTGATGTGTCATATTTGTAATTTTTAAGTTACTAACTTTTACACTTCTATGCAGGAGCGAAGTTCTATAAACAAAACGAATAGATCAAAGTTAAAGATCCATCATCATGCAGGCTCAAGATCTTTCCATCGCCTCTATCAGAAATTGGTAATGTACTTTTTATTTTTATTTATTTTTATTCTATGTAGTTTGCTTTTAATATAGACTTTATATCTTAACAATGTCTCTTGTAGAAAGAGTCAAACACCAATTATGATCTGACAAAATTATATGCTGCATCACATACTAATAGTAATGGAGAGTGGATTCATCTCGATGCTCGTGAGAATTATGTAAGTATTATAATTTATTTTAATTAACTATATTTAAATTATTGTGTCAATATTAATTTTATATGTTGTGTGTATGATAAAATGATTGCCCTCTGTATTGAAGCTGTATCAGATCATAATTCATCAACAAGTGATGTTGAAATTTTTACAAAAGTTCTGGGTCAATGTTCGGGCTACTTGAGGGGTTTGGGTTGCTGTGTAAAGCCTTCAGGCTCAACATCAACGTCAAGCACTACTGCCATTGCGTTAGAGAATACAAATTCTAGGATCGAAGAATAAATGGCAAAACAACAGGAGTTAGATGCTCAATTGACGAAACAAGCAGACATGGAGATGTGCATAAAACAACAAGAAAATCAACAAAGAGAGCTGCAACTCCAAATGCAATAACAACAAAAACAGATGCAGCTTCAAATGCAAATGCTTATGCAATAATTCAGGCCTCTAAACAATTAAATTTCATTAGAAGTGTTTTTGCATATTGAACAATTATATATCACGTCCTGATAATTTTATTAGTATTTTGTTTATTTAGTTCTGACTTATTAGATTAGTTTTTTTATATTGAACAATTGAAGGCGGTCACTACTTTGAGAAATGGTAGGGTGGTGAACATTCCAGCTCAAGGTTCAGACAAGGCTAGTAAGGTCTCTAAACCCGTACAAAATGAGGCTGGAAATGGGGAGTTTGAACAAAATGAAACTGAAACTGAAAAGATTTCATGTCCTGTACCTGCTTCTTTTCCTCAAAGATTGGTTCCTCTGCAGAAAGACAAACACCAATCTGAAATTTTAGAAATATTTAAGCAAGTTAGGATTAATATCCATTTATTGGATGCTATTCAACAAATTCCTACATATGCTAAGTTTCTAAAAGATTTGTGTACGGTTAAAAGGAAATTAAATGTGCAAATGAAAGCTTTTCTTACTGAGCAGGTCAATGCCATAATTCAGAGCAATACCCCACCAAAATATAAAGACCCCGGTTCACCAACAAGTGCTTGTGTTATAGGAAGTTAAAAAATTAGTCAAGCATTGTTAGATCTAGGTTCAAGTGTGAATTTACTGCCTTATGATGTTTATGAGCAACTTGGCTTGAGAGAATTAAAACCAACTCCAATCATTTTACAACTAGCGGATAGGTCTATTAAAATTCCTACATATTCAACAAAAACTTGATCAGCTTTTAATTTTGACTTCCAAGCGTAGAAGCTGTCAAAGTAATACAAGGGTAAATCCCAAGATCGAATTCACAGGGAGAATGAGAATTTAGCAAACAATTCATATTCGCAAGACAACATATTACCGTTTGTGGTGACTAGAAATTTTGAAATGCAAAGAAATCAGTACACTAAATGATCTAGCAATGAACAAAAATAATAAGAAAAGAGAAATAAATTTTAGAAGTTAACAACTAACTATATCGACACCAAAATGGAGCTATTTACTAAGGGAGTGTGGAATGAATTAAGAGTGAAATGGTTGGGAAGTTCCCGCACGAGTAAAGCGGAAAATAAAAGTGAATCTATTTTTCTAAAATTGCTAAGAATCAAAAGATTTAAAGATAATGTGCGGAACTTGACTTAAACTTGTAAGAAGCAATTAAACAAACACTTGGGATACAATTTTTGCCCACTAATTTGGTAATGGATTTACTTCTATTTTTATTTTCTCTCAACCATTCTCTTATTCCTAGAAATCATGGTCGGATAATATAGCAATGAACCACAATTTTTATTCTAATAAAACTACTTGACAAATTATATGACAATCATAGAAAAATGAAGGAAAACTATCAAAGTCATGTTACTTGTTCAAGTATCAATTGTGCCTTTACGTCTACAACTGATCTAAACCAAGAACAAAGAACTCTAATCTTTTCTAAATGCACATTGAAATATAATCCATCAAGTTAATCATCAAAAGCACGAAATATTGAAGAAAATCTAACCCCAAATAGTTATGGGTTACTCATTGAATTCTAAGTTAAAAATCTAGCCTATCATCTCTAAATTAAAAAAATGCCCAAAAATATTAAATTCCAACATCACTAATTACTGTTTCACAGGAAAATTGCTGAATAAAAAATATACTGTATCCCTAAAATCTGCTGAAACTCGAAACTAAGAAGAAAAAAAATAGACGGAAATAAAGAAGCGAAAAGAACAGAGCATTTGTTGAAACCCAAAAAAAAACTCGAGAAGCAAAACTAGCGGAAGAAATAAATCCCAAAAAAATACTTGTCCCGGCGCACGAAAATTCTTTTCTTTTTATACTCTCCATCCCATCTGCGTTTCACGTCTTCCAGCTGCCCGTTTTGATCTCAGCTCCTGCGTTTTGACTTCAGCCCAGCATCGCGTTCCACTTCGTGCGTTTTGAGCCAGCCTTGCATCTCCAGCTGCGTTTCACGTCTCAGCCCCTGCGTTTTGAGTCAGCCCAGCACAGGTTCTGCAGTTGCGTTTCAACTCCCTATTTCGTGCGTTTTGAGCCACTGCTGTCCGTGCGTGAATGGGTCCTGCTATGAGTGCGTGAGTGGTTCTGCCTGCGCTCGTCTCCAGCTCCTGCATTCGCAGTGAGGCCTTCTGCTCGTCGTTTCATCGCGTGAGTGCCCTGCACCATTTCTCTGCAGTGCGCTCGTCCGTGCGAGTGGCTCCATCCCTCTTTCATTTCTTTTCTTTGTTTTGTTTCCAATCCCTAGCTGCTGTGCATTTCTTTTGTTACTGTCATGCTAATTGGGTACTTCCAATAATACCCATATATTTTTAACATCTTTCCCACAATGCCCTGCAACATTAGTAAAATATCAGAATAAAATTTGGGATATTAAACATAATTTAACGTTGAGTCAAGCATTAAACTTTACTATATAATTAAATGCTTAATTCATTTTTTTGGTTAAACAAATCATTCATTTTAGCAACTTAATCATATAATTTTTAACACTTTATCACACCGCACAACTAGCTTTTTGCTAATCTCTAAGAAATAATACGATAAAAATATTGTAGGATCCAAGAGTGAGCTACTAACTAAACTCAAAAATCTCTACAAAAGATCAAATGCTGTTGAAAGCTTGGGCATAAGAATGTTGTCAAGTCAGGTTTTAGCTCAACACCACAAGCTTATAAAATTCTCAAGAGCTCAAACAAGGGAAATGTACTTAAGCGGAAGATCTTTGAGTGCACCAAGTGTGTGAACAGATTTCAATTTGTTAGTTTCAAGATTTCTCACAATAGTTTCAGCCAAGCAACTTTTTCAAGAAAAACCAAAAGGTCTTCACTCCAATTCAAAACCATTACGTTGGTGGCTTTCATGCTATCACACTTTGAAAGACCCTTTTTTTTTTAACAGATCCCGGTGATAGGCAGCCTTTTCCAATGTACTTGCACCATTTTTTTTTTGTGCATGATCTCTAGCTTGTCCCTTTTCTCATGTACTTTTACAACCTTTTTCTTTTATTTATTTATTTATTTATTTATTTATCACACTTTTCCTAAGCCATTAAGATATGGTTCATTGTAGTTCTTGCTAGTTGCTTAGAAGAAACCACTGATTGTCATCAAACAAACCACAAAAAGTATCTGCTTGTGTCAATTAAGGTCATCAATCAATAGCTTTGAAGTAAATTTCTCAGGTTTGAGTTGCTAAGACTTATCATAAGGTCAAGTGTCGAACTTAAAACTAACCAATGGGAATTAGTGTAGCCCAAAACTGCAACTATCTGATCTTAAGTAGAGAAGTGTGAATATAGTAGCTTGGTAGCAACATAAAAATTCAGACCCCACAATTATTAATCCTGAGAGACTAATGGTAGAAGGCTCTCCTTACCTCCCAACTAAAAATGGGCAGTGTCCTCAATGCAAATCATGAATAAAACAAGGCATGAAAGAAAATAGGGCCGAAGGAAAATACCTAAGATGGCTGAAAGGATTGTGAACGTAAAAATGAAACCATAAAAGAATAAACAGTGCTGAACCTGAAAAGATATACTAAAGAAAAAGAAAAAAAAAGAACAAAACATAGAACTGAAACAAATAAAAGCAGAAAAATAAAAGGAAAAGAAAGAAAAAAAAATTAAAGCAAAACAAAAATGAGCTAAGGACCATGAGAATAAGTGGGATCTTCCAAAGGAATGGAAGTATCCTCATGTGAAAGTTTTGCCAAAAAATATTTAAGTCGTTGGCCATTAACTTTGAAAGTATTTCCATTTTGAGGATTAGTAATCTCAATAGCTCCATATGGAAACACAGCCTTAACTACATAAGGCCCACTCCACCTCGATCTTAATTTGCCTGGAAATAGATGGAGGCGGGAATTGCCTGGAAAATGTTTGTCATGTAATACCTTCATGCGTTCCTTTGACAATTTAGAATTGTCATATGCATCTCGCCTAAGCTCATCCAATTCTGAAATCTGAAATTTTCTCACAGAACCAGCATGGTCAATAGAAAAATTAAATTGTTTAATAGCCCAATATGCCTTATGTTCAAGCTTAACGGGAAGATGACATGCCTTTCCATATACCAAGCGATAAGGGGACATGTTAAGAGAGGTTTTAAAGGCTGTCCTATAAGCCCAAAGTGCATCAGTAAGCCTTAAAGACCAATATTTTCTGTTGGGGTTGACTGTTTTTTCTAAGATGTGCTTAAGTTCCCTATTAGCTAATTCAGCTTGCCCATTCGTTTGCGGGTGATATGGAGTGGAAACCTTATGGTGTATACCATATTTTTTCATGAGGGCAGCAAATGGTTTGTTGCAAAAATGAGTTCCATTATCACTAATGATAGCTTTAGGCATGCCAAATCTAGCAAAAATGTTTTCTTTCAAAAACTTAAGCACAATCTTATGGTCATTTGTTTTAGAAACATAATCAACAGCCACGAGGATATACAAATAACCAAAAGAAGATGGAAATGGCCCCATAAAATCAATCCCCCAACAATAAAAAATATCAATGACCAAAATGGGTTGTAAAGGCATCATGTTTCTCTTAGTGATAGTGCCTAGTTTTTGACATGGCTCACAAGTTTTACAAAAATCATACGCATCCTTAAACATACGCGGCCAATAAAACCCACTTTTTAAAATTTTTGCAACGGTTTTATTTGAAAAAAATGCCGCCCACAAGCCTCATTATGACAAAAAGAAAGAACAACTTGTATCTCATGATTAGGCACACATTTCCTTATGATTTGGCCAGAACAATATTTAAACAAGTAAGGATCATCATAAAAGAATGACTTTACCTCATGCTTGAATTTTCGTATGTCTTGAGCACTCCAATGGGGTGGAGTTTGTCCTGTCACCAAAAAATTAACTATGTCAGCAAACCAAGGCAAATTTTCAACTGACATTAATTGTTCTTTAGGAAAAGAGTCAAGGATAGGGATATTGTGCTCATTTTCAGCAAATGTAAGCTGAGACAAGTGGTCGGCAACTACGTTTTCAGCACCCTTCTTGTCTTTGATGATAAGGTCGAATTCTTGGAGAAGAAGAATCCATCGGATTAAATGTGGTTTAGCATCCTTCTTCGACAATAAGTACTTTAACGCTGCGTGGTCAGTGAAAACAACCACAGGAGAACCAAGGATATAAGTTCGAAACTTGTCTAATGCAAAATTACAGCAAAGCAATTCCTTTTCTGTGGCAGAGTAATTTCTTTGGGCTCCATTTAGAGTTCTACTTGCATAAGAAATGACATGTGGGAACGTATTTCTACGCTGTCCAAGAACAGCTCCTTTGGCTACATCACTAGCATCACACATTATCTCAAAATGAATAGACCAAACAGGGGGCTGCATGATAGGGGCTGTAGTGAGCAAAATTTTCAACTTATCAAAAGCATCTTGACAAGAAGAGGTCCATTCAAAAGCAACATCATGCATAAGTAACTCACACAAGGGTTTAGAGATAGAACTAAAATTTTGAATGAATCTCCAATAAAACCCAGCATGCCCAAGAAATCTGATTTCTTTTACTGTTTTGGGTATAGGAAGCTTGGAGATAAGCTCGATCTTAGCTTTATCAACCTCAATACCTCGTGATGAGACTATGTGACCAAGAACTATGCCTTGTTGAACCATGAAATGACACTTTTCCCAATTGAGAAGCAAATGCTTCTCTTCACACCTGACTAAAAGAACTTGTAAGTTAGTCAAACATGCATCAAAAGAACTACCAAATACTGAAAAATCATCCATGAATACTTCCAAACAGTTTTCAATCATGTCGCTGAAAATACTAAGCATACATCTTTGGAAAGTAGCTGGTGCATTACATAGTCCAAAATGCATTCTTCTAAGGGCAGGTTTGGGGGGTGGGATGAGACACAAAATTCTCATCTCATCTCATTTCATCATTACACCTTTTTCAAATCCTCATACAAAATATAATAAACAATTCAACTTTTTCAAATCCCAATTCAACTTTTTCAAATTCCAATACAATAATAATATTAAAACATAATATTTTAAACACTGAAACAAAATACAAAATTCTCATCTCACCCCCCAAACCTGCCCTAAATGCAAAAGTGCCAAACGGACAAGTAAAATTTGTTTTCTTTTGATCTTCAGGCGCTATTTCTATTTGGTAAAAACTAGAATATCCATCAAGAAAGTAATAGAAATCATGGCCTGCAACTTTTTCTAACACTTGATCAAGAAATGGCAAAGGGAAATGATCTTTCCTAGTGGCGGCATTCAACTTCCTATAATCTATACACATTCGCCAACCAGTAGAAATTCTAGTAGGAATCAGTTCATCTTTCTCATTTTTCACAATGGTAAGCCCATATTTTTTTAGAATTACATGAATGAGACTTACCCACTTGCTGTCCACAATAGGGTAGATGATTCCCACGTCAAGTAATTTCAAAACCTCTATTTTTATCACCTCTTTCATGGTAATTTAATCTCCTTTGCATCTCCCTAGAGACTTTAACATTTTCTTCTAAATAAATCCTATGAGTGCACATAAGAGGATTTATACCTTTTATATCTGCGATTGTCCACCCAATGGCACCTTTGTGTTGCTTTAAGACTTCCATCAATTTCCCTTCTTGATCATGAGAGAGTTGGGCTGAAATCACCACTGGGAAGGTGCTGTCCGGTCCCAGAAATGCATATTTCAGGTCATTTGGCAATGGCTTCAGCTCTAGTGTTGGGATTTCATTTGCGGAAGGCTTCAAACTTGCTGTCAACGGTGGGAGTTGCTCAATCTTTGGTCTCCATTTAGTCTCAAATTTATTTTCTACATTAAAAACATGAGAAACATCAATGGGGGTGTCATCAGTGAGGAGTTCACAAATATTTTCCAACTCAAACTGCAGGTTAGTGGGCTGGTATGCCAAATAAGTCTCTTCCTCAAGGATGTCTTCCAACAAATTCACTTCTTGTACATCTTCCAAGTCTTGAGGTTGCCTACAAATATTGAAAATGTTTAGTTCAAGGGTCATGTTCCCAAAACTCAGTTTTAAAACACCACTCCTACAATTTATTAATGCATTTGAAGTAGCAAGAAAAGGTCTCCCAAGAATCACAGGTGCTTGGAAAGAAGATTTTGGTGTCAAGTGAACATCCAACACAACAAAATCAACGGGATAAAAGAATTTATCCACTTGAACCAAGACATCCTCAACAACTCCTCTTGGCATTTTAATAGACCTATCCGCTAGTTGTAAAATGATAGGAGTTGGTTTTAATTCTCCCAAACCAAGTTGCTCATAAATATTATATGGCAGTAAATTCACACTTGAACCTAGATCTAACAATGCTTGACCAATTTTTGAACTTCCTATAACACAAGCAATTGTTGGTGAACCGGGGTCTTTATATTTTGGTGGGGTATTGCTCTGAATTATGGCACTGACCTGCTCAGTAAGAAAAGCTTTCTTTTGCACATTTAATTTCCTTTTAACCGTACACAAATCTTTAGAAACTTAGCATATGTAGGAATTTGTTGAATAGCATCCAACAAAGGGATATTAATCCTAACTTGCTTGAATATTTCTAAAATTTCAGATTGGTGTTTGTCTTTGTGCAGAGGAACCAATCTTTGAGGAAAAGGAGTAGGTACAGGACATGAAATCTTTTCAGTTTCAGTTTCATTTTATTCAAACTCACAATTTTCAGCCTCATTTTGTACAGGTTTAGAGACCTTACCAGCCTTGTCTGAACCTTGAGCTGGAATGTTCACCACCCTACCATTTCTCAAAGTAGTGACCGCCTTCACTTGCCTCACATTTGAACTCTCAACCGCTCCTTGTGGTGGCTGACTTTGTGGATTGGGTTGAGGCTGTGCATGAAGTTTTCCTTTCTCTTGAGAGCTCCATGCCGTAGTCATCTTTGTAAGTGTGCTCTGAATGTCATTTATCGCTTAAGAGTTTTGATTGTTGATTGTTGCTTGACCTTGCATAAACTACTGCAAGGTGTTTGACAATTGTTGTACCGTATCTTCAAATCTCTTCTTTTGCATTGGAGGTGCTTGAATTGCGAATTGAGAGGGTCCCGGAGCCAAGGCTGCTGGAGCTACTTGCTGGTCATTCCTCCACCCAAAATTTGGGTGGCTTCTCCATCTTGGATTATAAGAATTAGAATAAGAACCAGAATATGATTTTTGTATCATATTTACAGCATTAGATTGGTTCAACAATACCTCTTTGAATGCGGGGATCGTGGGACACTCATTAGTTGAATGCCCATGATCCTCACATATGCTACACTTCTCTGAATTTCTATGGACAGCATGCACTTCATTTACCTTTTTCAATTCCATAGCTTCCATTTTTCTAACAACAAGGTTAATTTAGCACGCAAATCATCACCCTCTTTAAAGTATATTTTTCATGACCAGACTCAACTTGCCTAGACCTATCATGCACATCAGTTGTGTCCCAAGATTGAGCATTTTCAGCAAGGTAATCAAAATATTCAAATGCTTCCTCAGGCTCTTTGTCAAAAAATTCTCCATTACACATGGTTAGTACAAATTGGCGCATTTTATGTGTCAAACTTTCATAAAAAAAACTTATCAAACGCTAATTTTCATAACCATGATGAGGACAAGCATTTAAAAGATCCTTGAACCTTTCCCAACTTTGATAAAAAGTTTAAGAATCTTTTTGGGTAAAGTTCATGATTTATCTTTTAAGTGCATTTGTCCTATGTATTGAAAAAAATTTCTTCAAAAATTCAGTTTGCATTTCCTGCCATGTGCCTATGGATCTAGGTCTTAATGCATTTAGCCACGTTTTAGCCTTATCTTTCAAGGAAAATGGAAACAACTTTAGTCTAATAACCTCCTCAGTGCATGTTCGGTCCATGAATGTAGAACAAACCTCTTCAAATTCTTTGATATGAAGGTATGGATTCTCGGAATCCATGCCATGAAAATGTGGAATTAATGGAATCATTCCAGGTTTGAAATTAAAGACATTTGCATTAAAAGGTAGGATTATGCATGAGGGTGTGCTAGTTCTGACAGGTTGTAAATAATCTCTAAGTGTCCTATTCTGATTCACTCCTTCCCGATCATGATTCTCATTTTCAGCCATGGTACTATTAGTGTCAAAAGATGACTCAAGAGGAAGTGATGCTGAGGTAAAAGATGCTTGTGATTCTGTCCTAACCAATCGAGAAGTTTGTTCCCTAGTCCAACCAGTAATATAAACAAGAACAGAAAATAAAAGAATATGCAAGACAAAAAAAAAAAAAATAATAAATAAAGTAAAATAAAGTTAAGAAAAATGTCACCCAAGCTCTGAAGAGGTTCACAGCGCTACAAATGTCTTCTCAACAATATGAGAATGCTTTGCTAAACACCAGTTGTCCCCGGCAACGGTGCCAAAAACTTGATCAGCTTTTAATTTTGACTTCCAAGCGTAGAAGCTGTCAAAGTAATACAAGGGTAAATCTCAAGATCGAATTCACAGGGACAATGAGAATTTAGCAAACAATTCATATTCGCAAGACAACATATTACCGTTTGTGGTGGCTAGAAATTTTGAAATGAAAAGAAATCAGTACACTAAATGATCTAGCAATGAACAAAAATAATAAGAAAAGAGAAATAAATTTTAGAAGTTAACCACTAACTATATCGACACCAAAATGGAGCTATTTACTAAGGGAGTGTGGAATGAATTAAGAGTGAAATGGTTGGGAAGTTCCCGCACGAGTAAAGCAGAAAATAAAAGTGAATCTATTTTTCTAAAATTGCTAAGAATCAAAAGATTTAAAGAAAATGTGCGGAAGTTGACTTAAACTTGTAAGAAGCAATTAAACAAACACTTGGGATACAATTTTCGCCCACTAATTTGGTGATGGATTTACTTCTATTTTCATTTTCTCTCAACCATTCTCTTATTTCTAGAAATCATGGTCGGATAATATTGCAATGAACCACAATTTTTATTCTAATAAAACTACATGACAAATTATATGACAATCATAGAAAAATGAAAGAAAACTATCAAAGTCATGTTACTTGTCCAAGTATCAATTGTGCCTTTACGTCTACAACTGATCTAAACCAAGAACAAAGAACTCTAATCTTTTCTAAATGTACATTGAAATATAATCCATCAAGTTAATCATCAAAAGTACTAAATATTGAAGAAAATCTAACCCCAAATAGTCATGGGTTACTCATTGAATCCAAAGTTAAAAAATCTAGTCTATTATCTCTAGATTAACAAAATGCCCAAAAAAATTAAATTCCAACATCACTAATTACTGTTTCAAAGGAAAATTGCTGAATAAAAAATATACTGTATCCCTAAAATCTGCTGAAACTCGAAACTAAGAAGAAAAAAAACAGACGGAAATAAAGAAGCAAAAGGAACAGAGCATTTGTTGAAACCCAAAAAAAAAACTCGAGAAGAAAAACTAGCGGAAGAAATAAATCCCCAAAAAAATACTCGTCCCGGCGCACGAAAATGCTTTTCTTTTTATACTCTCCATCCCATCTGCATTTCACGTCTTCCAGTTGCCCGTTTTGATCTCAGCTCCTGCGTTTTGACTTCAGCCCAACACCGCGTTCCACTTTCCCTCGTTTTGAGCCAGCCTTGCGTCTCCAGCTACGTTTCACGTCTCAGCCCCTGCGTTTTGAGTCAGCCCAGCACAGGTTCTGCAGTTGTGTTTCAACTCCCTATTTCGTGCATTTTGAGCCACTGCTGTCCGTGCGTGAATGGGTTCTGCTGTGAGTGCGTGAGTGGTTCTGCGTTCGCTCGTCTCCAGCTCCTGCGTTCGCGGTGAGGCCTTCTGCTCGTCGTTTCATCGCGTGAGTGCCCTGCACCATTTCTCTACAGTGCGCTCATCCGTGGGAGTGGCTCCATCCCTCTTTCATTTCTTTTCTTTGTTTTGTTTCCGATCCCTAGCTGCTGTGCATTTCTTTTGTTATTGCCATGCTAATTGGGTACTTCCAATAATACCCATATATTTTTAACATCTTTCCCACAATGCCCTGCAACATTAGTAAAATATCAGAATAAAATTTGGGATATTAAACAGAATTTAACATTGAGTCAAGCATTAAACTTTACTATATAATTAAGTGCTTAATTCATTTTTTTGGTTAAACAAATCATTCATTTTAGCAACTTAATCATGTAATTTTTAACACTTTATCAACAATTTATAATGTACTTTTGAAATATAAATATCTATTTGGTTTTAGGTATTGTCCAAGAAAATAATAACCGTTCGAACTCTCATCAAACGTTCGAACATATATAAATTGGACACAACCGTTCGAACATCGCAATTTAGAGTTCGAACGGTAAAAAATTGTGTGCCATTCGAACGAATTTGAATAGGCAATTCACTATTTGCGTTCGACCATCAATTTGTTTATTCGAACGTTTCTTCATGTGTATTTGGTCGAACGGACTGGTATCGATCGACCGATCATGAAATACCCGTTCGAACCGTTCCTCATTGTTCGAACATTATTTCTGACGTTTGAACGGATTTCCAAGGTGAATTTAACTTGTCCAAAAAAAAAAAATCCTTTCTAACGCGATCAAACGGTCCAGCTTAATTTCGTCCCAAAATACCTTTTGGGACAGTTTTATAGGATCAAACTTGGGACAGTTTTTTTTCATCCCAAAATATTTTTTGAGACGAAATGCCAGTCTTTTGGGACAAAAATTTTCGTTCCAAAAGACCTTATTTATTGTAGTGGTTGCAATGTCAATTGCTGAAATGTGAAGAATCTTTACTCAAAGGAATATCTGAAGATTTGAGATTAGTGTATTGGTTTTTGCATGGACATAGAAACTACCTATCTCAACAAAGGCTCTACACTAAATAGAACACTCTCCTGGATGCTTCAGATTTTTTTTGGTCTTGACCTCTGCACTAAATAGAGAAAGTTATTCCATTTTTTACTTTCTGACCAGCATCCAGCTCCATTATTGATCAGGCACCTTGCACAGGCTTACAGGTCCAAAAGGTGTCAGTGAAGTTTTTGCATTTTACCTTATTATTATGCCTCCAGAGCCTGCATTTTTTACAAGTAAATGATAGCTAGCATTTTACACTAATCAAATGCATGGGACTAAAATGGAAACTTTTTGGAACTGGTAATTCTCACTGCGCGCAGTCTATACGTACCAGCAATCGCCCTTGCTCGGCATAGCTGCTCCACCATCTGTCTGTGTCAGTAGTCCATATGGTGGTGGTCCATCCTAAGTAGGGAAAGGAGGCCAGCATGCAACCCGGATTCTATGAACATATATAAGCGCTAACAGTAGAGAAAATTAGAGCTAGCCATTTCTCGTATTGATTCTTTCTTTAAAAAAAACTACTGATGTATTTGATTTTCGGGCTACCATTCTTTCATCTCAACAGATTATGTTTAAGTTTTGTACCTTAAAAGCTGAAAGGTTGGGTGATGAGAAGGGGTATTAATTATGACTAATGATGAAAGAGACCATCATCTGGATATATAGATGAGTATGTATTCTTTATTTTAATAAAATTTGGTAAGAGTTGTAGGGTAGGTGTGGAAGTCGATTAGTTACATCAGTAATTTTTATTTATGAGATTTTAACCTTAGGCAATTGGGTGGAATTATTAGAGTGCATAGCAGGAGAATTTGCATGATGGACTGGGATTAAACGTCATGAAGGCTTAGAAATTTGTTTATTTGAGATCAATTAAGACTTAAATCTTGACTATGAATTTTCAAATCTTTGGAGGATTTTAAGAACAATAGGTTCTTAGGAACCACAAATTGGATATCTTCGTGAACAAAGTGTGAGATTAAGTATCCCCAGACTTTGGAGAATTTTATTTTCGCTTTGCGTATGAAGTTGTTAGATTATGTGAAGATTTCTGTTTACTTTTTGATATGAAGTTAAGATTAGAACTTGCGTGAAATTATTGTAGGCTTTTAATCGAACCCGTTGTTGAGGTTTATAACCTGTTTTGAATCTTGGAGTGTACGACGAATGATACTAAGTGCGTGGATTAGGTGGTATTTAAGCCATCGTGCAAAAATATTGGGAAGTTAAAATTTTGATATATTAGGTTCGACAAAAATGATCAAGGACTAAAATAGGCTAGGAATGGATGCCAGGCATAAGTGTGTAGGCCTTGCCTAAGGTACTAGGGAATTTCGAGGAAGAAAGTTTTATAACGGGGGGAGGATGTAATACCCAACCCCTTTGGTGAATGATGTCATGTAGGTAAGGGATTCCTTTCCCTTTCATTTTTTTTCCCTCCCTCTCCTCGACGGTTACCTCTCCATGACCCTCTCCCCCATTTTTCTCCCTCCCCAAGATCCACCTCCTCAAGCCTCTTCAACATGTTTCTCCCTTCAAGTTCTCTCTCAACATATATATCCGTGCCTCTCATGCTATCGGTTCTCTCCCACAAAGTCTCTCCCTTTCATTGTATCACCCACCGTAAACCAACACCATGCTTCATGGCAAAACAAAAAACTGCGTGCCCAACCACTGTCGCCTCCATCATCAACCCGCGTCTCTCAACCCTCATATCACCTAGGTCTAAGCCACTACATAGTTGTCGCCGCCTACCTCAGCCACAAAGCCACAATAGGTTAGTTTTTATTTTTGGAAACACAGTCGCAAACCGTTGCACCATCACCACGTTTAAACCGAGAGCCTCTATTTTAGGAGGCCAAAAACAGAGTCAAACATTGCACCTCCATTGCCAACAACTGAAGCTTCCCAGCCACTTGCCGCTGTGCACCATAACGTAGCTGTGAAGCAATGCCAAGTCGATCACCATTCACTGTCGTAAGCTTTTGTGCCTTCCTCCCCTGTGTTCTCTCTTTCTCTCACTCTCTGTCCATCTCATCTCTCTCTCTCTCTCTCTCTCTCTCCCCATTCCCTCTCTCTCATCAATTTCTCCCTTTCTCTCAGCGTTTGCTTTGCCTTCGCATCACCATTGTTGAGCTCAACCCACCTCCCTATGCCGTCGCATGTTCACTTCTCTCTCGGTATAGAACTTTACTCTCTAATGCATGGGTTAGTGGATTGGTTGTAGTTTTTGAAGTTTTTTTTTTTTTTTATACTGAATTCCAACCTTAACCTATACATACTTACGGTTAATTCTCAAAAATACCCCAGGTTATATGTTTGGGCTTACTTTTAATTTACTCTTTGAAGGCTTTGTTTTAAGTATATATATATTATTAAATAAGATAGTTAGGGTTTTAAAGTATATTATTTATTATTATATTATTTGGTATCAGAATTTTTATAAATGAATAAGTGTTTAATATAATTTTGAATGCTTTAGATAGGATTAAGTCTATTCTATTAAACAAAGTTTTGATTATTACTGTAACACGTTTTATTATAATTTTGTAAAATAAATATGAAGCTGGAGTTGTTTTATCAAGTGGAAGTGATGAATTTGGGAAGTGACGATATTTTAAGATTATGAGAATTTTAGAAAAAAAATAGGTTAATTTAGCATTTCGGGTTTAAGTATCGAAATATGTGCTCAATTGAAAATTTATGAAAGTTATGTAACTATTTTATAGGGGACTGTTAATATTGTTCGACATAGTTGCGGAAATGTTTTGAAAAGCTAACAAGTCCAGGTAAGCGGGATTCTTATGCTAGACTTTGCATAAAAAAAATGAACAGAGATTGATTTTATGAAAAGTATGCATGATATGTTTTGAAAAGAAATGTGGAAACAACCTCAATTATTTTTTCTGCATTATTCATGAAATTTGTGTAAAAGAGAAAATTATTTTTGTCATGATTGGTGTAGGCATGATCTGATTCTGATTTTGATCATGATCTGATGATTCTGATTCTGTTTTGCTCTAATATATGGCCTTATCACAGGTGGTAATAATGACCTCTAGCCCTGTCAAGGGACATAATAGTGACATCTGGTGCTGTCCAGGGATATAATAGTAACCTTTGGCCCTATCACGAGATATAATAGTAACATCTAGCCATACCACAGGATGTAATAGTGGACTCTGTTCGGAGTGCAATCTCTTTGATATCATGATAATTTATGTTCTACTTGACTCTCCGCAAAATGCACAATCCTACCACGAGAATTAAACATAGAAATTAACTTTGATAGCTAAGGCTCTTTTAAATACTTTTGGGAGTATTTAATTTTGTCTAATACTTTTTTATAAAATTTTCGTAGAAATTCACTATGAATAATGCAAACCAGCTAATAATTTTTTCTTAAACAATTTATATATAGCCTAATTATATACAACCGATTGTAAAATTGAACGTAAAATAAAGGTCTCGGTATCATTATCCATATCTCTGGATGATCATATTTGCCTGAATTCCAGTGCAGTTTGTATTGCATTTCTGAGTGTATTTATACTCAACTTTACAAGAGGCTAAGGAATCAAAAGGAAATAAAAACAGTTACAAGCACTTGAGAGAAATAACAAACAAAATTGCCTACGGTTGCTCTTGAGTGGTACTCTGTTGCAGCAGCTGTATCCTCTATGCTAATAAGATCCACATCTAAAGCCTTCACGCTCCCTCTCATTCTTGACAGTATTTCTCTCCTCACTTTCATGCTGCCCTGCACTACCAGCAACCACATCAACAGCTAGACATTTCTTCCCGTACGCGGCCACTATCAACTTGTTTGCCACTGCACCACCGTGGGATAGCCCCACTGCCAAAACCACGTCGGGCGCCACCACCCTCCCTTTTCACGAAAAACCGCAGCGGAAGCACCACGTGAGACGCCAAGCACAAGCAGCCACTGCTCCTGCACGACGAAGCAGCCAGGGCCACTAACTAAGCCTCTGCCTTTCACGACCGTACTCCCACGCCACCCCAGCACCAACCCGCAAGCCTCCACTCACGACCTGCACCCCAACACTCCTCGTCTGTTCTAACCACCTTGAAACAGAGCAGTTTTTTTTTTTGTTTTACTCAGCCAACCCACAGCATTAACAATAGCACTATGCTGCTGGCATATACATTTTTATAAAAGCGTCGAGCTGCTCTGCCCCACTATCGTGTCAGTTGTCCGAATGGTTGTGGTCCCTCCTACGTACGGAAAGGATGCCAGCATGCAGCCCTCATTCTCATTCTATGAACGTATATATATGCATGACCAGCCCTGATTCTTCATTTTGTGTTCATCTGTGCTTGCTTGATCCTTCCTCTCCTCTCTTATGGTTAGTACGTCGATCGCCTCTCTTTTATGATTCAACTTGTCTCTATATTCATATTCATCTTGTTTAAAACAGAAAGATGGAACCAGATGGGTGCTTAGGGCCTGCCCTGTGTTCTTTGTTTCGTTTGCCTGGGTATGCCCCAGTGTATTTGTACTGGTTTTATCTCTTTAATTCATTATTACTTCTAGTAAGTTATTACTACGAAGGAGCCATTCTAGAACAATCATTTGGTTTGTGATCTTTCAAATAGAAATGCTATATGTTATATGTACGCACATTTTATAAAAGAAAATAGGATTTAAACAATAGACCAAAACTCAGTCACTGTTGCTTTTCATTTCAAAAAACATCCCGTTTCATAACCTTGTTTGTTGGTTTTCCTGTGTAGCCACAACCATTTGCATGGATTGCGTTTCTTTTTCCATTATATGAAACAAATATTTACAACTCTAGCTGTGTCAAACCTTAGTGAATCGGAAATATTGACAGTGGTTAAGAATGGCGGAGTTGAATACTGTGACATGGGACGGGGAAAAGTAACAGTCAGATAACGGGATTTGGTCTGTCCGTTGCAATTTGTTTTTCTTAAAAAAAAGTTTACTTATATGATAAGCTTAAAACGTGTGTACATATATATATATATATATAACAGCACTTCTCATGATGAAATTGCCTAATTTTTTTTTTTTTAAATTTTAAAAGAGGATACTTAATTTTTACAACTTATTGAGTACAATATTATGAATATAATTAGGAATCTCTTCTAGTTTATACAAATCGTAATAAACAAAAATTATACATGAACCCGTTGAATATAGTTTTATGCATTTAAGGATAAAAAATTAATGTAGGACCAGACATGGCTATTAAACAAAAAACATAAATAAATAAAGGAACCCGTTGAATATATATGAGAGAATCACACTGTGTAAGTTCCACTTTAGAAACAGCTGTAAATCAAATGTCGTTTGATTCCCTCTATTTCAATTGTGAAAAACAAAGCCTAAATAGAAGTATACATGAACTGTGCTTAACTTATTACTTTCATCGTGCACGAGCGATATTCTATAGAGAAATGTTTGGTTTATTTTATGCGTACTTACACTTTGCATGATTTATCGTATATTTCTTTCTTCTTCATCTACGTTTTTTGTCATAACGATTTATAAATAATGCAATGTGTAAAAAATATTATTTGAAAATATATGTTTATATTTTATTTTTTGACACATCCATCTATATATATGTTCTAACTGACGTATTTTAATTAACTCGTAATTAGGATGATCAATTGCCTAAAAAATTTCCCGCTTTTTGGGACTGGCGTATTCGCAATGGTGGAACCTTGAATCCAGTTAAAGATCAAAAGAATTGCAGTAAGTGATACAAAGTTCTTTAATCATATATCATTTATCACTATATCTATTTGTCATGTCCTTAAGACCTTGGCATCTTTAAACCCATGTTTTTCTTGGTACAGATTGATATCATGGAATGTATGAAATTATATTTGAAATATTAGTATTGGTCATTGAGTTACTCCTAATTATTATTATTATTATTATTATTATTGTTATTATTATTATTATTTGTTGATGTCCATGCAAGGATTGCTCTATGCTCCTGTCTGTATTTATCATAGTTGCTTGTTTGAGGCTGATGGAGAAAAAACTAAAAATCTTCTGATCAATAATTGTGTTATTTGCAGCCTATTGTTTGAATGTATTGGTGTAGCACTTTCATGCCTTGTATTGTTATCTTAGACTTATTGGTATTCTTTAAATATTGCAATCAATTCACCTTCTTGGTGTTGGCTTGTTGTTTGTCCGCTTACTAATAGTTTTAATGATTAAAAAGCTATTGATTCTTGTATCTAACACTCATTGGGAGTAAGATTGTTTCACTTATCTAACTATAACTATATTATTTAACTTAGCATCTAAGATATTAGATACTAATAATTTCTTAGACTTTTGTAAACAATAAGATGCAGCATTATAATTCCATTATTGTCAAGAAATTAAGTATATAATTTTCTGTTTAGATATGTGTTGGGCGATAGTTGCTGCTGAGGCTGTTGCAGTAGGTCATAAAGCTAAAAATTCAGATAAAGATCTTCTCGAACTTTCTTCCCAAGAGTTGCTTGATTGTTGTAAGGAAGAAGAGAAACAATGTTATACATATTCAATCATAAAAGCTTTGAAATGGATTAAAAGTTATGGGATTATGAAGGAGGAAGAATACCCATTCAAAGCACATAAATGTCCTTGTCGACACAAAATTGCAAAACAGGTTATATAAATTTGAAGTTCTCCTCTCTCTCTCTCTCTCTCACTCTATATATATATGTTTGTGTATGTACTTCATTTATTCTTATCTGGGCTCTACATGTAGAAAACTCTTGCTGTGAAGATCGTTGACGTCCAAAAGGTAGATCATGAAAATGAAAATGAGATACTTATGAGAGTGAAAGAACAACCAATAGCATGTGGTTTAATAGCGACCAAAGCATTCCAAGAACTTAAAGGCGTAAGTATTATCAATTTTTAATTGGGGACACATACTGATAATAATATAATTATTCTTACTTACCATTTTTTATGTTACCGTTTGATAGGGTATATATGAAGGATCCGATGAACTCGATTTAATTCTCCAAGGAAAAGAGAAAGCTTATCAACATGCAATCCTTATAATTGGATTTGGTTATGATGAGAAAGAAGATAAAAAATATTGGATCATAAAAAACTCCATGGCAAAGATTGGGGAGTGCACGGATATGCCAGAATTGCTCGTAAGTCTAGTCTTCCAAAAGGCTGGCCTAACTTGATTTTCCGAATCTGCTACCCAATAGTACCTAAATTATAGCATCTTAATTAATAGGTATATCCAACTTTTAATGCATTTGCATATGAGATAGCTTAACTCAGAATTTCATATTATTGTTGACATCTTATGATACAAGAACTTTCCATTCTTAATTTGAGGAAATTGAAAAGATTAGAATGGCTAATAATAACTCTAGATTAGATGCATCCCGGAAGGTGATAAAAGGTTACATTGTCAAATAGCTTATCTACCATAAGCCTATCTGACAATGTCTGCATGGACTATCTACTTTGTGAAATTTCAAATTGCACAATGTTAACATATGTCAAGTCATTTTGTAACATCACTTCTATAATTGTAGAAGTGGCATTATCTCTGAATTTTCTATTAAGTAAATTAAGTGCATAAATTATTAGAAACTGGATCAAGTAATAACCATTATCCAAGAAAATAACGTGAGGAAGCTTTCGAAAACAAATCTCGGCTAAAAAAAAAAAAACCATACGCATGAGAGAGAGAGAGAGAAGGCACAAAAAAGTCATCGTTACCAAATTATGTTCTTGTTTTTCTAGTGAAGTTCCCTCTCCTACACAAGGAAAATAGAAAAGCCACCCAATTCACATTGACAAAAGCACAAGCTTGAAGCAAAGGAGTTTTGTAAACAAAATTAAATAAGTAACATCAGGCCAACTTTAGAATGTCTAAATAAACACTAGAAGCACTATCTTTCCATTTAACTTGTATAATTCATGTTTCCTAATTCCAACAACATTGTTAAACAACATATGCATTTCACCTCTGAAAGATCTTCAAATCCAACATGTTTCACCTGAAGGAAACGAAAAAAGGTCAGTGATCTACATAAAACCATGCATATAGAATTACCATCATGCTAAAAAAAAAAAAAAAAAATCTACTGAAGTTGCTAAATCAGGAGGTTTGAGACTAACATCTTCCAACTATTCTAATAATACTTATATTTTTTTATTGGCACCGGGTGTCCAGGAACAAAGTCTGGACTAATTCCAGGTCTGCACGACCTCTCGACAAGTAGTATCAAATGAGTCATTGTTTCCCCATTCCTCCCGCACATAAAGCACCAATTTATTACCTTCGTCCATCACCTCCTTAAATTATCTTACGTAAGAATTTCCCCCAAGGCAGGACTCTAGGTAATCTTCAGTGGGACATGAGAATTATCGCAAGGAGTCAAGCTATGACAATTTTTTTTTTCTAAGCAAGCTTGCATGTTATAAATAGATAAAACTATTAAAAACTACTAAGGAGGGTCTTTCCCACTGTCAATATAAAAAATAGTAGAAAGAATAATATCTAATGGAATGCTACCAATCAAAGAGTTTGTAGCTGCCCATTGTGCAAATCGAATTTGGGATCGATCAATCTTGTGAAAGCTCCAGTCTGAGTGGGATTTCAAAGAGTTTGCAATATCTTCTAAGATGGGTGCTATTTGCTAGATTTGTTCTTCTTTATAAATAGAAGAAATCACCAACTAAGAGTCTCCTACTAGAGAGATAAAAGGATCGTTGAGGTGTTCCGCCATTTTGAGAGCTAACTTTGCCGCAAGTGCCTCTGCCATTACCGGGTTCATGGAAAAATTTGTCTCAGTCCAGATTTCGATGACTTCTCTTGTTGAGTTACTGCTTACAACTGAAGCCAAAGAGAAAGAATTCCTGACTGCTGCATCAAAGGAAATACATATATGATTCGTGTGAGGTTTTTGTCATTCCTTCTCCACTTTGGATTCAAGCTTTTCTTTTCATGCATGAAGTTTTTTTTATAAGAGAGATTCAGCTGTTGTGAAAGATTGAGAAGTGAGAGTTCCTTGTAATTATGGACTTGGTCATTTCGGAGCCTCCAGATGAAATCTAGAATCAGACCAGGAAAACATTGAACGGGTGATCTTCCTCGGATGAAAGACCGAGTTTTTCAGGGGGTTCAATATAATTTGGAACAAATCCTTCATTGAATTTACCGTCAGGGAAGATAGGTTTAATCTGCTACAACTCCAGAGAATTCTGGTTAAGGGGCATTCAATGAATAGGTGCATGAGAGTCTTTTTTTTTTTCATCACAGAGCTAACAATTTATGGAAGGAATGCTCAGAGTGAACCTTTTGAGGCGCTCTCTTGTTGGCAAAATATCCCAAAGTATCTTCCATAAAAGGAGTTTGTGCCTGTCATGGATCCTGAATTTCCAAGTTTTCCCCTATGATATATCCGAAATTGCTTCTCTGGAGTAGTTTGTGATATTTGATGCAAGATGGTGGGCACTTTTAACTGAGAAAATCCCATTTTGAGTTTTAGTCCAAATAGCACAATCCTCAGCTAGAATGGAAATGTGTAAAGGAATTTTAAGGATTTCTTTTATGCTTTCTTGTTGGAACAGGGAATTTAGCAATGGGATATTCCAAGATTTATCATTCTGATTAATTAGGTCTGAGACCTTGAGGGTAGTCGAGAGATCAACTGAGTGGGTGAGGGGAAAAGGTTTAAAGTTTTCCATAGTTGGGATCCAGGGATCTAGCCAAGCTCTCACAGACAAACCATTTGCAATTTTGAAACATGTATATTTTTCTAGTATTAGTCTTGCCTTTATAATTCCTTTCCAGAGACTCGAGTCAGTTACCTTTTTGGTTGCTAATTCGAAGACGCTTGATTTCAAGTATTTCTTGGATAGAAGCTTGTGCTAGATATTGTTTCTTGGTTGGCTCATTTCCCATCTTGTGTTTGCTATCAAGGCCACATTCATATTTTCCATCAGTCTTAATCCCAGTCCACCATCTTTTTTTGGTTGACAAATAGATTTCCATGATTTTGGGAAAAACTTTTGCTTATGGTCGTTTGATTTTCCCAACCAAAAATTTTTGAAACTAGAGTTCAGCTTCTTACAAATTGATTTTGGTAGCATATGCATTGACATTTGATATGTTGGGATGGCACTTGCTACTGATCTAATAAGCATCGTTCTACCAGCTTGAGAGAGCATTTTTTATTTCCAACCATCCAGCCTTTTATTAATTTTCCCCATCAAGTCTTTGTAGTCCTCTTTCTTGGAACGACCAAAAGTTCTCAGCTACCCAAATATTTTATTTTTGAGGATGACTCCTTGTATAGCATATTCTCTGAGATTACTCTTCTTATTGCTTGACTAGTGTTTTGAGTAATGTAGATAAATGATTTGCTTTGATTGATGCACTGGCCAGACCAAACTTGATATTTATCTAGAGTATTATTGATTGCCTTAATCAACCTTCTTTTTTATTTTGCAAAGATAATTAAATTATCTACGAAAAGAAGATGAGATATTGTGGGACTATCTCTATTGATTTTAATACCTTCTAAATTTTTCAGTTCTTCTGATCTTGCCAACAGCCTTGAAAGTACCTCCGTGCATAGGATGAACAAAAAGGGCGAGATGGGATCGCCTTGCCGAAGACCCATTTGTGCCTTGAAGAGACCTTTTGGATCTACCCTACCACAAAATTAATTGAAGGACCGCCCATCAAATCCTCGTTCCTATCATACTAGTTTAATCAGTGATCTCGCTCTCTCTCCTAGGGTTCTCTTTACCTCTCTCAGTAGTGTTTCTCGTCAAACCTCTACACACTCTTACAGTTTCTTGTATCTTCTTTATGGATATGGAGCAATTGATTCACCAAACAGAAGCCCTTTCTTGGGAAGGTTTAAATCTATCCCCTGAAAATGAGCCTACTAATGGTGATCACGAATTAGCTCTCAACGGTAGAATAGTTGCAACTCGACCACTGAACAAAATCTCCTTACACGCTTCCTTCAGAGTTGCTTGGAGCTTCCTTAGCAAGTTCCACATTGAAGATCTTGATGTAAACACTTTCCTTTTTAATTTCCAAAATGCTGGTGACAAAAAGCGAATTCTAAGCCAAATCCCTTGGAACTTCAAAGGGCATCTCCTCATCCTCAAAAATTGTCCTACAGAAACCACATGTAAAGAGATTCATCTCAACGCATCACCATTCCACATTCAAATCCATGGACTCACCAGAAACCACATGATAGAAAAAAATGCTTACAAGATAGGGAATGCGCTTGGAACTTTCCTAGGAGTGGATGTTGATCCTCTCTTTGGATTAGCCTGTAAGAAATTCATCAGAATAAAGGTGGATTTAAACATCACTAAACCTCAGAAGCAAGGACTATGGGAACCAAGAGAAAAAAATTTTAACACATGGGTTTCATTTAAATATGAACGTCTTTTTGTTTTTTGTTATGCCTGTGGAAAGATCGGGCACTCTCAAATTTTCTACAATTCTCTAAAGTCGAACACAGAACAAATGCCATTTGGGCTTTGGCTATGAGTAGAATTCCCTATTTTCATGTGAGTCAATCCTATTCACCGAGGTTAAGAAAATGTTCCTAGAATCTCCATGGATTTTTCTCCAGAAGAAGAAAGGACTCAAGAAAGAAGGAACCTTCCAGACATTGAAATGCTGGAAAACAGAGGCTTTGGTTCGTCGGCCTTTATTCTACCAATGTTCCCTTCAAACAAACAACCAACAGATGATTTAATGGGAAAAGGGAAAGTTGTTATCAATGAAGAAGACCTCATTGTAAGAGGAAATTCATTCGTTAGAGGGAAACTGGGAAATAATTGGGATTTCCATCGAAGTGAAAATCAGACTCTTCTCAAAGACTACCCATCCAAACCTCCGATTAGAGTTAGTTCTCCCTATGAGCTTATTTCCAGCAAAAACCCAGACGAGTATCACTTCAACTCTTAAACAGATGCAAGCGGCAAACACAGTGGAATCTCCAAAGGCATTTTAGCGGAAAACCCAATGAAAATACAACTTACCTCCCAGATTTTGACAAGGCATAGGGAATCCGGGCCAAATTTGTCGTTCCTAGCCCCTTGCAGCGGCGTATTCAGCGGAGTTCATAGTGGCATCTTTCGCGACGCTCATAGTGGCATCCTCTGCAATGCCCACAGCGGAGCCCTCAGCAAAGCCCACAGCGGAGCCCTCAGGGATGCTCATAGCGGCATCCTCAGTGATGCTCACAGCAGCGTCACAGCTGGTGAAGTCCCCCTGGATTGGATGGTGAGGATGGCCCCGTCGACTGTAGTCTACAGTGGCCCTCCCAACAACCGAAAATCTCTCATTCACTCCAGGTGTTAACTCCCTTCCACCAAACCTCGCCCCATCAATCACTCAAGAGATACAGGGTACTAAATCAATCTCTCAACAGGTCCTCTGCAGTAATCTCACAGGGATGGACTCGACGAATTTTATTTTCTCTCCTTCTATAAACACCGAAGAATGGGTCTCCAGCTGGTTGAAGACAAATGCCAACGTTTTTATGCGAACTAAATTGACTGACATCTCGTTGGTGGGAAGCAATAATTTAAAATAGATTTCAACTAGTATCTCCCTACAGGGCCCACGAGAGAAGGCAGAGAGTTTGAAATGCCCACTAGAAGATATGGCCCATAACAATAAATGGAAGTCTGGCCCCCTTTTTAATGCTTCAAGCCCGTTAGATCCAAAACCAAAGCAATTAGACTTTGTTCCTTCAATTACTTATCACCCAATTGTCCTAAGTCCTCACTCGGTAGAATCAAGGCCCAATATACGTTTGGTTGAGTCTTCGCTACAAGTCGGTTCTCAAGCAGGTGCTCAGGAAAATTCAACTTCACTAATCCCCAACAAAAGGGCGGCACCTTTATAAGACAAAGGCTCTAATCCTCCAAGAATTTAAAGTGCAAAAAACACTTGAGGTTGATAACCCATAGACAAATGCTGGAGATGAGTAAAAAGAAGCATTTCACTTCAATATGTCAATTTCTTGTAGGGGCCTACCACGTCCAATCTTCTCCCCCAGTTATAATCTAACCGAGTACAAAGAGGCATGAAATGAAATGAAATAAAGATAGAAAAGGATAGACATGAAGGTTACAAAATAATAGATACCTATCTCAAGAAGATGGGAAAGAAAGAGTTGAGAATAAAAGAAACATCCAGCAGTGCTATGAGCAACAAAGGAAAATAGGACAGTAATCTAGTGTATCTTTAAATAAATTAAACCCAACATAAATTATCAACAAAGTTAGAAGAAGTTAGAAGGTCTACAACTCTTTTACGACTACTCCATAAGAAATTGCTCTCTCTCTCTCTCTCTCTCTCTCTCTCTAATGAGCTATCGTTTTCCTTTTTCTGTAACTCCTTGCCTGAAATAGCTATTATTTTTCCCGCATTTTGTTTCTCTTCACTGTTTTCCCTCCTCTTCTTATCTTCTTCCTTATCTTGTGATGGTTGTTAGTAAGTTTTTCATTGATTCCAAGTCATTCTTCTTTCATAGTGTAAACAACAAGTGGTGGAAAATCACTGAGAAAAGTCGCAAGGTTACTAAGTTTATTACGGTGGATGTTTATGCTATGGAATGGTTGGACTCTATAGTGTCTGCCTATGGTGCGCCAGTTGGTCTGTCAATGATCTAAAAGTCCAGACGAATTGGAAATCAGGTGTTGATTGCCCAACGCTGCAACAACAAACTTGGATGTTTTATGTCGCTGTCTGAATATGGAAAAGAGGTGAGGTGTGGTTTTATTGCCATCCCGAAAGGATTGAAGGGTGAGGGATGGAGGCGTTTTGCTGCAATGTTGAGAGGGGCTAGCTCCAAGTCAAGTCCTCCGTTTCAGGAGTGGAAAACAGGGTAGGTTTTCAAAGGAACTCCTCATTTTCTTGAGCACAAGCAGTGTTGGGTATGAAGAAGTCCTTTGCGGATGTAGTTAAGAAGCCGCTCCCTTCTTCTGATTCTTATGGTTGCGTGAGGGGTAAATGGACTGTCTTTGGGGCAGATGGTGGGAAGGTGGTCTAGACAAAATTCAATTCTCCCAAGTATGACGCTTGTGTTTCCAAGGGTGACATGTTAGGGGCTGGAGAGGGTATGTCTTTGTTGTCCATGCAGAACACATTATTGGACATGAGGGGTAAAATCGATTTTATGTTAAGTTGGGTGAAAATGGGCCTAGGCTCGAAGAAGAAGGGAGCGGGCTGCAATCCTAGAGTTATGGATAAGCAGGATTTGGATTACACTGTTGGGCTATCCTCTATGGGCCGGGTCTAGCTAAAAGCCCATTACGCGTTTGGCGGGAGAAGCTCGTATTAGGCCTGTTTTGGGGCCAAAAGGCGTCATGCGAAGCCACCACCTGCAGTGCCTACCGTCGACTCGCAACCACCAAGGTCAACACAGACCTCGCCAAAGGTGCTAGTTGATCCCTTGGAGAGTGCGATGGTGTTGGAAAAGTTGCCAAAATTGAAAGGGGAATTTCTATCGAGTTTTGAGTCTTGGATAGTGGTGGAGGAGCATATAGTTGCCCTATCAATGTCTCTGATCCCATATGTGAGGCGTTTGCATTCGGTAGACCATGTTACGTTGGTTATTGCTTTATTTTGTACAGGGAAGGAAATTGGGGACTCTCCATAAGTGATGCTTAATTCAGAAATGGCGCAACAGGGTGTAGATGGGGAGGGTTCTGGTGTTTCAAACCTGCAATTGGTTTTATGTGAAAGGGGATTGTGCCAGTGGGAGCCCAAATCCTATATGTGCTCTTCCCCCCTCATGTGTTGTGTTAGATTTGGTTCTTAAAAAAGTAGAGGAGCTACAGGCCTGTGTTGGGATTTCCGGTGTTGGCTTTGAAGAACAATTCAAGGCACTTCTTATAGCCATTGAATCTAGACGTTCCTCAGTTTTAAAAGCTAATTCTAAAAATGAAAGGGAGCTAAGGAGACTAGAATGCTTGATAAATTATGATATCAAGGAGGGGAGTGGAGGAAGGAACAAATTGAAAGGGAGGGGATCTCACACTTTTCATGAAGCCTAAAATTCTTACTTGGAATGTTAGGGGTCTTAATGATCCTAACAAACGTTCTCGAATCAAGTCTTTGTTACTTAATTGGGAAGTTGACATATTTTGCTTACATGAAACGAAGTTACACTTCATCGATAGATGTTTAATTCATGGCTTGTGGGGCTGTCCCTTTGTGAGTTGGGCTTATTTGGCGTCTTCGGGAACTTCAGAAGGTGTCCTCTTGAAGTGGGACACAAGGGTGGTAGAGTTTGCAAGAATGCATTGGCAATTTTACTATAGCATTTTTTTTAAAATGTTGAGGATAGATGGGAGTGGGCCTATGCAGGTGTCTATGGTTGAAACTTATATAGAGAAAGGAGCCTCTATTGTGGGATGAATTGGCATGTTTGTACTCTCTTTGGGACATTTCGTGGTGTATGAGTGGTGATTTCAACATTACTCGATTCCCTAGCGAATGTTCAGGTAATTCTAGCTCTTCCTAAGCTATGAAACATTTTTTTAATTCATTTTTTATTTGGATCTTCTAGATCTTCCTGTTGTGGGGGGCGTCTCTACTTGGTCTAATGGTCATGTCTAGTCGAGATTGGATCGCTTTCTTGTTTCCCCTTCTTAGGAGGCACATTATCAAGTGTTAATGTCAAAAGAGATTGTCCCAGGTATGTTCAGACCATTTTCCCATCTTACTGGACAGTGGTGGCATTCGTGAGGGTCATAGGTATTTTAAATTTGAAAATATGTGGTTGGAAATTGATGGCTTTGCTGATAAGGTTAGAAGCTGGTGGGCATCTTACCAGTTTACAAGTACTCCTAGCTTAATTCATGCTAGTAAGCTCAAAGCTTTGAAATTTAATTTAACGAAGTGGAGCACAACAGTTTTTGGGAATATCAATGGCCAAAAAAATTCTCTTTTGGAAGAGTTACAATTTTTCGAGTCTAGGGAAGAAGACAGGGTCGTTTTTATGAGGCTTTTTTGAGGAAAAAATCTACGGTGGTTGACCTCGAGAGTGTTATTGATGGAGTGGGTGTTCTAACGCCATTCGGGGGACTTATGGTGTGGGGCTGTGTAAGTTCATTAGAAAGGGTTGGGGAAGTTTTGTTAGTCACGTGAATTTTGCTGTTGGCGAGGGAGCTAGAATCCATTTCTTGTTTGGCATATGGTTTGGTGAGTGGGCTCTCTACAGTATGTTTCCAACTATTTGTAGATTGGCTTCTGATACGTTTTTTTTTTTAGTTTTAGATCTATTTTCTTGCCCTAATGGTGTGATTCATTGGGATATTTGTTTAACTCGAGCAGTTCAAGATAGGGAAATCAATGAAGTTTCAACTTTTTTTAGTCATCTATACTCACTAAGGTAATGCCATGGATAGAATGTTATGGACAACAAGGGGAGCAAAAAATTCACTGTTCACTTGTATTATAAGCTTTTGTCTTTTCAGGGCAATCCTTCATTTCCTTGAAAGAGTAGTTGAAGGTCTCACATGCCTTCTAAGGTGACTTTTTTCAATTGCATACCACACACGTTCATCCAAAGACTTGAGGAAAGCCCTCATATGAACTTTCCAATAAGCATAGTTTTCCTCATTGAAGTGTGGCGGGACATATAACGATAATGACACGATCTATAGGAGCACAAATCACACTTAGATGAGTGAACCACGCTCTGATGCCAATTGAAATTACCCAAGTACCCTATTGTATTCATGAAAATATCCACCAATTCACTTGAACAAATTTGTTAGATCTCAATGTTGCAATTATTTAATCAAATGAACATATAAAGTAAATAAATAAATTACATGACACAACGATTGGTGATGAAGGGAAACCTTTTAAATCAATTTTATTATTTGAAAATCAAATTGCAGGTAAGTTCTCAATCATAAAATCGTTGTCAACTGATTCTCTTACTTGATCAAACAAACGATCCATTTGTCTCTACCGTAGTAGCAACCAGAACTTCTGACTATTTTCAAACATTAGATTTTCTCCTGAAACTCCAGTAGCTGAAACTTGACCAATCAATTCTCCAACATAGAACACGATCGCACTCTTTGAGAGAAACAATATGAAAATTCTTCAAGAAATTTTCTCACTAAAATATGCACTGGAAATTGCTCTAGAAAATATCTAGATCTGAATCTCTACAGATCCTAACCAGTAGGATTGCTTAAATAAACAATCTGAAAGCAGTTTTAGTTTCAGTAGGACTCTACTGACGGATCGAATCTGTCGTGAAGATGTCTCCTGACAGAATGCTGACATCTGCACTAAATCTTCTCTGCAATAACAGATTTCAATCCAACACCTTCTCTGGATAAGTGCATATTTCTTGGGACTTGATTTTCACACTTATGACTTATCTAAATAACATCTAGATAAAGTTAATACTGTTATATATAAATTCAATAAATAATTTACATTCATCCAAAATTACAAACTTAATGATAAGATAAACTTTATCATTTTAGTTGCCTAATCCTATCCAAACTTATCAACTTAGTCACCTAATCCTAGCTAAAATATTGCATCTACAATCACCTATAAGTACTTGAGGAATAGTAGCTGGAACTGTAATCAAGCTAAAATGACTGACTCAAAATTCTTGAAAAGTCTTGTCAAGCAAAAAGGCTACATCATTTCCAGCTTGTGCCTTCAGATCAACAATGGGGTCAGCACTAAGGCTTGGTCTGATCCTTGGATACGTAGTTTACCTACTAGACTCCCTTCCCTTAGATCCATGGACACTAGGACTGACCCCCCCCCCCCCCCCCCTTCTCAAGGTCTCGGAGCTTGTTGTGGAGGAACCCAAGAGATGGAATTCCCTCCTCCTCCAAACTCTCTTTTCTCAGTCCTATGTGGAAGCTATAGAAAACAGTCATCTCTCTTATTACAACTTTCAAAATCTGCGTGACATTCCTCGTTGGGTCCACCATTCTTCTGGTATGTTTTCTGTCAAGTCTGCTTACACAACCATTGTTTGTAACCATTCTGACCTCAATGACCTCCCCACCAACCAATGCTGAAAAAAGCTCTGGTCTCTCAAAATCCAGGATCGACTTATGCTCTTTCTTTGGAATGTGCTTAATGACATCCTTCCCACTTGACAATCTCTTGGTAATTGCTTTCATCTCCCTAAGGACCAACAATTCTACCCTATTTGCCATCAGGAAGTAGAGGATACTGCCCACCTTTTTCTCAATTGTCCCTTTACTAGAATTCTTTGAAGACAGTCCCCTTGGCCGCTGGATGTTTCAACTTTTAATCCTCTAGGTATTAAGAATTGGGTCAAAATAATTCTCTATCCTAGTGCCAACCTCAATCTTTTTGATTTTGATGCTCATCATTTCCAACTCTTTGCTATGACTGCTTTGGACAACATTTGGTTTAATCGAAACCAAGAGATCCACAGTGGTAGTTCCTTAAATATTGAATAGTTTTCAAACAGGTTGATAACATGTTGTAAACCTGGAAACCACCTGAAATAGAAGATACCTACTCTATATCCTTTGATGTTGCAATAAGAGGGAATGTGAGTACTTTAGCAGCTTTGTGCAGGTCTTGGCTAGAAGAGATCATTTTTGTGGTTACTAAATTCTCTGGCACCGTTGATCCTAACTATGGAGAAGTTGTGGCAGTCTTTATTGGAGTCAAAGAAGCTCACCACAGAGGATTCAAGAGACTTATAATAGAAGGAGATTCGGTTAATGCCATAACTGTTGGGAAGTTGGAAACATTGCAAGAGATACCAGATTTTTCCTCAAGACCTTATTGATTGGCTAGCTATGAAATTCATCGATTTTAAAATTGATGTGCGCACTCTTTTGAGCAATGGACATATTCCAACAATTTGTTTGGAAACATCCCCTCATCAAAATTCCTCCTTGCCTCCTTAGCTTTCATATTGGCAAAGATCCCCCTTCCCTTTTTACCTTGGGTTGTAATACTTTTTAAATTACTTTTAATTGCTTTCCTTTTCTTCGAACGAAAATTCTTGAAGGAAAAAAAATATAAAAAAAGTTAAAAGCTCTAGATTGGCTGCATCCCGGAAATGATAAACAGTTACATTGTCAAATAGCACTACCATAAACCTATCTGGCAATCTATCCACGAACTATCATCGACTTTGTGAGATTCCATATTGCACAATTTTAACATATGGCAAGTTATTTTGTAAATTCTCTTTCTAGAGAAGTGGCACTATCTCTCAATTTTTTATTAATTAAATTAAATATATAAATTATATTAATAAGCATTACCCAAAAAAATACAATGACGAAAGTTTCCAGAAACAAATCTCATCAAAAATAAAACCATATGCATGAGAGAGAGAGAGAGAGAGAGAGAGAGAGAGAGAGAGAGAGAACAAAGAACTCATCATCACCAATTATGTTCTCTTTTTTTTACTGAAGTTCCCTCTCCCACACGAGGAAAATAATCTCACTGACAAAAGCACACTGCATAATTTCACTTACCAAGGTACCATTAGAGGCTTGAAGCAAAGGAGTTTTGAATACAAAATTAAATAAGCAACATCTGACCAACTTTAGAATGTCTAAATAAACACTAGAAGCACCATCTTTCCATTTAACTTGTATAATTCATGTTTCCGAATTCCAACAGCATTGTTAAACTCCATACGCATTTCACCTCCAAAAGATCTTCAAATACAACATGTTTCATCTGAAGGAAACCAAGAAAGGTCAGTGGTCTGCATAAAACCATACATATAGAATAATATTTACGTTTATTTTATTGGCACCGAGTATCCAGAAACAAAGTCCGGAGTAATTCTGGGGCTGCACAACCTCTCGACAAGTGGTATCAAATGAGTCATTGTTTCCCATTCCTCCCACACATAAAGCACCAATTTATCACCTTCGTCAATCACCTCCTTAAATTATCGTAAGCAAGAATTTCCCCCAACGCAGGACTCCGAGTAATCTTCTGTGGGATATGAGAATTAGCACGAGAAGTCAAGCTATGATAAATTTATTTCACTTTAAATGTTACTTTCTTGGAGGGGGCACAACACATCCGATCTTCTCTCCCCATTTATAATCTAACTGAGTGAGTACAACTAGGCAAAAACTGAAATACAGATAGAAAAAGATAGACACGAAGGGTACAAAATAATGGATACCTATCTCCAGAAGATGGGAAAGAAAGAGTTCAGAATAAAGAGACACCCAGCACTGGTTTGAGCAACAAAGGATGGTAGGACAGTAATCTAGTGTATCTTTAAAATTTAACCCAACATAAATTATCAACAAAGGCTTTCAGTAATGCATATCATTGCACCAACAGCATAAGAAGCAATAGTCAATTACTGGAAATCATTACTAGCATTTGAGTAAACAAATCGTGCTTCCGTGATATAATATAAAAATACTAACTAACCACTGAAAAGGTGATTTTGCCAAAACCACTGTCTCCCATGACTGCCAGATTCTACAGGAAATAATACAAAGATAAAGAATAAATAAAAATCAACACTAATTTATCAAAAATAAAAGAAATAAAAATCAACATTAAATATTACTTATCAAAATCAAACTCAACACCGAAAATCTGTATAGCTTCTCTTAAATTACAAAGTTGGGGGAGCTTAAAGCTTTATTTTATAGAACTCTATGCACTTGGGCCATTGCTGTTGAGTTCAACGGTATGGACCTACATGATTTTCTTGTCTTTATTTGTAACATCCCGTTCCTGTAGGATAGAGATGTTATTAGCATTTATAACTTAGTGCCCGGTAAAGAGATTCATATCCAGAAATACCTCATTTATTGAAATTCATTAAAACGTTAAAACTAGATTGAACATGATTGTTTTAACAACTAAACGTAAAATAAAATAACACAAACTAATCCTATGAATGACATAAAAAGGAATCTAATTCTTGTGTGAATATCACTTATTCATTCCTAAGTCTTTGTACTAGATCTATTCCTGGCCATCCAACTCTGCATCATCATAGACATCATCTGCGAGAATTAGACATAGAAGAAAACAAGAAGACAAACAAACAAAATGAGTCGAATACTCAGTAAGTAGCACATCATACCGTAAAATATAATTTTTGTAACATACATTTCATTTCTATGAGACTCTTCAAAACATACCTACAACTTCATAGATTACAATCAAACACGTAACATGACTTTCTGAAGGATTTTACATACGTATATCATTATAGACTCACATAGCAGATGTTTTAATCATTGACCAAAAGTGGAAGCATACATAATCGTGGCAAACATGTAATCGTGAATGCATAATATCTTATTTATCTTGTCTTATCATGGAGTGAAACACGCTTGGGTCCGTGTTTCACCTAACTTGCATAACATGGAGTGAAACACGCTTGGGTCCGTGTTTCACCTAACTTGCATAACATGGAGTGAAACATGCTTGAGTCCGTGTTTCACCTAACTTGCATAACATGGAGTGAAACACGCTTGGGTCCGTGTTTCACTTAACTTGCATAACATGATGTGAAACACGCTTGGATCCGTGTTTCACTTAACTTGCATAACATGGAGTGAAACACGCTTGGGTCCGTGTTTCACATAACTTGCATAACATGGAGTGAAACACGCTTGGGTCCGTGTTTCACTTAACTTATGGTTAACCACGCTTGAGTCCGTGGCACCGTAATATTTCTTAACTTCCTTAATGCATGAAAATTTATTAGGTTTTCATGAATATTTCTAACATAGCATATTCTTGTACATGGCATAATATGTCATATTCTTGTACATATCATAGCATGGTATGTCATATTCTTGAACATGGTATAGCATGACATAGCATAACATGACACTTCCTTATACATGGCATAACATAACATGGTACTTTCTTATACATGGCATAACATAATATGATATGAATATTTTATGACATTTCA
This sequence comes from Juglans regia, assembly GCF_001411555.2. Classification (NCBI taxonomy): domain Eukaryota; kingdom Viridiplantae; phylum Streptophyta; class Magnoliopsida; order Fagales; family Juglandaceae; genus Juglans; species Juglans regia. Next base: position 18,298,023 of record NC_049904.1, on the reverse strand, counting down.
TGGCATACATAATCTAAGTACTACATGAACATGGCTCGCATAATATGGCTATTCTATTGCATGGCATACTTACTTGAATTACTACATGAATATCTCATTGCTTTCATACGATTTTTAGTAACATTCAATTAATCAAACAAATTTATTCATTCAAGCATAATCTCATATTCCATCAAGATCATGAAAGGAATCTAACATTGGCTTGTCTCTTAGCGTAGCGTAGATAACCATCATAAGCACATCATATTTTCATATATGACAATAATATTCACAATACGCATACATTTATATGATCATACTATTTACTACCTCAAGACATATCTAATAAAACAATAACAATAACAATAACAAAAACAATAATAATAATAATAATAATAATAATAATAATAAATCACACTTTTGGACTCGGGGTGTTACATTATTGCGCCTTCATAGTTAGGGCAAACAGTTATTTTCTTCTTGAGTATTGTACTGGACTATGCCCATTCATTCATCAATAAAATTTGTTTACTTATCAAAAAAAAAAAAAAGTCTTGGAGTCGGCACAACAACAGACAATGCTAAACAAAAAATTAAAGTTCCGGTAACCAATCTCCTACTTTATACACACTAAAGACTTTCTAACATATATTAATCCAAAAGTTTAAAGCCCAACACTTTGTAATAGCAATTAAAGGTTAATGCCCAACAAAATCTCCGGTTAAGATTAGAAAATGTTACTCAATTGACTTCCAGGACAGTCTCCATCTCATTTCCATAACCAAAAGTTTCTTAATAACTGACAGAAATAGGCTAGAGATAATGGCTACAAAAGATCGATAGTTTGTGGAATGAGAACAAGAGGATTACAGGACAAGAAGCTCAAATGAGGAGTTGGTGGATATATATCTAATAGAATGAGAAGGTAGTTATGGATTAGTACAGTCGCAGTGGAGGATTAGGGAGGGATGTAGATTATATTTCAGAGTGGAAGCAAGACCTTGTCTTTGATTTTTTTAAATGGGTAATAGATATTTTATTAAAGGTGTGGCCCCTGTACACAGGTGGCAAATCTACAAGCAGTAAGCTAAGGTTATCATATGCAACTGTCCAAACTTAGAGAGACTAAAGCATAATGAAATCATTCATCACACACCTAGGCGACAAAGATTACTATTTTCCCTTTCAGCATGCCATAAGCTCCACCCTTCCCAAGGGCATAACCCAAACTATCCCAAGACATTTGAAAATTGAGACCAAAGTGCTCTGGCCACGGCACTGTGAAGCCGTGCTCTTCCTACACATCCAGCTCATCTCATCCCCGAGTGTAATCTCCTTGACAATGTGAACAACCTCATTTTTTATTGCTGTCACTTTGTCAGATAAGAATCTTTCTTACCCATCACTTCAATATCATGGAGATTGCACATGAGTATCAATTTCATCCTAACGAGTTTTTGGTTTTCTGAAAACATGAAAAAATGAATAGCTCCATTGAGCTACCACTCTAATATAGTATATGAATCTCCACAGAGATCATAACCAATCATGGCCCTAAAGTTTATGACTGGCATAAGAGGATCCAGTAGATGGAAGGTCAGCTAAATATATGTATAAGATAATTAACAGATTCATCTATCTACCAATGAATTAATTAGAAATACGAAAACGACAAAGCCATAACAGTGGCTCAAAGCTACCAAGATTCAATGGAATCAATTTGCTTTACCTCGCTCATCCTCGGGGGGCTTTAGCCTAAAGGATTTCGCTGTCTCAGAGTCTATACCATCTAATACCACAGCTTGATACGTCTTAATCTCGCCACCATCGCCAAGATCCTTGGCCATGAAGGTTATATAATACCTGATTCCCCTGGAAGCCTGACCCATTGCCTTCAAGACCTTAACAAACTCCAACTCTCCATTGGCATCCTACACGAAAACCAAAGCCATGACGAATTTGCTCAATTTTCTGTTTAAAAAGATGATGGTGATAATAACTTTTATAAATAATAATAATAACAGAGGGAAAAAAAAAAAAAAAAAAACCTTGAACCGACGATTGTATTCGTCTATTGCGACCTGCGAATACCGTTTATACTTATCATAGTTGTATTCTATGTTGCATGGTAGAATTTGGTTGAGACAATTGACGCCAGGGATGTCAGAAACATCAAAGCCCTAAACCAACAAATGACACGCAAAGATGGAGGAATTAAACAAAAAATTAAAGCTGGAGTAGGCGTAGACAATGATAATAGAAGATCGGATCAAATATAGTCAGACTCACGTCACTCTTCAAAACTTGTTCGCTGTAGGAGTACTCTTCCTCTGGTGTCATCTCATCACGGAAATCATATAGCGCGCAATATTCCGGCGAAGTTGAAGACAAATTATTTTGGCTGAGGAGTAATTCTCTTTCCAGCTTGTCGTAACCAAACAATTCCACAAGACCCATCTCGTCCATCTCCATTGCTCTTCAAGTGATAACCCAACAATTGGAGAACACGAAGACAAGGCTAGCCGCTGCCGCTGCCGCTGCCGCTCTCGCTATCGCTATCGCTATCGCCTCAATGACCTAAGCAAGCCCGGGAATTGTCTCTCTCGCCAATTTAGAAATATCACTCCACATTAATTTTTCTTTCCATTAGGCGTCGCCTTTAACAAAAATAAATAAATCAAACATCTTTAAAACATTAAACTAGGTAAAAAAAAAAAAAAAATGAATTTTATTAAAAAGGAATTAAAAAATCACTAAAAATGTGAAGAAAAAAAATGAATTATATAAAAATTTAATTAAAAAATCACTAAAAATTGAGAATATTAAAAAATAATTACATGAGAGTTTATTTCGAAATGTTTGCTTTCAACGCTTAATATTTATGATAATACTCATGCAATTTTGAATTATCAACCCTCTAAACCTCGTTCTAGTACAAGCATATCACTTCATTAAAATATAAAAAATAATATTTACAATCATAGAGTGTATAAGTGCACACTCCTTTTAAAGAAATTGTGTAAATATGAAAAATTAATTTTTTTTTAATTGTATACCTCATTATTTTTTAAAACGAGTACGCAATGCTTGCATCATAACACATGACTGTCTCTAGCATTACTATTAAAATATAAAATTGACTTTAATGTCATATATAATTAGGGGTGTAACCGGTCCGGTCTGGTTTTGGATAAAATCTAGGATCGAATTGGTATGTATCGGTTTTGTATTTTTCAAAACTGATTACGTACAGGTTACCCTCCTAAACCGGTACTTCCAGTTTTACCGGTTTCCGGTCCAGTCCGATTTTTCAGTTATTTTAAAATGTAAGCTTCACAAGTTGTTCATACTATGCACAATTCTCCTCCCTTTCCTTAACTTCCTTGATTAGCTTCATGGCATCCCCTTCTAGAATAGCTTCCTCAATTCCAATTTCTTCACAGAAAACTATAGCTCTCCAAAGTGCATTTGCCTCTGCCACAATAGCATCTTTAACTGCAAGAGAAGTCATGCACAAAGCACCAATAACATCCCCTGCAGAGTCCCTAATCACAACTCCAGCACCCATTTTTAATCTGCTTTCATCAATGCCTGCATCCCAATTCACCTCATAAGTATGTTGACTTGGAGTTTTCCATGTAACATTTCTATTAGCAGGAATTGCTCTTAGAACCTCACCTCTGATCTCCCCCTTTGCTTGTGTAAAAACTCTCATCTTTCAGCCATAGCAGTAGAAAACACATCTGTTGGACTTTGAAATGAGCTTTCAAAAATCCATCTATTTTTTCTCAATACATAAGCCATTCATTCCGGCTCACTCTTCTGTAATCTCAACTCTAAATCTGTCTATGTTTTATAGAAATCCTCTTCTCTCCATGTCAGCTTTTGTGCATATAAAGAAAGAGTAATGATACTTCTAGAATTATTTTATAAATTATTTTACATTTAATCTGTAACGCCCCGTCCCTGAGGGTTCAGAGAGTTAACTCATATCACCTAAAAATCATTTTTCCATCCACATAGTACATATTCTAATTTTTCTCTATCGTACAAAATATTCATTAATTTACAACAAATACTCCAGTATAATTATTCTAAGACAATACAAAGTCTTAATATAAATATCAATATTTCAACAAATCATATCATCAAAGCACAACAAACTTACTAAATAAAAATCCTCAATACTCATATAAACCTTCTATATTTAAACCATCATTCTTTACTCCTCTCACCCATGCTCCATATTCTTGATTCTCAACTGGAACATTCAAATCATCTGAAAAATATTGTGGAGATAAGGGGTGAGTTATCAACAACTCAGTAAGCAAAGAACATATACTAGTATGTAAACATGAGCCTTTTAAGAAAGTTCAGTATGCAGAAACAAAATATTTTATTTTTATATGCAGATCTCAGAAAAACGTGTTATCAGAAAATCAGAGCGACTTTTCAATCTTTTCATACTCAAAATCAACTATTCATATGTAAAGATTCATTTCATATTAAAAAATGCTTTGACATAACATAACTGAACATCTTCATCTTATCATATCATATCGTATCATATCATATACCATGTTTAACACCCGTGGTAGGGTTGTGCTATCCCTGATGGCCAAACCTGGTAGTGTCATATGGTGAACTTCCCCTTTTTCAATCTCGGAGCTCCGAGTGTACACACAAGAAATAACACGTAAAAATACCACTTTGTTTCCAAAGTGGGTGCACTCATATCATATCATATCATGTTAGTACCAACTATATCACGTGAACCAGTATCATCGTATCAGAACCATATTCAGAATCAGATTCAGAACAGATAAGTATGCCAAAGTTTTATCATATACATATCATATCAAAACACGTGCGAAATATATTCATATCATTTCCATTTGATCAAAAACAGATCCAAATCATTTCATATCACATGCATAAAAATCTCAATGATATCATATTCGCTCTTTTGCATATTTCATAAACATTTCAAATATTACTCATGTCTATATTATTCATGTCAAAAACATTTCTTTTATCTTTCATACATATATCATGAGTGAATGCAAAACATATACTGAGGTTGTTTTTCACCTTCTTTTTAAAAAAACAACATGCACATTTTTTTACAAACCAACCTCAGTTCATTTCTTTTTATGCAAATCTAGCATAGGAACCCCGCTTACCTGGACGACTTAGTTTTTCAGAATTTTTCTCAAAAAAATGTCGAGTCGACTATAAATCATCACATATAAAAATAATTACATAATTTCTGTAAGTTTCCAATCAATCACATATTTCGGTATTTAAGCCTAAGTTTCTAAAATAATCTATTTTAATTCCTCAAAACTTAAAACCCTCATAATCCCAAAATATATCATCACTTTCTAAAATCATCAATATCAACCATAACCAACGTCAAACTCAAAACACCAATATTTAAACCCAAAACAACTAACAAATCTCACATCATAAACCAATCACACAAACAACTCCATAATCCAATCCAACCGATCCCCTTACTCTTTGGACTCAGTCCGGCACAACCAACCAATTCACAGTAAATATGAGTTAGCGTGAAAATACATTTAAATCTCAAAAGTTCTTTGGCAAAATACTTACAATGTTATAATATAATTTTTGAAAGATCACGGAGGTGCTAGAAGTGGCGGCACAACAACGAAATAGTGCAAAATGCATTGTGGCCGTGGGTCTCAAAAACTCAATTTTGAACGGGGACAAACCAAGACCCGAGATTGATAGGAAAGTGCTTAGGGATGTCAGTGAAACTAATGGTGGTGGTGGTTGGCCGTGGGTGGTGGCGTAGAGGATGGTTGAAGACTAAAATGCCCAAAACGAAAATGTTGATGATTGTGCTTCATCGGTGGCGAATTGGAGCTGGGGTTTGGTGCAATGGGTTGCTAGGAGGTCGATGATGAAGTGGTGAAGAAATGGTGGCCGGAGGTGGCGCGACGGTGCGCGCGAGCACAAGGAACGTCGCGGCTTCAAGCCGTGTGTGGAGGAGAACGCCGACGAGTGAGGAGTTGAAAACCGGAGGGGGAGGTCACCAGAGGGTGGGGAAGGTCGTGGGCTGGGTGGTGTTGCCGGACGGTGGCGCACATCGGCAGGTTGGGGAGGAGAAGAAATTGCATGGGGAGAGAAAGAGAGACGACGCGCAGCGTGCGGGAGAGGAGAGAGAGAGAGAGAGAGAGAGAGAGGAGAAAAAGAAAAGAAGAAGAAAAGAAAAAGGAAAAAGGAAAAAGTGAGGGAAAGAAATGAGGTCCAATCCTCACATCTTGGGTCACACAAATGATCCAACGGAAACAATTTCAAAACAGCAAGTTAAATAAAATAATCCAAACGTAGTGATTAAATGAAAATAAAATAATTAAAACCAACAATAACTTAATTTAATCTGAAAAGCAATTTAGATGCATAACAATAATTAACATTAAGAAAGCACATCAAATTAATTTTCACAAAATTAAAATCATAAAAATAAACCAACTAAAAGAAAATCCAACAACTTTAAAACAAGAGAATAAATTTTTGAATAAATAAAAATAATCCTTTAGTAAAAAATACACTAAAAATACGGGGTGTTACATAATCAGTACAAGCATGGCCCTTTATTAAAATATAAAATTGTGTTTAATTTCATATAGAGCTATGAAATAATTGTAAAATATTGTAGGCAAATCATTTTCTACGTTTAAAATAGGGTTACAAATGGAACAAAATGTCTAGCCTTTTTTATTCTGTTATAATATTAGAATTTCAATAAGATAATTAAAAGAATTCAACCTGTTGCTTCATTAGTAGAGGAAACCTGTCTGAGAATATAAATGGGATTTCCCACTTCAATAACCTTTTCTTTCCCTTCAGCTATAGTTAGAGAGTCCTTCCAGACTATATCAAACCAAAGTAGACATGCAGAATCATTTAACATGCTATTTGTGAATCATGTGGGATGGAATAATATAGTTGGACGTCTGGAAATTAGGTGTCACCTTTCCCTTCCCTTTTTTAGTTGGAATCAAGACTATGTTTGACCGGAATGCAATGAGAGTTTCACCTACCTCAGGGCCTGCAATCCCAGTCTCTTGATTGATAGTAGGAATCTAGAAAAACACAAAAGTGTCTTTGTAAATATTGGGAGACATAACACAATCAATCGGGAAGCAATGATTTTTAGAAGGTTCAGACGACACCAACCTACTTTACAAGAAGCCCATATTTGCATACAGACTCATGGATGCAAACAGGATATCATATCCCAACTAGGTCAAAAAACTGGAGATTTAGAGTTCTGATATTACCCTTTTGAGCTCTGCTAGGTTTTTAACATCTTGCGTGACGATAAGCCTTTTCATGGCCGCCTGGGGCCAACGACTGGGCGACTGTGAACCTTTGCAGACATGGTTGCGCAGTCTCCCCTCCAAAGGTCATTGATGGAGAAGTTTGCATTATTTTTTCAAAAGAGGAGATTGAGCACTCTGCAGAACCATTAAAGTTTTCCATGGTCATGAAGTTCATGAGGCAACGACCTACGTTGGACGCTATCTGTTCATTCATTCGAAGTCGTTGGGAATTGGGGTCTCAACCAATGGTCTCTTCAATGTGCAAACTTCGGAATGTTTTCATCCGTTTATCAAATGAGGCTGATTTTTTGAAAGCTACCAAAATAGATGGAGTGCCTTATCGGGGATTTCATTGGGGATTGGGGTCGCAACCAGACTGGATGCTTCAACAATATATAACCGTGACATAATACCATGTAGCATGCAGAATAACAAGTGGAGAATTTCCATATTTTGCAAACTACCATTTTGTAATTGCAGAGAATCGAGATGTTTTTGTAATTTCAGTAGGTGTTTTAGGGATTTCGTGGATTTGAGATATTTCAGGAATTTTATTTATTACTTTTCCAATAAGGATTTGAGAGATTCCATAAATTGTACAGATTCCACTTTATGAACTCACTTAGAGAGGAAGTAGAAAGGTGTAAAGGTATCTCTTCAAGAACCAGTTAATGAACAGAACAAAGAAAGGAAAAGAATGCCAAAACATAAGGAAATCGAACCCAGAACTCAACACAGAGAATGACTAGCCCAAGAATTCCCCAATTCAATTCTTGGAAAAAGGTTTTCGACGAACCAACCTCCTTACAAAGAATCTGTAATCGGCTTTCTGAACAGCCTTCCACACAACTGATTCCATCTATTTATGCAGAATGAAAGCATGGAACGACGTGGTAAACTAAACTATGAATTAACACTAACTAAAACGCACCGTATCCCATTTATACACTTAAGAGCTGTTACATGAAACACACCGTTTCATTAAAATGAAACACAGCGTTTAACTAACTTGACCGTTAATCTCGTTGAAGCCTTTCAAGCCCTTCCCTTGACTTGTGACTTAAATTCCTCAAAACCCTTTCACGGAGCCTTTCACAGAACTGCAGAAGCCATCAATTCTGCTCTTCACACAGGTTCACAAAAACTCCTTACATTAGACCAGCAGGAAGTGGAACATGAGAGGAATGCGGCGGTATGCATGCAAACGTTCTCATACGCTTTCCATCCTTAGTTCTTCTTATTCTCTTGAAGTTTCTGTCACAAACAATTCCTTTTTGGATGAAATGACTTTTGGTGTCGGTTATAGGAGTGGCATCTTTTGATTTTGGTCAGGAGCTCTCACCAAAGTCACTATCAGATGATTCAGATCATTTCTTTGTATGAAACATCCATCCAGCCATTCAATTTTTCATGCAGGCACGTTTGCATAGACGAAAGAAGACCTATGGCTTTGCAAGAAAGACGGGTGCTAACCAAAGGTAGCAAGAACAAAAGTGATGTCAAAGCAAACAGGAAAGAAGAGAACGAGAGTTGTTGGGCTTCTTTGTGTGGAGCTCGGTTTTGTTTGTGGCGGCTCGGTCCATGACCCGATCCGTCAAGTATTATTGTGGTTATTAGATAGATATTCAACGAGACTTGGGTCATGTAGCGGAGGCTTGTGTCGTGTCCGATTGATTCCACTTTATATTTTTCTTTTCTCTTATTGTTCCTAACACGAGCTTGTTTGAGCATCAAACACAAGTAGTTTCATTTTACACATGACATTATAAAAACGAAGTTTAAGTAATTTTCTTTCTTCTTACACTAGAAAAATGCAAAAGACCATCGGATAATTAATTATTAGTGCAAATAATCAGGAATGCGTCGAAGCCCATAAATAAAGGAGAAGTTTTTCCTAAACTTACAATCAAAGAAAATTTAAACTTCAGCATACTAACAATTCTATCATTAATGCAACTCAATGGCTTACCTGCCCTAGTTTTTCCATATGGAAATCATGTGATCCAGCACTTTCCCAACATTCTTCACAGCCTCATCGTCACCAATCTCCTTTGTAAGACCCAGCGTCGAGGCCCTTGAACGGCATTGTTTTTGGTAGGTATTTTTTTCCCCTCATCTGCTTTCTCTTGTTTTTCTTTTTCTTTTTCTCCTTTCCGATAGTTTCTCCCCCTCTTTCTGTTTTCGGTTTTCTTTTGTTTCTCTTCCAGCCGTTTCTCACTCACCCAGTACCCATCCTCCCCCGATTCTTCTCTTCCCTTCGTTTGGTTTCTGTTTTTGGTGAGTCCGGGTTTCATGTCCGACTGTGTCCCCATTTTCTTTTCCTCTCCTCTGTTTTTGCCGAAGACTGCTCTACTCTCATTCTGTCTTCTCGGCAGTTCAGTTTTCCCTTGTTGTTGGTTTTTCTCCTCAAAGCTTTAGCTCTCTCAACAAACCCAGCTCCTCTTCCTCTCTCACTTGGTGATCTTTTGCCTACAGGTATCTCTCTCTCTCGCGTCCCTCTATTGTTCACTATTTGTTGGTGCTGCAGTTTTGGGCAAAACAAATTTCAGACTTGGGTTGCCGAGAGCTCCTCCAATTGGTAAATCTCCTCTTTTCTCTTTTCTCTTTTCCTCTCTAAGATTTCACATCTCTATTCTGTTGACCGATTCTCATGCAAGTGAATAAATTGACCGATTCTTGCTCATGAAGACGTTCGTGAGTGGGAGTCTATCATCTTAAGAGTCCTTTAAGTGGTCCAACACTCCTCTATCAATTTAAATTGATCCCATGAAAATAGGATCACGTGGGACACGTAAACACCGAAATTTGATGGGAATTTCGGCTATAAATACATGTGTTTGGTCCCCAAACTCACTCACTCAATTCCCTTCGGTAATACACCATCTAAATAGAGTAGAGAAGAGTTTGGAAGAGCCAAACACAGTGAGAACTGAAACTTTTACAGTGAATTGCATCAATGACTGGAGGTAAGATTTCTTGGCGTTAAACCCTTTAATTTTCATTTCTAAAGTGTTATTCCGCATTAGAGAATTTTATTTAAGTCTAACAGTTAGTATCAGAGCATTAAAATCCTCTGTCTTGATGTTTAAATTCAAAAACCCGAGTTCCTCTGTTTTTGGCCGTGACTTGAAAAAAATTTTTGGGTTTTGATTTTTGGACATTTTTTATTTGAAAGAAGTTTAGAAATCATAAAGAAATATTTTTTCTAAGCTTTCTGTGATTAAAAACATGATTTTTGACGTGAAAAACACTGTGAAATGTGAAAATTGCGCTGTGTCTGGAGGTAGGAGACGACGCGAACGACATGTCGTTTTCAGGCTTGTTGAAAACGACATGTCGTTTTCAGCAGTTTTTTGTTTCATTCGGTTCTGCTAAACGACAGGTCGTTTTCAACTTTGATGAAAACGACATGTCGTTTAGCATAAGGTTTCTATTCCCGTATACTACTAAACGACACGTCGTTTTCAATTTAATGAAAACGACATGTCGTTTTGTTTCGAAGCCCGTTCAGTGTGTAATGACAAAAACGACACGTCGTTTTTCAATTGATGAAAATGACATGTCGTTTTATTCAGTAGTCGTTTATCAAGCCTGACGATAAACGACATGTCGTTTTGAGTTTCAGTAAAACGACATGTCGTTTAGAGGCTGTCTCTATTTTAAGAAATGGGCAAAACGACATGTCGTTTTTTCCTTCTAGAAAAACGACATGTCGTTTACTTGGTACAGTGAAAAAAAAAAAAAAAAAAAAGGAAAATTTTTTTTTTCCCATTTTAAATGGCTTGAATAGTGGGTTTTTTGGTCTATGCCCTTTGTGCTTATAATTTTTTATTTTTTATTTTTAATTATATGCAATGAGGATATTTGTTTATTATGCTCATATTTAGTTTGCATGAATTGATTAATTTTTTGCTGTTTACATGCAATTTTTGATGAGTATATAGTTTAGAGCATGAGATTAAATGTTATGGATAATATTATAATCTAGATTGTGCAATAATTATGCTTATATTATGAATCTTTTGTGCATAGTTATAACATGTGAGTATTAGTTAAAATTATGTAATTCATAATATTAAGCTAGTCTTATGCAATTTAAATGTCTAGTCATCCATATAGTTTTATGTTAATTAGAGAATAGCCACAGCATCTTTAATTAAGTAAAATTATAATGATTGATTAAGATCACATAAAGAATATTAGACATTAATTGTAATTAATTATACATAAATATAATAAATTTTATCCCACAGGAATTTTTATTATATTTATATTATTAATTAGGATAAAAATCAAGTTATTCATAAATTACCCACAGGAATTATGAATGAAGTAAATAATTTGATAGTTTTATCATAAAAGTCTAAGATAGAATACACATCAAATTCATAATATACCCTTTAGAATTATGAATTAAGTAATTATATTGATAAAATTCTATCATATAGATTAATTGGATCTACTGGTATTAAAAATTTAGCCCACAGGCAATTTTATGTCATTAGATTCAATTTTTAGGCATGATTTACATTGGTAAAACATGAATATTTATTTAGGCCTCAATTTTAACATAAACATGTAATGTATATGCAGTTACACAACCTACAAATTTCTCTGATATTCGTTATGATATCCCTAAACTTAAGATAATTATAAGGTCTGGAAGGAGAGAATTCTTCTTCATTTAGGGTGGATGGACATAGATTATGCTATTAGGAAAGACGAACCACCAGCTGTAACTGATACCAGTAATGCAGCAGACATCGCACTTTATGAGCGATGGGAGCGATCTAATCGCTTAAGCATGATGTTCATTAAGACTAGAATATCAGCTGGTATTCGTGGTTCTGTCGATCAGTATGAAAAGGTCCGAGACTTGCTAAAATCCATTGATGAACAATTTGTCACTTTAGACAAGGCACTAGCAAGCACCCTAATTATGAAGTTCTCATCCCTAAGACTCACCGATGTGAAAGGTGTGCGTGAGCACATCATGCAAATGAGGGACAATGTGGCTCAATTGAAGAAACTCAAGGTTGAAATGTCGGAGTCCTTCCTAGTGCACTACATCCTGAACACACTCCCGCATCAATATGGACCCTTCAAAATCTCTTACAACACACATAAGGATAAATGGTCAATTAATGAACTCATGACCATGTGTGTTCAAGAGGAAGGGAGACTGATGATGGAACAGGGTGAAAGTGCAATACTGGCAACACATGGAAATGGCAAATATCAAGTCAAACTGAAGGGAAAAGGCAAAATACCTCCCTAAGGTGGTATGAAGAAAGATTCCAAGTGTTTCTTCTGTAAAAAGAAGGGACACATGAAGAAGGAATGCGCCAAATTCCAGAAATGGCTTGCAGACAAAGGTAATTCAACCTCACTTATTTGTTATGAATCTAATATGGTTAATGTCAATATTAACACATGGTGTATTGATTCTGGATCAACAATCCACATTTCGAATTCCTGGCAGGGTTTGCAAAACCTAAGGAAGCCAGTGGGAAGTGAGCGAAGCATCTTATCAGGAAACAAGATGGGCTCGCATGTGGAAGCTGTTGGAACTTGCTATTTAATTTTATCTAGTGGTTTTGTTTTACAGTTGGAGAAGACCTTTTATGTTCCAAGTTTTTCTAGAAACTTGATTTCAGTTTCAAGACTAGTACATTTTGAATATTCCTTTAATTTTTCAAATTCATCATTCAGTTTATTTCATAAATCTGATTGTGTTGGGAATGATACTTTGTCTGATGGTCTTTACTATATTAATTTACAAAACAATACCACTTATGATTCAATGCATGTTCACACTGGTACTAAAAGATGTGTTATTAATGAGGATTTCTCTAAATTATGGCACCGGAGATTAGGCCATATCTCCATAGATAGGATTAAAAGATTAGTAAATGAATGGGTACTTAATACTCTGAATTTTACTGATTTTGAGACTTGTGTGGACTGCATAAAGGGAAAGCAGACCAACAAGTCAAAGAAAAATGCCAATAGGAGTTCAGACATATTAGAGATCATACATACTGATATATGTAGTCCAGACATGGACTCATATGGTCAGAAATACTTCATCTCTTTTATAGATGATTACTCACGATATATGTATCTCTACATGCTTCATAACAAGAACGAAGCATTAGATGTCTTTAAAATCTTTAAGGCTGAAGTAGAGAAACAATGCGGTAAACAAATTAAGATCGTGAGATCAGATAGAGGTGGAGAATATTATGGTAGATACACTGAGAATGGACAAGCACCTGGGCCATTTGCAAAGTTTCTTCAAGAGCATGGGATTGTTGCCCAATACACCATGCCTGGTTCACCGGACCAGAATGATGTAGCAAAAAGAAGAAACCGAACATTATTGGACATGGTGCGGAGTATGCTTAGCAGCTCCAATCTTCCTAAATCATTGTGGGCTGAAACACTTAAGACAGCAGTGTATATATTAAACCGAGTTCCAACCAAGGCTGTTTCTAAAACGCCATTTGAATTATGGAAAGGTTGGAAACCGAGTTTACGACATATGCGCGTTTGTGGATGCCCGTCTGAGGTGAGAATTTATAATCCATAAGAGAAGAAACTAGACCTAAGGACCATTAGTGGGTATTTCATTGGATATGCTGAAAGGTCTAAAGGTTATAGATTTTATTGTCCATCTCACAGTACTAGGATTGTGGAATCAAGAAATGCAAAGTTTCTTGAGAATGACTTGATCAGTGGGAGCGATCAAACCAGGAACATAGTTCTGAGAATGATCATTCAGAATCTCAACCTTCCACTTCAAGTGATAGATTGGTTATTGTTTACAACACCCCTCAAGTACCAACTGGTGTTGAACTACCAATCATTGATGTTCCACAAGTTGCTGACGACACTCTAGTAGATCAGGTAGTTCAAGAGTTGCCAACAACTTTTGAACAACCAGTTGAACCACATACTACTTCTCAGGAAGATGATGGTGCAACATTAAGAAGATCTGTTAGAGCAAGAAGATCAGCAATTCCTAGTGATTATGTTGTGTATCTGCAAGAATCTGACTATAACATTGGAGCCGAAAATGATCCCGAGTTATTTTCACAAGCCATGAGTTGCAAAGAATCAGAATTATGGTACAATGCCATGAAGGAAGAGTTGAATTCCATGAAGAGTAACGAAGTCTAGGATCTTGTTGAGTTGCCTAATGGTGTAAAAGCCATTGGATGTAAATGGGTCTTTAAAACCAAAAGAGACTCATTAGGCAACATTGAGAGATACAAGGCAAGACTCGTTGCTAAGGGATTCACTCAGAAAGAAGGAATTGATTACACGGAGACTTTCTCTCCCGTATCTAAGAAAGATTCCTTGCGTGTTATTTTGGCATTAGTAGCCCATTTTGACTTAGAATTACAACAAATGGATGTGAAAACAGCATTTCTCAATGGAGATCTAGAGGAGGAGGTTTACATGAAACAGCCTGAAGGATTCCCCTCTAGTGATGATGAGCAATTGGTTTGCAAGCTCAAGAAATCCATATACGGTTTAAAACAAGCATCTCGCCAATGGTATTTGAAATTTCATAATGTAATTTCTTCATTCGGTTTTGTAGAAAACGTTATGGATCAATGTATATACCAGAAGGTCAGTGGGAGTAAAATATGTTTTCTTGTTTTATATGTGGATGACATTTTGCTAGCAACCAATGATAAGGGTTTGCTGCATGAAGTGAAACAATTCCTCTCTAAAAATTTTGATATGAAGGATATGGGTGAGGCATCTTATGTCATTGGCATTAAGATCCATAGAGACAGATTTCGAGGAATCTTGGGTCTATCTCAGGAAACCTATATTAATAAATTTTTGGAGAGATATCGGATGAATGATTGTTCACCAAGTGTAGCTCCCATTGTGAATGGTGATAGGTTCAATTTGAATTAATGCCCAAAGAATGACCTTGAAAGAGAACAAATGAAGAACATTCCATATGCTTCTGCTGTCGGAAGCCTAATATATGCTAAGGTCTGTACAAGACCTGACATTGCATTTGCTGTGGGAATGTTGGGACGATATCAGAGTAATCCAGGTTTAGACCACTGGAGAGCTGCAAAGAAAGTAATGAGGTACCTTCAAGGGACCAAAGAATACATGCTTATGTATAGACGAACGGACAATCTGGAAGTAATTGGCTACTCAGATTCTGACTTTGCTGGCTGTGTTGATTCACGCAAATCAACATCAGGATACATATTTTTGATGGCCGGTGGAGCTATATCATGGAGGAGTGCCAAGCAGACTTTGACTGCCACTTCTACTATGGAAGCCGAGTTCGTCTCTTGTTTTGAGGCTACTTCACATGGTGTATGGCTTAAGAGTTTCATTTCTGGGCTTAGAATTATGGATTCAATCTCTAGGCCATTGAGAATGTATTGCGACAATTCAGCTGCTGTTTTTATGGCTAAGAACAACAAAAGTGGGAGTCGGAGTAAACACATCGACATTAAATATTTAGCCATAAGGGAACGTGTTAAAGAAAATAAAGTGGTCATTGAGCACGTAAGCACTGAACTAATGATCGCTGATCCTTTGACTAAGGGCATGCCACCGTTGAAATTCAAGGATCATATAGTGAATATGGGACTTGGTTCCATTATGTAGTTTTTCATTGTATGAACAATGTTATTTTTAATGAAATTCTTAATCATTTTGATGTTCTTTTCTCATATTAATGTGCACCTTAATTTATTTTTGAGAAAATTCATCTGTATTGGACCAAGAATAAACATAGGGTTTATTCATTAAGAAATTGTTCCCACATAAATTATAAAGAATGAATACATAGTAATACATGGAAGGTAATACTCGTCATTAGAGGACCTATCGCCATGATTCATGTATTTATTACTTAAATGAAGATTATTGATGGGTTTAAGATGAAATCTTAAACTAGGAGTGTGGACCAAGTGGGAGAATGTTGACCGATTCTCATGCAAGTGAATAAATTGACCGATTCTTGCTCATGAAGACGTTCGTGAGTGGGAGTCTATCATCTTAAGAGTCCTTTAAGTGGTCCAACACTCCTCTATCAATTTAAATTGATCCCATGAAAATAGGATCACGTGGGACACGTAAACACCGAAATTTGATGGGAATTTCGGCTATAAATACATGTGTTTGGTCCCCAAACTCATTCACTCAATTCCCTTCGGTAATACACCATCTAAATAGAGTAGAGAAGAGTTTGGAAGAGCCAAACACAGTGAGAACCGAAACTTTTACAGTGAATTGCATCAATGGCTGGAGGTAAGATTTCTTGGCGTTAAACCCTTTAATTCTCATTTCTAAAGTGTTATTCCGTATTAGAGAATTTTATTTAAGTCTAACATCTTCCTCTTACATGAAATGGCTATTGAATAGATTTTTTTTTTTCAAGTGCACTATGTGGTTTTGGTGGATTTTTCCCGTGCATCGTCGTGTTTGTTGTAGTGCTGTGATTACGTCGTTCTACTCGGTTTCTCATAACCGTTGAGCCTCCAACCGTAAGTTATTCACTTAGTTGGACAATTTTTCTCTCTTGAATAAACAAAATTCTGACTTTCTCACTGAATCACAGGAAATTATTTTCATCTCTAGATAGTGTTGCGTTGCTCCCTTCTTTCACCGATCACCATACGACGCTAGGTATAAGAGATATTGTTGTAAACTTTCTTAGTCACCTGTTTACGTGTGTAAGAAGAATAGAATTTGATTTGTTAGATTTGTGCTTTAGAAATAAATAGTAGTGAGTCTCGTTGGGTGCCGATTAACATTTAGAACTGTTGGATTTTCTTTTTGTGGGTTGTGAATGGAGAAAAATGTTTAGTGTGTAGTGCTGTTTTGGTGGAGTTGTTGTGTTTGATTGGAGTTATGGGCTGCTAAATTGGGTTTGATGTATTGATTATTTGAGTGGAGGTTGGTTCGGTGGGTGTTTAGACCAATATTGAAATTAGTATATGCTATTTTGGGTTGAAGTTTGGGCTATCCAAGTGATTAGATGGCTGTTTGAGTTGAGTTAAATTTGCTGAAATATGGTTTAGAATTTGGGTCTTAATTGTTTTGATTGAAATTGTGTGGTTGGTCTTTAATACTTAGTTTATATATATTATTTTTATGAATAGGTGACGAGACTAATAGAGATCGTTTTCAAGGCATAGATAATACGCTGCAGAAGTCAAGTAAGTGGAATTCCTATACTAGACTTTATACAAGTTATTAAGACTGGGGTTGACTTTCTGAAAACTTTGCATATTTTGTGATGAAATGAGTACTTGGGAAAAACCAACATCGGTCGCTTATTTGCATTACTCATGAAATCTGTACGAAAAAAGAAAAATATTTTCTGACATGCATTGTGTAAACATGAGCTAAATTTTGTCATGTTGTCTCTGAAATCTGAAAAAGAGCGATATTGAGAATCTGAAAATTTGTGCATTGATTTAGAAAGATGCTCCGACTTTTGTTTTCAGTATGTGAGAATGATCTGATTATGTTTTGGTACTCTGTTTTACTTTGATATGGCATCTGAAAACTTTTGGCATGGTGTACTGATTTTGTATCTGACTCTGTCTCTGCTTTGCTCTATTATGCTCTACTCTGTTTGGGTTGGTACCAACTTCTGTCTCTGAGTGCACCCACTTTGGAAACAGAGTGATTTTATTGTGGTCTTTCCTGTGTATACACTTGGGGCTCCGAGAAGAATAAAGGAAATATTTCACCTCTGTCTCTGCCTGGTTTGGCGACCGGGGTTAACACAACCCTACCACGGGGGTGAAACATGGTATCTGCTTTATGAGATGCACTATTTGATGTGATGATGATGCTCAGTTTATGTTATGCCAAAGTACTCTGTGTTTTACTTGTCTTAAAATCATCGCTCTGTTACTTTTGAAAACATGTTTTATTCTGCATGATAACTTTGAAAAATATTTTGTTCTGCATTCTGTACTTTGTAAATGCTCATGTTTGCACGCTAGCATATGTCCTATGCTTACTAAATTGTTGATGACTCACCCCCCTTATCTTCATAATATTTTCAGATGATGTGGAGAGTCCAACTGAGGACCTGGATTAGGAATGATGAGTATGATTAAGCTGAGGAGAGGATGTTAAAAGAATGAGTTCTGATGTATTTTAGATTTGATGTCTTTTAGATCTAATTATGTTTTTGATTTAGTAGGACTTATGGAATTATCAGTTTGACATGTTATGACTATTGGAAGATTGTGGACCCCTTGGGTTATTATTATTGCAGTAATGACTTTGCGGAGTTTTTAAGATGTTTATTTAGAAGATATGAGATTGATTTTGCTTACGAAGTTTTTGGAGATTTGTTTTAGATGTGTTGGGAGACATGTTTATAAGTGACAGACAGTAATTCTCCAACCCACCCGGGTATGGGGCGTTACGTCCTTAATCGAACCCAAAGCCTCGTTCAACTCCAATGCTTCCTTAATTCTTGCCTCTCTCAATAAACCCCGATATTGAGGTAAGGATGTGCCACAGGGTTGTGCTTGAGGCGGGTGAGAGAGAGAATCGATGAGAACGGAAAGAGAGAGAGATTTTGGAGTATTTAATTTTGATAGCTAATATTCTTTTAAATACTTTTGGGAGTATTTAATTTTGTCTAATACTTTTTTATGAAATTGTCATAGAAATTCACTATGAATAATGCAAACCAGCTAATAAGTTTTTCTTAAACAATTTATATATAACCTAATTATATAGACCCAAGCACTCTTTAGAAAACTATTTTTCTTTTACAACTGATTGTAAAATTGAACGTAAAATAATTGCGTCGGTATCATTATCCTTATGAAAAGAAATTATACAAAATTGATGACAGATATTGTAAGACCTGTTAGGAATTTGGACCTCCTAAATTCCACCCCTAAGATCCACCCTTTGGTGAAATATGAAGAAAAAGAGAGAAATAATAACAACACAAGAATTTACGTGGAAACTTCCAAAACAGAAGAAAAAACCACCAGACCCAGAGAAGAAAATACACTATATA
This sequence comes from Juglans regia, assembly GCF_001411555.2. NCBI lineage: Eukaryota > Viridiplantae > Streptophyta > Magnoliopsida > Fagales > Juglandaceae > Juglans > Juglans regia. The sequence goes on along the minus strand of NC_049904.1, from coordinate 18,278,640 downwards.
AAAAATTATTACAATCACACAATTTTTCTCCTCACTCCAAATGACACCCACGAAGCTTCCCCACTAGCAAAACATTAACTCTCACATCTTTCCCTTTTACAAAAAAAGGCTAATAGAGGAATTTTACTAGAGTCACAAGTTACTAAATAAGTTTATGATTTGGTGTAATTAACTAAGAGGCCAAGCACCCTATTTATAGGCCTTGAGGGCTGCTCCTTACTTTTCACCCACCGGTGTGGGACTCAAAAAGAGCAAACCCAACAAGACCTAGCCCACTGTCAGGCCCAGGCCCGTGAAACATCTCCAGATTTAACGTCACGCAGTGTCACGTCCACCTTCCATTTTCATGCATGCCGTTCATGAAAATTAGGAATCTCTTCTAGTTTATACAAATCGTAATAAACTAGACTGAAGAACAGGTTATATAAATTTGAAGTTCTCCTCTCTCTCTCTCTCTCTCACTCTGTATATATATATATATATATATATATATATATGTTTGTGTATCTACTTCATTTATTCTTATCTTGGCTCTACATGTAGAAAACTCTTGTGAAGATCGTTGACGTCCAAAAGGTAGATCATGATAATGAAAATGAGCTACTTATGAGAGTGAAAGAACAACCAATAGTATGTTGTTTAATAGTGACCAAAGCATTACAAGAACTTAAAGGAGGAAGTATTATCAATTTTTAATTGGGCATACATACTAATAATAGTATAATTATTCTTACTTACCTTTTTTTATGTTACCGTTTGATAGGGTATATATGAAGGATCCGATGAACTCGATTTAATTCTCCAAGGAAAAGAGAAAGCTTATCAACATGCAATCCTTATAAAAAATACTAGATCATAAAAAACTCCTATGGCAAAGATTGGAGAGTGCAATGGATATGCCAGAATTGCTCGTAAGTCTAGTCTTACAAAAGGCAGGCCTAACTTGATTTTCCGAACCTGCTACCCAATAGTACCTAAATTATAGCATCTAAATTAATAAGTATATCAAACTTTTAATGCATTTGCATATGAGATAGCTTAACTTAGAATTTCATATCATTGTCGACATCTTATGATACAAAAACTTTCCATTCTTAATATGAGGAAATTGAAAAGATTAGAATGGCTACAAATAGCTCTAGATTGGATGCATCCCCGAAGGTGATAAAAGGTTACATTGTCAAATAGCTTATCTACCTTAATTAAGCCTATTGACAATGTCTGCATGGACTCACCAGATACCAAATGACAGAAAAAAATGCTTACAAGATAGGGAATGCGCTTGGAACTTTCCTAGGAGTGGAACCAAGAGAAATTCATCAGAATAAAGGTGGATTTAGACATCACTAAACCTCTGAAGCAAGGACTATGGGAACCAAGAGAAAACAATTTTAACACATGGGTTTCGTTTAAATACGAACGTCTTTCTGATTTTTGTTATGCTTGTGGAAAGATCAAGCACTCACAAATTTTTTGCAGTTCTCTAAAGTCTAACATAGAACAAATGCCATTTAGGCCTTGGCTACTAGCAGAATCCCCTATTTTCATGGGAGTCAATCCTATTCACCGAGGTCAAGAAAATGTTCCTAGAATCTCCATGGATTTTTCTCCAGAAGAAGAAATGACTCAAGAAAGAAGGAACCTTCCAGACATCGAAATGCTGGAAAATAGAGGTTTTGGTTCGTCGACCTTTATTCTACCAATGTTCCCTTCAAACAAACAACCAACAGATGATTTAATGGGAAAAGGGAAAGTTGTTATCAATGAAGAAGACTTCTCTGTAAGAGGAAATTCGTTCGTTAGAGGGAAACTAGAAAATAATTGGGATTTCCATCGAACTGACAATCAGACTCTTCTCAAAGACTACTCACCCAAACCTCCGATTAGAGTTATTTCTCCCTAGGAGCTTATTTCTAGCAAAAACCCAAACGAGTATCACTTAACTCTCAAATAGATGCAAGCGGCAAACACAGTGGAATCTCCAAAGGCATTTTAGTGGAAAACCCAATGAAAATACAACTCACCTCCCAGATTTTGACAAGGTAGAGGGAATCCAAGCCAAATCTATCGTTCCCAGCCCCTTACAGCAGCGTATTCAGCGGAGTTCATAGTGGCATCTTTCGTGACGCTTACAGTGTTATCCTCTGGGATGCCCACAGCGGAGCCCTCAGCAACGCTCATAGCGGCGACCTCAGTGATGCTTACAGTAGTTTCATAGCTAGTGAAGTCCCTCTGGATTGGATGGTGAGGATGGCCCCATCGACTGTAGTCTACAGTGGCCCTCCCAACAACTGAAAATCTCTCATTCACTCTGGGTGTTAACTCCTATCCACCAAACCCCATCAATCACTCAAGAGATACAGGGTACTAAATCAATCTCTCAACAGGTCCTCTGCAGTAATCTCACAGGGATGGGCTCGACGAATTTTATTTTCTCTCTTTCTATAAACACTAAAGAATGGGTCTCCAGCTGGTTGAAGACAAATGCCGATGTTTTTATGCGAACTAAACTGACTGGCATCTCATTGGTGGGAAGCAATAATTCACAATAGATTCCAACTAGTATCTCTCTATAGGGCCCATGAGAGAAGGCAAAGAGTTTGAAAAGCCCACTAGAAGGTATGACCCATAATAATAAATGGAAGTCTAGCCCCCCTTTTAATGCTTCAAGCCCGTTGGATCCAAAACCAAAGCAATTAGACTTTGTTCCTTCAATTACTTATCACCCAGTTGTCCTAAGTCCTCACTCGGCAGACTCAAGGCCCAATATACGTTTGGAAGAGTCTTCGCTACAAGTCAGTTCTCAAGCAGGTGCCTAGGAAAATAGAACTTCACTAATCCCCAACAAAAGGGCGGCACCTTTATCAGACAAAGGCTCTAATCCTCCAAGAATAAAAGTGCAAAAAACACTTGAGGTTGATAACCCACGGACAAGTGCTGGAGATGAGGAAAAAGAAGCATTTCACATCAATATGTCAATTTCTTACAGGGGGCCCAACACGTCCGATCTTCTCCCCCAGTTATAATCTAATCGAGTACAAATAGGCATCAAAATGAAATAAAGATGGAAAAAGATAGACATGAATGGTACAAAATAATGTATACCTTTCTCAAGAAGATGGGAAAGAAAGAGTTTAGAATAAAAGAAACATCCAGCAGTGCTATGAGCAACAAAGGATAATAGGACAGTAATCTAGTGTATCTTTAAATAAATTTAACCCAACATAAATTATCAACAAAGTTAGAAGAAGTTAGAAGGTCTACAACTCTTTTATGACTACTCCATGAGAAATTGCTCTCTCTCTCTCTAATGAGCTATCGTTTCCCTTTTTTCGTTACTCCTCGCTGGAAATAGCTATTATTTTTCCCCCATTTTCTTTCTCTTCATTGTTTTCCCTCCTCTTCTTATCTTCTTCCTTATCTCGTGATGGTTGTCAGTAAGTTTTTCATTGATTCCAAGTCTTTCTTCTTTCATAGTGTAGACAACAAGTGGTGGAAAATCACTGAGAAAAGTCGCAAGGTTACTAAGTTTGTTACGGTGGATGTTTATGCTGTGGAATGGTTGGCCTCTATAGTGTCTGCCTATGGTGCGCCAGTTGATCCGTCAATGATCTATAAGTCCAGATGAATTGGAAATCAGGTGTTGATTGCCCAACGCTGCAACAACAAACTTGGATGTTTTATGTCGCTGTCTGAATATGGAAAAGAGGTGAGGTGTGGTTTTATCGCCGTCCCGAAAGGATTGAAGGGTGAGGGATGGAGGTGTTTTGCTGCAATGTTGAGAGGGGCTAGCTCCAAGTCAAGTCCTCCATTTCAGGAGTGGAAAACAGGGTAGGTTTTCAAAGGAACTCCTCCTTTTCTTGAGCACAAGCAGTGTTGGGTATGAAGAAGTCCTTTACGGATGTAGTTAAGAAGCCGCTCCCTTCTTCTGATTCTTATGGTTGCGTGAGGGGTAAATGGACTGTCTTTGGGGCAGATGGTGGGAAGGTGGTCTAGACGAAATTCAATTCTCCCAAGTATGACGCTTGTGTTTCCAAGGGTGACATGTCAGGGGCTGGAGAGGGTATGTCTTTGTTGTCCATGCAGAACACATTATTGGACATGAGGGGTAAAATCGATTTTATGTTAAGTTGGGTGAAAATGGGCCTAGGCTCGAAGAAGGGTAAGCAAATGACTGGATCGGGCAGGGCCTAGCTAAAAGCTCCTTACGCGTTTGGTGAGAGAAGCACGTATTAGGCCTGTTTTGGGGCCAAAAGGCGTCGTGAGAAGCCACCACCTGCAGTGCCTACCGTTGACTTACAGCCACCAGGGTCAGCATAGAGCTCGCCAAAGGTGCTAGTTGATCCCTCGGAGAGTGCGATGGTGCCAGAAAAGCTGTCCAAATTGAAGGGGGAATTTCTGTCCAGTTTTGAGTCTTGGATAGTGGTGGAGGAGTAGATAGTTGCCCTATCAATGTCTCTGATCCCATATGCGTTTGCATTCGGTAGACCATCTTACGTTGGTTATTGCTTTATTTCGTACAGGGAAGGAAATTGGGGACTCTCCAGAAGTGATGCTTAATTCAAAAATGGTGCAACTGGGTGTAGATGGGGAGGGTTTTGGTGTTTCAAACCTGCAATTGGTTTTATGTGAAGGGGATTGTCCTAGTGGGAGCCCAAATCCTATATGTGCTCTTCCCCCCTCATGTGTTGTGTTAGATTTGGTTCTTAAAAACGTAGAGGAGCTACATGCCTGTGTTGGGATTTCCGGTGTTGGCTTTGAAGAACAATTCAAGGCACTTTTTATAGCCATTGAATCTGGATGTTCCTCGGTTTTAAAACCTAATTCTAAAAAAGAAATGGAGCCAAGGAGACTAGAATGCTCTAGAAATTATGATATCAAGGAGGGGAGTGGAGGAAGGGACAAATTGAAAGGGAGGGGATCTCACCTTTTTCATGAAGCCTAAAATTCTTACTTGGAATGTTAGGGGTCTTAATGATTCTAACAAACGTCCTCGAATCAAGTCTTTGTTACATAATTGGGAAGTTGACATATTTTGCTTACATGAAATGAAGTTACACTTCATCGATAGATGTTTAATTCATGGCTTGTGGGGCTGTCCCTTTGTGAGTTGGGCTTATTTGGCATCTTCGGGAACTTCGGAAGGCGTCCTTTTGAAGTGGGACACAAGGGTGGTAGATTTTGCAGGAATGCGTTGGCAATTTTACTGTAGCATGTTTTTTTTTTTAAATGTTGAGGATAGATGGGAGTGGGACTATGCGGGCGTCAATGGTCCAAATTTAGATAGAGAAAGGAGCCTATTGTGGGATGAATTAGCATGTTTGTACTCTCTTTGGGACATTCCGTGGTGTATGAGTGGTGATTTCAACATTACTCGGTTCCTTAATGAATGTTCAAGAAATTCTAGCTCTTCCTAAGCTATGAAACATTTTTTTAATTCATTTTTTTTTTGGATCTTGTAAATCTTCCTGTTGTGGGGGGCATCTCTACTTGGTCTAATGGTCGTGGCTGGTCAAGATTGGATCGCTTTCTTGTTTCCCCATCTTAGGAGGCACATTATCAAGAGGTAAATGTCAAAAGAGATTGTTCCAGGTATGTTCAGACCATTTTCCTATCTTACTGGACAGTGGTGGCATTCATGGGGATCGGAGGTATTTTAAATTTGAAAATATGTGGTTGGAAATTGATGGCTTTGCTGATTAGGTTAGCAGCTGGTGGGCATCTTACCAGTTCACAGGTACTCCTAGCTTAATTCTTGCTAGTAAGCTCAAAGCTTTGAAATTTAATTTAATGGAGTGGAGCACAACAGTTTTTGGGAATATCAATCGCCAAAAAAATTTTCTTTTGGAGGGCTTATAGGTTTTGGAGTGTTGGGAAGAAGACAGGGTCCTTTCTGATAAGGCTTTTTTAAGGAAAAAAATCTGCAGTGGCAGACCTTGAGAGAGTATTATTGATGGAGAAGATTTCTTTGCGGCAAAAGTTTAGATCCCTTTGGTTGAGAGAAGGGGATAATTTTTTCATAAAATGGCAACCCACATCGTAGGAACAATGCCATTGAGATGCTTCATTCCGATGGATGTGCAATCTCCTCTCCTCCTGAAATTCAGGACATTATAGTGCATTATTATGAAGATCTTCTCTTTGATTGATTTCTTGGAGGCCTAAGCTTGATAGGATGATTTTTTACTCTCTTGATCTACTTAGTGCGAGTTGGTTGGAGAGACCCTTTGATGAAGATGAGGTTTTTCAGGAGGATAGTGGGATGGTCAAAGATAAAGCTTCTGGACTGGATGGTTTTTCTATGGCCTTCTTCCAAGTTTGCTAGGATATTGTGAAGGAATATGTGATGCGGGTTTTTCAGAAGTTTTTTCTCTTTTAAAAAGTGTGAAAAATCTCTTAATGCCATCTTCATTGCACTTATTCTTTGGAAACCTAGGGCCTTCGAACTCAAGTATTTTCGACCAAGTAGTCTTGTGAGTGGAATTTATAAGATAATATTGAAGGTGCTTGCTAATCGTCTCTAAGCCCTAAAATGCCTTTGCTCGGGGTAGACAAATCCTTGACTCGGTGCTTATTGCTAATGAATACATTGACAGTTAGCTGAGGAAGGGCACTCTCGGTGTCCTTTGTAAGCTAGATATGGAAAAGACTTTGGATCGTGTGAATTGGGACTTCCTATTCAATATGCTTGAGAGATACGAGCTTGGGGCTAGGTGGTATTCATGGATTCGACATTGTGTTTCTACTCCCCAATTCTCGGTTTTGGCCAATGGTAATTTTGCTGGTTTCTTTCATAGTTCGCGTCAATTGAGACAGGGGAACCCTTATCTCACTTCCTTTTTATCATTGTCATGGAGGCATTGGGTCGGATGGTGCCGGCTGCTGTGAGGGAGGGATATCTATCGGGATTATCAGTTAGTAATGACACTTATGGGCCTATTACTCTTTCACATCTTCTTTTTGCAGATGACACCATCATCTTTTGTGATGCGGATTTTGGCATATTCAAGCCTTAAGGGTTGTACTATAATGCTTTGAAGTTGTTTCGAGACTTAAGGTGAATCTGGGCAGGTCCGAGTTGATTTCAATGGGGGAGGTGCGTAACGTCAATAGTTTGGCAAGATTGTTGGGATGTAAGATTGCCTCTCTTCACATGAAATATTTGGGACTTCCATGGCGGGTGCCTTTTAAGGCTCGTGTTATTTGGGATGGGGTCGTTGAAAAATTTGAGATAAGATTGGCTAGTTGGAAGCGTCTTTACTTATCTAAGGGGTAGACTCACTCTTCGGAAGAGTACTCACCCTAATCTCCTTACTTTATTATCTATCATTGTTTCCACTGCCCGCGGGAGTGGTAAATCAGATTTAGAAGTTGTTTCTGGCTTTCTTTTGGATGGTATGGGCGAAGCTACTAAGTTCCATCTCATTAGTTGGAATAACGTTTGTACTCCCATTTCAATAGGAGGGTTAGGTGCTCATTATTGTGTAAGTGGCTACCGAGATATCAATTGGAAGGGTAGTTGGTTTGGAGAGAGATAATCAATTGAAGTATGGTAGTGCATTTGGACGGGGGGTTGGTGCTCTAACGCCATTCAGGGACTTATGGTGTGGGGCTTTGTAAGTTCATTAGAAAGGGTTGGGGGAGTTTTGTTAGTCATGTGAATTTTGCTGTTGGCGAGGGAGCTAGGATCCATTTCTGGTTTGACATATGGTGTCGTGAGTGGGCTCTCTATAGTATGTTTCCAGCTATTTATAGATTGGCTTCTGATACGTTTGTTTATGTTTTAGATCTGATTTATTGCCCTAATGGTGTGATTCAATGGGATATTTATTTAACTTGAGCAGCTCAAGATTGGGAAATAGTCATTTATACTCACTAAGGATTAATGGTAATGCCATATAGAATGTTATGGACAATAAGGGGAGCAAAAAATTCATTGTTCACTTGTATTATAAGCTTTTGTCTTTTTAGGGCAATCCTTCCTTTCCTTGAAAGAGTAGTTGAAGGTCTCACGTGCCTTCTAAGGTGACTTTTTTCATTTGGACAACTTCCCTTGGAAAAACCAGGATGCTCGACAATTTAAGGAAGCAAGGTATCATTGTTTTGGAGTGTTGTTGCATGTGAAAAAAGAATGAGAAAACAATGGATCATCTCCTTCTGCATTGTGTGGTGGCAAGGGCTATGTGGAATGGTGTTTTTCACAAAGTTGGTCTGGATTGAGTGATGCCGTCAAGAGTATTGAATGTCTAAATATAGCTAGCACATAGTTCATTGATGTTTAAAGATCATGAAATAAAGAGACGTGATAAGAGTGGATACTTGGGTCTAAAACGGGTAACTGGTACGTACGAGATTGTTGAGAAGCTCATATCTAGTGATCCTTGCAAAAGACATATGTTGAGATACACCTTTAAGACTCTATGTGAATAGTTTATGAATAGTAGTGAATTATTTTTTAATAATAATAAAATTGTGTTTAGATGAGAAATCTTAATGGTAGCAGTAGAAGAGGCAATCCTTTTGAAGTCCAATACAAGTACCAACAACAACTTCCTATCTGTCAAAGGCCATTACAATAGCAAGTCAGAATGCAAGACCAAGATACGATTGAGGGCTGAGAGGGATCACGATAAATTTCACCAAACCCTCCTATTAACATAAATGAATCTTCTATTCAAGAAATTTCCAATACAGGAAACCAGAACCTCAAACAAATTGTTCATGGAGGTCAAGTAACCAATGCTGATGAATTTCAGTAGAGTCAACCCAAGGTTGTAAGTCAGCACAATCTTCTACAAGAGCCACTTGGTATTGCTTTGTCCCCTTTTGTAGACAAGCCAACAAGTCTGTTAACGGCAACTCCCAAAATAGGCCAAAACTCTTATCTAGGAAGCCAAACTTCAACCTTTGCTACTTTGAGCCAAGTAAATGTCATGCATCACATTAATAGGCACCACATAGAGCATACTGAATCCAATCAATCTTGGAAGAATTTAATTCAGCCCCCTTTCTCTTACTCTTGTCAGACGCCACCTCTTCACTTGCCAAAAGGCACAAAATCTAAATAGAGTCCCTCCATCTTCCACGACATCATTGCCCAATTTGATCATCTCAATGGATGAACACTTGCTCACAAGCCTACTCTATCCCTATTAGTTAGTCCATCTGGAAAAACTTGTGTGGCTCTTACAAAAACTGCTAGTGGAGACTTCCTGTTTAAAGGTACCACTGAACCCACAACCAAACTTTGTCTTTCTAACTCCACAACCAATTCTGTCCAAAACATGGAACCATCCTCATCTTCGGATAAGAAGCAAAGGAACAACATGGACATTATTCCTCTAGAAATCCTTGCACCTATTGATATCACACCTCTTTTTACCATCCCACTAGGCACTAAAAGTTTCATTCCCTTTGAACAAGATCTGTTTGAGTCACCACCAAAACCATTACCATGCCCATCCACTGAATCATTTCTTCTAAAAAGGGGTTCTTGAACTCACCTGAGAGAGATCTACCACCAAAAAAACAAAAAGAGAACACTCTTTTGGAATATTAGAGTTTGGCATCCCTGCTGAGATGGAAGCAACCTTCACAGTTGGAGCTAGAGGAGCAAGTAGCATGGAGGAAGACCCTCCCTTATCATCATTCATGACAAAAGTCAAGTAGAAGGGAACCTAAAGAAGAACTAGGAAAACCAGAATGCAGTATTCTTCATATCAGAAGTCATATGCAACAAGAGTAGGTAGCAATACCCCACAAACAAACCATGTCCTTTTATCTTCCACAATCCAAATGGCTGAGGCGACAGAGCCTGATCTGCTCCACAAACAGGAATAAGAGTTCTATCTGGGAACTACAGAGGCATAGCCCGACCTGCTGCAAGGAGAATTCTAAGGGCTCACATCAAGACTCATCATCTTGATATGGTTTTCTTATCTAAGACACTTTTGAATGATGCTAAGACTAATTCTTGTTAATAATTTAGGATTTTTTTTTCTTTGCATGTCCGATGCCAAGGTAGGAAGGTAGGGCTTTTGGTAATGTAATGCCCTGGTGTAGATATAGAACCAGTTTATATTTTCTGCAATATTATCTCTATGCTTGTGTATATTGATCCTACTAACATACCATAGTTACTTTTAATGGTTTATTGCCCTACTCATCATTTTCAAAAGCATAATTTTTGGGACCTATTGTATAAGATCAATCACACTTTCTCTGGCCCCATTTTAGCACTAGGAGATTTTAACCTTGTCCTCAATAGCTCAGAGAAGCTTGGAGGCAGGCCTTTTGCCTCTACTTCCTCATCTAGTGGCTTGAGAAATTTCATGGATGAGGGAAGTTTTGCTGGCTTAGATTACAATGGCCCTTGTTACACTTGGACCAACAATAGAATGGGCCAAGGTAACCTTAACGAGAGATTAGACAGAGCCATTGCTAATCCTCAATGGACTTTGCTCCATCCTTTTGCAAAGATCTTACATTTGCCCATTCACAATTCTGACCATTACCCCAATCCTCCTATCTCAAAAACAAACCCAAACAACCAAAGCCTTCAGATTTGAGGAGTTTTGGGCTAGGGACCATACTTGTAGTAATGAAGGCTTGGGACTCCAACCATAGGGGTAATCCTCCGTTTATTTTCATGCAAAGTTGAAAATGGTCAAAAGTGCTCTCAAAAGTTGGAACATTAGCCACTTTGGTCATATTTAGACTAGCATCAAGACCCTTTCCAACCTGCTGTCTCAAATTTAGTCTCAGGGTCCCTCTCATAATCTCTCCAATCAAGAGAACTCTATCAGAAATAGTCTCATTGAGCAGTTGAAAAGAGAAGAGATTTTGTGGAGACAAAATTCTCGAGTTTAGTGGCTCACAACCACTGACCTGAATACCAAATTCTTCTATACGTCCTCCACTATGAGAAGAAGAACAAATGAGATACACTATCTCAGAACTTCTAACAATTCTTGGGATTCAAATCCTCTCAATATTCAAATCCAGTTCCAAGGTCATTTCAAGAAAATCTTTCAAATCTCTTACCCAGATTGCCTTGATGACCTCTCTAATATGTTTCCTAATAAAATTAGTGAGGAGGATAACCTTATGCTACATAGGATTCCTTCTGATGAAGAGATCCTCTTATTCAATTATCATCAATGGTAAGCCTTAAGGCCAAAACTTCCCCAATAGAGGTATTAGACATGGAGACCCTATTTCCCCATTCCTTTTTATTTTAGGCAGTGAAGTTCTAACCAGACTTATCCTTAGGAAGGAGCATGTTAACAACATCACTGGTATTAGGATTAGTAGTTCTGGACCTACTTTATCCCATCTCCTCTTTGCTGATGATCTCATTCCTTTTAGTAGTGCTAATGTTAACACAACCAAAGCTTTCTTAGATTGCCTAGAGACCTATCTGTTCGGTCTGGTCAGAGGGTTAGTGCTTCGAAATCTTCTATTCAGTTCAGCAAAAACACTAGCATCAATGCCATTAGAGATATTAGGGACATTCTTAATTTTAGCCAAGCTCCTTCATGAATTAAGTACCTAGGCTTACCTCTTAACTTTGGTTCTCCTCAAAGACATCACTGCAATGAGATTTTGGATAGGATTAAGAGTAAGCTTTCTGGGTGGAAATCAAAGTTGCTCTCCCAAGCAAGGAGAACCATCCTCATTAAATTTGTATTTAGTGCCATTCCTGCTTACACCATGTCCACTACCTTACTGTCCAAGCATATGGCTAGGAAGATTTCCAAGCATATGGCTAGGAAGATTGATAAGTCTCTCATGAGATTTTGGTGGGGTTTTCATCTTGATAAGATTCATAACTACACCCCCATCGCTTGGAAGTCCATCTGTAAACCCAAATTTGATGGTGGTCATGGTATCAAGCTTGGTGCCAACTTCAACAAGGCTTTGATGAGTAAGTGTCTTTGGCATTTAATTAGTAATGAGACCAGCATTTGGAAAGATATGATCACTGAAATTACCCGAGTATCCCTATGTATTCACGAAAATATCCACTAATTTACTTGAACAAATTTGTTAGATCTCAATCTAGAAATTATTTAATCAAATGAACATATAAAGTAAATAAATAAATTGCATGACACAACGATTGGTGACGAAGGGAAACTCTTTAAATGTAAAACCTTACGAGGAAGGCAAATCCAAAAAAGTCAATTTTATTATTGAAAATCAAATTACAAGTAAGTTCTCAATTACAAAACTTTTGTTAATTGACTCTCTTACTTCACCAAACAAACGACCCATTTGTCTCTACCGTAGTAGCAGCTAGAACCTCTGATAATCTTCAAACATTGGCTTTTCTCCTGAAACTCCTGTGGCTGAAACTTGACTAATCAATTCTCCAACATGGAATACAATCACACTCTTTGAAAGAAACAATATGAAAATTCTCAAAGGAAATTTCTAACTAAAATATGCATTGGAAAGTGCTCTAGAAAATATCTAGATCTGAATCTTTACAGATCCTAACCAGTAGGATCCCTTAAATAAAAAATCTGAAAGCCGTTTTAGTTTCTGTAGGACTCCTCTGACTGATCAAATCTATCGCGAAGACGTCTCCTGATGAAATGCTGACATCTGCACTAAATCTTCTCTACAGTAATAGATTTCAATTTAAACTCTTCTCTGGATAAGTGCAGATTCCTTGGGACTCGATTTTCACACTTATGACTTATCTAAACAACCTTTAATACCTCCTAGATATTCTTAATATTGCTATAGATAAACTCAATAAATAATTTACATTCATAAAAAATTACAAACTTAATGATAATATAAACTCTATCATTTTAGTCACTTAATCTTATACAAACTTATCAACTTAGTCACCTAATCCTAACCAAAATCTTGCATCTACAATCTCCCCATTTGACGGATTGGTGACAACCTCTTGCATCTACATTCTCCTTCTTTGGCGGATTAGTGACAAAATAGACTTTAATGAATGTAATATAGGCCTGTCAAAACACAACTAGCAAACCAAGAAGCCGAGTAGAAATTCCAAGCAAATAATCAAGAAGAAAAAAAATAATGACATAGAATACTGACTAAAATTAGTACTATCAAAGTTCACACGATTTAAAGTCTAAACATGTTCTAGTCCAACATCAAAATTATGTCCAACAAAAATTAACTTAAATGAAATCAATCATCTAGTAAAAGTTTCTAAAGTAATTTTTGCAAACCAGAATTTAGTTCTTCCCCTCAATATTATAATTAGTTATCCCCCTCAATATTAAACTGTCTTAAACATACCAAAAAAAATCATTCAACTCCCCCTAAGCAAATTCATTAAACAACACGCTTACTCAAACTCCCCCTAAATTTCAGAACACAAAAAAATCAAAACTCTTCTCTCCACTCTCCCTTTTTGTCACTAAATTGACAAGAATCACAATATTTCCAATAATAGTATCCAACACTCACTGTATTTCCAATTATAGTTGCCATATGTGAATGACATGATGAACCACTCGGAAGTGTCTCAGTTTCCACAAGGACCAATCATTCTTATGTTCTTGATGTACAAGTAAGAAAACTAGATCAAATATGCACAAATACAGATTATGATATGGTTGAGGTATAAACACAAACACTTGGTGGGCATTTGATTAGAACCGAGATGTATAAGCACTTAACCCACAAAAATCAAGTCTTTATACATCAATAAATTATATTCATGTAATCCTATGTATAAATGCATACGCAATCCAACAACAATCCAAGTTCCAACTTCACGTATCAACTATTAACAACCTAATCTCCATATATATGCGTCAAACCCTAGAATTTGAGAAAGAGAGGGATTTGATTAAAGTACGCTTACTGTGATACTGAATCGTAGATGAAGATTATTTGGACTTAGTCGAAATCACGAAATAATTGTATGAGATTGATAGAGAAATTGTGACTATGGCTCGAGATGAGAGGAAGGTGTCATGAGTGTAAGTGAGAAGTAATATCGGGGGAGTTAGGGGAGTCAGTTTATGTTTGGTTATTTCGTGTGTTTATGTTTGGAAAAAATAATTTGAGTCACTTAAGTGATTAGCAACTGTGCACGTTCTATGTGCCTTAGAGTCACACTGGGACTTATGCCAATAAACCAGAAACCAAGTCCCAGACTTACTTCTGAATCACAAATACCCAACACTACCCAACCTCAAAAATAAAAAATATTGCATATATTTTATATTTTCATCACTTTATTTATTTTATATAAAATAAACAATAAATAAAAATAATAAAACAAAAATTAATCTTTATCTTATATATATAAAGAACTTGATGAAAATAACATGTCTAGATGCACCTCAATTCAAACATAGTGTCACTCACAAAAAATATAATAAAATACACTCTTATTTGCACCAATCACAATGAATATTCACACTTCATAAGATCATCAATGTCAAAGTTCATGTGAGTATGTGAGTGAGCAAATTTATATAGAAAAGTAACTCTTTATTTCTTTTTCTTTTCAATATATTTTTTATAATATTATTCATAAATATTTTCTTCTTATAGATGCTCCTAAGAAATTGTTACTCATTTCAAAAGTCAAATTTTATGCTAGGGCTTAAATACATGAGTATCTCCTTCAAATACTAGTTTGCACAACTTTTTTTTTTATGTTCATTTTTCTTAGTCATCTTTTTCCACAATGATTTGAGCATCGATTCTTTCTATAGGACTTAAGGAACAAATCCGTATAGGGTGTTTGTCTTTTTTCGCAATGATTCAACACAAACTTTTTCTATATGGATCAACCATTTGTATTTGGCAATGGGAGATCCCTTTATTATTGTACTAGATTCAACTAGTATTAGTCAATTCAAGGCATGAACTCCCTCTATAATGAGCATCTCAATAATAAATATAGATCTTAATTATAATGAACATACATATAAGTATCTCCTAGTGCTTGTAAATGAACTTTGTCAAGATGACTTATAAGGCTAGTATAGACAAAGTGGACTGCACAAAATAGAGAGATGCATAAGTTCTAGAGTTTATTATATGAGAACACAAGTGCTCAAACCTTGGCATAACAAGCATGCACTTCCTTTAAAAATTAGAAACAAACTAGAAAAACAATAATGTATTTTAAACTGAAAAACAAAAATATAAAACAAACTAAACAAAAATGCATGTTCTAGGCAAATGATATGCAAGGAATGCAAGAACATGCAAGTGGTCCTATTAATATGACACGGCATCTTCTTTGATCATCCACATTACTTTAAGTTTTGACCTATTCTTTCATCAACACCACTTTGTATGATCTTTTCTTTGTTGTAAAAACAAAATTCTGCTAGTTCACCAAACTTGATACTTATGAAGGTGATTTGTTGATTAATCTCATCAACTTGATTTTCTAGAGTTTTTCCCTTCATTTTTAACTTTCTTTCACCTTCATTTTTCTTCACTTTATTCGAGTTAAAGAAGTAATATAGACTTATATGGCCAACAACACTACGATGATGACAAGTAAGAATAAACTTACCTACATACTTACCTTTCTTCAGCCTTTTTGTGGTTGATTTTCCATGCAGAGTTTTTGAATAAACTGACTTCGATACAACATGATTTTGAGCATTTACACTTTGACTTCCTTTGACAAAAACAATACCTTTAGAAGTAGTGGCAATGGATGATGAGGCTTGATGTTCTTTGCCTTTGGAAGTTGTGTATCCTAGGCCAATTCTATCACAACTTGACTTCTGAAAGCTCAACATTTCTTCCAATTTCTGTGGTACAATATTTTGTTTGCACTCCTAAAAAATTTTTATTTCTCTTTTTAGTGCAGCCTTTTGATCATTTAACCTTGATACTTCAACACCAGAAATTTTCAACACTTCAGCAAGATTATTCTTTTCATTCTCCACAACTGTGAGTTTATTGTATAGCTTCTTGTTGAGTTTTTTCAGCATGACCACTTATTCACATAAATCATTATATATTTCATGTACACTCAGCTCATGGTCAACATCAACAATAGCTATATCCAAGTCACTATCATCAAATTTACTTTTAGATTTTGTTTGCACAATATCAGAAAAATCATTAACAACAATAGAAAAAGCCATAAAAGAATTTTCATCATCAAATGATGAACTTGAAGTTTTAGATTCTTAACTATCACAAAGTGTGACAATCAGTGCTTTCCCATTATTTTTCTTAAAGTTTGGACATTCAATTTTTATATGATCATATCCTAAGCATTCATGGCACTTTACTTTATCAATTTTTTCAGATTTTTCTTTTTCCCATTTTTCAAAATATATATATATTTTTTTTCAGGAAATTCTTTACCTTGTTTTTGCTTTCCACTAGCTTTCTTGTTAAACAAGAATTTTCTGAATTTCTTTGCAATGAGATCTATATCCTCATCGTTCAAATTTTCTTTATTAGAAAAATCATCTTGATCCTCTTTTACTATTTTTAAAATTTTCTTTATTAGAAAAATCATCTTGATCCTCTTTTACTATTTTTAAAGCAATGGAATTATTTTTTCTTGTTTGAGGAAGTGATGACTCATATGTTTGTAAGGAGCCGACCAGTTCTTCAACATTAAAAGCATCCAAATCCTTACTTTCCTCAATGACTGTAACCTTTGGGCAAAATCTTTCAAGCAATGACCTTAAAATCTTTCTCATGACCCTTGAATCCTCCATCTTCTCGCCAAGATTAAATCTGGAATTAACAATATTATTAAGTCTAGCATAAAAATCATTAAATCTCTCATCTTCTAGCATTTTAATCTGCTCAAATTTGGAGGTTAGCATTTGAAATTTCCAATTTTTTACAATTCTTGTGCCTTCATGTGTAACGTCCAAAATATCTCAACTTTCTTTGGCAATCTTACACATTAAGATGCTTTTAAATTCGTTGAGAGATGCAGCCATAAAAATAACGTTAAGTCCTTTGCTATTCCAATTGGAATTGGTCATCTGATCTCTAGTCCAAGCATCAAGAGATGTATCGGGCTTAATTCATCCTCGTTCAATTGCATACCACACACGTTCATCCAAAGACTTGAGGAAAGCCCTCATACGAACTTTCCAATAAGCATAGTTTTTCCGATTAAAGTGTGGCGGGACATATAACGACGATGACATGATCTATAGGGGCACGGATCACACTCAGATGAGTGAACCACGCTCTGATACCAATTGAAATTACCCAAGTACCCCTGTGTATTCACGAAAATATCCACCAATTCACTTGAACAAATTTGTTAGATCTCAAATTTGCAATTATTTAATCAAATGAACATATAAAGTAAATAAATAAATTGCATGACACAAGGATTGGTGATGAAGGGAAACCATTTAAATCAATTTTATTATTTGAAAATCAAATTAAAAGTAAGTTCTCAATTACAAAATCGTTATCAATTGACTCTCTTACTTGACCAAACAACCGATCCGTTTGTCTCTACCGCAGTAGCAACCAGAACTTCTGACTATTTTCAAACATTGGATTTTCTCCTAAAACTCCAGTGCCTGAAACTCGACCAATCAATTCTCCAACATAGAACACGATCATACTCTTTGAGAGAAACAACATGAAAATTTTCCAAGAAATTTTCTTACCAAAATATGCATTAGAAATTGTTCTAGAAAATATCTAGATCTGAATCTCTACAGATCCAAACAAATAGGATCGCTTAAATAAACAATCTGAAAGTAGTTTTAGTTTCAGTAGGACTCTACTAACGGATTGAATTTGTCGTGAAGAAATCTCCTGACGGAATGCTGACATCTGCACTAAATCTTCTCTACAGTAACAAATTTCAGTCCAACCTCTTTTCTGGATAAGTGCATATTTCCTGGGACTTAATTTTTACACTTATGACTTATCTAAACAACCTCTAGATAAATTTAATATTATTATAGATAAATTCAATAAATAATTTACATTCATCCAAAATTACAAACTTCATGATAAGTTAAACTTTATCATTTTAGCCACTTAATCCTAGCCAAAATCTTGCATCTACAATCACCCATAAGTACTTGAGGAATAGTAGCTGGAATTGTATTCAAGCTAAAATGACTGATTCCAAATTCAGGAAAAGTCTTGTCAAGCAAAAAGGCTACATCATTTCCAGTTTGTGTTTTCAGATCAACAATGGGGTCAGCACTAAGGCTTGGTCTGATCCTTGGATACGTAGTTTACCTACCAGACTCCCTTCTCCTAGATCCATGGACACTAGGACTGACCCCCTTCTCAAGGTCTCGGAGCTTGTTCTGGAGGAACCCAGGAGATGGAATTCCCTCCTCCTCCATACTCTCTTTTCTTAGTCCTCTGTGGAAGCTATAGAAAACAACCATCTCTCTTATTACAACTATCCAAATCTGAGTGACATTCCTTGTTGGGTCCACCATTCTTCTGGTAAGTTTTCTATCAAATCAGCTTACACAACCATTGTTTGTAACCATTTTGAGCTCAATGACCTCCCCACTAGCCAATGCTGAAAAAAGTTCTGGTCTCTCAAAATCCAGGATCGACTTAAGCTCTTTCTTTGGAAAGTACTTAATGACATCCTTCCCACTTGACAATCTCTTGGTAATTGCCTTCATCTCCCTGAGGACCAACAATTCTACCCTATTCGCCATAAGGAAGTAGAGGATACCGCTGAGCTTTTTCTCAATTGTCCCTTTACACGAATTCTTTAGACACAGTCCCCTTGGCCGCAAGATGTTTCAACTTTTAATCCTCTAGGTATTAAGAATTGGGTCAGAACAGTTCTCTATCCTAGTGCCAACCTCAATCTTTCTGATTCTGATGCTCATGATTTCCAACTCTTTGCTATGATTGCCTTGGACAACATTTGGTTTAATCGAAACCAAAAGATCCACAATGGTAATTCCTTAAATATTGAGCAGTTTTTAAACAAGACTATTGACATATATCAGGATCACTGTAAAGCTTGGGAATGGAAAGTTGATAACATGTTGTAAACCTGGAAACTACTTGAAACAGAAGATACTTACTCTATATCCTTTGATGTTGCAATAAGAGGGAATGTGAGTACTTTAGCAGCTATGTGCAAGTCTTGGTTAGGGGAGATCATTTTTGTGGTTACTAAATTCTTTGGCACCATTGATCCTAACTATGGAGAAGCTGTGACAGCCTTAATTGGAGTAAAAAAAGCTCCCCACAAAGGATTCAAAAGACTTGTCATAGGAGATTCGGTTAATGCCATAAATGGCCGTAATGACCCTCATTCTTCTAAGTGCCGGGAAGTTAGAAACATTGCAAGAGATACCAGATTTTTTCTCAAGATCTTGATGATTGGCTAGGTATGAAATTTATCCATCTCAAAATCGATATGCACACTCTTTTGCGCAATGGGCATATTCCAACAATTTGTTTGAAAACATCCCCTCATCAAAATTCCTCCTTGCCTCCTTAGCTTTCATATTGGCAAAGATCCCCCTTCCCGTTTTCCCTTGGGTTGTAATACTTTTTAAATTACTTTTAATCGCTTTCCTTTATTCTTTGAACGAAAATTCTTGAGGAAAAAAAAAAAAAAGCTCTAGATTGGATGCATCCCGGAAATTATAAACAGTTTCATTGTCAAATTGCACTACCATAAACCTATCTGGCAATCTATCCACGAACAATCATCGACTTTGTGAGATTCCATATTGCACAATTTTAACATATGGCAAGTTATTTTGTAAATTCACTTTCTATAGAAGTGGCAATATGTCTCAATTTTTTATTAATGAAATTAAATGTATAAATTATTACAAACTGGATCAATTAATAAACATTACCCAAAAAAATAACATGACGAAAGTTTCCAGAAACAAATCTCATCAAAAATAAAACCATATGCATGAGAGAGAGAGAGAGAGAGAGAGAGAGAGAGAGAGAGTAGTAAAAAGAGAGAAGGCACAAAGAACTCATCATTACCAATTATGTTCTCTCTTTTTTACTGAAGTTCCCTCTCCCACACAAGGAAAATAATCTCACTGACAAAAGCACGCTGCAGAATCTCACTTAACCAAGGTACCATTAGAGGCTTGAAGCAAAGGAGTTTTGAAAACAAAATTAAATAAGCAACATCAGGCCAACTTTAGAATGTCTAAATAAACACTAGAAGCACCATCTTTCCATTTAACTTGTATAATTCATGTTTCCGAATTCCAACAGCATTGTTAAACTCGATACGCATTTCACCTCCGAAAGATCTTCAAATACAACATGTTTCAGCTAAAGGAAACCAAGAAAGGTCAGTGGTCTGCATAAAACCATGCATATAGAATTGCCAAAAAAAAAAAACAAAATCTATTGAAGTCACTAAATCAGGAGGTTTGAGACTAACATCTTCCAACTATTCTAATAATTTTTTTTTGATAGAATAATATTTACGTTTATTTTATTGGCACCAAGTATCCAGAAACAAAGTTCGGAGTAATTCTGGGGCTGCACAACCTCTTGATAAGTGGTATCAAATGAGTCATTGTTTCCCCATTCCTCCCACACATAAAGCACCAATTTATCACCTTCGTCCATCACCTCCTTAAATTATCGTAAGCAAGATTTTCCCCCAACGCAGGACTCCAAGTAATCTTCTGTGGGATATGAGAATTATCACGAGAAGTCAAGCTATGATAAATTTATTTCACTTCAAATGTTACTTTCTTGGAGGGGGCACAACACATCCGATCTTCTCTCCCCATTTATAATCTAACAGAGTACAACCAGACAAAAAATGAAATACAGATAGAAAAAGATAGACATGAAAGGTACAAAATAATGGATACCTATCTCCAGAAGATGGGAAAGAAAGAGTTCAGAATAAAAGAGACACCCAGCACTGGTTTGAGCAACAAAGGATAGAAGGACAGTAATCTGGTGCATCTTTAAAATTTAACCCAACAATTATCAACAAAGGCTTTCAGTAATGCATATCATTGCACCAACAGCATAAGAAGCAATAGTCAATTACTGGAAATCATTACTAGCATTTGAGTAAACAAATCGTGCTTCCGTGATATAATATAAAAATACTAACTAACCATTCAAAGGTGATTTTCCCAAAACCACCGTCTCCCATGGCTGCAAGATTCTACACGAAATAATACAAAGATAAAGAATAAATAAAAATCAACACTAATTTATCAAAAATAAAAGAAATAAAAATCAACACTAAATATTACTTAACCAAATCAAACTCAACACCGAAAATCTGTATAGCTTCTCTTAAATTACAAAGTTGGGGGAGCTTAAAGCTTTATTTTATAGAACTCTATGCACTTGGGCCATTGTTGTTGACTTCAATGGTATGGACCTACGTGCTTTTCTTGTCTTTCTTGTGCCTTCTTTGTTAGGGCAAACAGTTATTTTCTTCTTGAGTATTTTACTGGACTATGCCCAATCATTGATCAATAAAATTTGTTTACTTATAAAAAAAAAAAAAAAAAGTCTTGGAGTCGGCACAACAACAGAATAATGCTAAACAAAAAATTAAAGTTCCTGTAACCAATCTCCTACTTTATACACACCGGAGACTTTCTAATATATATTAATCCAAAAGATTAAAGCCCACCACTTTGTAATAGCAAGTAAAGGTTAATGCCCAACAAAATCTCCGGTTAAGATTAGAAAATGTTACTCTATTGACTTCCAGGACAGGCTCCATCTCATTTCCATAACCAAAAGTTTCTTAATAACTGGCAGAAATAGGCTAGAGATAATGGCTACAAAAGATCGATAGTTTGTGGACTGAGAACAAGAGGATTACAGGACAAGAAGCTCAAATGAGGAGTTGGTGAATATATATCTAATAGAATGAGAAGGAAGTTATGGATTAGTACAGTGGCAGTGGAGGATTAGGGAGGAATGTAGAGTATATTTCAGAGTGGAAGCAATACCATGTCTTTGATTTTTTTAAATGGGTAATAGATATTTTATTAAAGGTGTGGCCCCTGTACACAGGTGGCAAATCTACAAGCAGTAAGCTAAGGTTATCATATGCAACTTTCCAAACTTAGAGAGACTAAAGCATAATCAAATCATTCACCACACACCTAGGCGACAAAGATTACAATTTTCCCTTTCAGCATGCCATAAGCTCCACCCTTCCCAAGGGCAAAACCCAAACTATCCCAAGACATTTGAAAATTAAGACAAAAGTGCTCTGGCCACGGCACTGTGAAGCCGTGCTCTTCCTACACATCCAGCACATCTCATCCACGAGGGTAATCTCCTTAACAATGTGAACAACCTCATTTTTTATTGCTGTCACTTTGTCAGATAAGAATCTTTCTTACCCATCACTTCAATATCATGGAGATTGTGCATGAGTATCAATTTCATCCTAACGAGTCTTTGGCTTTCTGAAAACATGAAAAAATGAATAGCTCCATTGAGCTACCAATCTAATATAGTATATGAATCTCCAAAGAGATCATAACCAATCATGGCCCTAAAATTTATGACTGGCATAAGAGGATCCAGTAGCCTAGTCCAATTAGATGGTATATTGGTTAGGCTCATGGAAGGTCAGCTAAATATATGTATAAGATAATTAACAGATTCATCTATCTACCAATGAATTAATTAGAAATACAAAAACGACAAAGCCATAACAGTGGCTCAAAGGTACCAAGAATCAATGGAATCAATTTGCTTTACCTGGCTCATCCTCGGGGGGCTTTAGCCTAAAGGATTTCGCTGTCACAGAGTCTATACCATCTAATACCACAGCTTGATACGTCTTAATCTCGCCTCCATCGCCAAGATCCTTGGCCATGAAGGTTATATAATACCTGATTCCCCTCGAAGCCTGACCCATTGCCTTCAAGACCTTAACAAACTCCAACTCTGCATTGGCATCCTACACGCCAACCAAAGCCATGACGAATTTGCTCAATTTTCTGTTTAAAAAGATGATGGTGATAATAAATTTCATAAATAATAATAATAACAGAAAAAAAAAAAAAACCTTGAACCGACGATTGTATTCGTCTATTGCGAGCTGCGAATACCGTTTATACTCATCATAGTTGTAGTCTATCTTGCATGGTAGAATTTGGTTGAGACAATTGACGCCAGGGATGTCAGAAACATCAAAGCCCTAAACCAACAAATGACACGCAAAGATGGAGGAATTAAACAAAAAATTAAAGCTGGAGTAGGCGTAGACAATGATAATATAGTCAGACTCACGTCACTCTTCAAAACTTGTTCGCTGTAGGAGTACTCTTCCTCTGGTGTCATCTCATCACGGAAATCATATAGCGCGCAATATTCCGGCGAAGATGAAGACAAATTATTTTGGCTGAGGAGTAATTCTCTATCCAGCTCGTCGTAACCAAACAATTCCACAAGACCCATGTCGTCCATCTCCATTGCTCTTCAAGTGATAACCCAACAATTGAGAATATTGAAAAATAATAAAAGAAATGCCACCTCGAGGGATGGCCAAAAAATCTTAAAAACTCAGGAAAACATAAAGCTAATAAAAAATAAATTCAAAAAATAAAGATATATAAAAAAATAGAGAAAACATAGGTTCATATTGATATAAAAAAAAAAAGATACATACAATATTTTTCATTAATTAATTAATTAATTTTAGCACATCGCATATATTTATGACCAAATCGATCTAAACTATGTCTAAACGGGTCGGTGTCTTTTCTTTTTTTCTTTTTAATGAAAACCAAAACAACTTCCATTTATCATTCAATGCTCAAAGGATTACATTGTTACTCCAGTTGGATACAAGGTTTAATCTAATCTGGACAATTTTCTATCCATACTACCTCTTCCTCACATTGAAGAGCACACATAGCTAGTTTGCACATTAGCCTCTCTAAGAGTTTAATGAAGTTGCCATTTCTGATCATTTCTGAACTTTACTTTGATGTCTTCAATCAGTTGTCCATACTATGCACAATTCTCCTCCCTTTCCTTAACTTCCTTGATTAACTTCATGGCATCCCCTTCTAGAATAGCTTCCTCAATTCTAATTTCTTCATTGAAAACTATAGCTCTCCAAAGTGTATTTGCCTCTGCCACAACAGCATTTTTAACTGCAAGAGAAGGCATGCACGAAGCACCAATAACATCCCCTGGAGAGTCCCTAATCACAACTCCTGCACCCATTTTTAATCTACTTTCATCAATGGTTGCATCCCAATTCACCTTATAAGTATGATGACTTGGAGTTTGCCATGTAACATTTCTATTAACAGGAACTGCTCTTAGAATCTCACCTCTAATCTCCCCCTTTGCTTGTGTAAACTCTTCTCTTTCAGCCATAGCAGTAGACAACACATCTGTTGGACTTTGAAATGAGCTTTCAAAAATCCATTTATTTTTCCTCAATACATAAGCCATTTATTCCAGCTCACTCTTCTGTAATCTCAGCTCGAAATCTATCCATGTTTCATAGAAATCCTCTTCTCTACATGTCAGCTTCTGTGCATATGTTCTTTTGTTGACTTGCGTATGGCCTGAGCATGCTTCATTAATTAATTACAACTAAATATTCTTCCCTAATTAATTACAAGAGAGTTTGCTTCAAACACATGCTTGTTTTCACCCTTTAATATTTATAATAATGTTCATACCATTTTGAGTTATCACCCCTATAAACCACAATTTAGTATGTATAAAGAAAGAGTAATGATACTTCTAGAATTATTTTATAAATTATTTTACATTTAACCAGAACAAGCATGTCCGTTTATTAAAATATAAAACTATCTTTAATTTCATATAGAGTTATGAAATAATTGTAAAATATTGTAGGCAAATCATTTTCTACGTTTAAAATAGGGTTACAAATGGAACAAAATGTCTAGCGTTTTTATTATGTTATAATATTAGAATTTCAATAAGATAATTTAAAGAATTCAACATGTTGCTTCATTAGCAGAGAAAACCTATCTGAGAATATAAATGGGATTTCTCACTTCAATAACCTTTTCTTTCCCTTCAGCTACAGTTAGAGAATCCTTCCAGACTATATCAAACCAAAGTAGACCTGCAGAATCATTTAACATGCTATTTGTGAATCATGTGGGATAGAATAAAATAGTTGGACGTCTGGAAATTAGGCATCACCTTTCCCTTCCCTTTTTGAGTTGGAATGAAGACTATGTTTGACCAGAATGCCATGAGAGTTTCACCTACTTCAGGGCCTGCAATCCCAGTCTCTTGATTGAACGTAGGAATCTAGAAAAACACAAAAGTGTCTTTGTAAACATTGGGAGACATAACACAATTAATCGGGAAGCAATGATTTTTAGAAGTTTCAGACGACACCAACCTACTTTACGAGAAGCCCATATGTGCACAGCAAACTTGTGGATGCAAACAGGATATCATATCCCAACTAGGTCAAAAAACTGGAGATTTAGGACAGGTTTGGGAGGTGGGATGAGACACAAAATTCTCATCTCATCTCATCTCATCATTACACCTTTTTCAAATCTCTATACAAAATATAATAAATAATTCAACTTTTTCAAATTCCAATACAATAATAATACCAAAACATAATATTTTAAACACTAAAATAAAATATAAAATTCTCATCTTACCCCCCAAACCTACCCTTAGAGTTTCGATATTACCCTTTTAAGCTCTGCTAGGTTTTCAACATCTTGAGTGACGATAAGCCTTTTCATGGCCGCCTGGGGCCAATCAGGCCCACAGGCGATGGCTAGGCGACTGCGATCCTTTGCAGACATGGTTGCGCAATCTCCCCTCCAAAGGTCATTGATGGAGAAGTTTGCATTATTTTTTCAAAAGAGGAGATTGAGCGCTCTGCAAAACCATTCAAGTTTTCCATGGTCTTGAAGTTCATGAGGCAACGACCTACGTTGGACGCTATCTGTTCATTCATTCGAAGTCGTTGGGGATTGGGGTCGCAACCAATGGTCTCTTCAATGTGCAAACCTCGGAATGTTTTCATCCGTTTATCAAATGAGGCTGATTTTTTTTAAAGCATTGTCCAGGGAAGCTACCAAAATAGATGGAGTGCCTTATCGGGGATTTCATTGGCACCTAGAATTTAATGAGGATAGGGAGCCGTCACTGGTTCTAATTTGGGTAGTCCTACTGAACTTGCCACTGAATCTCTACCATGAATCCTTCTTGAAGAACATTATTGCCCCTATCGGAAGATACTTGCACCGAGATAATACCCCAAAGTGTGTGACTTGGACTAATGGGGCCCGGGTGTGTGTGGAAATGGATGCAGCTAAGGAACCTCTTCAAGGAATTTGGATTGGAATCTCCTATAAGCCGTCCAGTTTGTATGTGGAGATTGAGTATGAGACCCTCCCAGCGTATTGCTGCAGATGTAATGTCCAAGGACACAACACTAAAACCTGTCATTGGAGAGATGGAGGAAAAAAGGATGTGGAGAGGAAAAAGAAAGATGGGGAGAAGCAGACGAAAAGTTGGGTACCGAAAACTAAGGAGCAAGATGGCAACCGAAACGTAGAAACACAAATGAAGGGGCAGAGCAACACTGAAACATAGGGAAATGAAAATAACACCATTGTGGTGCAGGAGCCTCAGGAGGGAGGGAGTGTAGACTCGGACACATGTGTGTTGGAAACAACTTTTGGAAATAATGATGATGTAGAGGAGGGAGAGGTGGAGGTTGGGGAAAAGGGGATGGTGCATAAAGGTCTTTGGTCAGATACAATGTTGATAAAGGAGGTTACCATGGTGCCAGATTCATGCCAGCTCCTTTTAGGTGGGTTTTCGAGTGAGGTAGCAGATTTAGCAATTGAGGAGTGTGCTCTGGAAGCTGTTGAACGTGATATGCTCCCTGAGATGGATGGGAGGAACAACATTGGTTTAGGGGAGGAGAATCAAGGTTCTCAAGGCGATTCTTTGTCGATCTAGAAAGGGAGGTGGGGACACACAAGGGGAAATTCAAGGATACCCGTCGAATAGCGAAATGCAGCCAAAAAAGGAGATAGATAAGAGTGGGAAATGATAAAGAAGCTCTTCCAGGGTTCCTAGCAAGCCCCTACGATTGAATTTATGTTGTGCAAGCCTATGTTCTGGAATATAAGTGGGTTGAGAACGTCAAGGAGGAGACTACGCAAGATTATAAAAAGAAGGAAGCCTAATTCCTCAGGTTGGCAGAGCCCTTTGCTAATGAAGCTAAACTGAAATTATTACAAAATAGTTTAAAATTTGAGTCCTATTTTTCGAACCAGAATATTGGAGGGAAGATATGGTTGTTGTGGGGGGAATGAACTACAAGTTGCAGTTCTGAATGCTTGTGCCCAGCATGTGTCAGTTTCTTTTCCATTCGAGAATCAGCGGATTTACATCTCTATTGTTTACACAAAATGTAGCTATCAGGAACGCAGAGAGTTATGGCAACTCTTACAGCAGGACATTCCGCAGGACGCAGCATGGTTAGGCCTCGGAGAGTTTATTGTTATTCGTGGATATAACGAAAGGCATGGGGACAGACGTGTCCAAGTGATTTCTTGAAAGTTTGTAAATAATGACAGAGAGTGTAGCCTTTCCTCGTACCTAGGGATTGTTATTTATACTGGGGGTCAGAGGGAATAAATCGTATATGTCCCTGTCTTTACCATTGTTTTGCTTGTTAGTCTCTTAAATGTGGCGTGCTCTATGAATATGCGACGTATATCCCGGGTAGTACTGTCATTAATGCGGCGTGACTTCCCGATTTGTCTTACTCTACTGGTGCTTTCTGCGGTTCATTGATGTTGTTCTATCAGATGATCAAGGGTCCCTCCTTATTTCTCGTTGGTTTGCACAGACAGGCACTCGAAGGCTGAGTGTTGCTCGAGGGACCATCGGATCGGCAAGTCCCATCTCCTTTAGCCCCAAGCTGGACCGAGGAGCCCATTTCCATTAGGATGGGCCTTTTCTCCTTATCCTTTAAGGGATTCCTTTCAAGCCCACTAGGAGGGGGGGAAACCCTCTTACAAATCGAATCATTAATGTACCATACTATTATTTCACTTTTATTCTATTATATATAATATGGCACTTTCGTCACTCTTAAATTATTCTTTATTTAAGAAAATAAAAAATTGATGGATAATGCAACCTTGTCATAGTGAGATGAGACTAAGATACGTAGAATTTCGAAAAAAAAGTGATGAGACGTGCATTTCTTTGTCCTTTTGTTATTATCATGTGTGATATAGATACCTCTAAATTAGTTGGTATGTTTGGCAAGTGGGATGAAACACAAAATTCTCATCTTATCATTATAATTTTTTCAAATTTTTATACAAAATATAATAAATAATTCAACTTTTTCAAATCACACTTCAATTTTTTCAAATTATAATTCAACTTTTTCAAATCCTAAAATAATAATAATATTAAAAAGTAAAATTTTAAACTTCCATCTAAAACAAAAAATTCTTATTAATTGTACGGTTAGAGTAGTTTTCTCTATCGGAATGAGTAGTTTTCATCTCTAGTTCATTTCTACTTCATCTAGAATTTATCTATACATTTTCAAATACAACTTTAATAAACTGACATGAACAGTGACATTTATTCCCTAACGGGTGGGTCTACACCCTCCTACAGGGCTCTGTTGGGCCATTTCAATTCTTTTAATACTTTAAATATTTTTAAAAAAAAATTCATAATATTATTAAAAAATATTTTCTTAATCTCTAAGTAAAAATAAAAAATAAAAAAAGAGGTAGGTTACAACAGGATCCCCAAGCGGATACCTACCTTTTTCCTTCCTAGAACATCCTCAATGGATTAGCTAAAAACTAAACCCAAAATGGCATAAAATGGCATCACAATGGATTATCTAAATTATAAATAATTAGAATTTAGCTACAGTCATTTCCAAAATAATTTACAAATTTGAAAATAACTATTCATATATCAAATACATTTGAAAATAACCTTTTACTAAAACTTCTTGGATTAATTTTTAAGTAAATATGCAACATTTTTCGTGAGTTTTTTCTTTTGAAATCTCTCCAAAATATCTTAAAAACTAATCATTTACTTAGAAATTTCTGGTTCTTGGCAAACCATGGTCTTCTTAAGTTTATGAAGGTATTCTTTTTTAAACTCAGGATTTGTAATTTGAGAAATCAAAGTTAATAAAAGATTTTCTTGTTTTTCAGCTTTGATTAAAACATTAATTGTTTTACTCAAAGTTTTGCAACAAGAATCATTACAATTGCAACCAAGCCTAATACCAGGAGAATCATGAGATTCCGTTTCTTAGTGATATTCTAAATCACTAAAACTAAACTCATGAATGTCAGATGATGAGGAAGATTGTGTTTCCAGAAGTCGAAACAATTCTTCTTGATCATTAACATTAATACTCAGCTGATTAAGCTTATTTTTGAATTTATTAGGCTTCTTAAGACATTTATCTGTAAAATCTCCATATTTGCCACAATTAAAGCATTTCCCTTTTGAGGAATTTTGAAAATTATTTTTCCTATTAAAAGATTTTAAAAAAGGTTTTTTATTAAAGGATTTTTTGTAAAAATCATCACGGGATTTTCTCCTTATACCACCATGAGGTTTGGAAAACTTGGTTGAATATTTGTGCTTTCGTCTAGATGGAGCAATAGAAGGAAGGCCAAATTGTTCACAAAAATTTCTCATTTCTTATTTGGCTTTCTTACTATTTTTCATCTGTTCACGAGATTTTACTCATGGTATTGAGTAAAGACATTTGCAACTAAAGACATTTTATCATTTTACTCAAGGTAATGTGTAATAATTTTACACATTAAAAGTTGACATAGACCCAATCAGGAATAATCAACTTTGGCTTGAATTTCCATGAAGTTTCTCAGATTCCATATACACCACTCGTGTGTGTGTGTGTGTGTATATATTGTGTATATATATATATGTGTGTGTGTATATATATAAACAACTCTTTGTTTCAAACAACTCAAAAAATAGAAGGATTGAAAAAACTGAGACTTTACTACCAATACATAAATTAGGGCAAAGTGATCAAAGGCCTTTTGGGTTTTATAAACTTAGACCAATGATAAAACTATGCACTCTCTGTCTTTGGGCGCGCATTGCAATTGACACCGAATTGAAATCAGACTATGTAAAAGCACATCCAAGAAAGGCCATTAATACATACTACACTAACATACATACATAAGCATACATGAAGTACAAAATTTCTCATACATGCATATATGATGAATATAAAAAGACGAGGAGAGAGTGAACTCATGGAGATAGAAAACGTTCAAAGCGAAGAATCGAAGAAGAGAAGGGAGCGGTAATGGTGTGCCTATGGACGTGATGGAGGTCCTCTTTCATCTAAAATACCTAGCAAGAACTTGAACTTCAATGGATGTTTAATTTCATCAGATAAAGATGAATTGGTGACTCACGGCAAAGGGAATGGATAGCTTGGCAAAAAAAATAGAGAGGAAATCGAGGGAAGAAACAAAAAGGAAGAAAGGGAAAGGAAGAATGAGAATCTAGGAATTCACGAGCTGTTGGGAGGGAAGAAAGGGAGAGGAAGAGAAATGGGATTTCGAAATTTCGGGTTGTTAGGAGAGGAAGAGAAAGGGGGAGACAGCAATGACATCATGAGTGAAAGACTGATTTTGCTAATAAAATAATATGGATAACAATGAATAGTAGGTCTTCAAATTTAAAGATGAATTGGAATGTCCTGTAACTCAAAGTTTTAGATTTTACCATATGGTGAATCCAATGCAATGATTTAAAAGTCAAATTCATCAAATTTTGAAGATTTGACTAATTTGATGAGTCTAATGCCAATGCACTCAAGGACTCTTTTTATTTGATATTTAAGTTTTTATTTTCCCTCCTACAAAATCATTACAAATGTTGGTGGTATAGTCACGCAAGGGAGTGAGTATAGAGGTAGTAGTCTTATCAAAAACTACCGAGGTGGCTTGTGATTGTTACTCCCAATGTTTTGAATATTGCTTTGGTGACCGTTTCGGTTAAAATATTGAAATAAGATAGTTTGGTACCAGTACCGTTTCGGAATAGTTTATATATAAATAAATTATATATAAATATAGATAAATTTTATTATAAAATAATAATCTATATATGAATAAATTATATATAAATATATATATAAACGTATATAAATTATAAATAGTCTGATTTGAATTGAGAGGGTCCAAAAATGAGCCTGCAGTTTGAAGAAATGAAAAAAAAAAGTGTAAAGGCCGAAATATGTATATCGGCCGGTACATACCGATATATCGGCCGATACGACTGAAATTTTGACTGGTATGAAACAATATATCTGTCTGTATTGGCTACCCGGCCGGTACGAAACGAATTTCAAAACATTGGAACTTACTCCCTCCTTTCTTTACCTTGCTTTTTCTTTTTTCTTTTATGTTTTTTTCTATTATTTTGTTAACTTTTACTATTTTGATTTTTCATGTGCCACTCTCGACACACGTGATCAATATATGCCACCAATCTTCTCCTTCTTTTATTTTTGTCTTTTTTTAAGATATTTTATTCCCAAAAATTAATACTAGATACAGTCATAGAGTGTATAAGTACCGTATAATTCTTTTAGAAAAAACTGAGATCCATTATTAAAAAAATTATTTTCTAGTATTTAAATTCTATATTTACTTATTTTTGTTAAAAGATTGCATTGTACTTACACATTCCAGAATATCATTTCTCCAAATAATTTTTTCTTTCATTTTCACGTGTCTTTAAATCGCATATCTAGCCTGATATGCCAACCACCATGCACGTGCTTGGCATCACCCAATCATGTTTCCCTTGTTGTCCTCTATATGACTAACATATCCCCTAACTTCTTTATGATAAATATTTTAGACATAAATAAATTACATAAAAATAAACTTATAAATTGATGTGATTTGATATGGTACGTCAGATTATAAAATTATTTTTATTGTATAATAGATCTAACGAATCTCATAAAATCACATCAATTTATAAGTTTATTTTATGTAATTTCTTTATATATATACTAAGTTATCCTTTTTTATTAGGCTTAGTAGCCACGGTGCTAGTGTTGTTCCGTATGGTCTTCACGTGTCAACATACCACCATCGCCAAATGTCACCCGCACTTGCATTACCTCTGTCACATTCTCCCTAGTGCATACCTCCACTTTTTGAGGTTTGGTGCTGCTTTCTTTTGTTGATAAAACCACCCTTCTTCAAGAATACAAATAATATAGAGATTTTGCGATAAATCACTCGAAATAAGTTCGATCAAAGAATTAGTGCAACAACAGCTTTTATAGTGGTCAAGTAATAGGATCCGAATACTCGATACCATTATTTTAAGTTTATATTTATTTTCTGTTTTTTTTTTTTTTTTTTAAGAAAAGAGTTTATATTATTTTCTGAATCGTATCAAAGCATTGGAAGAATTGTTGGGCCAATTCGTAATTTCGTATATGGTGCTATAGGGATTTACGTCGCCAAGTCCATATATGTAAAGGTTTGGAAAACAGAGTTGGTTTTGCAAGGATTTTCTATATTGATAATTGTATTACAGTGCAGTATATATATATACAATGAATGAGCTGCTGTATATATATATACAATGAATGAGCTGTCCTATACAATACTGCAAGCATTAGGCGTGCACAGTGAGGTAGTGCTTGGTATGGCAGAGTTTCTTATTATAGTGCTCTGCCAAGACCGTTACAACAATTTACAGAGAATCGATTCACAACCTATTCTAAGTTATTGCTGAAGGTTCTGGAAGAGCTGCTGACTTGGAGATTCCTTGCTGTGTGGCTTGTGCCGTGGATGCCAGATTGGATGCTTCAACAATATATAACCGTGACAAAATACCATGTGGCATGCAGAATAAAAAGTGGAGAATTTCCATGTTTTGCAAACTACCATTTTGGAGATTCCTTGATGTTTTTGTAATTTCAGTAGGTGTTTTAGGGATTTCGTGGATTTGAGATATTTTCAGGAATTTTATTTATTACTTTTCCAATAAGGATTTGAGAGATTCCATAAATTGTACAGATTCCACTTTATGAACTCACTTAGAGAGGAAGTAGAAAGGTGTAAAGGTATCTCTTAAAGAACCAGTTAATGAACAGAACAAAGAAAGGAAAAGAATGCCAAAACACAAAGAAATCGAACCCAGAACTCAACACAGAGAATGACTAGCCCAAGAATTCCTCAATTCAATTCCTGGAAAAAGGTTTTCGACGAACCAACCTCAACCAACCTTCTTCCAAAGAATCTGTAATCGACTTTCTGAACAGCCTCCGACCCACACAACTGATTCTATTTATACAGAATGAAATCATAGAACGACGTGGTAAACTAAACAACTATGAATTAACACTAACTAAAACGCACCGTATCCCATTTATGCACTTAAGAGCTGTTACATGAAACACATCGTTTCATTAAAATGAAACACATCGTATAACTAACTCGACCGTTAATCTCGTTGAAGCCTTTCGAGCCCTTCCCTCGACTTCTGACTTAAATTCCTCAAAACCCCTTCACAGAGCCTTTCACAAAACTGCAGAAGCCATCAATTATGCTCTTCACACTGTTCACAAAACCTCCTTACATTAGGCCAGCAGGAAGTGGAACATGAGAGGAATGCGGCGGTATGCATGCAAACGTTCTCACACGCTTTCCATCCATAGTTCTTCTTATTCTCTTGAAGTTTCTATCACAAACAATTCCTTTTTGGATGAAATTTCTTTTGATTTTGGTCAGGAGTTCTCACCAAAGTCGAGTGACTCTTGGTTTGACAAGTAATATATTCTTCATTTCTTCTTAAAAGTCTGTCTCTTGGTTTGTATCATGAGTTTTGATGTATGTGATAGGTCCCTTGATAACGTAAAATAACATTACTCAAGAAATGTCCTCTTCGGGTGAGGATGTACCACACTTTTACTGAAATAATTCTTTTCTGCCTTCATCGATAACTTACGGCTGCTTAAATAGCAGTCCATGTTTACAACACTGAAACAGAACTGGAAAATAGAATTTGCGAAAACAGAGGAACAACCTAAGCCACTACCAGTAGCCGACGCCTAACAAAAGGGAAATGACTCACGTACTAACTAAATAAAAATGCAGCAGCAATTAACATAAAACAGAAGATAACGTAGAGCCGAAATGTCTCTAACGGCTATGACCCAGTCCATGCACGTATGCACGCCGTTCCCATGCACTACGTCCCGCGACGAGCACTACGTCCCACTTTCGTCGTTCTTGCCCGTCTAACCTCCTCCCAAATATTTGGGATTTGGTTTGAATCCTCTAGCTAAACGTCGTGGTTTATCAATACTTCCCCCACCGGGTGGACTCTTGTCCGCAAGGTCCACATCTGGAAATTGCTCCAGCAATGATTGATGCCTCTCCCACGTGGCCTCTTCAGTTGGCAAATGTTTCCATTGAACCAAGTGCTCTTCTTCAAACTTCTTGCCACGTTTGACCCAGCGGGTATCCAGGATGTGTTGCGGCTCAAGTATGATCGTTCCTTCATCATCTATAGGCGGCAACTCATTAGAAGGTGGTGTATGTTCGCCCAGAAATTTCTTTAAGAGAGAAATGTGAAAAACTGGATGAATGCGGGCTTCTGCTGGCAACTGCAGCTTGTAAGCAATTGCTCCTATTTTTTGTAGCACCCGATACGGCCCATAAAATTTACTGGCAAGCGTTTGGTGGGCACGTTTAAAAACTATCTGTTGCTGATAGGGATGCAGCTTCAAGAATACCATTTCACCGACTTCAAAAGTGACATCCCTCCTCTTTTGATCAGCTGTTTGTTTCATACGATTGATGGAGGCTTCCAGATGAACTTTGAGTTGCCGTAATAACTCATCTATTTTTTCAGCTGCTCATCTACTTCGTTGACGGAAGATTGACCAGTAGGATAAAGTGGAATTGAGGGAGGTGGCCGTCCGTATAAAGCTTGAAACGGTGTCATTCCTGTTGAGGCATGATACGTTGTATTATACCATAACTCAGCCCAAGGAAAATAGGCACTCCATTTGCGCGGCCATTGATGCACAAAACACCGAAGATATTGCTCTACACAGCGGTTAACTACTTCCGTTTGTCCGTCGGTTTGCGGATGATAAGCGGAGCTAAGTTGTAACTTTGTGCCTGACATTTGAAAAAATTCTTGCCAAAACCTGCGAATGAAGACCGGGTCACGATCACTGATGATAGATTTTGGCAAGCCATGCAACTTGATAATCCCTTCCACAAAATTTTCAGCCACACCTTTAGCAGTAAACGGATGAGCTAGAGTTAGGAAGTGTGCAGCTTTGCTTAACCTGTCCACTACCACCAATATAGTGTCTTTGCCGTTGGACGTGGGTAGTCCTTCAATGAAGTCAAGAGTGATATCATCCCATACTTGGCAAGGAATGGGCAACGGTTGGAGAAGTCCCGCAGGTGAGAGTGTCTCGGATTTCATCCTCTGGCATACTGCACAGTGCTTAACATATTCGTGAACTTCCCGATACATTTTCGGCCAATAAAATTGTTGAGCCAATCGTTTGAATGTCCGCAATACTCCTGAATGCCCTCCGATCTTTGTGTCGTGAGCCTCATGTAACAACTGCTTCCGTAATCCTCCTTGGGAAGGAATGAGTACCCTACCCTTGAAGAAAAATAACCCCTGTCGTTGTGTATAGGGCCCTTCGTTTTGACTCTTGGTCACTTGCACGATTGACTGGATGTATGGGTCTCCTTCCTATGCTTTCCGAACTTCATCCCATATAGTTATTGTGGGTAAATGGAGGTGATTGAGGACTGGACTGTTGGGCTTGTGTGAAAGGGCGTCCGCAGTAGAATTTTCACGACCTAGGTGATAGGTGATCTCATACTTGTAGCCTAGTAATTTGGCTACCCATTTTTGCAGCTCTAGTGTTGCCAAACGTTGTTCCAGGAAATACTTTAAGCTGCGTTGGTCAGTTTGGATGAAGAACTTCCTCCCCAATAAATATGGTTGCCATGCGCATATAGCCTCCACAATAGCAAGCATTTCTTTGGCGTAGGTGGACCATGATTTTTTTGTAACTCCCAGTGCACGACTCATGAAGGCAATGGGTTTGCCTTGTTGAGTTAAGACTGTGCCTATTCCTTCCCCTGCAGCGTTCGTTTCTATGGTGAAGGGCTCATTAAAATTTGGCATGGCCAAAACAGGGGTGGTAGTCATCGCTCGTTTAAGAGTGACGAAGGCTCCTTCGGCTTCCTCGTTCCATCCGTACTACCCTTTCTTGAGGAGGTTGGTGAGAGGTCGAGCGATGATGCCATAGCTTCGAACAAATTTTCTGTAATATCCTGTCAAGTCTAAAAACCCACGCAATTCAGAAATATTAGTTGGTTTAGGCCATGCTCCCATGGCAGCAATTTTCTGATTATCGACCTTCACTCCTTGAGGCGTAACAATGTGTCCCAAATATTCTAGCTCCTGTTGGCCGAATACACATTTGCTGGCCTTAGCAAAAAATTGTTGTTGCCTCAAAATCTCCAAGGTTTGTTTAACATGCATCACATGCTTTTCCCAAGTAGAACTATATACGAGAATATCATCGAAGAAGACTAAAATAAACTTTCGAAGATAAGGTCGAAATATAGAGTTCATAATGGCTTGGAACGTAGAGGGTGCATTACATAGACCAAACGGCATTACTAAATATTCGTAAAGACCGTTGTGAGTACGAAATGCAGTTTTGAGAATGTCGGAAGGATTTACTCTTACTTGGTGCTATCCGGCCCTTAGATCGAGCTTGGTAAAGTATGAAGCGCCATGTAATTCGTCTAACATGTCGTCTACCATCAGAATGGGAAATCGATCCTTGATGGTGGCGGTATTGAGTGCGCGGTAGTCCGTGCAAAATCGCCAACTTCCATCCTTTTTCTTCACCAATAATATTGGCGACGAGAACGGACTGGTACTTGGACGAATGAGGCCAGAATTCAGCATCTCCTACACTTGTTTTTCGATTTCTTCCTTCTGAAAATGTGCATATCGATACGGTCGTACATTGATTGGCTCGGTCCCTTCCTTGAGTATAATGCAATGCTCAACCTCGCGCACTGGTGGCAGACTTGAGGGCTCATGGAATACGTCCTCATAGTCTTTAAGGATCCTCTGCATCTCTTGTTGTTTAACATCAATTGGCGCATCAGGTGAGGCTTTTCTCAAAGTTGGCTGAATGTATATCGCAAATAGAGCATGGCCTTGGCGGAGCTCTTTCGATATTTCATTCGGTGTTGCCTCCTGGATTGCTCGCACGTCTACACCTTGCAATCTTCGGTCTTGGTTTTTCCAAGTAAAGTCCATGGTCAATTTCCTCCAGCCACAGACCACTGATCCGAGCATTTCAAGCCATTGCACACCAAGTACAAGATCTAAACCTGTTAATGGCAGAGAAAAAAGGGTGAGGTAAAACTCGGTACCCTGCAGCTCCACTCGTACCTGATCGTAACGCCCTTGGCATTTTAATTTTTCTCCATTGGCCACCCGGACAGAAAATGCTTCCGTAGGTACGACTGGCAATTTGAGCATGTTCGCCAAACGTTCACTGATGAAGTTGTGCGTCGAGCCGCTGTCCACCAGAACCACCACTTCGTGAGGACCCATTCTTGATGTTATGCGCATGGTTTTGGGACCCGACCACCCTGTTAATGCATGCAACGTGATCTCGGGTTCTTGTTCAGGTTCTTGTACCTCCCCTGCTTCTCCACCTTGGTCTTCCTCCAATGTTTGCTAATCAGTAATATCTTTGCATATGACATTATCCGTATGCCCCTCCAAGAGTAGTAACTGTGGTTTTTGACATTTACGCCCAGCGGTGAAGCTTTGATTGCAATTGAAACAGAGACCTTGAGCTCTTCTCTTTTGCATTTCTTCCCGCGTTAAACGTCGGATTGGAACTGCAGGATTAGCAGGGGCTACACGCGTGGTTGGTGGAACGACTAGCGGAGCTCTTGTGAGTGGTGATCGCACAAACCGTTGCTGGCGTGCAAGCTGTTCATCCCGCATTCGTGCCAAATTAATGGTCTCCTTGAGGGATTGCGGTTTAAAC
This sequence comes from Juglans regia, assembly GCF_001411555.2. Taxonomy (NCBI): domain Eukaryota; kingdom Viridiplantae; phylum Streptophyta; class Magnoliopsida; order Fagales; family Juglandaceae; genus Juglans; species Juglans regia. Next base: position 18,240,536 of record NC_049904.1, on the reverse strand, counting down.
ATCCTTATCCCATCAGAAATCTCAGCCTTCAAGCCCCCCATGAATGTCCCTACTAAAGCTTTTTGCGTCCATCCACGTACCTTATTGCCTAGCTTCTCAAACTCACGTTGATAGTCTCGCAATGTTCCCATTCGCCTGATCTGTGAGAGAGCTTCATCAAAGTCTTTGTATCCCGATGGTCCGAACCGAGCCCATAATTCCTCTTCGAATTTTTCCCAAGAAATCACATGTCCTTCTTCACGTAACGTCCTGCGAAGCCATTGCCACCATTGGTTGGCTTCCCCTTCAAGGTGGTACGCAGCCATGGGGACTTTTTGGTTCTCTGTCGTACCCTGGTATTCAAAGAATTGTTCCACCCGATTGAACCACTCTGTTGGATTGTCTCCAGAGAAGCGTGGAAACTCTAGCTTGGCTGATTTGGACGAGACGATCATCCGCCCGCCATCTGGGTTTTCGTGGTGGTGATTGCCCGAGTTTGAGGACTCCGGGTTAGTGAGCAATACATTGGAAAGTTGATTGAGAGTTTCCTCCATTCGCTGTAAACCCTCTGAACAGCGCCCAGTCCATACTCCAAGTGCTCAATACGCTCCTTGTTGGTTCCCATAGTAACCTGGCTCTGAGGCCAATGATAGGTCCCTTGATAACGTAAAATAACAATACTCAAGAAATGTCCTCTTCGGGTGAGGATGTATCACACTTTTACTGAAATAATTCTTTTCTGCCTTCATTGATAACTTACGGCTGCTTAAATAGCAGTCCATGTTTACAACACTGAAACAGAACTGGAAAATAGAATTTGCGAAAACAGAGGAACAACCTAAGCCACTACCAGTAGCCGACGCCTAACAAAAGGGAAATGACTCACGTACTAACTGAATAAAAATGCAGCAGCAATTAACATAAAAGAGAAGATAACGTAGAGCTATAATGTCTCTAACGGCTATGACCCAGTCCATGCACGTATGCACGCCGTTCCCATGCACTACGTCCCGCGACGAGCACTACGTCCCGCTTTCGTCGTTCTTGCCCGTCTAACCTCCTCCCAAATATTTGAGATTTGGTTTGAATCCTCTAGCTGAATGTCGTGGTTTATCAATATGTGAATTTATTTCGCTAAAGGGAAATTAGATTCTTACAAAAAATTAAAAGAATATACAAAAGCTTGACACTATCAGATCATTCAGATCATTTCTCTGTATGAAACATCCATCCATCCATTCAATTTTTCATGCAGAGTACGTTTGCATAGACGAAAGAAGACCTATGGCTTTGCAAGAAAGAAGGGTGCTAACCAAAGGTAGCAAGAACAAAAGCGATGTCAAAGCAAACAGGAAAGAAAAGAACAAGTTGTTGGGCTTCTTTATGTGGAGCTCGGTTTTGTTTGTGGCAGCTCGGTCCATGACCCAACCCGTCAAGTATTATTGTGGTTAATTTTTAGATAGATATTCAACGAGACTTGGATCATGGAGCAGAGGCTTGTGTCGTGTCCGATTGATTCTACTTTATATTTTTCTTTTCTCTTATGGCAGTGCTTGAGGCGGGTGAGGAGAGAATAAAAAAGAATGGAAAGAGAGAGAGAATTTGGAGTATTTAATTTTGATAGCTATGACTCTTTTAAATACTTTTGGGAGTATTTAATTTTGTCTAATACTTTTTTATAAAATTTTCATAGAAATTCACTATGAATAATGCAAACCAGCTAATAAATTTTTCTTAAACAATTTATATATAACCTAATTAGATACAACCGACTGTAAAAATGAACGTAAAATAAATGTGTCGGTATCATTGTCCATATCTCTAGTTGATCATATTTGCCTGAATTCCAATGCAGTTTGTATTTACAAGAGGCTAAGGAATCAAAAGGGAAGAAAAACAGTTACAAGCACTTGAGAGAAATAACAAACAAAATTGCCTACGGTTGCTCTTGAGTGGTACTCTGCTGCAGCAGCAGTATCCTCTATGCTAATAAGATCAACATCTCAAGCCTTCATGCTCCCTCTCATTCTTGACAGTATTTCTCTCCTCACTTTCATGCTGCCCTGCACCACCAGCAACCACATCAACGGCTAGACATTTCTTCACGTACGCGGCCACTACCAACTTGCCTGCCACTGCCAAAGCCACGTCGTGCGCCACCACCCTCCCTTTTGTTGGGGAAATCAACACAGCGGAAGGATTAAAAACGGAAATAAAAGAGCACACACATGCACTCAGTGACACCAAGAATTTAACGTGGTTCGGCAACTGCCTACATCCACAGAAAAGAGCTTCACTAATAAATAGTGGAACACAAGAAAATATTACAGAGGAGGAGGATCACACTCCACTTAACTCAACTCTCTTCTTTTCTCTCAGATCTCTCTCGGCTCTCTCTCTCTTTTCTTTTCTCCTTGGGTGTGTTTGAAGCTCTCACATGGAGCTTCAATTTATAAGCGATCATATATCGCCTACCTGTATGAATGCATTTATTTGTATTCAATTGGTAACTGCTGGGCGTTGGGGTGCTGAGCGCTGGGAGATGAGCGCTGAGCAGTCAACAATGACTGCTCAGGGCATGGACTTCAACAATTCTCCCCCTCCATGCCCATTTACCTAGATGCTATCCATCCCAGCTATGTCTCTGCATAGCTCAAGCTTCTCACTTGTAACTACCCTCATCAGCATGTTTGCTGGATTCTCTTTCGTATGGATCTTCTTAAGTTTCAACAGCTGTTGTTCCATCGCTTCGCGTATCCAATGATAGCGGATATCAATATCAATATGGTACATTGAACTCTTGTTCAAGTCTAAAGCACTTTGACTATCACAATGTACCTTGGAGTCTTCTTGACTAACCTCTAGTTCTTGGAGAAAACGCTTCATCCACAACATCTCTTTCCCAGCTTCCGCTACGACAATGTACTCTGCCTCTATTGTAGATAAAACAACACACTTCTGCAATTTGGACTTCCAAGAGACAGCTCTTCCTGCAAAGGTAAAAAGAAATCCCGAAGTAGATTTCCTGCTATCCAGATCTCCTGCCATATCTGAATCTGTATAGTCTTCCAAAACTGGTTTAACTTCCCCAAAATACAAGCACATCTTCGATGTACCTTTCAGGTACCTGAGAATCCACTTGACTGCTTCCCAATGATCCTTTCCTGCATTTGAAAGGAATCTGCTCACCATGCCTACAGCATGAGCAATATCTGGTCTGGTACAAACCATTGCATACATCAGACTTCCTACTGCTGAAGAGTAGGGGACTATTTCTATTTCTTCAATCTCTTTCTTTGAAGAAGGACACGAGCTCTTGCTCAACTTGAAGTGGTTTGCAAGTGGAGTATTGACTGGCTTAGCATCTCCCATGTTGAAACTTCTGATGACCCGTTCAACATATTTTTGTTGTGATAGCCACACCCTTTTGGCTTTCCTATCACGAACAATTTTCATGCCCAAAATTTGTTGTGCTGGGCCTAAGTCCTTCATGTTAAAGGACTTGGATAGTTCCTTCTTTAGTTTGTTAATCATGGACCTATCATCACCAATGATTAACATATCATCAACGTAAAGAATGAGTATGACAAACTTGTCATCCTGGAACTTTCGAACATAGACACACTGATCTGCAACAAGTTTCTTGTAACCATTGCATCAGCACTTGCTTGAGGCCATAAAGACTTTTCTTTAACTTGCAGACTAAGCGATCTTTCCCTGGAGCTTCAAACCCTTCTGGTCGCTCCATATAGATCTCCTCCTCCAAATCTCCATGGAGAAAGGTTGTCTTCACATCCATCTGTTCGAGTTCCAAATTCAAGCTGGCTACCAATCCGAGTATGACTCGGATCGACATCATTTTCACCACTGGAGAAAATATCTCGTCAAAGTCGATTCCCTTCTTCTGTTGGAATCCTTTGACAACTAATATGGCATTGTGCTTTATTAGATTTCCTTGGCCATCTTTCTTCAGCTTGAATACCCATTTGTTCTTTAGGGCTTTATTTCCTTCAAGAAGTTTCACCAACTCATAGGTCTGATTTTTCTGCAAAGAACTTATCTCTTCTTGCATTGCCTGCACCCATAGGCTTCTATCAGCATGAATTTGAACTTCTTGGAAGCTCTCCAGCTCCCCCTCATCAGTAAGCAGAATATAGTCTGATTCCAGATATCTCATCGATAGAATCAATAGGCGGCCTCTTGCCGATCTTCTTGGTTGAGCTTCATCAACCAAAAGAAGTTCATCACCATCTAACCCTTGTGGTGGTACACCAGCTGCTAGTGGAGAGGGTTCTTGCTCCCCCTGCTCAACACCCTGAGCTTCTTATTCTACTTCTGGATCTCGATCCTGCATATCCTCATTATCTATGGCAAATTGTAATAGTGCAGGATTTGGAGTATAGGAACTAAGCTCTACTGACATCGAGGAAGTTTCAGTTCCTATGTTCTGGTTTTCATGGAACACAGCGTCCCTACTTCTGACAATTCTCTTTGTCATTGGATCCCATAACTTGTATCTGAATTCTTCATCTCCATATCCAACAAAGATACATGGAGTTGACTTGACATCGAACTTCTGTCTCAGCTCCTTGGACACGTGTGCAAAGGCTTTGCACCCAAACACTCTCAGGTGAGAGTAAGAGACATCTTTTCCAGACCAAACCTTCTTAGGAACTTCAAATTCCAGTGGTGCAAAATGTGATCTGTTGATCAGGTAACAGGCAGCAAGAACAGCTTCACCCTAGAATGGCTTTGGTAACTTGGTCATACTGAGCATGCATTTTGTTCTTTCAATGATGGTCCGGTTCATTCTTTCGGCTACACCATTGTACTGAGGGGTATATGGGACCATCTTCTCATGTTGTATACCCCGATCAACGCAGTATGCAGCAAACCTTTTGGAAATATATTCTCCTTCATTGTCTGTTCGCAGGCACTTCAACTTCTTTCTCGTCTCTCTTTCCACTAGGATGTGGAAATTCTTGAAGTGCTCGAAGACCTGATCCTTTGACTTCGAAACATATACCCAGACCTTTCATGAAGCATCATCAATGAATATCACGAAATATCTATTACCTCCCAATGACTCTTTTCCCATGGGATCACATACATCAGAGTGTACCAAACTCAACAACTCTGATATTCTCTTCGTAAAGGATTTAAACGAGACTCTGCATTGTTTGCCAAACAAACAGTACTCACAAGGGTTTAACGCTGTTCCTTTGGCAACTTTGATGAGTGCCTTCTTCACAAGCGTATCCAATCCTTTTTCACCCATGTGTCCGAGTCTCTTGTGCCACAGATTCGGTGATGCCTCGTCTTCCGCTGCATTGAGGCTATCAAAACCAATCTTCAAATGGGTTTTGTACAATGTACCACAAATATGTCCTCGGGCGACAACCATGGCACCTTGTGATAGCTTCCAAGTGCCATTGCTGAAGTAGCTGTCATAGCCCTGTCGATCAAGGGCTGTCCCGGAAATCAGGTTGAGCCGAAGGTCAGGAATGTGTCGAACATCCTTCAACACCATGGTGCAACCAATGTTGGTTTTTATCTGCACTTCGCCAACTCCCATGATCTTCGAGGAACTGGCGTTCCCCATTCTTACAGTACCAAAGTCTCTAGCTTTGTACATAGTGAAAAATTCACTATGGGAAGTGGCATGGTATGATGCTACTGTGTCTACCACCCACTCAACATTGTGGCTTGCAACGTGCAGACACGTCTAGTCACTAGTGGAGAGTATTGTCACATCTCCCGAAAGAGTGACAAGGGTTTCACTATCTTCTTTCTTCAACTTACTGCTTTGACCTTGCTCCCTTAAAAACTTGCTACAGTATTTCCTCATGTGGCCTTCTTTGCCACAATGGTAACACTTCATGCTACCCGTCTGCTAGTTCCTGCTACTGCTGGACCTTCCACGTGGCTGAGACTTCCGTCTATTTCTGCCTCCACTTCTCCCTCTATCATTACCTTGAGGCCTTTCTCTACTCTCGATGAGAAGCGCATGAGATTGTTCATGCTCGTCTCCTTTCGTCTGGCCTCTTCATTGAATAGGGCATCCTTAACCATCGTCATGGTAAGTTTTCCATCTGTAGTAGAGTTACTTAAGGAGACCACCAGCGTCTTCCAACTGTCTGGTAATGAACTGAGAAGTAACAGGACTTGTTCTTCATCACCAAGATTCAAATTGACGGATCCGAGTTGGTTAACTAGATTTTGAAACTCGCTAGTGTGCTCGGTAATAGAGGTGTCGCTTTTCAATTTCAAGTTAATAAGTCGTCTCATCAAGAGGGCCTTGTTTCAAGCAATCTTAGCTTGATACATATCCTCCAACTTTTTCCAGAGGTTATATGCATCTGTCTGACCGATAGTCTTCTTGTGCATCTTTTTCCACACTTGATCCGTAACTTCATCTAGCTTCTTCCCTTCATCTTCTAAAGGGTCAGACAGATCTTTACAGTTCAAGAGATCCTCCATCCGAGGTCTCCAAAGACTGTAGTTTGAGACAGTAAGCTTTATCATGGCGCTTGATGCTGAATCCTCCATTTATTTAGACTGATTCTAAATACAAAATGGCAAGTATAGAATCTTTGAGATGTAATATCACAAAACGGACAACACCGTTGTGTCCGGAACGTCTGATTTTGTTGAAAACGAGTCTTGTTTCATCAAAATCGGACTCAGATAACACAAGGAATGAGCAAAAAAACCAAAACAGAAACTCTGTCGCGTGTGCAGTGCATGGCGCGACAAACAGCGCGTAGGCACATGTTCTTCACGTGCATAAATCTCACTGGTGCGCGTGGAACGCGTAGGCGCGTGTAACACATGCGCGTTCTGGAGCCAAGATCACGTCAGGCGCGTGAACTTCACGTGCACGGGCTTCTCTAGAGCGCGTGCGGTGCGTGGAAGAGCGTGGAATCACGAGCTCAAGCCTTCTCTTGGCGTGTGTTGTGCGTTCCGAGAGTGAACTCACTCTCCGATCTTCAAACGGTGCTTGGGGGAGAGTGCGGCGTCCGTTTGACCTCTAGTTTTCACCGTTTTTCTTGTCTCTATGAGACGAACACAGTGGTATGCTCAAATTTTCAAACTGAACAACGCACTAAAAACGAGTTTTTTGTAAAAAAAAAAAAAAAAAACTCCTCCCAACAACCGCTCTGATACCACTTGTTGGGAAAATCAACACATCATTTCCAACTCTTTGTTGTGATTGCCATGGACAACATTTGGTTTAATCGAAACCAAAAGATCCACAATGGTAGTTCCTTAAATATTGAGCAGTTTACAAAAATGACCATTGACATATATCAAGATCACTATAAAGCTTAGGAATGGAAAGTTGATGACATGTTGCAAACCTGGAAACCACCTAAAACGAAAGACGCCTACTCTATATCCTTTGATGTTGCAATAAGAGGGAATGTGAGTACTTTAGCTGCTATGTGCAGGTCTTGGCTAGGGAAGATCATTTTTGTGGTTACTAAATTCTCTAGCACCATTGATCCTAACTATGGAAAAGATGTGGCAGCCTTCATTGGAGTCAAAGAAGCTCACCACAGAGGATTCAAGAGACATCATAGAATTAGGAGATTTAGTTTGGCATTAACAACCCTCATTCTTCTAATTGCGGGAAGTTGAATACATTGCAAGAGATACCAGATTTTTGCTCAAAGACCTTAATGATTGGCTAGCTGTGAAATTACATCGATCACAAAATTGATGTGCGCACACTTTTGCGCAATGGGCATATTCCAACAATTTGTTTGGAAACATCCCCTCATCAAAATTCCTCCTTGCCTCCTTAGCTTTCATAGTGGCAAAGATCCCCCTTCCCTTGGGTTTTAATACTCTTTAAATTACTTTTAACTACTTTCCTTTTCTATGAATGAAAATTCTTGAGACAAAAAAAATAAATAAAAAGCTATAGATTGAATGCATCATGAAGGTGATAAACGGTTACATTGTCAAATAGCTCTCTACCATACACCTATCTGACAATTTGTCCACGGACTATTATCGACTTAGTGAAATTCCAGATTGCACAATTTTAACATATGGCAAGTTATTTTGCAACTTCACTAATAGAGAAGTGGCACTATCTCTCAATTTTTTATTAATTAAATTAAATGCATAAATTATTACAAACTGGATCAAGTAATATGCATTACCCAAAAAAAATAACATGACGAAAGTTTCCAGAAGCAAAAATAAAACCATATGCATGAATGAGAGAGAGAAGGCACAAAAAACTCATCGTTGCCAATTATGTTTTATGCTTCTTTTTTTTTTTTTTTGTAACCTTACTTATCAAAAATAAAATGTTTTATGTTTTTTTTGTGAATTTCCCTCTCCCACACAAGGAAAATAAAATAAAAAAACCCGCCCAATTCACATTGACAAAAGCACGCTGCATAATCTCACTTAACCAAGGTACCAATATTGGAGGATTGAAGAAAAGGAGTTTTGAAAACAAAATTAAATAACTGGCCAACTTTAGATTGTCTAAATAAACACTAGAAGCACCTTCTTGCCATTTTACTTGTATAATTCATGTTTTCGAATTCCAACAGCATTGTTAAACTCCATACGCATTTCACCTCTGAAAGATCTTCAAATACAACATGTTTCATCTGAAGGAAACCAAGAAAGGTCAGTGGTCTGCATAAAACCATGCATATAGAATTACCAAAACAAAAATCTATTGACGTTGCTAAATCAGTAGGCATGAGACTAACATTTTCCAACTATTCTAATAATATTTATGTTTATTTTATTGGCACTGGGCCACACAACCTCCCGACAAGTGGTATCAAATGAGTCATTGTTTCCCCATTCCTCCCACACATAAAGCACCAATTTATCACCTTCGTCCATCACATCCGATCTTCTCTCCCCATTTATAATCTGAGTACAACTAGGCAAAAAATGAAATATAGATAGAAAAAGATAGACACAAACGGTACAAAATAATGGATGCCAATCTCCAGAAGATGGGAAAGAAAGAGTTGAGAATAAAATTGACACCCAGCACTGGTTTGAGCAACAAAGGATAGTAGGACAGTAATCTAGTGTATCTTTAAAATTTAACCCAACATAAATTATCAACAAAGGCTTTCAGTATTGCATATCATTGCACCAACAGCATAAGAAGCAATAGTCAATTGCTGAAAATCATTACTAGCATTTGAGTAAACAAATCGTGCTTCCGTGATATAAGATAAAAATACTAACCATTGCAAAGGTGATTTTTCCAAAACCACTGTCTCTCATGACTGCCAGAATCTACATGAAATAATAAAAAGATAAAGAATAAATAAAAATCAACACTAATATATCAAAAACAAAAGAAATAAAAATCAACACTAAATATTACTTATCACAATCAAACTCAACACCAAAAATCTGTATAGCTTCTCTTAAATTACAAAGTTGGGGGAGCTTAAAGCTTTATTTTATAGAACTCTATGTACTTGGGCCATTGCTGTTGACTTCAACGGCATGGACTTACATGATTTTCTTGTCTTTATTGCGCCTTCTTAGTTAGGGCAAACGGTTATTTTCTTCTTGAGTATTGTACTGGACTATGCCCATTCATTGATCAATAAAATTTGTTTACTTGTATAAAAAAAAATGTCTTGAAGTCGACACAACAACAGAACAATGCCAAACAAAAAATTAAAGTTCCGGTAACCAATCTCCTATTTTATATGCACCGGAGACTTTCTAATATATATTAATCCAAAAGTTTAAAGCCCAACACTTTGTAATAGCAATCAAAGGTTAATGCCCAACAAAATCTCCGGTTAAGATTAGAAAATGTTACTCTATTGACTTCCAGGACAGGCTCCATCTCATTTCCATAACCAAAAGTTTCTGAATAACTGACAGAAATAGGCTAGAGATAATGGCTAGAAAAGATCAATAGTTTGTGGAATGAGAACAAGAGGATTACAGGACAAGAAGCTCAAATGAAGAGTTGGTGGATAAATATCTAATAGAATGAGAAGGTAGCTATGGATTAGTACAGTGGCAGTGGAGGATTAGGGAGGGATATAGAGTATATTTCAGAGTGGAAGCAATACCATGTCTTTGATTTTTTTAAATGGGTAATAGATATTTTATTAAAGGTGCGGCCCATGTACACAGGTGGCAAATCTACAAGCAGTAAGCTAAGGTTATCATATGCCACTGTCCAAACTTAGAGAGACTAAAGCATAATGGAATCATTCACCACACACCTAGGCGACAAAGATTACTATTTTCCCTTCCAGCATGCCATAAGCTCCACCCTTCCCACGGGCATAACCCAAACTATCCCAAGACATTTGAAAATTGAGACCAAAGTGCTCTGGCCATGGCACTGTGAAGCCGTGCTCTTCCTACACATCCAGCTCATCTCATCCACGAGTGTAATCTCCTTGACAATGTGAACAACCTCATTTTTTATTGCTGTCACTTTGTCAGATAAGAATCTTTCTTACCCATCACTTCAATATCATGGAGATTACGCATGAGTATCAATTTCATCTTAACGAGTCTTTGGTTTTCTGAAAACATGAAAAAATGAATAGCTCCATTGAGCTACCACTCTAATATAGTATATGAATCTCTACAGAGATCATAACCAATCATGGCTCTAAAATTTATGACTGGCATAAGAGGATCCAGTAGCCTAGTCCAATTAGATGGGATATTTGTTATAGTCTCATCGAAGGTCAGCTAAATATATGTACAAGTTAATTAACAGATTCATCTATCTACCAACGAATTAATTAGAAATACGAAAACGACAACGCCATAACAGTGGCTCAAAGCTATCAAGAATCAATGGAATCAATTTGCTTTACCTCGCTCATCCTCGGGGGGCTTTAGCCTAAAGGATTCCGCTGTCTCAGCTTCTAGCCCATCTAATACCACAGCTTGATACGTCTTAATCTCACCTCCATCGCCAAGATCCTTGGCCATGAAGGTTATATAATACATGATTCCCCTCGAAGCCTGACCCATTGCCTTCAAGACCTTAACAAACTCCAACTCTGCATTGTCATCCTACGCGCCAACCAAAGCCATCACGAATTTGCACAATTTTCTGTTTAAAAAGATGATGGTGATAATAATTTTTATAAATAATAATAATCACGGAGGAAAAAAAGAAAACCTTGAACCGACGATTGTATTCGTCTATTGCGAGCTGAGAATACCGTTTATACTCATCATAGTTGTAGTCTATGTTGCATGGTAGAATTTGGTTGAGACAATTGACGCCAGGGATGTCAGAAACATCAAAGCCCTAAACCAACAAATGACACGCAAAGATGGAGGAATTAAACAAAAAATTAAAGCTGGAGTAGGCGTAGACAATGATAATATAGTCAGACTCACGTCACTCTTCAAAACTTGTTCGCTGTAGGAGTACTCTTCCTCTGGTGTCATCTCATCACGGAAATCATATAACGCGCAATATTCCGGCGAAGTTGAAGACAAATTATTTTGGCTGAGGATTAATTCTCTTTCCAGCTTGTCGTAACCAAACAATTCCACAAGACCCATCTCGTCCATCTCCATTGCTCTTCAAGTGATAACCCAACAATTGGAGAACACGAAGACAAGGCTAGCCGCTGCCGCTCTCGCTATCAATGACCTAAGCAACCACGGTTAGGTAAAAATAAAGAGCAATGTTATCAGTTCCACGTTCCGTATATCTATTTAAAAATATATTATTTTATTATTTTATTCTATTTTATTTATAAATATATCTAGAATTATTTTCATTATGTAAATAAAAAAATAAAATCATATAATTTTAAATAGGTATGCAGGATGTGAGACTTATGTTTAGAGTTTTTTAAAAATCAAACATCTTTAAAAAATCAAACTAAGTAAAAAAAATGAATTTTATAAAAAAGTAATTAAAAAATCACTAAACATGTAAAGAAAAAAATGAATTATATAAAAATTTAATTAAAAAATCACTAAAAATTGAGAATATTAAAAAATAATTACAAGAGAGTTTACTTCCAAATGCTTGTTTTCAACGTTTAATATTTATGATAATGCTCATGCAATTTTGAATTATCAACCCTTTAAACCAAGATTTAGTATGCATAATGAGTAATAATACATTTATAATTATTTTACATTTAATCAGTACAAGCATATCACTTCATTAAAATATGAGAAATGATATTTGTAATTATAAAGTATATAAACGCACTCCTTTTAAAGAAATTGAGTAAATATGAAATTTTTTTTTAATTATATACCTCATTATTTTTCAAAAGAAATACGCAATACTTGTATAACATATGACTATATCTAGCATTACTCTTAAAATATAAAATTGACTTTAATTTCATATAGAATTATAAAATAATTGTAAAAATGTTGTAGATAAATAATTTTCTACGTATAAAATAGGGTTACAAATGGAACTAAATGCCCAAACTTTGTTAGAGGTTTATATTATCAAGTTATACATCAAACCGGAGTCGGAAAACCCTAATTTTGACTTTGACTTCGACTTTGTTAGGGTTCAAATCCAAACTCTAGCTCCGACCATAGTAGACTCAATTGGAGTAGAGTTGAAGCCACAACCACCTAAAAATCACCCAAATCAAAACAAGCAAAATACCAAAAAATCACAACAAGCAAAACGGCCTAAAAATCACAATAAGTAAAATCTGGAAGCAAAAATCACTAATACACCCAAATCACAAGTAAAATCACCGAAATCACAAACCCAACAAATCCAATAAGTTAAAATTTAAATAAAATATTATTAGAATATTATTTTTTTAATTTTATTACTGTTTTGAAATTTGAAAAAGTTAAATTATTTATTATATTTTATGTACAAATTTAGAAAAATTGTAATGATGATATGAGATGAGATGAAACATTTTTACTATCCAAATAAAGCCTAATTTTTCTTTCCACTAGGCATCACCATTAACAAAAAATAAATCAAGCATCTTTAAATATGTAAAAAAATTAATTTTATAAAAAAATAATTAAAAAATACTAAAAATTGAGAATATTGAAAAATAATAAAAGAATGGCCACCTCGAGGGAGGGCCAAAAAATCTTAAAAACTCACAAAAACATAAACCTAATAAAAAATAAATTCAAAAAAGAAAGATATATAAAAAAAAATAGAGAAAACTCTAGAAGATTAAAAACAAAAAAAAATAAAAAATATTAAATGCCTAGAAACATAAATTCAAAGTTCTATTTATGTTATAATGGCTTAAGATAGCTAACATAGATTCATATTGATATATAAAAAAAGATAAATACAATATTTTTCATTATTTAATTTAGTTATTTTAGCACATCTAAACTATGTCTAAACAAGTTGATCTTTGTTTTTTTTTTTTATGAAAGCCAAAACAACTTCCATTTATCATTCAATACTCGAAGGATTACATTGTTGCTCCAGTTGGATACAAGGTTTAATCTAATCTGGACAATCTTCTATCTATACTACATCTTCCTCACATTGAAGATACTTAGCTAGTTTGTGAGCTACCACATTACCCTCCCTAGGAGTGTACTGAAGTTGCCATTTCTGACCATTTCTAAACTTTACTTTGATGTCTTCAATCAGTTGTCCATACTATGCACAATTCTCCTCCCTTTCCTTAACTTCCTTGGCTACCTTCATGGTATCCCCCTTAAGAATAGCTTTCTCAATCCCAATTTCTTCACAGAAAACTATTACTCTCCAAAGTGCATTTGCCTCTACCATTACATCTTTAACTGCAAGAGATGGCATGCACAAAGCACCAATAACATCCCCTTCAGAGTCCCTAATCTATTTATTTTTCCTCTGCCATAATTTTTTGAATATATAAGCCATTCTTTCCAGCTCACTCTTCTGTAATCTCAGCTTTAAATTTGTCCATGTTTCATAGAAATTCTCTTCTCTACATGTCAGCTTCTATGCATATGGTCTTTTGTTGACTTGTGTATGGCCTGAGCATGCTTCATTAATTAAATACAAGCAAGTATGCTTCCTTTAATTAATTACAAGAGAGTTTGCTTCAAACACATGCTTGTTTTCACCCATTAATATTTATAATAATGCTCATGCTATTTTGAGTTATCAACCCTATAAACCACAATTTAGTACGTATAAAGAAAGAGTAATGATACTTCTAGAATTATTTTATAAATTATTTTACATTTAACCAGTACAAGCATGTCACTTTATTAAAATATAAAGCTGCCTTTAATTTCATGTAGAGTTATGAAACAATTTTAAAAATATTGTAGGCAAATCATTTTCTATGTTTAAAATAGGGTTACAAATGGAACAAAACATCTAGCCTTTTTTATTCTGTTATAATAGTGGAATTTCAATAAGATAATTTAAAGAGTTCAACATGTTGCGTCATTAGTAGAGGAAACCTGTTTGAGAATATAAATGGGATTATCCACTTCAATAACCTTTTCTTTTCCCTTTAGCTACAGTTAGAGAGCCCCTACAGTTAGAGAGTCCTTCCAAACTATATCAAACCAAAGTAGACCTGCAGAATCATTTAACATGCTATTTGTGAATCATGTGGGATGGAATAATACAGTTGGAAGTCTGGAAATTAGGCGTCACCTTTCCCTACCCTTTCTGAGTTGGAATCAAGACTATGTTTGACCGGAATGCCATAAGAATTTCACCTACCTCAGAGCCTGCAATCATAGTCTCTTGATTGATCGTAGGAATCAAGAAAAACACAAAAGTGTCTTTGTAAACATTGGGAGACATAACACAATCAATCGGGAAGCAATGATTTTTAGAAGGTTCAGACGACACCAACCTACTTTATGAGAAGCCCATATGTACATAGCAGACTCATGGATGCAAACAGGATATCATATCCCAACTAGTCATATCCCAATGAACCTTTGTAGACATGGTTGCACAGTCTCCCCTCCAAAGGTCATTGATGAAGAAGTTTGCATTATTTTTTCAAAAGAGGAGATTGAGAGCTCTGCAGAACCATTCAAGTTTTCCATGGTCTTGAAGTTCATGAGGCAACGACCTACGTTGGTTGCTATCCGTTCATTCATTCGAAGTCGTTGGGGATTGGGGTCGCAACCAATGGTCTCTTCAATGCGCAAACCTCGGAATATTTTCATCCGTTTATCAAATGAGGCTGATTTTTTGAAAGCACTGTCCAGGGAAGGTACCGAAATAGATGGAGTGCCTAATCGGGGATTTCATCGGCACCTGAAATTTAATGAGGATAGGGAGCTGTCGCTGGTTCTAGTTTGGGTAGTCCTACTGAACTTGCCATTGAATCTCTACCATGAGTCCTTCTTGAAAAACATTATTGCCCCTATCGGAAGATACTTGCGCCGAGATAATACCACAAAGTGTGCGACTTGAACTGATGGGGCCCGAGTGTGTGTGGAAATGGATGCAGCTAAGGAACCTCTTCAAGGAATCTAGATTGGAATCCCCTATAAGCCATCCAATTTGTATGTGGAGATTGAGTATGAGACCCTCCCGGCATATTGCTACGGATGTAATGTCCAAGGACAACATTAAAACCTGTCATTGGAGAGATGGAGGAAAAAAGGATGTGGAGAGGAAAAACAAAGAAGGGGAGAAGCAAATGAAAAGTTGGGTACCGAAAACTCAGGAGGAAGATGGCAACTGAAACGTAGAAACACAAATGAAGGGGCAGAGCAACACTAAAACAGAGGGAAATGGAAATAACACCATTGTGGTGCAGGAGCCTTAGGTGGGAGGGACTGTAGACTCGGATTCACGTGTGTTGGAAACAGTTTTTGGAAATAGGGATGATGCAGAGGAGGGAGAGGTGGAGGTTGGGAAAAAGGGGATGGTGCATAAAGGTCTTTGGTCGGATACAATGTTGATAGAGGAGGTTACCATGATGCCGGATTCATGCCAACTCCTTTTGGGTGTGTTTTCGAGTGAGGTAGCAGATTTAGCAGGTGAGGAGTGTGCTCTGGAAGCTGTTGAACGTGATATGCTACTTGAGATGGATGGAAGGGACAACATTGGTTTAGGGGAGGAGGATCAAGGTTCTCATGGCGGTTCTCTGTCGGATCCAGAAAGGGAGGCCGGGACACACATGGGAAAATTCAAGGATACCTATCGAATAGCAAAATGCGGCCAAGAAAGGAGATAGATAAGAGTGGGAAACGATTAAGAAGCTCTACGAGGATGAAGTACAAGTTGCAGTTCTGGATGCTAGTGCCTAACATGTTCGGTTTCTTTGCCATTCGAGAATCAACGGATTTATATCTCTATTTTTTATGCAAAATGTAGCTATCAAGAACGCAGAGTGTTATGGCAACTCTTGTAGTAGGACATTCCGCTGGACGAAGCGTGGTTAGGCCTCGGAGACTTTAATGTTATTCGTGGAGATAACAAAAGGCGTGGGGGCAGACGTGCCCAAGTGATTTCTTGGAAGCTTGTAAATAATGATAGAGAGTGTAGCCTTTCCTTATACCTGGAGATTGTTATTTATACTGGGGGTCGGAGGGAATAGATCGTATCTATCCCTGTGGAGCCCACGTCTTTACCATTGTTTCGCTTGTCAGTCTCTTAAATGTGACGTGCCTCTACGATGATGCAATTAATGTAGCGTATGGCCCGGGTAGTATTGTCATTAATGCGGCGTGGCTTCCCGATTTGTCTTGCTTTACTGGTGATTTCTGCTAGGGGTGAGCAGCGGGATCCCGCCCCCGCATGGAGAGGGCCTAGTGAGGTCGTGGGTGGGATGACTCCAGCGGGGCCCCGTCCTGCCCCCGCTCTACATATATAATTCTTTTATTTATATATATATATATATATATACAATTTATTAAAGACTTAAAATTGTATTCAAATCATTGGATTGTCTTGGCCTCCTAGGCCAACCTTTATATAGGAGGTTATGGCAATATAATAATCATCCTTAAGCAATGTGAAACTTACTACTAAGTCCTACATTGCTTAAAGATGACTATTGTATTACCTTGGTCTCCTATATAAAGGTTGGCCGAGGAGGTCAAGACAATCCAAAATCTAACTCTAATGAGTTTAAATTATTTTTATATTTATAAATTCTAATTATATTATAATTTGGGTCTAAAAAAATATTTTTAGACAAATTTTCTTTTTTAAACACAATGTGTTGGCCTAGACGGGGGGAAAGGCAGATGGGGTTTTTTCCCCCACCCCTTGGCATCGGGGCGGGGGAAAAACTCCAATCCCCGCATGGTGCGAGGCGGGGGGCAGGGTGCGGGGTGTGGGGAAGGGTACCCCCCGCCCCGCACCATGCGGGTATCACCCCTACTTTCTGCGGTTCATTGATGTTGTTTTGTCAGATGATCAAGGGTCCCTCCATATTTCTCGCTAGTTTGCACAGACAAGCACTCGAAGGCTAGGCGCTGTTTGAGGTACCATCGGATTGGGGAGTCCCATCTCCTTTACCCCGAGCTAGGCCGAGGAGCCCATTTCCATTGGGATGGGCCTTTTCTCCTTATCCTTTCAGGGATTCCTTTCAAGCCCACTAGGAAGGGGGGAAAATCTCCTTACAAATTGAATCATTAATGTACCATATTATCATTTCACTTTTATTCTATTATATATATAATATGGCACTTTCGTCACTCTTAAATTATTCTTTATTTAAGAAAATAAAAAATTGATGGATAATGCAACCTTGTCATAGTGAGATGAAAGTGATATGCGAGTGAGATGAGACTAAGATACATAGAATTTCGAAGAAAAAGTGACGGGGCATGCATTCCTTTGTCCTTTTGTTATTATCATGTGTGATATAGATACTTCTAAATTAGCTTGTGTGTTTGGCAAGTGGGATAAGACATAAAATTCTCATCTCATCATTATAACTTTTTTAAATTTTCACGCAAAATATAATAAACAATTCAACCTTTTCAAATCACACTTTAACTTTTTCAAATCTTAAAATAATAATAATATTAAAAAGTAATATTTTAAAATTTCATGTAAAACAAAAAATTCTTATTACTTGTACGGTTAGAGTAGTTTTCTATATCGAAATGAGTAGTTTTCATCTCTAATTCATTTATACTTCATCTATAATTTATCTATACGTTTTCAAATACAACTTTAATAAACTGACATGAACAGTGATCTACACCCACCGCTGGGGCTCTATTGGCTATTTCAATTCTTTTAATACTTTAAATACTTTTTTAAAAAAAAATCTTAATATTATTAAAAAATACCTTCTTAATCTCTAAGCAAAAATATAAAATAAAATAAAATAAAAAAAGAGGAGTGGTAGGTTACAACGGGATCCCCAAGCGGATACCTATATTTTTCCATTCTAGAGCATTCTCAATGGATTAGCTAAAAGCTAAATCCATTGATGATTTAGCTATTCGAACGTAAAATAGCATCACAATGGAATAGCTAAATTTCAAATAATTGTAATTTAGCTACAGCCACTTCCAAAATAATTTTTAAATTTGAAAGTAACTATTCATATATCAAATACATTTTATATCAATTATTGCTCTCTTATTTTTATATCAATTATTTCTCTCTCCATTTTAAATGATAATTGAAAAAATATAATTAGAATATGATTACTAATTAATATATAATATTATGAATAGTAAAATAAAATAAATTCATATTTAAAAAATTAAAATATTTTTAAAATTATTAATTACTTATTACTATATAATGAATAAATGAATAATTCAATGTGAAAATTTGATGTGAATAGCCAAAATTAAATTTACCTTATATTATTTTTTTTCATATAATAAAAAAATAATTTTTTCAATATAGAAATTAATATAAATAGAAGAATTAAAAATTAAATTCATTTTACATTAAAAAAATATAATTTAATTTTAATTAATCACTAAAAACATTGTCTGCTGTACAGTGACCCCACCTTGACCCGTCCTATCATTTGCTTTTTCTCAACCTTTTGGCGGTTAAGCAGTAGAGGGTTTTCATGACATTTTGGTCTTCAAGGGATTGACTGTGGGCGTCCTCAGCTACTCGCAGTGTGAGCTTTGTCACGGTTCTTCCGAGTTCCACCTACAGAATTCCCATACGTACGTACACATGTTAGTGTTGAGAAGAGTGGAGAATATTTGTGAATAGTTATGAGTAGAAATTAGAGTGAGTTTATGGATCCCATTGAAAGTATTTTGAGTTATTTAGATGTGTGAAGTATGTAGAGTTGTTCACTTTTGAGTAGGTAGTTGAAAAATGTGTAGATTCTATAAATATTATAGTGATTTTATTTTTAGTGATAAATATTATAATAATTTTATTATAGTGATTTTTTAATATTAATAAATATTATAGTGATTTTATTTTACTTTTATATATAATAATGATAAATATTATAATGATTTTATTTTTAATTTATATATAATAGTGATAAATATTATAATGATTTTATTTATTTATATATAATAGTGATAAATATTATAGTAATGTTATTTTTTATTTATATATTATAGTAATTTTATTTTTAATTAATATATAATAGTGATAAATATTATAGTATTTTATTTTTTATTTATATATAATAGTGATTTTATTTTTTATTTATATATTTTAGTGATTTTATTTTTTATTTATATATAATAGAGATAAATATTATAGTGATTTTTATTTATATTTATATTTAATAGTGATAAATATTATAGTGATTTTATTTTTTATTTATATATAATTACGATAAATATTATAGTGATTTTATTTTTTATTTTTATTTAATAGTGATAAATATTATTGATTTTATTTTTTATTTATATATAATAGTGATAAATATTATAGTGATTTTATTTTTTATTTTTATTTAATAGTGATAAATATTATTGATTTTATTTTTT
Source organism: Juglans regia (assembly GCF_001411555.2). NCBI lineage: Eukaryota > Viridiplantae > Streptophyta > Magnoliopsida > Fagales > Juglandaceae > Juglans > Juglans regia. Next base: position 18,220,694 of record NC_049904.1, on the reverse strand, counting down.
ATTTATATATAATAGTGATAAATATTATACTGATTTTATTTTTATTTATATATAATAATAAATATTATAGAATGTTTGTGAATAGTTATGAGTAGAGATTAAAGTGAGTTTGTGGGTCCCATTGAAAGTATTTTAAGTTGTTTGGCATGTGGAGTATTTCTAATAGTATAAGAATACTTAGAAAGTGTTGAGGTATCTCTGTTACCCAAACACAGCCTTAATCTATGCTGCAATTTGATTCGATAAAATTCCTCATTCGTCCTTACATCACTTCTGTTGACCTTACCATTTTAGTTTTTAATTTTAAATTAAAAATAATTTGTAGTTTTTACTTTTAACAACTATATGAGATTTAAATTATTTGATAGAATAATAAAATCTTATGGAAGAATATCTTTCAAAAAAAATATATTATTTTTTGGAATTATAGAGGTATTTCGGCTAATAAATTTTCAATATATTTTGTAATTTAAATATATTTATAATAGATTTTTTAATTAGACATAAATGTTATTTTCTATTAATAAATTCATAATTATTAATCAATCATTATTAAATAATTTTCAATAGAAAAATGTTAGTTTGCCCACTCAACTTGCCCCCTCATTTTGACATCTTATGTACTTTAATTTTTTTAAAATTTTTTTATTTACTTAATAGTTAAGGAAGTGACTATTAGTGGATTGATATATTTTTATATTTTTTAAAAATATTTTAAAATGATAAAAAAATATGAATAACAAAATTAAACAAAAATGGAAAGGTCAACTTGGCCTAGTGGTCAATTGGAGCAGTGTTACTCAGGTGGTGAGTAGCACCGCTCATTTCAATAATTGGTAGGATTTACCAATTTATCAAATCTAAAAAAATCAAAACTATCAAATACATTTTTTTTACAAACTATCTTATCTAAAAAAATCTCATTATTATTTAAAATATCTCATCTCATCTCATCTAAATTGTATATCTAAACAGAACCTTAGGTCGTCCCAACACATGCATTGACAAAAGATAATCTCATAATCTAACAGTAGCAATTTGTTTAATTTATTTTTATTTTCTCTAATGCCGTTCACTTCCTCTACTAACCTGTCACCTTAATCATAAAGAAACACAATATCAAGCAATTATTAAGGCATGATTAACGCTTAATTATGACTGGCCCGTCTCCAACTATAAAAAAAAGGTACATGATCCCAATGTAAATAACAAGAAACCAAATAGCAAAACCAACACTGAGAGCATCCGCATCGGTCTCGCTAAAACTCTTAAAAAGCTAAATTATGAACTTCGTGGTATTTAAGCCCGCTGCATTGGACTCGGTAAAACAGAAAGTTCAAACTTTCAGCTACAGTAAGTCCATCCTTTTCTCCAAACATAGCGAGTAACTATTCATCGCCAAATTATTATTTGATTCTAAAATCACATCTCCTCAACCGACACATTCTATTTCCCTCGTGAATCCATTCTCCCCACAAACCTTCACTTTCTCTCCCTTTCTCCCTCGACGAACACCCCCTTCATTTTTTTCTCCCCGTTTCTCTCTTCCCTTCTCTTTCTCATATGTTGTCTCTTTGGCCCAACACTCATTCTCTTCCCTTCTCTCTATTTTTTCCTTTATTTTTTTCCAGTTCTCTTGCTGTTTTCGTTACCCCAAAGCTGTCGAAGTTGGGAATTTGGTACTAGGAGAAGGAGCCGTCGATTTGCAAGAGAAAATCGATTTTAATCAACTGGTCAAGCCTCTATTAGGGTTCTATTGTGCTTCACAAAAGGTAATCAACTCCCATTCTCTTATTTTTTTCAATTTGTAATTTTATTGTTTAGTTTTGTTTTTGGCTTAATCTAGTCTGCACATGTTTGGTTGTGATGGGGTCTTAAATAATGGGTCTTAAATCATGCTTGATATCAATGGGTGGGTGGTCAATGGGTTTCCCATGACAGAGTCCCATGGAATCAGAATCCCAGGTAAATAAAGAACGAAAATTGCCGAGAAATCGGCAAAAGTTTAATGTTTGTGACCAGGAAATGAACTGTAGAAAGTAATGTTTATGGTCTTATATTATTGCATTTACTTTATGGTCTTATAGAAGCTGTTAGCATCAATTGTGCATTTGTGGTTTCTGTTATGCTGCTTGTCTGTTAGGTGCATTGGAACAGATCTCGACTTCTCTTTACATCTTATGGTACTTCCTAAACTAAGGCATTTTCCATCAAGAAAGTAGATAATTTGGATTGTAAGAAGTTATGAGGATTCAAATTTGCTCATAAATTAATATTTTCAATGCAGCAAGATTATGAATTTGATATTAGTCAACTCAAAAGGTTTAAATGTGGCAGTTTGATGATGACTCCTTCTTCACTGATCTCACTTGCGGTTTGTAGACCAGTTTGTTTAGAGTATTCATAAAAGTGGAATATATCCATTAAAATCAGTATATCATTTAGCTTGGAGTTGTTAAATCATGGAGGAATGATTAAAAGTTCACAGTCACAAAGCACTTCTGAGTTTTGGAGGAAGTTGTAGAATCTGAAACTACCAAATAAAATGTGTTGGTAGACATTTATGTAAAGAGGACTGTGTTGATATTTATGTTTACCCCAAAAACAACATCTTTGTTACCAAATAAAGAGGAATTAATTTTGGTTACGTGTTGGTATTAATTTTGTTCCCACATAGCCAGATAGTAACATGTTGGTATTAATTTTGTTGTTTTAATAAATAGCAACATAGCCAGATAACACAATCTTAAATAAAAATTGAATTATTAATTAATATATGAAGTGTATTTGTGAAATAAAAAAAAATTATAAAAAATTATTAAAATTTATAATATTTTATTATTATTTTGACTTTAAGATGGCTAGTCTAATGTGGATTCATCTATCCAAAATTTAATGCTATAGCCAAAAGTTGGAATTCTAGTCAAACTTTAGACTTTGCAATGGCTAGGTCATTGCCAATGCTCTGAGAGCACTAGCATTATTTTCATCAAATTTATCTTCAAAATTTAATAAAAAATATATATTTTCTATAAATCCAAACCTTCCATTTTCACAACTCCATATTGAATTAGTTATTAGATTCATCAAAATAATAATATAATATTTTTTTTAATAATAATATTTTTAATTTTTTCTTTTATATTTTACAATTATGCTAACTATATGTTAATTAATAATTTAATTTAATACTTAAATTATTGTTTTCCAAGTAATTTTTTCCCTAACCTAATTATCCAACAAACATATTTTGCCAACCATTCTTCTACCCAACAATCATATATACAATTTATGAAACCAACAAACACATTTTGCTAACATTTCTTCTATCCAACAAACACATCTACAATTTGTTCATCTAACAAACATATTATGCAAATATTTTTTCTACCTAATACTCACATCTATAATTTTTGAAATTAACAAACACTTCCACAAACCCTTCTTCTCTATCCAAACTTCACATCAACAATTCTAAAAACTAACAAATACATTCATTCCACCATGCACAATACCAACATTAATTCATATCTATAATTCTTGAAACCAACAAGTAGATGTAGCCAACAGTTCTTCTTTTGCCAAGATTTTTAGTTGTAGCTAATAGTCTCGGATTAAGTCCTATAAATAGATTCATCCTCTCACTACTTCCCGCTCATAAAAAACTAATATTTCTTCTTCCAATCCATCAAATTTTGTTCTCTCAGTTTCCTATGGATCCCTTTTGGAGTATTGATCATATAGAAGATGAAGATTATTATGATCATGAGGAGGAAAAAACACTAATGACAATAATCAAAATTGGAGTGAATCCCTCGTTAAGAAGAAAATAAGAACTAAAAGTTCAGAGTTACACAAAATGATAACACAAAGTTATATGCATATATATATATATAGCCTTCCAAGTTTAATAATTTTACACATTAAAAGTCGACATAGACCCAATTAGGAATAATCAACTTTGGCTTGAATTTCCATGAAGTTTCTCAGATTCCATATACACCATTTGTGTGTGTATGTGTGTGTGTGTGTGTGATTAGAGGCCTTTGCTACCAGAAGGATTGAAAAACTTAGACTTTACTACCAATTCAAAAATTAGGGCAAAGTGATCAGAGGCCTTTTAGGTTTTATAAACTCAGACCAACGATAAAACTATGCACTCTCTGTCTTTGGGCGCTTATTGCAATTGACACCGAATTAAAATCAGACTAAGCAAAAGCACATCCAAGAAAGGCCATAAATACATACATGCATAAGCATACATGGAGTGCAAAATTTCTCATACATGCATATATAATGAATATATAAAGACGGGGAGAGAGTGAACTCACGAAGATAGAAAACGTTCGGAGAAGAGAATCAAAGAAGAGAAGGGAGCGGTAATGGTGTGCCTATGGAGGTGATGGAGGTCCTCTTTCATCTAAAACACCTGACAAGAACTTGAACTTCAGTAGAGGTTTAATTTCATCAGATAAAGATGAATTGGTGACTCACGACAAAGGGAATGGATAGCTAGGCCAAAAAAAAAAGAAAAAAAAAAGAGAGGAAACAGAGGGAAGAAACGGAGTGGAAGAAAGGGAATCTAGGAATTCACGAGCTATTGGGAGGGAAGAAAGGGAGAGGAAGAGAAAGGGGATTTCGAGATTTCGGGTTGTTGGGAGAGGAAGATTAAGGGGGAGACAAAATCGACATCATGGGTGAAAGATTGATTTTGCTAATAAAATAATATGGATAGCAATGAACAGTAGGTATTCAAATTTGAAGATGAATTAGAATGTCCTGTAACTCAAAGTTTTAGATTTTACCATATGGTGAATCCAATACAGTGATTTAAAAGTCAAATTCATCAAATTTTGAAGATTAGACTCATTTGATGAGTCCAATGCCAATGCTCTCAGGGACTCTTTTTATTTGACATTCAAGTTTTCATTTTCTCTCCTACAAAATCTTTACAAAGGTTGGTGGTATAGTCACTCAAGGGAGTGAGTATAGAGGTAGTAGTCTTATCAAAGACTACGGAGGTGGCTTGTGATTGTTACTCCCAATGTTTTGAATATTGCTTTGGTGACCATTTCGGTTAAAGTATTGAAATAAGATATTTTGGTACCAGTACCATTTCAGATATATATAAAATATATATATATATAAATATTATAAAATAATAATCTATATATGAATAAATTATATATAAATATATATATAAACGTATATAAATTATAAATAGTCTGATTTGAATTGAGAGGGTCAAAAAATGAGCCTGCAGTTTGAAGAAATGAAAAAAAAAATATAAAGGCCGAAATATGTATATCGGCCAAAATACGATATATCGGCCGGTACATACCGATATATCGGCCGATACGACTGAAATTTTGACTGGTATGAAACAATATATCTATCTGTATTGGCTACCTGGCCGGTACGACATATTTCAGCCTTACCGACTGGTACGAAACAGATTTCAAAACACTGGAACTTACTTCCTCTTTTCTTTACCTTGCTTTTTCATATTTCTTTTATGTTTTTTTCTATTATTTTGTTAACTTTTACTATTTTGATTTTTCATGTGCCACTCTCGACACACGTGATCACCATGCACCGCATATATGCCACCAATCTTCTCCTCCTTTTATTTTTGTCTTTTTTTAAGATCTTTTAATTCCAAAAATTAATACTAGATACTAGAGATTTTGCAAGGATTTTCTATATTGATAATTGTAATACAGGGCAGTATATATATACAATGAATGAGCTGCTGTGAGCTGTCCTATACAATACTGCAAGCAGTAGGCGTGCACAGTGAGGTAGTGCTTGGTATGGCAGAGTTTGTTATAGTGCTCAGCCAAAACCGTTACAACAATTTACAGAGAATCAATTCACAACCTATTCTAAGTTATTCCTGAAGGTTCTGGAAGAGCTGCTGACTTGGAGATTCCTTGCTGTGTGGCTTGTGCCGTGGATGCCAGATTGGATGCTTCAACAATATAATTTCCATGTTTTGCAAACTACCATTTTGTAATTGCAGAGAATCGAGATGTTTTTGTAATTTCAGTAGGTGTTTTAGGGATTTCGTGGATTTGAGATATTTCAGGAATTTTATTTATTACTTTTCCAATAAGGATTTGAGAGATTTCCATAAATTGTACAGATTCCACTTTATGAGAAAGGTGTAAAGGTATATCTTAAAGAACCAGTTAATGAACAGAACAAAGAAAGGAAAAGAATGCCAAAACACAAAGAAATCGAACCCAGAACTCAACACAGAGAATGACTAGCCCAAGAATTCCTCAATTCAATTCCTGGAAAAAGGTTTTCGACGAACCAACCTGAACCAACCTCCTTCCAAAGAATCTGTAATCGACTTTCTGCAAACGTTCTCATACGCTTTCCATCCATTGTTCTTCTTATTCTCTTGAAGTTTCTGTCACAAACAATTACTTTTTGGATGAAATGACTTTGGGTGTTGGTTATAGTAGTGGCATCTTTTGATTTTGGTCAGGAGATCTCACCAAAGTCGAGTGACTCTTGGTTTGACAAGTAATATATTCTTCATTTCTTCTTAAAAGTCTGTCGTATCATGAGTTTTGACGTACGTGAATTTATTTGGCCAAGGGGAAATTAGATTCTTACAGAAAATTAAAAGAATATACAAAAGCTTGACACTATCAGATGATTGAGATCATTTCTCTGTATGAAACATCCATCCATCCATTCAATTTTTCATGCAGAGTACGTTTGCATAGACGAAAGAAGAACGAGTTGTTGGGCTTCTTTGTGTGGAGCTCGGTTTTGTTTGTGGCGGCTCGGTCCATGACCCGATCCATCAAGTATTATTGTGGTTAATTTTTAGATAGATATTGAACGAGACTTGGATCATGGAGCGGAGGCTTGTGTCGTGTCCGATTGATTGCACTTTATATTTTTCTTTTCTCTTATGGCTGTGCTTGAGGCGGGTGAGGAGAGAATCGACAAGAATGGAAAGAGAGAGAGAGATTTTGGAGTATTTAATTTTGATAGCTAAGACTCTTTTAAATACTTTTGGGAGTATTTAATTTTATTGTCTAATACTTTTTTATAAAATTGTCATAGAAATTCACTATGAATAATGCAAACCAGCTAATAAATTTTTCTTAAACAATTTATACATAACCTAATTATATACATATCTCCGGATGATCATATTTGCCTGAATTCCAGTGCAGTACTTTGTATTGCATTTCTGAGTGTATTTATACTCAACTTTACAAGAGGCTAAGGAATCAAAAGGAAATAAAAACAGTTACAAGCACTTGAGAGAAATAACAAACAAAATTGCCTACGGTTGCTCTTGAGTGGTACTCTGTTGCAGCAGCTGTATCCTCTATGCTAATAAGATCCACATCTAAAGCCTTCACGCTCCCTCTCATTCTTGACAGTATTTCTCTCCTCACTTTCATGCTGCCCTGCACCACCAGCAACCACATCAACAGCTAGACATTTCTTCCCGTACGCGGCCACTATCAACTTGCCTGCCACTGCACCACCGTGGGATAGCCCCACTGCCAAAACCACGTCGCGCGCCACCACCCTCCCTTTTCACGAAAAACCGCAGCGGAAGCACCACGTGAGACGCCGAGCACAAGCAGCCACTGCTCCTGCACGACGAAGCAGCCAGGACCACTAACTAAGCCTCTGCCTTTCACGACCGTAGTCCCACGCCACTCCTCGTCTGTTCTAACCACCTTGAAACAGAGCAGTTTTTTTTTTTACTCAGCCAACCCACAGCATTAACAATAGCACTATGCTGCTGGCATATACATTTTTATAAAAGCGTCGCGCAGTCCTTACTCTGCTCCACTATCGTGTCAGTTGTCCGAATGGTTGTGGTCCCTCCTTCGTACGGAAAGGAGGCCAGCATGCAGCCCTCATTCTCATTCTATGAACGTATATATATGCATGACCAGCCCTGATTCTTCATTTTGTGTTCATCTGTGCTTGCTTGATCCTTCCTCTCCTCTCTTATGGTTAGTACGTCGATCTCCTCTCTTTTATGATTAAACTTGTCTCTATATTCATATTCATCATGTTTAAAACAGAAAGATGGAACCAGATGGGTGCTTAGGGCCTGCCCTGTGTTCTTTGTTTCGTTTGCCTGGGAATGGCTCAGTGTATTTGTACTGGTTTTATTTCTTTAATTCATTATTACTTCTAGTAAGTTATTACTACAAAGGAGCCATTGTGAGGAATAGCCATTCTAGAACAATCATTTGGTTTGTGATCTTTCAAATAGAAATGCTATATGTTATATGTACGCGCATTTTATAAAAGAAAATAGGACTTAAACAATAGACCAAAACTCAGTCACTGTTGCTTTTCATTTCAAAAAACATCCCGTTTCATAACCTTGTTTGTTGGTTTTCCTGTGTAGCCACAACCATTTGCGTTTCTTTTTCCAGTATATGAAACAGATATTTACAACTCTAGCTGTGTCAAACCTTAGTGAATCGGAAATATTGACAGTGGCTAAGAATGACGGAGTTGAATACTGTGACATGGGACGGGGAAAAGTAACAGTCAGATAACGGGATTTGGTCTGTCCGTTGCAATTTGTTTTTCTTAAAAAAAAGTTTACTTGTATGATAAGCTTAAAACGTGTGTACATATATATATATAACAGCACTTCTCATGATGAAATTGCCTAATTTTTTTTTATTTAAAAAAATGATACTTTATTGCTCATAAATTATATGCTTACAACAACTTATTGAGTACAATATTATGAATATAATTAGGAATCTCTTCTAGTTTATACAAATTGTAATAAACTAGACCAGCACGAGAGAGGGATATATAGTTATGATAAAAAACGTAGATGATGAAGCACGAGAGAGGGATATATAGTTATGATAAAAAACGTAGATGATGAAGAAAGAAATATACGATAAATCATGCAAAGTAGTACGCAGAAAATAAACCAAACATTTCTCTATAGAATATCGCTCATGCACGATGAAAGCAGAGTTCATGTATACTTCTATTTAGGCTTTGTTTTTCACAATTGAAATAGAGAGAATCAAACGACGTTTGATTTACATGAGCTGTTTCTAAAGTGGAACTTACAGAGTGTGATTCTCTCATATACATTCAACGGGTTCCTTTATTTATTTATGTTTTTTGTTTAATTGCCATGTCTGGTCCTATATTAATTAATTTTTTATCCTTAAATGCATAAAACTATATATCCCTCTCTCGTGCTGGTCTAGTTTATTACGATTTGTATCAACTAGAAGAGATTCCTAATTATATTCATAATATTGTACTCAATAAGTTGTTTTAAGCATATTTATGAGCAATACATTAAGTATCCTTTTTTAAAATTTAAAAAAAAAAATTAGCAATTTCATCATGAGAAGTGCTGTTATATATATATGTACACAATTTTTAAGCTTATCATATAAGTAAACTTTTTTTTAAGAAAAACAAATTGCAACGGACAGACCAAATCCCGTTATCTGACTGTTACTTTTCCCCGTCCCATGTCACAGTATTCAACTCCGCCATTCTTAGCCACTGTCAATATTTCCGATTCACTAAGGTTTGACACAGCTATAGTTGTAAATATCTGTTTCATATACTGGAAAAAGAAACGCAAATGGTTGTGGCTACACAGGAAAACCAACAAACAAGGTTATGAAACGGGATGTTTTTTGAAATGAAAAGCAACAGTGACTGAGTTTTGGTCTATTGTTTAAATCCTATTTTCTTTTATAAAATGCGCGGACATATAACATATAGCATTTCTATTTGAAAGATCACAAACCAAATGATTGTTCTAGAATGGCTATTCCTCACAATGGCTCCTTTGTAGTAATAACTTACTAGAAGTAATAATGAATTAAAGAAATAAAACCAGTACAAATACACTGAGCCATTCCCAGGCAAACGAAACAAAGAACACAGGGCAGGCCCTAAGCACCCATCTGGTTCCATCTTTCTGTTTTAAACATGATGAATATGAATATAGAGACAAGTTGAATCATAAAAGAGAGGAGATCGACGTACTAACCATAAGAGAGGAGAGGAAGGATCAAGCAAGCACAGATGAACACAAAATGAAGAATCAGGGCTGGTCATGCATATATACGTTCATAGAATGAGAATGAGGGCTGCATGCTGGCCTCCTTTCCGTACGTAGGAGGGACCACAACCATTCGGACAACTGACATGATAGTGGAGCAGAGTAAGGACTGCGCGACGCTTTTATAAAAATGTATATGCCAGCAGCATAGTGCAATTGTTAATGCTGTGGGTTGGCTGAGTAAAACAAAAAAACTGCTCTGTTTCGTCGTGCAGGAGCAGTGGCTGCTTGTGCTCGGCGTCTCACGAGGTGCTTCCGCTGCGGCTTTTCGTGCAAAGGGAGGGTGGTGGCGCGCGACGTGGTTTTGGCAGTGGCAGGCAAGTTGGTAGTGGCCGCGTACGTGAAGAAATGTCTAGCCGTTGATGTGGTTGCTGGTGGTGCAGGGCAGCATGAAAGTGAGGAGAGAAATACTGTCAAGAATGAGAGGGAGCGTGAAGGCTTGAGATGTGGATCTTATTAGCATAGAGGATACTGCTGCTGCAGCAGAGTACCACTCAAGAGCAACCGTAGGCAATTTTGTTTGTTATTTCTCTCAAGTGCTTGTAACTGTTTTTATTCCCTTTTGATTCCTTAGGCTCTTGTAAATACAAACTGCACTGGAATTCAGGCAAATATGATCAGTCAGAGATATGGACAATGATACCGACACATTTATTTTACGTTCATTTTTACAGTCGGTTGTATATAATTAGGTTATATATAAATTGTTTAAGAAAAATTTATTAGCTGGTTTGCATTATTCATAGTGAATTTCTATGACAATTTTATAAAAAAGTATTAGACAATAAAATTAAATACTCCCAAAAGTATTTAAAAGAGTCTTAGCTATCAAAATTAAATACTCCAAAATCTCTCTCTCTCTTTCCATTCTTGTCGATTCTCTCCTCACCCGCCTCAAGCACAGCCATAAGAGAGAAGAAAAATATAAAGTGCAATCAATCGGACACGACACAAGCCTCCGCTCCATGATCCAAGTCTCGTTCAATATCTATCTAAAAATTAACCACAATAATACTTGATGGATCGGGTCATGGACCGAGCCGCCACAAACAAAACCGAGCTCCACACAAAGAAGCCCAACAACTCGTTCTTCTTTCGTCTATGCAAACGTACTCTGCATGAAAAATTGAATGGATGGATGGATGATGTTTCATACAGAGAAATGATCTCAATCATCTGATAGTGTCAAGCTTTTGTATATTCTTTTAATTTTCTGTAAGAATCTAATTTCCCTTTGGCGAAATAAATTCACGTACGTCAAAACTCATGATACGACAGACTTTTAAGAAGAAATGAAGAATATATTACTTGTCAAACCAAGAGTCACTCGACTTTGGTGAGATCTCCTGACCAAAATCAAAAGATGCCACTACTATAACCAACACCCAAAGTCATTTCATCCAAAAAGTAATTGCTTGTGACAGAAACTTCAAGAGAATAAGAAGAACAATGGATGGAAAGCGTATGAGAACGTTTGCAGAAAGTCTAATTTCCCTCTTGATTTAGCAACTTCAATAGATTTTTTTTTTTTTCTAGAGCATTTTGATGGTAATTCTATATGCAATGATTTATGCAGACCACTGATGTTTTTTCGTTTCCTTTAGGTGAAACATGTTGGATTTGAAGATCTTTCAGAGGTGAAATGCGTATGGAGTTTAACAATGTTGTTGGAATTAGGAAACATGAATTATACAAGTTAAATGGAAAGATAGTGCTTCTAGTGTTTATTTAGACATTCTAAAGTTGGCCTGATGTTACTTAATTAATTTTGTTTACAAAACTCCTTTGCTCAAGCCTGTGCTTTTGTCAATGTGAATTGGGTGGCTTTTCTATTTTCCTTGTGTAGGAGAGGGAACTTTACTAAAACAAAAAAAAGAACATAATTTGGTAACAATGACTTTTTGTGTCTTCTCTCTCTCTCTCTCTCTCTCTTTCTCTCTTCTAGCCGAGATTCGTTTTCGAAAACTTACTCATGTTATTTTCTTGGATAATGGTTATTACTTGATCCAGCTTCTAATAATTTATGCATTTAATTTACTTATAGAAAATTGAGAGATAATGCCACTTCTACAATTATAGAAGTGATGTTACAAAATGACTTGACATATGTTAATATTGTGCAATTTGAAATTTCACAAAGTAGATAGTCCATGCAGACATTGTCTGATAGGCTTATGGTAAATAAGCTATTTGACAATGTAACCATTTATCACCTTCGGGGATGCATCCAATCTAGAGCTATTTTTAGCCATTCTAATCTTTTCAATTTCCTCAGATTAAGAATGGAAAGTTTTTGTATCATAAGACGTCGACAATGATATGAAATTCTGAGTTAAGCTATCTCATATGCAAATGCATTAAAAGTTTGATATCCATATTAATTTAGATGCTATAATTTAGGTACTATTGGGTAGCAGGTTCGGAAAATCAAGTTAGGCCTGCCTTTTGGAAGACTAGACTTACGAGCAATTCTGGCATATCCATCCACTCCCCAATCTTTGCCATAGGAGTTTTTTATGATCCAGTATTTTTTACCTTCTTTCTCATCATTACCAAATCCAATTATATGGATTGCATGTCGATAAACTTTCTCTTTTCCTTGGAGAATTAAATCGAGTTCATTGGATCCTTCATATATACCCTATCAAACGGTAACATAAAAAATGGTAAGTAATAATTATTATATTATTATTGGTATGTATGCCCAATTAAAAATTGATAATACTTACGCCTTTAAGTTCTCGGAATGCTTTGGTCACTATTAAACCACATGCTATTGGTTGTTCTTTCACTCTCAGAAGTAGCTCATTTTCATTATCATGATCTAACTTTTGGACGTCAACGATCTTCACAACAAGAGTTTTCTACATGAAGAGCCAAGATAAGAATAAATGAAGTAGATACACAAACATATATATATATATATATAGAGAGAGAGAGAGAGAGAGAGAGAGGATAACTTCAAATTTATATAACCTGTTCTTCAGTCTTGTGTCGACAAGGACATTTCTGTGCTTTGAATGGGTATTCTTCCTCCTTCATAATCCCATAACTTTTAATCCATTACAAAGCTTTTATGATTGAATATGTGTAACATTGTTTCTCTTCTTCCTTACAACAATCAAGCAACTCTTGGGAAGAAAGTTCAAGAAGATCTTTATCTGGATTTTTAGCTTTAAGACCTGCTGCAACAGCCTCAGCAGCAACTATCGCCCAACACATATCTAAGCAGAAAAATATATACTTAATTTCTTGACAATAATGGAATTATAATGTTGCATCTTATTGTTTACAAAAGTCTAAGAAATTATTAGTATCTAATATCTTACGTGCTAAGTTAAATAATATAGTTATATTTAGATAAGTGAAACAATCTTATTCCCAATGAGTGTTAGATACAAGAATCAATAGCTTTTAAATCATTAAAACTATTAGTAAGCGGACAAACAACAAGCCAACACCAAGAAGGTGAATTGATTACAATATTTAAAGAATACCAATAAGTCTAAGATAACAATACAAGGCATGAAAGTTCTACACCAATACATTCAAACAATAGGCTGCAAATAACACAATTATCGATCAGAAGCTTTTTAGTTTTTTCTCCATCAGCCTCAAACAAGCAACTATGATAAATACAGACAGGAGCATAGAGCAATCCTTGCATGCACATCAACAAATAATAATAATAATAATAATAATAATAATAATTAGGAGTAACTCATTGACCAATACTAATATTTCAAATATAATTTCATACATTACATGATATCAATCTGTACATATAACATGGGTTTAAAGATGCCAAGGTCTTAAGGACATGATAAATAGATATAGTGATAAATGATATATGATTAAAGAACTTTGTATCACTTACTACTTTTCTTTTGATCTTTAACTGGATTCAAGGTTCCACCATTGTGAATGCGCCAGTCCCAAAAAGCGGGAAATTTTTTAGGCAATTGATCATCCTAAGTACGAGTTAATTAAAATACGTCAGTCAGAAGATATATATAGATGAATGTGTCAAAAAAATATATAAACATATATTTTCAAATAATATTTTTTACACATTCACTACAAGAAATCAGATATTTTTTAGCGCTCAAAATCGTTGCAAATACCAATAATAATCGCTGCATTTAATCATTTTCGACAATTTATAAATTGCTGCAAGTTCGACGAAATTCAAGACCCACTTTTGGTGAAGAAGGTGAACTCGAGATTTGGGAGTGTACGGGAGCAAAGCGTCGAGGAGGGGGGAAAATGTGATTTTAGTGCATTTTGGCGCTCTTTCATTAAAGATGAAATTCCAGCTAAATTGTCCATCGATTGGGTTTGGAGGTCGTGTCAACAAAAAAATTGCCGAGATTATAAACTATTGTGGCGATTTTATTAGCGAGAAACAATAAATCGCCCGAAATATGATTATTTCTTGTAGTGAGCATGTGTTGAGATTAATAAAGAAATTATTTATTTATGACCCTTTTAGATTATCTTCATTAATTTTATCATCTTTTAATGCATGTGGTATTGAATTATTGAAAAATATATATTATTTTTCAATTATCTATGATCAATTAATATATAATTACTTGATCTCACATGTATCAACTCACAATAAAGAATTGAGAATTGCTCTTCTTTATATTTGTCAATTATCAGCTAGCTAGTAGTCATTCAATTTTAATTATCATGATTACATTTTAAGTAGCTTTCTATTTAAATCGCCGAAGAATTCCACCACAAAGTTGACGAATGTTGGAGGAGAATTTAGTGTTTATTTTTTGCGGCGACTTTTGTACGTTTCCCGGCGATTTATATCGCTGCAAAAAAATATTATAACTTTATTTGCGGCGAATTTATAATTTGCCGTAATAGATATTTTTCCCAGCGAATGTTGCCGTTGTGAAAGTCATTTTCTTATTAACGGCGAATCAGTAACGCCAGGGAAAGTGATAAAATTAAATCCCCTGCGTTTTCCCTCATTCCTTTAATTCCCTCCGTCTCCTCCCCCCCTCCCGTCTCTTACCAATCCCTCTTCTGCCCCGATCCCCACTCTTCATGCCTCCACGCAGCAGCCACTGCACGCCGCCGCGGACCCACCCCCGCCGTCCACCTCCACCGTCGCCGTCCAACCCAGCCAAGCCCCTTCCTTGCGGTTTCTGTCTCCTGCAGTTCTCCCTCGCTCTTCACGATCGAAGTCCTTTCTCCCTCGGGTTCCCAGTGCCGCAGCGTCACCTCCATATACCGGTGTAGCTACCCCCCCAACGGTCCCCAGCCCCTCCACCGAAGCTTTCCCTCTCTCTCACCGTCGATCTGCTCTCCTCCTCACAGATCTCGCTCAAGCTCCTCGTACAAGTCCTGCGCCGCCTTCCTCCACGGCGCAGGACCGCCGCAAGTCAACCCTCCACAAGGTCGCATGGCAGAGCCCCATGTATGTATTGGTGTATTTAGAAGCACTAATGCCTTTTTACAAGCAATCTGTTGGAGTTTATTAATGTTATGCATTTGTTTTTACGTCTGAATCTATCTTATGCATTGCTTATAAATTCTCAGCCAAATTTATTTTGTTATATGTTCTATAATCTGATGCAAGTAGCCCCTAAAATCTATATTCGTGTTGGTATACGATTGACTGCGTTTTTATTCAGCGTTGTTATAAAATTGATGTGTATGTTTCTTGATTCATTGAAAGTCTACTACCGAATTCAAGGAATTTTGTGTCAAATTCTTCGCTTTGTGGGTTTTTGTAATGTGAGAGTTTGATGATTTGTCTGTTAAATTTTTAATTTTGAAAGGTTTGGTGATATAATTATCAAACTTCGCAATAAGTGTTTGAAGGATCTGTATTTGAGTTCTCCGTAGTGTGGAGTTCGATGATTCCAATGTGGATTACTGTGGGTTTTATTGCAAGGCTTGGAATGATTTCATTGCAAATAGTGTTTCAGAAATTGCATTAATTTCTTGTAGCTTTTTCATTGATTTTGATGTTGTTTCTGTATGGTTTTTAATCATATCTAGTATTGTCTTGCTATTTATGTGAAAATGTTGAGAGTTTTGTGCACGAAGAATAATATGCATTGACAATTGGGGTTTTTGATTATACAAGGTGATACAAGCATTATATTTGTCTTAACTGGTGCCTGCTGAGAAAGTAGCTTGGTTGGCACATCCTTCTCTCAGGATTTGTTATAAGGGCTTTTTTAACATATTTTTCTTGAAATCATCAATTCTACTATAAATATGATAAAATTTTATAAGTTGGAAATCTGTACATAGGATAATTTGTGTTGAATTGTAATCTTTCCATGTTTTCATTTCATTGTCCAAGTCTGGTTACACAATAAAGTGGTGGACTTGACCAGAAGTTTTCTACATGCAATGCAAGAGTGTAATTAGCAAGCTCCAAAGGAAAATGGGTAAGGAAGGTCCTCAAATTTTACCTTTGCTAACTAATTTGTGGAAGGGGATTGAGAACACTGGGTACATGGGTGGATCGGGAAATAATATTTTGGATTTACGAAAGATCAATCAGCGTATTGACAGATTGGAGTATGGTGGAGTGATGGAGCTTGTGTTGGATGTGCAGTTCATGTTGAAAAGTGCATTGCATTTTTATGGCTTCTCACATGAGGTATGATTGCTCTTTGCTCATGTACAAGATTGCTCCCTTGAGCGTTGCATTTAGTATCTTCTTTTTTTAAATATGGTCATGATGGTGTGTACTGAAGGCAACTATATGCCTAAGTTTCCCTTGAGCAGTTCAACCTCCCCCCCTTCCTTCTTAGAATTATGTTATAAAAGAAATAAATAAATAAATTATCTCATGGAATTATTGGGAGAAATCATTGTTTTCTTTGTATTGATTTATTTATCTAATTTTCAAAAGCTTGGCTTGTACAAGTAGGCTTCCTTGAAGTTTATCTTGTTGATGGCTGAAATTTCATATTTGTTTTTTTATTTTGGAAGAACCCATAAATCAATTGTAAACTTCAGGCTTTTAGCATTAAAATGGGTTGTCGCCTTACCATTTCATTTTTTGGTTGAAATCTGTCTTGACATTATCAGATACTTGCTTGATTAATTATTCCCTTTCGTATGTTCAGTATTGCGAGCAAAGCGAATCTGGAAAAGTCAGACCTGGAACCAGCTTTGAAAGCTCTCAAGGATAGACTTATGAGGAAGAATGTGGTATGCTTGCCTTTTGGCTTAAGTGATCTACTATGTTTCATATTTGCTTTTTCTGAGAAAGCCGAGGACATTTTGAAGGAAACTTGAATTTTGGCTCTGTTTTCTTTCTTCTATTTTCATATAATGAGGGTGAACAATTTACTTGATCCAAGTCAAATATTGGATTAACTGAGTTGGATTTCATCTTCAGAAAAAACATATTTGGATAAATCCCTTAAAGTTTCAAAATTGAGGGGTTGTTCTCGCTCTTTTCCTTGTTTTCTTCCAATCCAAATGGTATGAATGATCTCAACATTGCTTGACATAGTCTTGCTGCATTCTTGATTTCTTTTTGGTTTTAGTTATTGGAGTAGATTAGTAACTTAGGTTGTCGCTGAAAAGGAAAATCCAGGCAGGCTGTGATTTTGAAACTGATCTATCGTCTTGGAATTGGCGTAAATATTAGCTCTTTGAGAAGAGTTCAGATCCGAGGCAACATCAATGTCTTTCACCGGCACCCAACAGAAATGCAAGGTTTGTGAGAAGACAGTTTATCTGGTGGAGCAGCTATCTGCTGATGGGGTTGTTTACCACAAGTCTTGCTTCAAGTGCTCCCATTGCAAGGGGGCGCTAAAGGTATATCTGACTAATTTTTCACCTTTTTTCTGATATAGCAATTCTTGCTGATATGTTTATTTTTCATCTTTTTTTGCCCACTTTGTATGAGTCCACTGTGAGAAGAATCTGCAAGTATTTTTATTTATAGAGTTACTTGTATTGTTCATGTTGCTATTAGATGGATTTATTATGTAACCTAGCTTACTTACCAATAAATGATGTAAATATCAGCAACTCCATGGTTTGTGGGTTTTTGTAATGTGAGAGTTTGATGATTTGTAAATATCAGCAACTCCATGGTTTGTGGATCGATTTTATGCAGCCTATTGATTTGGAAAACTTTTATGTTTTCAGCTCAGCAACTATTCCTCAATGGAAGGGGTTCTGTATTGTAAGCCTCATTTCGAACAGCTCTTCAAGGAGACTGGTAGTTTCAACAAGAATTTTCAGTCACGTATGTCCATTTTCCACATAAGTTCAATATATGATTTTTGGGGAGATTTTCTTTTCTTCCTACTTAATTTTCCATGAATTTCATTTCCAGCAGCTGCAAAGTCAGCTGAGAAGCCAACTCCAGAGCTGGTAATTTTCCCTACTGCACTGCATGTATTCATCATTTGATTTTGATTATGAGTGGGAAATTTTATTGAAAGGAGTCTAATCTGTTTTTGGGCATCATCACTGATTCTCAAAGGCTTAAGTTGGTTTCAAACTAAGTCACACAGCAAAGCTGCCAGCATGTTTTCTGGGACACAAGAAAAATGTGCTACCTGTGGTAAAACAGCTTATCCAGTGGAGAAGGTAAAACTCTGATTGTGCATTATGTTGTATATTTCCTTAGATTTTTCTTTCATGCAAAGTTGATGATTGTGCCTTTATTGTTGGGCTAGTTTCACTTAGTTTTTGTTCTTGTCATTGAATGAGCTCCTGTGTTGCTGTAGGTGCAGAAGCAATGTTTCTGATTTAGGTCACTTCTTTGTACGTGCAATACATGTTTATTTCTGCACTACATCAAATCATTTTTTTCTTAGAGAATAAATTCATGTATTTGCTTTACAAGAGTCTCATTATAAATAATCTATACTATTTATATAGCTTTAGGGTTTAGTTCATATGTTACTTATAAGGGTCTCTAATATGAAGTATAGATTGGGTATAGTTCATCAGGATTTTTATTTTTTTATTTTTTTTAAATTTTGGAAATATTATAAATCGCCGGAAATAGTTTACAAAACTTATTTCCGGCGATTATATATCGCAGGAAATATTTTATCAGCATTTCAAGGTATTTGCGGCGAATAATATTCGCGGCAAAAAGACCTCCCAATGATTTAACTAAGCTGTTGGAATAGATCTCAACATTAGCGGCGATTTATTCTATTTTTAGCAACGACTATTACTCACCGCAATTTATAAATTCCCAGCGATTTTTAGGTCGCCGCAACTGGGGTTACAAAACCAATAAGTCAATTGCAACGATTTTTAAATCGCTGGTATTGATCTATGCCGGCGTACTCTTATCGCCACAATTGTTATTTCAAAGTCATTATGTCAATTGTGGTGATTTCAAAAAATCGTTGGGATTGATCTTTTCCGGCGATGTTTCCTCTTTTAGCAACATCATTAAATCGCTGGAATTAATATTTCCCAACGATTAACAACTAAATCGTATCGTGTAATTGCGGCGATAAAGGTACCATTTGCGGCGAATAAAAATCGCTGGGAAAAAAAATATTTGCTGGCGATTTTTGGCTTCCGTTGGAGTAGATCAAAAGTGGGGCTTTAACGCCGACGAACTTACAGCGATTTATAAATCGCTGGGATAGGTAAGAGGAGGCGATTTTGTTGGTTTTGCCAACAAAAATGAATCGCCGGTAAAGGTGATTCTCCTTGTAGTGATCATGATATGTTGAAAAAGTATTGCGGTTAGAAGTGACATGTACATTGGCTCCTGTATCTACTATCCAATCAGTAGCATTATAATCCAGATAAACTTGGGGACTTATGATTACATACCGTTCATCGGTTCCAACGGAGTCAGTCCCGGAAAGCACCATATGAGGTTGTGGGTTAGGCGATCTTGGGTTAGGCAATCTTGGTTTTTCATTGCCTTGATTTCCTCTTCTTATAGCGACAATTTTTAGTCAAATGACCTAGTTTGTTACAGTTAAAACAAATCGGTCTCTTATCATATTTGTTGATATAGAATTTTGATTTCAAATTATTCCCATAATTATTTTTACCCTTATTGAATTTGGACTTCTGATATAATGGGTTTTTATGTATTTTATGGCCTTCTACAATATTTGCTTTAGACTGAAAATTAGAAACCAATGGTGGGACAGGATCATTTTTCAAGTATTGTTCTTGGATCCTAATTGCAGAGATCAAAGTTTCCATGGTCATATCTTTAGTCTTATGTTTAAAAGATAGGAAAATTTCTTCTATGAAAGAGGCAACTTGTCTAATGTACAAGCAACTTGGAGACGCTCGGTAATACCCATTCCCCGTTGGCCCAACTCATGGTAAAAGATAGTTAACTCATGGGCTTGCTCTACCACAGATTTGGAATCATCCATCTTAAAGAACTGAAATTGGCTTGCGATGTACTTATCCATTCCGACATCTTGTACACTATATTTCTTATCAAAAGCATTCCAAATATCTTTGGCAGATTTAATGTGCAGGTAAACATAAAAAAGTATATCACTTAAATGATTTAAAATCCTAAATCTACACAAATTATTTTTTTTGCATATGTTTGCAATTCAATAGTATGTGTGGGCTCATGTAAATCATCAGAAGAATTATCATTTTCAATAATAAAATATACTCTCAAGCATCGTAAGAAAAATTTTTATCTTTTCTTGCCAATGCTTAAATTTGACTCATCCAAATTTTTTGGGTGCAATAGGTTCGTTTGAAATCATGGTGGCGACCAATCAATTAAAACACACTTCTAGTTTAACAAAGAGAATCTCTACTCTAAGATTGTTGGAAAATATTTTGAAATGCTTTGCAAACTAGAGAATATGTAAAATAACAAGAATAAATTAGAAAAAGAGAACACAGTTTTGAGACACGTTGTGATGGACGCTTTCCTTAGAGTAGATTTCGCCACCTCCAAATTTAAAAATGCACTAAGCTTATCAACAGTCTACTCTCAAGATACAACGTCGGTTCCCGTTAATCTCTTTATCGGTGCACACAAAAAGAGATCATCAAACCCAATATAAAATAGTCAAAGCACAAAGAAAGAAAGACAAAAAGAATGAAGAAGTGTTTCTCTAATTTTTGTAGAGAATTTGGAGTCAATAAATTATGCGTGGGATTCCCTAATTATAGAGAATGAAATGGTACTTGTGAAAAGTCACAATTGGATTGAAATGATACTTGTGAAAAATCACAACCTATTTAAATGAAATGGTACTTGTGAAGAGTTAAGACATATAAATGAAATAATAATACTTGTGAAAAGTCACAGCTTATATATATAAAAGGGTATTTGTGAAAAGACACAACTAAAATAAATGAGCACTTTTGAGAAGTCACAACTTCTCAAATATTAGAGAATACATTGAAAATATTTCTAATTCACCAAATGACACAACTCTTTATTTGGTTGGCAAGCGGTTAAGACTCATATCTCCAGGACACAAGTATTGGTTCAAGTTACCATGACACATTTTCATTTAAATCTAGACAATCGAACCAATACATTGAATAATGATAATGGTTCATATTATTTTTTACTTAACATTAGATATTTTAATTATTTCTAAGTTTAAAAACCAACATTTACATCACCAAGTCCATGCATAACTGTGACAAAATACCTATCATACAATTTCCATGATTTGCAAGACTACCTTTTGTAATTGCAGAGAATTGAGCGGTTTTGGAATTTGAGTAGGTGTTTTTGTGATTCCAGGAATTTTATTTATTGCTTTTTCTAATAGGGATTTGAGATAATCCAGAAATTTTTCAGATTCCACTTAACGAATCACTTAGATCAGGAAGTAGAAAGGCCTGTAGGAAGTGGAACATGAGAGGAATGCAGCGGCATGCATGCCTGAGGGAGAGAGGGTGCAGGAGTCTCGTCAGCTTGCAAGACATTTAGGACAAGCAAAATAAACCCCATTGTCATTATCATTGCAAACGTTCTAATACGCTTTCCATTCATAGTTCTTCTTACTCTCTTGAAGTTTTTGTTTGTTGTCTTTGGATATGTTTGAGTAGAAATTTAATTTTTATGGGTAAATTGTCACAAACAATTCGTTTTGGATGAAATGACTTTTGGTGTTGGCATCTTTTGATTGTGGTCAGGAGTTCTCACCAAAGTCGAGTGACTCTTGGTTTGATAAGTAATATGTTCTTCCTTTCTTCTTAAAAGTCAAGAGTTATCTATCTAATATAATAGTGATGAGATGTGCCATTTGCATGGGTCGGTAAAAATGTAACCAAATTCAATTAATTTGTTTGAAGGTCTAACCCAATTACCTTAATCTATATGGGAAATTTAATACCAATTAAAAGAGTTTTTGCAGAAGAGGGAAACTATCAAGTGTATCTATAGAGAAGAGGCCGAAGGGGATAGGGGACCCGATCCCTCCTAATTATAGCATTACTTTTATATGAATATAAATAACAGAACTATTATACTATGAATAATGATGCAAGCACAAAGCTCATCTTGAGTTTCTCACACTGTTCTTGAAAAAACTGAGCATTTTGTTTCGCCAAAGGGAAATTAGAAATTCTTTTCTTCCAGAAAATTAAAAAATTATACAAAAGCTTGACACTTGATGATGTGGAATCCAGATTCAGTACTAATCTGTGATAGAGTCCCCATCTTCTTGCATTCACTATCAGATCATTTTTCGTGTAGAAAGACAGACGAAATGCTCAAATGCATCTGGTTTTTTGGTAATGCTCAACCACTACTATATTGAAAACAAAAATCCAGCTATATTATTTTATTGTATTGCTCTCAAATCCTTTCAACGTACTAATTTAGCCGAGTCTTGGAATAATGGATTCATAAAATGTTAAAGTGAACAGATGTATTGTCAAAAAATGGCAGAATATCAAAATCACACAAACCTTTTACTTGCACGAGGATCTCAAAAATTCCAATTCTCATTCTGTCAAAGCTTGCATTCCAAAGTCAGAGAAGGGCCCTTCTCAAGAAGTGACCTCATTCACACGAGCTATATATATTTTATGTTTGAGATGAAGTGATGCCACTTTGAGAGAACTCAGAGTAGTCGCCAGTTGAAATGGCAAACATAGAAAGATTTCACACATGATACTGCCTCCAAGTTGAACTCCTGAAGCCTTGAGCTGTCATACCAGTAGAAACAACACTACTGCAATATATTGGAAAGAATATTTCCTATGTCATCACGTAATCCTATTACTTAATACATCATAGAAATCATGTTATAGCAAAGAAATTAAGCTAATGTTATCAATTGGACCTAGTTAAGAGATAAACAATACAGTAACCTATCAACAAAGAAAAAAAAAAACAAAAAAAAAGGAGATAAACAATACAGTAGAAACAAATGTGTATTTTATCTATGAAGTCATCAAGCACCCCAACCTGTTAATGCAGTGTAAGAAATCATTTAAAAGTAGCCACATGTTAATAAAACGGTTTAAAGAAACATATTTTCATCCGTTTCAAGTCGTTTACACCTTGAAAGCCGGTTGCAAAGAAGGAAGGAAACCGTTTTTTGAATAGAAGTACTAGAGAAAAAGAAACCAAGCGTCAATGAAAGCCAGATCAATATCGCTGATCTGAGTTGCTAATAGAGAATTGCCTACTGTTTGATTCTATGATTTTGATTCATCGAGATTATTTCGAGATTAAACTGGATGTTCGGATTTTAATGAGATGATAATACTAATGGAGATGAAGTATAGGAGTAAGAAACAATTTTAAAGTTAGATTCACATAATCACACTGTCACTTGTACTCGATACCTTTCAATTGTAAAACCACCCGAAGGAAGGCACTGAGCCACCAGTTTTTGAAACCAGAAAAATAGAGTACGTTTGCATAGAACAAAGAAAGCCTATAGCTTTGCAATAAACAAGGGTGCTAACCAACGTCAATCGGAAGAAATAAAGATCAAAGGCAGCAAGGACAAAAGAAATGCTCCAAGCAAACAGGAAAGAGAACGAGTTGTTGGACTTCTTTTTACCTGCCCTAGTCTGTCCATTTGGAAATCATGTGATCCAGCACTTTCCCAACATTCTTCACAGCCACATCGCCACCAATGTCCATAATCGAACCCAAAGCCTCGTTCAACTTCAATGCTTCCTCAATTCTTGCCTCTCTCAATAAACCCCGATAAACCCAGTTCCCTGTTTCCGGAACCAAATTCACACCCACCATTGCCCTCAAAACCTTCAAGGCCTCAAGAATCATCCCGTTCTTACAAAACCCAATAACCAGAATCCCACAAACCTTCTCATCAAGCACACACGGAGAGCCCGGCCTCACCATCCAGTTGAACACTTTCAAGGCCTCCTTAGGCTTGTGCTTCCTGAAATATGAAGCAATGAGCAAGGTATTGATGGGTGTGAGGTAAGGATGTGCCAGAGGGCTGTGCTTGAGGCGGGTGAGGAGAGACATGGGAAGGGCCATGTCCGGCTCGGAAGTGAGGGAGTCAACGAGAATGGAAAGAGAGACAGATTTTGGAGGTGGGTTTGTGAGGAGGGCAGTGATGGTGAGGTGGATTGCTGTGGGGAGGTGGTTTGAGAGGCAGAGGCGTGGAAGGAGGAGGTTGATCTTCGTGAGCTCCTCTTGGGTTAAAGTTGCGATGGAAGATGTAGCTTCACTAGAAGTAGAAGCAGCAGCAATAGTAGAAAGTGGTGCAACGAAGGGTTGGAAGACATGGGAGATGATTGATTTCGAGGGAAAGCAGAGAAGTTGAAGCTGTTTCAGTGGGAGAGATTTCATTTTGATTCAAGCTGCTTCTTTCCTGCGCAGGTATGTTCTACTCTCTCTCTCTCTCCCTCCCCTCTGTCTCTCTGTTTTCTTTTTATCCTTTCCCGTTAGGAATTATTGACGTGCGCCAATTGACATACTATCATAGTAATTTATTTAACGAAATGCTTTGTGTCAACAAATTATTTTTTAGTAATCTTTTAATATTTTTTAAAAAAGTATTTAAAATATAAAAAATATATATATATGAAAAAAAAAATTCGATGGTGCAGTTATAATAGGGTATAAAAAAAATTCTACTTACAACCGGCTGGACAACCGTCGCGTAACCGGACGAGTAAAAAAAAATTTTTTTTAGCATCTCTCCTTCTCTCTTCATTTCGTCTCCCAATCAATTTTTTCCTACCTCAGATTTCACTCATTCTCCCCTTCCCCATCCTCTCTCTTTTGCTTTCTCAAGATCTGTGGTAAGGAGATCAGTGGTTAGCTTGCCAGCGACTTGTGGACTGGAGTCTGTTTTGGAAAGAAGAAAGTGTACAATTCAGTGCAAACCCCAATCACAAGAGCTCCCAGTTCTAACAATGACACGGCCTCAAACAATAGCCCGCCTTTGAGATCATCCACCATTAGGCGCCAGGCCTTGCTCATTATGAGGTGCCAGAGGAGTGGAATCTCATCCAAGCACGCAAACAGGTCCGAGGAATTTTCACTAGCTAAGCTCGCAGAAGCCACCAATAGTTTCTCCCTATAAAACAAGCTCAGGGCTGGAAGCTTTGGCATTGTATACAGAAGTAAATTAAGTGATGGTCGCGAGGTTGCGATAAAAAGGGGCGAAACAGATTCAAAGACGAAGAAGTTTCAAGAGAAAGAAAGCGCATTTGATTCAGAATTGGCCTTCTTGTCCCGCCTTCATCACAAACACTTGGTTAGGCTTGTTGGGTATTGCGAGAAAAAGGATGAAAGGCTCTTGTCTCTGTGTGTATTTGAGCTTTGACCAGCTTTCGTTTGATATAAGAGAACGAAAAATAATGACAGCAAAAGAAGAGGGGAGAGATAGGCTTTTTTATTGGCAGGTCGGCACTAAATCAAGTTTCTAACTTTTTCATTGATAGACGGAAAAATGAATGGGGAGAGAAAGAGGGAAGAAAGGGATAAAGTGGGACCAGTTTGTCAGCCAGTTACACAAAGGTTGTGTATGCCGGTTGTACGTAGCATTCCTATAATCAATGTCCATGATTTGACACGATGCACAATATAAATATAAATAATAACTCCTATATACCATTCTTCTTTTCTTTTTTTTCTCTTTTTTTTTTCCTATTAGGAATTATTGAGGTGCGCCAATTGACATACTAGATTTTGCATGTCAATTATTTTATGAGATTTATTTTGAATTTATTTAATAACCATAAGATTCGTTTAAATACTTTTTGGGAGTATTTAATTTTGTCTAATATTTTTTTATAAAATTTTAATAGATATTCACTATGAATAATGCAAACTAGCTAAAAAAAATGTCTTATAAACAATTTATATGAGTGATGAGATAGACACAATTATTTTACAACTCTTTTTTAGAATTACTTGCAAAATAATTGTTTGTATCATTACTATGAACTAATGATATAGACAGAATCCCTCCTAGAACTTTTTTCTCTTTTACAATCGATTGTAAAATTGGACATAAAATAATTATATCGGTATCATTATTCTTATGAAAAGAAGTTTTACAAAATTTCTGACAGATATGCTGGATGATCATCTTCTTCCTTCTTAAGATCCACATCTATGCCTTCACGCTCACTCTCATTCTTGACAGAATAGTAATTTTACATCTATATATACCTCTGGCCTAAGCTTTTCATCACATTAATTGTGGAATTGGTAGAAGTTCTCTCTGAGGAGGGAATTTGTTGAGGAAGTCGGTTCTGATCTTAATGCTATCTTGATGGCTCACATTCATTGCATATGGATTGGAAGAAATGCCTGTTTGTTGCATTGTTAATTGCTGAGATGTGAAGAATCTTTACTCAAAAGGCATATCTACAGATTTGAGATTTGTGTATTGGTTTTTGCATGGACATGGAAGCTACCTATCTCAACAAAGTCTCTACACTAAATAGAACACTCTCTTCAGATTTTATTTGGTCTTGACATGCTGTATTTGTTGCGCCTCTTTTATGACTAGGTTTTTGTTTAGGAGCTTTCTGCTGTTTTGGTGGTTTGCCGGCTTGCTTGTGTTTTGTATGAACATGAAAAGGAAAAATAACGACAAACAGAACTTTGTTCAAGTCATACTTTGGTTATCTGAATTATTTCTTGTTGAGTTGGGTAAGAAATTGGTTGAACAAACTATACAGCAAAATGCTGGCAGACAGTTTAATAAATTCAGACACGTAACATAAAACTAAATCAAAGTACAGAGATATGTCAAAGATTGAAATACATCATAGGAACTCTTCAAGAGTAATGGTATAGGGAGGTACCATTTGTACTCAAAGACCAGTTTTAAGATAAACCACCATAACTAATGATAAGATAGCTGCCATGTTCAGGGCAGGAACATGGCAGCATGTCAGACTAGAGAATGAAATCCGTTTGTAAGAAAAACATTTATCCTGAGTTATGGACAAGGCAAACAAAATCTTATATAACAAAGCCTAATTTTATTTGTATTTACTACAATAACAAACCCGTTTTCTCCTCAATACAACATTTGCATGACAACTATTGTGTCTTTACTCACAGAAAAAAGTGTTCTGTACAGAACTTTTTGTATATAGGTAGCTTATTGTCATCTAAACTGATATCGTATAGGAAGAACTGGGTCTGTCCTTTGTTTACCACAGAGATGTCAAATGGATCTGAATATTCACAGCTAGCATTGACATGGTACTCTTGCATGGATGCTTTCACTGAAGCACTGACTCCTTTGTATCTCATTCTGCAGAGAATAATACTATGTAGAGTAAAGTTTACGAACGTGATAGCACAGGGGAAGCGAAAGATGCTCACAAAGGTAAAGAATTAATTACCTTAGACTGAGCCTCGTCGTAAAGGTTCGACTTCATGAGTTTGTACTTGATTATTTTGGTGGTTGTCTAGTGGCATGTACTGTGACATGATAGCCATGATCTCTGAGTCCATGTAAGACTACAAAAGGAAGAAACAATTTTTTAGCTAGTCTAATCCAGGATGCTAGTTGACAAATATGGGCACAAATCCTTTCAAAGGAGTGTCTTTATATAGTACCCGAAGCCTGTACTTGTAGAATATATAACCGGCTATACCAGCTGCCACCACAGCTGCTACAACCACGAAGGTTAGAAACCACCCGAATCTTGATCCATTTCTTTCTGCCAATAGAAAAGCAAGAATCAGAACATGTATCTTCAGTTTATTGTTAACCACGTCTTCTTATCAATGGTGGTACTGATAGACATCATTCAAGAACAGTCCAAGGCAAGGGAAAACAGTAATGACAAATTGAGAGTTTTGGGAAGCCATATTTAAGCTGGGAGAATACTAGTTTCAGTACGATGGAGAGAACAAATACTCTAATAGGGGTTACTGGATGTAATTTCTTGATTGAGTCTCAAGAGTAGGATCAGTTCGTAAAGAAATATAACCTATAAAACTCCCATTTGGACAAGGTTAAGCATAAAAAAAATGAACTTACAGCCTAGACATACAATAAACTCTTGTAAGAAACTTAAAATTGTATATTGAACTTTCTAACATGCTAAATGTTTTTCTATCAATTATAACATCCATATTCGCCAAATTCTATACTTCCAATCTGAATTCGGAAAAGACATAGTTGGTTTATTCACATCCTCCAAAATTTAATGCTTTATTCATTCCCACGTGCATAATTTTTGGAGAGATTAGGCTGCACCACGAGTTTTAGTCCAGTAGAATTTTCACTTATTCCATCTCTAGGGATGTAAACTCAAACCGGAAAACCGGAAAACCGGACCGAATCGGACCGGTTTTTCCGGTTTTGAACTGGTCCGGTCCGGAACCGGTTTTTAAAACGTAAAAACCGGCCGGTTCCGGTCCGGTTCTGGTTCCGGAATTTTTTGGACCGGACCGAACCGGACCGGACCGGTTGATTAAGAAAAATAAAAAATAATATTTTTATATATAAGTTTTATACAAAATATTTTATATATATTAAATATTCATATATGAAATAATTTCTTATTATAATTTATAAATTATTACATAAAATGTTAATACTAAATCACTAAAAGTTTATAACTAATACTAATATATAACTTATAACTATACCAATAGTCTAATATTAATACTATTATATAGTCTAATATATTAATAAAAGTATAAAACAGTTTTTTTTAAATCAATTTTTTTTTTTTTATAAACAAATTTTTAATGACAAATTGTGAAATTTATATTTTTAAAAAACCGGAAAACCGGACCGGACCGGACCGGAAACCGGTAAAACCGGAAGTACCGGTTTAGGAGGGTAACCGGTGCGTAATCGGTTTTGAAAAATATAAAACCGGTACATACCGGTTCGGTCCTAGATTTTATCCAAAACCGGACCGGACCGGACCGGTTACACCCCTATCCATCTCTAATGTCTTTTCACATGCCAGCAGATGTAGCCAATTGTTCAAGACTCAACCATTGATCCAAAAGCCTTAGGATTGTTGGATACTAATTTGGTTAAACATTTAACTCTTAGTATCATAACATTCTACCATGCTTCTGAATCCGACATCGACGACGGCCCATTGTATCGACACTGACCCAGTGGTAGCCCTTTCTCTTTTGGTGGCTTCACTCATCTATTAGTATTCAATGACTTAACACCATGCACATATATAGTACCAATGCATTTTAATCTAGCCTATAGGTCCCCCTTCCGTAACTTGACCTCATGATGTGGTTCCTGCTCTGATACCAATTGCTAAAGACCCAACCATTGATCCAAAAGCCCTATGACTGTTTTAGATACTAATTTGATTAAACATTTAACCCTCAGAATTATAACATAGCCACCAACATAGGTACTCAAGATATTGTGTCTGAAGAGGTTAGCAAGTCCAGCTCCATTGGGGAAAAAAGAAAAAAACATGGGCCACTTTTGAAGCTATTGAGTGCCTTGGCTTAAGAAACAAACCCCACTTCAGAACCATCAAGTAAGGGACTCCACTCCTTAATCACGTGAAATATAAAGTGCATATAACAGGGAAAGAAGATCCTAATATTAGATTACACTATATTCGAGTGCAGGTGGCTCCTTTTTAATTTATTTTTATTTTAGTAGATGAAAGTTATTTAGTTTTATGATTTGAGTTTTCTTCCTTACCAATGCAAGCATCTTGTTCCTTTATGTACAGAAGGTCCCCTTTACACTTGCATTCATAACTACCCCAACTGTTTTTGCAGCTGCAACCATCACACTGACAAGCAAGGTGTTCCTTGCATTCGTTGATATCTGGTGCACAACCAAGAAAATAAAAGGTGATGAGTGCTAGAATATTAGATTCTAAAATACATCATAACAAAAAGAGCATATGCATAATTGGTGCCTTAAATAATCATACTGGGATGCAGGATCACCTTCGCATTTCAGACCATCCCCATGAAAACCTTGTGGGCAGT
This sequence comes from Juglans regia, assembly GCF_001411555.2. Lineage (NCBI taxonomy): Eukaryota > Viridiplantae > Streptophyta > Magnoliopsida > Fagales > Juglandaceae > Juglans > Juglans regia. The sequence goes on along the minus strand of NC_049904.1, from coordinate 18,190,197 downwards.
TACAGCCAGAGAGTTCAGACTCCTACTTACCATATGAAAAGAAATTTAGTAAGATGGAAGAAAAAACGAGAAGTCTTGGGCTGCATTCTTATATTAAGTGCTAAGAAAATGCAAAACCACTTTTACGAGTAGAGAGAACTGAAGAAGCAAGAAACAGTTGGAAAAATGCACAAGATCAAGGAAGAGATCACTGAACTAAGCAAGCTGAGAAAGTTAATCCATTTTTACTTTCTGACCAGCATCCTCCATTATTTATTGAGCACCTTGCAGGTCCAAAAGCTGTCATTGAAGAAGTAAAAGTTAGAGGTCATGTCATGAGAAAACTCCATCCTAATTAGAAAAAACTTGTAACTCAAGGCAACAGCATTAACAATAGCACTCTGCTGCTGGCATATGTGTGTCTCCAACTTCCACTTTAATTTCTATTAATAAAAGTACTGAGATAATCCAAACATATACATTTTCTGATACCATCAAACAATAGCAAAACCCCCTCCCCGTGAAAGGGACTTAGACACTCATGCTGATACTCCTAAAACTTAATGAACAAGGTAACTTAGTAAATTGATCAACAGAGGAAGAAAAACGCACCTACACAAGATGTGTAACCATCTCCTCTATATTGAACACCTTTAACCATGGGGCACTCGCACACTCTTCCTCTAAATGTGTCCTGTCCAAATTCAAGACTTCTGTAACTAGAAAGTAGCTATATATAGGGAAGGAGCTAAATGTAGTTAACCCATGTATAGAAGTTTTCATGAGAAGAATCAATTAGAATGAGTGAAATCTCAAATTTTGTCTTTATACCTTGCAAGCTGTTACATTAGAGTACATGTCCTGCCAACAACCACCATTATTTCCAGCGCATTCATTAGTCTCGATATCTGGTTAATACCAATAAGAAAAAGAAGAAGATATCAATAAGCTTTTTGAAACACGATAAAAGCCGTTATTGTAGAGTGAAATAATCAAATAAGCACACTAACCTCCACTTAAACAAATAGCAGGTTCAGTGGTTTCCTTAAATCCCGCACATATGGCCTTCAGCACAGCAGTTCTCTCCAATTTTCCTTCGATACATAAAGTGAGGTAAAATTTTAGCATCATGATATAGTAAATACCCTATTGATAACATCGAGACTTGGGAAAGAGATCACAAGCAAAGGACCATTTGGATGGGAAAAAAACATAAACACAGCAGGATGTGAACCAAAAAACAGGAAAAGGCGAGCTTATGAGTTTATGGGTTTTGCTACTTGCAAGTGTGGTGTGTCAAAATACCATTTGTTGTGGGATCCATTATAGCTTTAAAAAGGTTAAAACACCTATACCTTTTCATCCTTGTGGGACCCACTTCAGTAGTGTGTTGTGTGTGTCAAACAAAGGCTTGCAAATTGATTTTTCTATAATCAGTGGTAAGTGGTGACCATTTGATGTTTCCATGTGAGGCCTAGCGTTCCATAAAGGAGAGCCAACATGAAAACCCAAAGAGATGCTTTTGAATCTCTGTCATGCCAATCTGGATTTTGAAATAAAACAATGGGAAAAAAGACAAGACTCTGGCATATGACTTCCAAAGTGCTCTTATAAACCCTACTTTAGGAAGCCCTACATATTTTTGGCTGTGGCCATCATAAATGCACCCATGAATTGCATCAATATACAAGACTTAGAGTTGAGAAACAATATTATTTTTGTTTTGAAATTTGAATTGGAAGAGAAGAGTGTCAGGGAAAACTGGTATATGCAACAAACCTCGATACTGAATATTATTAATCACCAATGTTGGCAAGATGGTAACATCACCACGAGATCCTCGACCGACCTAATGAGGAAAAACTGAATGGTAATTAGAAACATATGCTGCAAAAATATCAAATATATTAATCCAATTAGGCCATATGAATCACTTGGGATATCTGTTCTACTTCATTAAAAATTAGACGACTTTAAGAAGGATCTATGTGGTCTTTTTACGAGGGAAAACAGAAAAGAAATAAGGAGCATGACCTGGAGTTCTTGTTCAGTTTTTAGCACTTCATTTTCCACATCAGCTAAAGGATCACCGATGCATTTTCTAATCTTCTCGATGGGAAGATCTGAGTCAATCAGATTACAGCTATTAGAAACACAATTGGAATATAATGTACAAGAGAGCAACACTAGAGTGGTTCTTACCAAGTGATTTCATGACATTCTCAGCACATTCTTTGCTATATTTCTTCTCCTTCATGGAACACCTAATATGGAAATCAGTAACGTAATCCCACCAAACCCACGACCGGTTGCTCTCCTTAGCAACTCTATGCACACAGAGCTGCCTTAAGTTCTCAAAGACCACATCCTTCCCTTGATATCCCACTCCAAAATCCTGCTCTGGATCCGGTGCACAATATCTTCCCTGGTTTATGCATTGGGACTTGCACTGACTGCTAAGGATGAAAGCCTGTGGGCAGTACCAAGTTATATAGTGGGGTGTGAACTGGGTGTAACCCCCCTTCTCAAGAATCTGAGCATGACCCTTGAAACTCTTCACAAAATTCATCTGCTCGTCACAGCGAATCCCACATTCATCATTACTATTTGTCCAAAATTCATACTCAACTCTTTCATCAGGGTGGGGTACAGACTCTCTCCAGTCTAGTCTTATGACAACATCCTCACCTTTTTTCAAATATTGCTTCAAGCTCTCACCAAAAGACCTCTCTATTAAAGCTGAAGGAATCCCAATCTTCTCTACGTACCCATCTGAATCGGCACTCTCCTCAGGAGAATCCATAGTAATTAGAGGCTCATCGACGCTATCAGCCACTAAAACAGCTGCAGCTCCAGCCTGCTGCCCATTCCAGACTTTCAAGGCAAAGTAGCATTCTACAATTGCAGTAGAGAGAAAAACCATATATAATTCACCCACAAGTTTTTATCAACAGAGGTCATTCAAAAATGAAAGAATCATAGTGCATTTTAAACATCATTCATATTATACTTCTAAGTATTTGGGTGTTGAAACATTCAACTGCAAGGCCTTCCATATCTCTAAGGGGCAGTGGCTGCCTTTCCTATAAACCCAAAATCCATGATTAATATGATATTGCCATGCCTATACTCTCAGGATTAAGCCTTTGAGTTAAGACTAATGTTATTCATCATTTTTTCATAATCTCCCAATGTGGAATCAAATGATTGGCAGATAAATGAAAAACTCGTATCCTTTTCTAATCATTTGATACCACTTTGCAGGATGATGAAATGATGATGGTTAAAAGGAGACTACTAGCATTTTTCTTTGACTTTAGTGGTGCTCTACAAATTGTGTTAAGCTCTCACACAAGATACTTGCCAAGATGATAGCCCTTAACTTTCACAAACCCAAATCTTAAAAACTGGATCACAACAACTATAGCTAAAAGAATTGGGAAATAATCTAGCCACAAAAAGATTACACAAAAGCAATCTCACAAATTGGCATGGTTTGATGTGGTTTGTCAGATTATAAAGTTACTTTTATTATAAAGTAGAACGGATCAGATGAAGCCACATCAGTTTGTTGGATTGTTTTTGTGTAACTCCTTTGTAGATGTACTATGTAAGCCACGTCAAAAAAATTTATTCAATCTAAGTTCCGCTGTTATGAACAAAACAACTATAGTTTAGGATTTACTATGTTCTATTGAAAAATCTCTTCCCTTTGTTCAAAAGATCGCTTATGTCATCGAATTTGCAGAACAAGAAACAAGGGAAAGGGATTGGGGATATAGTTTGACCTCCCAAAAGTAACATCAAACCCGTAACAAAGGAATGGTATATAGGACTTTAGCACCAAGAAATGGCATATAAGAGTGAAAAGGACAGAATCCCGCATCTAGTTTTCGCTAACTCAATTTTCCTCATCTGGAGTGGGCTAGGCATGATCTAGAGAATGAAAACAAGAGATAATAAGGGAAAACAGGGAAAAGCAGAGTGAAAACACGGTATCTATGTTCAGTTCAAATCTAGAAAACTGAAAATAACCCATCATTAATAGTGATATGATTTAAGCCAGCACTCTCATCGAATTCAAACAAACTCAATTAAAGCTAGCGTCTACCCACTATGAATTGCATGAAGCAATTCAGAACACCAAACAATGGCGAAGTCAGGCGAATATCCCTCAGTCCATATGCTTCAATACAGGAATCATCAATCAAAACCTTAACAGACATGTAACATGTTAAATTAAAAAATATTATCATTAGTCCATCAAAAGTCAAACTGAGAAACTTAGAGAGAGAGAGAGAGAGAGAGAGAGAGAGAGAGAGGGGGTGGTGGAGATTAGATTCGCATACCTCCTCGGTCAACAAGAAGAACGGTGGGGCGAGGGAACTTAGACTTAAAAGGCTTATCACCTTCAAAGGCCTTGCATCCATTAGAACCTTTCTCAGGATACAACACAGAACCCACCATGAAGCCTCCATAATCTGGAATTCCGAAGTTCCCTATGGCACCGTCACGCCTTGAACGCAGATTCAGTGGAGATAGAACAGCAATACTACTCTTCTCCACCACAAATCTTGCACCCACTTCATGATTCTCAATAACTGCTAACACCAAAACCAAAGCTATCAGCTTCCTGAGAAAAGGCATGCAAGTTTTTTTCTTCATGACCATCATCACAAGCAAACTCCAAGGAATCTGTATCTTTTGTGTTCTCCGAGGGGAAGTTGTAGAAAGAGAGAGAGGGGGGGAGGGGGAACGTGTGTGCGAAGAGACTTTGCAACGGTCATACTAGTGGATAGAGAGAGTAATAGAGAAGAATAAGGTATTGACATGTATGTTGGGTATTCCATATTTTTGTTTGGACTAGGGGAGGGGTTTACATTTCTCTATCTAACTGTGACGTAAAGGAAAGAACTGTGAAAGTAGGGTGGTAGACGGAGTCATCCGAACTACCATTTCCATTCTGCAACTACCATCAACATTGATTGCTGCGGAACACGTCCTTTTCTTTTTTCTTTTCTTTTCAATACATTTGAATAATATATTTGAATACATGCGCACGCACACACATATATATATATATATACATATGTATGTACGTACGTACGTATGTATTTGTGTATCTTCGTTGCTAAGGTAAAATGATGTTTTCATTCCATGAAGGGACAGAGCTTTGAAATGTCAAAGCTCTAATGTATGGCCATGATCAAGCAGCAGAACAATTATCAGTATCACCTTCAGTATTTTGTTTTTTTCGTCCTCTTCTTGTTTTTTACTTTGGTCTCTATATTTGATATAATTGTTAAAAATATAATATAAATAATTATATCTTTTCTGCTTAAGTTTCAATTGTGTGATTGATTGGTTGGGAATTTGGATGAACAAGCCATCCAAAACGACCAAAATAGAAACATTTTCTTTCACTGCGCTTACAAAAATTTTGATCTATTTTTTTATTTTGTTACCGTAGGATTTATTTTAATTTTGTAGTTTTTGTTTGAATTTAAAATATGTTAAAAATAGACGCACGAATAATAATAATAAATGCTGTAAAAATTATTTTATATATATATATAGTATATATTCACTTATGGCCTGAGATCTTACTCACATAAATTGTTAGTCATAGATCTGGATGTTATCTCGAGTCAAACCAATACGACAACTCCAAGAGAATACCACATATTCAGGCTTTCTTGGCGCGTGACTATTTTTTTTTTTTTTCTCTTTCTTTTTAATACTTTATTATGGATATTTTTAACATTTACCAGCTTGGAAGTTTGAAGTTTCTGTCGACATCTTAGGGACACTAGAGCATGAGAAATGCATCATCTACAAAAATATTTTATTAAAATAAATTTAATATGATACATTAAATTATAATTTTTTTTAAAAGAAATCTAACTAAGATATTAAGATACGGTTTGGATAATGAGATGAGATTATTTTAGATTAAAGTTGAAATTAAGAATAAAATATAATTATAATATTATTTTTTAATATTATTATTATTTTGATATTTGAAAAAGTTGAATTGTTTATTATATTTTATGTGAGAATTTGAAAAAATTATAATGATAAAATGAGATAAAACACTTTCACTAGTCAAACGGAGCCTAAACCACATCAATTTAGAAGATTTTTTTGTAGATCTAAAACTTCTGTAATATTTATTCCAAAAATGCTATGACATGTCTTGCCTCAAGGTGAAAGTTGACCCTGAAAGGCAAGTTGAGAGTTTGGAGGGGCAATTAATTATACATTTACTACAATAATTTTATTATATTTTATATTTGTTTGTTTTTAATGCATATTGACATAAGTATGATCGTCGTGACATGATTTCTCTCTCTCTCTCTCTCTCATCTATCTCTCTATATATATATAGTATATAGATAATATCAAGTCAACTGCACATTTTCTAGGAGAAATGGACAACGTTTAGTTGTCAAGCCAAAATGCTTAAGCCCTAAGAAAAATTAATGTTGATAATGGAATTAAGTTCATACATATCCTTCATTGCAATCCATATCACTGCTGCAGATGAAAAGGCATATATATATATATATATATATATATATATATATATAACTCATTGCTCAGGAAGCATCTCATTTGATAATCATACATCAATATTTAATTTTTGTTCATTTTCAAAGTCTTTTTCATTTAAAAGAAATGAACAAAAATTACTTTTGTTGACAGTTATTATTAAATATGGTTATCAAATGGAGTGCCAACTATCACCACAAAAATCAGACTCATGCATATAGTTTTTCCTGGACCAAAGGCTGGAGGAGCTTTCTGTTGCTTTGAAGATAAGCACCACAATCTTGTATATTGTATCTTGTTTGATTGCTTTGATTAGGCTTCAGCCTTCAGGTCTTACTTCACTTGTACACAAAAAAAAAAAAGAGAGAAGATTTGGATATTTGAGTCAGAGCAAAGGCAGCGGCTACAAACAAAAAGTAGACAAGTAAGCCATGACCAATGTAGCAATTCTCACTAAGCTAAAGCAGTGCAGTTTTGAGTAAAATGATCGATGGAGAAACTGAAATGCCAGAAATCTTTATTTGCATGAGAACAGATAATTGTTGTTGTCGAGAAAGCGGAGATGAAGGAAAACCTACTTAGAGCATCCACATTTCATTCCCCATATCACTATTATCTCTAAATTATAGGAAAAAATTTAGGAAAAAGTTCAAAAACCCCCTCTCATCCCATTCCCTATTTTAGGATTTTGATTTTAGGGAGCCACTAGTCATCCCCTAAATCATTTTTTATTAATATTTTATTCAAATAAATAAAATAAATTCTTTTTTCAATCGACTACATTTTCTCTTATACTCATATTTATTATACTTTTAAATAATATTTTTAAAAATAATTTAAATAATTACTAAAATATAAAAATAATAATTTTAAAAATATTATTAAACCCTTAAAAAATAATTTAAATTTTTGTTTAAAATATTCACTATAATAATAGTTCAAAACATAAGAAAAAATATTAAGTAGTTAAGTTTGAAAATGGAAGTGAGAGAAAACAGTAATAAAGAAATGATAGAAGAATATTATTTTAATAGAATAGAAAAAGGATAGAGAATAGGATGTAGAAGGTTTTTTAAAAATGAGTAAAATTTAGGATAAAATTATAAGAAATGTCCTTTTTAACTAAAATTTAAGAAAAAATTTAAGGAATCGGATATGAATGCTCTTATGGTTTCAATTAGTAAGTGCTTGCGGCGGAAAACAGAGTGGACAAGATTTGAGGGTAGAAATGGGAGCAGTGATGCATCTTATTATAATGTATTCGTTCAGTTTTATCTATAAAAAATGGAACAAAAGCTGCATGCTCGAGCTTGATTCTCCATCCGAAGTAGTAGAAACAAGATTTATATATCAAACTATGGAAAGTAAAGCCCAACAACATTACGTGGATTTGCCTCAAATATGGATTACGCAATATATACCTTTTTGCAGTACATTCCCATTTCAGAATCTCAGGAAAAATGGTCATTACAATCTTTATAATCAAGGTTAATTGTAAAAGAGTTTTCTTACATTCAGTTACTTTTACGTATTCTTTACACACTCTACTAATGTAATTGGTCAAAACAATTATTTTATATTAAAAAAAAATACTTCAGTTAATCACATTAATTAAATACGTAAGGAATACGCAAAAATGATTACACATAGAATTTTTGTTTTTAAAATTTGTGTTAATTTTGTGTAAGCCTCTATTTGTATAAGCAGCTTGGATACTAAAATTTACAATTAACTCCCGTAACCAAGACAAAAATGATGAGTGTTGATTAACGTAACACTGGCAACAGTTCACTATTGATGTGGTAAGCATGAACTAAATAATTATTATTTTTTAAATAAAAAAAAAATCAAATTACAACCTCCAATACATGCCTGCGGCTGCCACATCAATTGTGTACGTTGATGTTTGAGTGGTATTCCAATTATCAGCATGACTCTTAACTATTTGTGTATTCACAATCACTACTGGCTAGTTTATTGTCAAGTTTTAGCACCAAGAGTGCACTTCATAATCAAAGTGAAACATGCGTACAAATTGGAGACAAATGAGGAGTTATCCACATCTCATCAATTATCAAGAAAAGCATAACAACCAGGTTATCCCTGTGCACCACAAACCACCACATTCGAGGTCACAACAGATCTTGCCATTACAAAAGTTAAACAAACCCAAGCAATAATTATTAGATCAAGTTATCAAAGATGTCTTTAAATCCTGTCAATTACTGAATTACTACCTCTCAGGGGTGCTCCATAACAATGCGTTATAATTCTCATTCATATGTGGCACAGGGGACTGTTGTAGCGCCTTTTTTTTTTTTTAAAAAAAAAAAAATTAAAATTGGACTGGGAAATTACAGTAGTCGGGGAAAAGAAAGAATCGCAGCTCCAGACACTGCAGGGTTAACAATCTCAGTTGAATGTAGCCATGTAGGTAGAGAATGTCCTTACAACCCAAATCAAAATTACATGGCGATGATGACACCTAAAAGTCTCTATAAGTGCATGGCAAAGAGTCATCCATCCACATTAATAAGTTCTGAAAAAAGGAAAGGACGGTTACAATTCATGTCAATTAACAACTTTCTTAACTTAATACCTAGGAAACTTAAAAACCGAATATAGAACACACGTCTTATAAGTACAGTGATTGCACACTGGCTTCGACAGAGCATCAACACAGGAAGAGAAGTCATTACCAATATCTGCTATGGAATCAAATGTGACGCTTCCTCCCAATGCCCTTCCCGCGGCGCTTGCCTTTACCCACCTTGAACTTTCTTTTGGACTTCTTCCCTATTCCACCAACAGGCTTTAAGGAACCTATGCTTTGATTACCATCAGCCATCTCCACATCTGACAAATGATAATAAAAACATCCAGATCATCAAACTTGAAAGTAGTGAGAGCCATTTTTTCAACCTTCAAATAGTCACCCTTTGTCAAATAGCAGATGGAGCAAAATCATGCATTATTCTAATACTCATATTCCAGTTTTACTAGATTCTACACAAAATATCATTTTCATGTAAACGCAAAGAATCACCAACAAGTTAGCTTCTGATAATTCCATGGAACGACCAAAGTCAACAAAAAGTGATAACAGGTATATTTCTTTTATCGGTAAATGAAATACAAAATAACAGGTATATTGTGTCCTATTTTATGAACAGGATGCAATTCTTACGTTACTTTTGTTCTCAAGCATAGAAGGAATAGTAAGAAGGCAGAAACTAAAATTGCACAAATAGTTGCTAAGCATGTTGCTAAGGAAAATAAGCTTCAGTTTACCCCCTTAACATGTATTTTTCGGTCGTACAGAAAGAGCTTTGCATTTTATGCAAAGCTGTTGCTTTTTTATTTCTTTTGCTGTGTGACGTATGCTGAAGTACCAGGGGTAACATCCAAGCATTTTAAATGAAACTAAAATGAACCCAAAAACATTTTGGAGGACGGAACATAGATCGAGTAATGAGCTCTAAATCATAAGCCAAATTTTTTAATAAGCAATAACAGAGATAAATAACCTACAATCCTTTTTCGATCAATAGTAGAGATAAATAACCTATAATCCTATCGCTAAGGCTGAGAGATACTAGAGCAGCAGAGTGGCCACGGCGTCCCCCACGCACCTCTCTCCCTCTCCTGCTCCCCCTCCCTCCTCCCTCTCGATATGTATATACAAACTACAGAAAGACCATGGGTCTTGGTGAGTAATGAGTTCTACATCATAAGCCAATTTTTTTTTATCAGTAATAGTAGAGAAATAAAAAAACATAGGTGTGATACCCCATATCATAAGTAGGTAGCGTATGGGGATTCCACATTGCTTGGGAAGGAGTTTCTTGCTCTTTATAATGTTCCAATGAGACTCCAATTGTATCATTGAATAATCATTTTGGAATATAAGTCATGTGGTTTGGGCCTACCAATGGGATGCTACAAATGGTATTAGAGCCTATCCCAACCAGAAATGTGGGACTTGAGTCATGCCACCTACAACGGATGACGAGGACGTCGGGGATTTAAGAATGAGAGATTGTGATACCTCATATGATAAGAGAATGAGGTAGGTGGTGTATGAAATCTCACATTGCTTGAGACTGAGAAGTTCTTGCTCCTTGTAATATTCTAATAGGACTTCAATTGTATTATTTGCTAGTTCTTTTGAAGTATAGGTCATATGACTTGGGGATTCCATTAGGGCGTTACAATAACTTAAAAATGACCACCAGCTTTAGTGCCTGACTCCGCTCTGACAACCAATTACTTAGGTCTCATTCAAAACCAATTGACGGTACTTTGTCAACCCAAGAAATTTAGAGCAGCAGAGTGGCCATGGCGGCCCCTCTAATGTGAGCCTATCGCATCACTCACGAATTTGTGATAGAAATCCTCCCTCCCCCCTCCCTCAATACACACACACACACACACACATATATATATACAATAAAAACTCCAGAAAGGACAGTGAGTAAGGCAATTGGGTATAAATACATAAAATCAGCTACGATTTCCGGGCCTGAATAAGCCAATGAAATACTGATTAAAACCCATCTCTTTTAATTTAAACTAACAAAAATTCGTTAAAAAGCGCCAAAGGCACACCCAGTACATGGATAGGACGTATACTAGAGAATCACATAGCTAGATTCAAGAAAAAACCAACAACGCATAATCCAATTAGTGATGAGTTCTGCATATATGGCTAATGGTTATGGCGCAAACAACGTTGAGTCGAAATATGTACTAGCGAGCGAGATATGAGAAAGAGAGAGAGGCTTACCCATCGCATTAACTGAGAAGATTGAAGCCGTAGAGCTAATGTCAGTCTTACTGGTGCTGGTGGTGGTTAGGTCCATAGCAGCGGTGGAATTTGGGGGGGGACGCACAGGTAGCTTAGGGGCGGCGAGGGCAGCCTCTTGAGCAGCGAGCTTAGCCGAGTCTTTGTTGTCGTAGAAGGGCTCCACAATCTCTCTCCGAATTGCCCGAAGCCTCTTTTCTCTCTTCGACCTCATCGATTTCGCCATCTCTTCTCCACTTCTTCTAACAAACAGCCTTCGCTTCTCTCTCTCTGCGGGGGGCCGTTAGGGTTTTGAAGCAAGGTTTTATTCCACTCTCCTCTCTGAGTTTATATACCTTTGAGAGCGGGTCTAATTAGCGTCCGTTTGGCTGCTCTAGAGTTTGTCCTGTCATCAAAGATACGGATATTCCTGCTCCACTTTGGACTCAACTTTTTTTTATGAAAACGGATGTTACCTTTATTAAAAGAGAACTTATAAAATTGACTTAAAAAATTAAAGTCAATTACAAACGTTAGTATCTTTTCAATACACTTTCGTGATTGATATAGTCTAGTCCAGACAATAAATCTCTAAAAACCTAGATCTTAGAAAAAATACTACATATGTCCACGACAGAGGTTACAAAACCCCATATCCCGACTAAGCAAGGTAGGGTATACCAAACTCCGTCAACGCGAAGGGGGGACTACTACTCCATTCAGACCAAAATCCAAAAACACTACTTTTTTTAGATTTTTATTTACCTAGAAACTACATTACACAAAAGAAAAGCTACAGAGAAAAACACTACACAAAGAAGGAAAAAATAGTGCACAGAGAACCGACAGTCGACCTTGGAGATCCCAGACTCACAGACTCCAGAAACGCAAACAACGCCGAAACTTCGACCCGCGCGTGCGAGCTACTCGCCGCTCCGTTTGGTGCAACATTCTGTTGTCTTGAAGATCAGCGGCTGGGCAACACCATGGCAGGGCGCGTGCTGGCCTGTAGGCAGCGAGAAGACCCAGATCTGCGATTCTCTCTTATTTTGCCTGAAAATACACAAAAACAAAACACTACATAAAAGAGAAGGAAGGGAGGGAGGGGAAGGGAGCCGAAGCTCCTACCCCTCTAGCCGAATCTGTGAAGGAAGTTTTAGGGTTCGTTTGGCTCCTCAACTCCTTTCAACTCATCTCAACTCATCATTATAATTTTTTTAAATTCCAACACAAAATATAATAAACAATTTAACTTTTCAAATCTCAAAATAATAATAATATTAAAAAATAATACTCTAACAATATTTTATCATCTCAATTCAACTCAACTTAACTCAATTTAACATTCAAACGTAGTCTTAGAGAGAAGAGAGAGAGTTTTAGAAAAGGTAACAATTCAGCTGCGGAGCGATTTGGTTTGCATCTTCTCGTCGATGGAATCACTTTGGACTTAACTGAAACCACATTTCTAAACTTTTTTTTTTTTTTTTATAACACAATTTTTTTTTAATTTACTGTTAACTAAACATCATTTTATAGATTAATTTGATAAAAAATGATTTACACACAATATTTTTTACAACACTTTACACAATTATATTTTAAATTAAAGGTATTTTCGTAAAACATTTTATAAAAGTAATAAAATTTTATAAAAATACATTCATTTTATAATATTATTGTACAATATGTTATATAATATGTTATGTGTATATCATTGTGATATATATCCAAAATCCATACTTGCTACGTTAATGAAGTAAGACATCTTTTTACTACATTTGATTGGGAGAAAAAAGTGGTATATAGCATAGTTTTGAATTTCGTACCGTATCGGCCGGTACGATCAAAATTTTTCGTACCGGCCGGTACAGGTACTATATCTATTTCGTACCAGCCAGTACCGGATGTACCGTCCTCAATTTCAGCCAGTTTTTTTTTTTTCATTTTTTCAAATTACAAGTTTATTTTTTAACCCTCAATTCATACTAGACTATTTATAATTTATATATATATGTATTTATATATAATTTATTTATATATAGATTATTATTTTAGAATATAATTTTTATATATAATTTATTTATATATCGACTATTTCGAAATGTTATCTCGAAACGCTATCTCGAAACGGTACCAGTACCGAAATATTTCGTTCCAGTGCCTTGACCAGTATAACGTCCGGTACGGTATTCAAAACATTGATACATAAGCAAATTCTCACGGTGAAAAAAACAAAAATAAATTATAAGTATTGTATGAACAGTATATAAACATAACGTTTCCTAGTTTTTTTCGATTTTTTTCCCTATGGTTTTGCCCGTGTATATATCAGAGTCTTTTCATCTCTCTAATATGATGATGAAAATAATATGTTATTAAACATATTATATATATTGGAATTAAAGTTAGTTGTTATTTGTAACGTTATGATAGAAAGCTCAAACTATATTTTTTATTGGGATAAGCTTTGATACCATTTGTAACATCCCAATAGAAAGTCCAAACCACATAGTCTATACTCAGGGTTGGCTCAACGGTAAGATCATTTAAGCCATTGCCTAAGCCCCTACCCTATGTAAGACCCCCAAAAATAAAAATGAGGTGTTTTTAAACAAAAAAAACCATTTCATTAAATAAATTTTTAAATAATTTTTCTAGTTTTCAATGTGTGCAACGCCCCATAATATTAAATTTAATATTTAATACAATGACTTTTTATTTTATAAATAATACAATGAATTATTTATATTCTAAATAATTTTTTTAATATCTAGCTAAATCGAGGCACAAAATCTATATTGAGACCTCATTTTAAGTTATTGTAAATATAAAGTCACAAAAACTGTATTTAAAGATTTTAAACAAAATCTCATTTTATAGAAAAATTTAAAAATATTTCATATAATAATTTATATTTTATTGTATTATAATTACAAATGACTCACTTAAATTTCACCTTAGGCTTCAATTTATATTGAGTCACCCTGTCTATATTCCAAAAGGACTTGTCAATGATATAATTAGAACTTTATTAGAATTTTATAAAAAATAAGAACTTCTCATTTTTAAGCAGTAGAGATTTCATTCAGCACCTACCATTATATTTATCATATGAGGGGTATCACATTGCTGTTATTTCTTTGAACTTTGCCCCAGCCTTTAGAGCATTTGATGGTTTCTTCTTTTTTCTATTTGAATTGTTGGTCTAATATTTACTATTATCTTTAGTTGTGGAGATTTGTGTGATGTATGTAAGCATTCTTTTATCACTTTTAACTCCTAAATTGGAAACACCATAAACTTTCCATGATTGAGATCTTGTCAAAATATCTTCTATGATTTTTTCCATAACATTGCTAATTGGCTCTCTTCTATTATTTCTAAATGAGAATTACTAGATTGATAAATATATTACATAAAAATAAATTTATAAATTAACGTAATTTTATGAGATCTGTTAAATTTATTTTATAATAAAAATAACTTTAAATCTAATATATCAAATTAATTCAATTTATAAATTTTTTTTACTAAAATATTTCATTTTTAAATTGATTTCTTTATAGCAAAGGGCTCTCCTCTCTCTCTCAACCCTGCTTATATTCTCATTCGGTCCTCCCCCGACCTCATACCAAAAAGAAGGCGGTCTTGATCTCCAAGAAAAAGTAGATATCTCATTGTCAAATCAGCTTACATCATCAACCATTAAAATATTAATTAGTCCATGACGGCAGCGTTAGAGACAAAAGCTATGTCCATAACAGCATCTTGTGTATGTTGAAGACTTATCTTGAGAGGGTATAAGGTTAACAAAAACGCTATACGCAGTCGCTTGGGAGAAGCGCCGCGCAAGCGGCTGCTGATGTGGCCATTAAATGAAACGCCGCATTTTGAAGTAGTCATAGATTTATCGTTTCCCTCGTTTCTCTTCTTTCAACCTCGTTTCCCTCATCCAGCCGAACCCAGAAACCCATTCTTCTTCCTCCCTCCTTCTCTGACACCAACCAAAATCGCAAAATGCCCAAACATGTCAAATCTATGACATAAGCTATTGCCAGCATCACATATTAAGATAAGATTTGTACACAAAAGAAATGCAAAATGGAATATGGCTGGCTGTGCAATATTTGTTTCTTTAAATAAAGACTATTCCACAATCAGTCATCACATTATTTAATTATTCATCATAAGAAAACATATGCCAAACAAAATAGCACGAGTATAGAAGACATATGAATTCAGATATGAATGCTTGCTCTTAATAACTCCAAGATAAAAATGAAGAGCATTTTTAGTAGTTAAACCAGATGTGATATGGTGGAATAGAGGAAAGCAGAGCTAAAAAAAGAGGTTGAAAGAGATATATGTTTCTCACTGAATCACGTTGATTGTGCAGATCCTGTTAAAGACGCTTCATGTTCTTCTGATGTTAATATGCTGGCTTGTCATAGTCTCCTAGAGGAAAACAACAGATATGAACGGCGCACATGTTAATGTGCAGAGCTTCAAAATATAGCTTCAAAACAGAGGATTTTCGGTAGAGTACTGTGATTGTTAATGTGCAAGCTTGTCATAGTCTCCTAAACTATGATTTCTTACCACACGGTGAAGAAGAAAAAGACCAAGACCGGTAGAGTACTGTGAACGGCGCACACGAAGACCCACCCCGTGAGACGACCCCGTGAGACGACGATGCTTTCAGACCCACACCGTGATTTTCGGTAGAAGAATATTTCGGAAGCAAAATTATCAAACCGACGATTATTCCCAGTATTTTTCCCACTTTCTTTCAACAAGCAAACCAAATTTTTGTAACTTTTTCCGCACGGCCAAACCCAGCACTTGTTTCCTGAACATTCGGACATGAATAGCTTGGAGAAGAAGCTTGCTGTTTTCATCTTCCCGCGTTTTGAAATCTTGATTTTTTTTTTTTTAATTGACGTGGCAAAAAAAAACATTTTTTTTTAGCCGACTGTGCGCCGTTTGCACTTGCCGACTGTGCCTAGCAGAAGTGGTTAAACTCCTTTTTATTTCATGGATTAGACTGTGGAGTAGTGTTAGGCATCTGCCCGGTAATGACAGTTGGGCGTGCCCTAATTGTTGGGCTGTAGCTTAGTACAAATTTATCTTTTTTATTTTATTTTATTTTATTTTTTATATTTTTTTAATATATTTAAAATTTTTTTAAAATACATCAATATATTTAAAATAAAAATAAATATAAAATATATAAGCCGTTAAAGTGAGGAGGTAAACTCATACAGCATACCAACATTTCTCTTAGACTATTTATAGATGGTGTTGATTACTATTTAGAGATGATTTCTATGGCTGTTATACTTGATGAGAAAGTATTAAATGCTAATCCACTCTTTACATTTACCACCACCAATGACATATTCTTTCGATTAAATAGCTCAATTTATCTATATTTTATCATATAACGTTCCATACTTTATGTCTTGTTCATTTAGTGATTCGCACTATGTCTCGCATTACATTTAATTTTCTCATTTACCGAGACTCAAGACTCTTATTACCCTAGACCAAGACCACCATGTGTATGCTCGCCATTACCATTTTGCCTCCGATATGCTTTGCCACCCGCCGTTCGGCGAGACACCCTCCGAAACCCATAAATATCATGAGTTGTGATGCGGCCAGCTCGCCGCCTTTATTGGGCAAGGTATTCCATGAGTTGATTTCCATTTTGCGGCCAAAGAAAGCCCAGACCCATCTACGTTGGGTCTAATTGGGCCGGACCAATTTGTGGATATGGGCACTGGAAGCCTTTATCTCCAACAGACCAGAAGTAGAAGATCTTCTGGAATTTTGTTGCAGGATAGAACTTCTCATTGCCCATAAGATCCAACAAGTCAAACCAAAACTCATAAATTTCTTGACTGTCAATTTTCACGCACTCTCTATAGCTCGAATCCCCTACCCTGACCCTCTTCACCATGTTGATAAAGCAAAAAGGATCCACAAATACCACAAGACCCAAGCAAAGGATGAAACTTGGGTACCCCTCCAGAAGGTTTAAGCAGAAAACCTCCAATGCCAATTTGCCATAGATAAAGAAAATTTCTAAATGCTCCAATTGTCTGTAAGCAGTGGTGTAAGCCATTCAAAATTAAGATGCCAACCATTACTGGAAAATGGCTCCTCTTATCCATGAATTGGCAAATGAAGAACATACATTGAACTGCAAACTTGATTGCTTCAAGATGGGCCAGAAAAGGGGAAAAAATGTTGCTGCCCTGAATAGTTTTCAAAAGGTCAATTCACTCTTTAGTTGATAATGATGTACATTTTTTTTTTTTTTTGGGGGGGGGGGGGGGGGGGGGTTTCTAATCTACCAAATTTGTATAAGCATGAATGCTAGCAATGGAAGAAACTTTATGTTTCTCCTCTTTAAGAGTACAAATAATAAAAGGTTAGTCAGAGACCTTGCTCTTTGGCCAGTGGCTGCTACTTCTCATGCCTTGCCAACGAACTCCACATCGAAGAGGAGAACGGAATCCGGTGGAATAACACAGGAACCTGCAAATACAAAGTAAAGATGTGTGAGTAACCTACTTTAAATGTAACAGGGGAAATTGATCAGGTGTAAAGAAATAGCATTGTAAAAGATGACAGGGCTAACCTCCTTTGCACCCAGCCCCTCTCACGCCATATGCAAGTTCTGGAGGAAGCTTTAGTGTGCGTTTCCCCCCTAAGGCAAGCAGGACAAAATTTCTAAATGCATGTTACAAAAATTATATTGCAAGGAAGATGGATTCATGGATGATTTCTCTTTGTACCAGGAAGCATGGGAGGTACTCCATCACCTCCTAGAATTCCTTGGTCCCAGCCCTTGATGACCTATGAGATCCATGAAAATAAACCTTTTAAGTGTGAATCTGATGCTTTCAAAGTCTCAACAACAAACATGCAAAAAATGGAGAGCTCTGCCCTATCAAGAGCCATTTACAAATTTTGAAAAGTGAGGAGATGGAAACTACTTGTTATGGGATTACTAATAATCTGAAAATTAAAGTAGTTTCATTTCCATTTATTGCAATATAGAGTTGATTTACAGATGAACTAGTCTACAACTAGTTCATTTCCATTTACATTCCCCAACCCCCACCTAAGTTTTTTGAAGATGTCCACAAAATAAGATTATTTGACCCCCCAAGACATAACTTTTAGCACATTAATCTCATTTTGAAATATTTTTATTTATTAACGAGTTTTTTTACGTCAATTCTTTCTTTTTAGTATAATTTATTTTCCAGATCTTTAAGGTTTCCTTTGTTTTTTTAACAATTCTTTCATATTTGCACCTATTTTTTTGTCATTAATAAAATCAAGTTCTCATTGATAAATTTTTCTCACATTTCAGTAGCCAAGAAGATTTCTTGGTCTCTTTTTACAACTTTTTGCCCCCAATTGCCTGTTCTACATAATTTATTAAAATTTCTTGTTCCGCCCCTGAATTTGCCAGTTATTTTCTTTATAGATAAATTTATTAAAATTTAGTAATTGAAGAAATATACAGGAAGTGTTCTACACATAAATACCTCACCAACACCGACACGAAATGTAAGAGGCTTCCCACGATTGTAGCTGCTGTCGAAAACCTTCCCATTCTCCAATTTGCCAACATAGTGTGCCTGTTCCGGCAAGTTCATTCATTGAAACATCATACCCCTTATGACATATAATAAGCATATAATATCATAGAAAGAAGGGCTCCAAGACCATCATACGCACAGCAGCTCGATAGCCATCTTTTACAATGCAAATCTGATGGTATAAATTAGATATAATTAGATGTCACCTTAATCAGCTGTCCTTTGGTAGCCTCGGGGCCAGTTCCAACAACTGTATCGCAGAAGGCGAGGCCTGAAGGTGTTGCAGTAAGTTCACATGGAGCTGCCTTGGCTGCTGGTGCACTGGCTTCTGGTTGCAGGAGATCCTCAAGCAAGCCAAAACAGAAGCCAAAACCAAGTGCTTCTCTTCTCCCTAGGAGAGTTGGGTTTACATTTTGCTGGGTTGCAGGAGTTGAAGTGCTGTTTTTGGATTGGCTTGAGATACTGATATTTGATGTTTTTGTGGAATCAAAGTCTTTTATGAGTGATCTTGTTTTGGGTGTGCTAAACTTTCTGGGATTCACAGTCCCAACTGAAAATGCCAGTGAGTTCATCTCCAGTCCTCGACCAACCAGTTTGAAACAGGATAGGCTTCTGCAAGATAAAAGTGGGATTTTGCTATAAAATGTATCAATATCCAATGTAGGTTGCCTGTAGGCATGGCATGGGCTAGGATGCGCTAACTGGACCTATTTCCAGCCCATTATTAGTCAAACTTACCTAATCTGTAAATTAACAAGTTTACACCTTTTTTATTTTTCATCGCAATGAACATTTTACAACGAAGTGGAACATGGATCTCTGACCCATGAAGGAACATGGATTTCAGACACAATTTCAGTCCTTTGTTTATTTTCACAATTATTTTCAATACATCTCATCACATTTAATCATTATAATTTTTTTAAATTCTCACAAAAAATAAAATAAATAATTCAACTTTTTCAAATTTTAAAATAAAAATAATATTAAAAATATATATTCTAACAATATTTTATTCAACTTTTAATTTTAATTTCAACTCATCTCATTTCATCTCATCTGTAAAAACAAAAGAGGCCAGTGTGCATTTCGGAAGGTTTGGCATGTTTGGACACTTGGAGTATCTTAAAATTTTATAAATAGTAATAAAATTATTTTAGTAAAAAGGTTTTATGAGATTTTAAGAAATGAGAGAAAAAAATTTGATTAAAAATATTATAAAATTAAAAAATTATTTGAATATAAATTTTCTTTTGAAATTTGTAAAAGTTCCATTGGTTTTTGTATTTAGATAATTATTAGATAAAAAAGTTGAAAAATTAAAACTATTAAACTATTTTATGTTTGAGTAATGTTTGAAAATGAAATTATAAAAAATTTTAAGAATTCTTTGCTTATCCAAACAATAATTGGACTAAGAATAGATAATAGAGTTATGTTGCATGATCTCATCCCACTTTTTATCGCTACATGCTCGTCTAGTATGATTCATCAACCATTAGAATAATTATTATTTTTTAAAATAATAAATTAAAATATTGATAGATAATACCACTCAATAAAGTAGGATATGAGTGGGACAAAGGTATACTATATAATATTTTTCATAGATAATTACTAACAGCGCGAGGAGAATCGATAAACGTACATAAACTCTCTCTCTCTCTCTAGGCGATAGTTTTTCTCTAGTCTATATCAGAATAATCGTCCCATCTCCATTCTGAGGGGGTGGAGCTCCACCCACCCTCCCTTTGTTCGGTTCACTTTGGATTTGTCCCTTGATTTTTTTTTTGATATTTTGTTTGTTTTTCGTCCATAGTATTGAGATGCACCGATCTGCTGCCTACCGGCCTCCTATGACAACCACACACCCCATCACTAGATTCTTTAGACACTGCTACCTTGGACGGTAGAAGAAAATCGACAAAAAGAGCGGCACGTACATTTCAAGCGCGGCTCACACCATGTGTGAAACTCACGCCCTGCCACGCCATAGTGTCTATCTAGGGGTGAATTCGGTCCTATCCAGTCAGTCTCGATGAGGTTTTGTGGACTGGACCGAACCAATTCGGTCTAGGATTTTCTCACCCTGGATTGGACCGAATAGGCATAAGGATTAGTCCAGTCTAGTCCAATTCGGTTCGGTCCGGTCCGGTCGGTCCTATTCAGTCCAACCCTATGCCTGATGGGCTAATAACCCAACCTTATTCCTCTATTTTTTTAGCCCAATAATGAAAGCTCACTAACATTTAACCAACTTGAAGCCAAAAAATACAAAAAAAGAACTTGAAGGAAAAATAAAAATAATCATAAAAAAAATTATCAATATAATAAATTAATAATACTTACTCTGGATCTCCCAATGTATGCTAGTGTTGCAAACATATGATATGTTGGGCATTGTAAACAAAACAACATTGAGAGTCTGAGACATACCCACCCACAAAATACTTATAAAGCCAGTGCTTTCTATAACTTATAAACCCACCCATGCTTATAAAAAAAATGCAAGTTACAAAGCTCTTCAGCAAGAGTCTAAAAATTAGATTAGATATCAGCTTTTGTATTGTGATCTCAGTTGTTTAGTACGTCATTATATATGAAGTATGTTTTAAGTATTTGTGATATTTCGATTTGGTGCATAGTATTGCTAAAGAAAAAAATTATCCACTGTGAATATTGCATAATGGTAGATGCATGTTAGGAATATTGCATCTTATATGTCATGAACGAGAGCAGGTAACCTTGTGTTGCATGTCTCGACGCTTCAAATATCCGTCCGATCCCAAGTGGAATTTGGGGGCCTCACATTTTGTTTGCCAAGCAATATGCTAAATAAATTACAGTGAATAAATTTGAATAAAAAGTTTTACTACAAAAAATAAAATTTGTCTATATCCATCAGAAACTAAAGCAATCCTTCGCAACTGTAACACGAGATGAAATCCCTACCCACTTAGGCCAAACAACGAGCATAAACTTCTTGAAACCCTCCCCTTCAACGAACCTAAATGACAGCTCATTAAAAATAATCATTTCTGCTAAGATTTGTCTGCAAGCCTCAAAACTAAATGATATGGGTACAAATCCCCCACTATCACTTCCTACACCCGCCTTCCAACCGAGAGTAGTTTGAGACTTATCCGTCTGTCTCAATGGACATTTCTTATATTGTTTTTCAATGTGATACTTCATGGACTTTGTACCGTTGGTCTTCGTATCATATGCAAATGAAGCACCTCAGTAATTACATGCAGCTCTAGGTTTACTTGGATCACCTTTTGGTATTATTATAAAGTGATTTCAAACCATTGACCTATGTCTACCACTACTACTCAGTTTAGTATTAGCACGTACATTGGGTGGGAGTGGAGGAATGGCTTGCCCATGTGTAGCCTGTGTTGACTCTACATCATATGTAGTAGAATCTTGTGGAATCAATTCTGGAATAGTATCCATCTAGAAAAGAAAGAAAGGGAATTAAATGAAAATAACATGCCGACTTGGCAAAATAATTGCCAATGATAACCCATTTTCTTTTATCTATTTTGTAATCATGCTTTAGTGATTATTATAATTTGGTCATGGGGATATAAGAAGACAACTACAGGAGACAGCCATATGCATGTATGATGGGGCTACTAGCCACATTCACATCAAAGTCGTCAACCATGCATAGATCTACCTCATGACCAGCTTGCAAGTGCTAATTCCCATTATAGAATAACAATTATTAATTGCTTCTATATATGTACATTTACTTATGACAAAAAATATAAAATAAAATAAAATAAAAGTAAGTGTGCTTCAATTAGTTATACATTATTGCCAATTTATAAGCACAATGAAGGTGTCATCCGAACTATGACACCTGCATGAAATAGTTTCTACTCACCACAGGTCCACAGCCAACCAATGAAACCCAACCATCACTTTCCTTTCTCAACCTCCCCCACAATTCTTGCAAACACTTCAACTACAATACTCCCACATTACAGAAAACGTTATATAGTGCTGGAGGTTTACATAAAATGTTATATACTCCCACTACAATACTCCCACAGTCCCACATTACACTTCAGTCTTCAACTATCATTTTCTTAAAGTTATAAACCTCATAAAACCCTAATTAGTAATAACACAAACCCAATCACAATTCACAATTCACAAAACCCTAATAACACAAACTCAATCACAAAACCCTAATAACACAATTACACAAACACAATCACAAAAATCCTAAATTTCGGATTCAAAAATAAAATCATCTACCAGATTTGAGATTCAAATTAATTTAAAAAACACATAATTCCATTATCGTGAGGTGAGGCCAACTCGCCGAGGGTCTGTGCATGGTGAGGCCTTCGGTCTGTGCATGGGTCTATGAGGCTGATTAAGAGAGACGAGAGACGAGAGACGAGAGGTAAGGCAGATTGCAAAGAAATAGAGTAGACTCAAACGAGAGAGTGAGGCACTGAGGCAGCACCGGACTGGTTCAGATAAAAGGGGAAGATTGCAGAGAGACAAAGACAGAGACGAGGTCACGAATTCAAGAGACCAATGACTCCGCGAGGCAAAGACGAGGGATTGCCGGTTGGAATTTTCAGGGGACCCAATGGAGGGGCTGGGCTGCTGGAGAGGGGGCCTGTCGCGCGGCTGCTAGGGTTTTGGAATTGGGACTTGAGAGTTTTCAGAAAATTGGGGATGTGTGGCCCGTGGGGTGGGGGGTAACTGGGGAAGTGGGGGTGTCAAAACGGCGCCGTTTAAGTAAGCTTTAGTTTTTTTTTTTTAAAAAAAAGGTTACGTGAAACGACGCCGTTTCACGCAACCAGTGTCAATATTCATCCGGCTGGGACTTAAACAGCGTTGTTTAAGTCCAATTTTATACTTAACGGTGCTGTTTGATGTTTGGCAGATTTGGTGTGTTTTTAACTTGTGATTTTTTTATCTTTTTGGCACATAAATTAATTAAAAAATTATTTAAATTAGTAAAAGTAATTAAACTATTTAATGGTGATTATTCTTTTAACTCATTGAAAAATAATTAATGATAATATTATATATTATACTCTAATAGTGATACTAGTAATATATGTTATATATTATATAATAATACATTGATACTAAATTATGGACTATACTATACTAAATTACTAATAGACTAATAGTAAATTAGTAATATATGCTCATAGAGTCATAGTGATATAGTCATTACTCATTAGTCATTAGTAATATATATTAGTCATAGTGGTATTGATACTATATATAGACTTGTAGAGTTGTAGTTATAATAACTTATAGACTTACATTGATTTAGTTATAAATTTAGTTTAGTTATAATTATATTGATTATGTTAATTGTTACTTTATTACTAACTTAGAACATGTCAATGTATTATAATTTATGATAGTTCTGACTTATAAGTTAAAATGCATAATGAGTTATATATAACTTTTTACATTTTGGATATGAAGCAATAAGCATAGATAATTTAATTATCCATACATGATACATCCATACATGTTTTATATTTACTTGCAACTTAAGTCATATTAGTTAATGGTGAATTAGTGATAGGTGAGTTAATTGATATTCATATCATACATGAATCATGATACATTAGTTAATTACAATTTACATTAGTTACTTTTAATTGCTTTATATTTACTTACAACTTAGATATATTAAAAAAATGTTATCTAATAACTTAGATATATGTATTCTTGTAGATGTTTAGTAATTAGTTAGTGGTGAATTGATGATAGGTTAATTGGACCATTGGTAATATATAATTAATAGAATATTAATTTGTAAATTTGTAATTACATATTTAAACTTTTATATTGTACATGGGGTAAGTTAGATGAAAATTACATAATTTATTATATAATTACTATATAAAAAATATATATAATTTAAAATTTTATTTTATTTTTTTCGATCGGTCCGGTCCGAAAACCCCTTAACCTGGGATTGGGCTGAAGACCAAGAACCCTATTTTGTGAGGACAGAAATTGAGAGTGTCTATTTTCGGTCCGATTGGTTTTTCCGGTCCGGATCGGCCGACTTACAACCCTAAGACTATTGCTGCCATGCGCAGCACCATCGGGGTCAATGGCCTTGAATCTCTTAGATCCGACCATTATCTTCTCTCCAAGAGTAACGTGTGGCCTACATCCGCCTCCACAGCCAGTAACAATCGTCTACCATAAATTCGACCTATCTTCCAGTTGTTATTTTCCTATGTTCATATTTTTCCTAATCAATTATCAAGATAAAGTGGTAGTGAAAGTCTCCTTCAACCAACCCAGACTAGCAAATTGTAGCATACACCAATCCACTGTGGCTTCCAGTCGTAGTTTTACAGTTTATTTATTAGACTGTGTTAAAACCGCTTCAAGCGGCTCCCCTTTGTGGGAAACAAGGGGGAGCCAAGTCATTGGCACTAGATCCCTCTTTGTTTTATTTTTCTTGTGTTGTAATTGCTGGTTTGTGATGATTATTGGGAGTTCCCACCCTATTAAGTCTTGTATCTTGTAATAGTTTATTATATGTATGATATGCTTGTTTAATAAAAAAAATTACTAAAAGCACGATGGAGATTGAACTCCTCTATAATCCCTGATTTGGGGTGAGTGCATCATCGTGTGGGTTTATAGCCAAAGCTACCTGACTATAAAAATGCTATCCATCATAGCATGTTTAAAACAAAGGAATAGATGTTGCCAAGTTATATCTCTAAAGCCCTGGAAGCGCTTTTCTCTATGTTTTCCATACAAGCGTAGTAACTAGGTGGACGAATATCAGAGGTTCAACTTCCCTTGTTCCCGCCTTGGCTTTTCAAAATAAATAATTAACTAGGAGTCCTACTGAAGCCATTTTGTGCCGACCCACAAATCAACGCAGTCCAAGTCACAATATTCCTTTCTGGCATCAGTTCAAAGACCTGGCATGCATTTTTCATGTAGCCGCATTTGGCATACATGTCAAGCAAAACATTAACAAGTTCCACATTTAACTCCCACCCATTCTTTGTGATAAACCACCCATGGGCTGATTTCCCAACCAAAACTCCAAGAGGACCCATATGGGCACACCCCAATAGAACTGATCCTACAGTGACTTGGTCAAGTTTTAAAGCCTCACATGCCATCATATCTCTAAAGAGTGCTAACCCACGGTCAGGATTCCCTCTATTAACGTACGATGTTATCGTGGTAGACCACGATGTGACATCCTTAACCAGCATTTCGTCAAACAAAATGAAATGTTGAATAACGATCCGACTCTGCAACTGGGCACAAGCTTTTATTGTGAAATTGAGCGAAAAACTATCAATAGGTAGAGATAATTGATTCATTTTTGAGTATAGGTACAAGGCTTTGTGTGGAGAAGAAGCATTTATGATAGATAATGCCCATGAGTTGAAGCTTTTGGTGGACCACGAAACCAAGTGGTTTGTGGGGTTCAGTAGGCGACGGGAGAGATGGACTAGCATGGTTTGTCTTGGTTAATAATTGTTCACTTCTTTTCATAAAAGACTTGCATGCTCTGAGAAACGTGGACTACGGCATGTAGCAAACGAAGCTGAAAACCAAAATCTGACAGCCAATTACAATTTACACACTCTTTGAGACCATCTCCCGTTCTCTATAATTTTCATTATAATTTAGTTAAAAAGATACACTTCTTCAAATTTTATCTTAAATTTTACTTATTTTTCAAAAAAATTCTACTACATACAGTCATTTTTGCATACTCCTTATGCATTTCACTGATGTGATTGGTCAAAATAGTTATTTTATATTAAAAAAAGTGACGTAGCTAATCACATTAATGGAGTGTGCAAAAGAGTACGCAAAAGTGACAACACATAGTTTTTGTTTAAAAAATCTCCTACATCTCATTCCATGTATTTTCTCTATTATATTAAAATAACATTTCTCTATTCTTTTTTTATTACTTTTTTTTTCTCCCACTTCTATTTCCAAATTTAACTACTAACTCTTTTGTTTTTTTTCTTATGTTTTCAACTATCACATTCTACCTAATTTTGCAAAAAGGGACTCCATTCTTTTTCTGAGTACAAAAATGGTTTGTTATTATTAAGGATTAAAAATAATATTTTTTTTAAGTGTATGCAATTTTCAACACCATGATATTTGTGACGGATAAATAAAAATGAAGATTATGGTTTTGTCTGAGATGTAACAGTAATTTTTTTTGTCCTTTATCTAACGGTAACACATGTTCTCTACAAATGCAATGGTAATATTTTTTATCATTTGTCTAACGGTAACACATCTTCTCTGAATTGTAACGATAATATTTTTTGTCCTTTGTCCAATAGTAACACATCTTGTCTGTGTAAACAAGAATATTTTTGTCCTTTCTATAATGGTGATATTTTTTGTTCTATATGTAACTGTAATATTTTTGAACTTCTTTTCTAACTCCCATATTTTTTTCAAACAATTTTTTGTGTATAAATAAGAGGACTTTTTGATTCCATTCACATGTTCAGCAACATAAATCTCATTTCATCTTTAAAGAAATTTCATTCCTGCCTCATTTTCCACTACTTCTTAAATTGCTCGTTCATTTTTTTTTCGCAAATTGCTACTAAACTTATCATCTGAAGATGAGTTGGAGGTTGTACTTAATGATGATGACGGATCAACATCAATTCATTGTCGCAATCGTCAACGTCGTAAGTATATTCGGCGTGATCGTATTGAAGGACATGAATAGCTAATTCATGACTATTTTGCATAAGCCTCAGTATATCCGTCAAATCTATTTCGAATGAGATTTCATATGAGTCATCCTCTGTTTCTTTACATTCAACATGAGGTAGAGGCTTATGAGCCCTAAAGTACTGTGAATGCTTGTGTATGGAGTAACTGTTGATTTTATAGATGAATACATATAGCTTGGAGAAAACACTATAATGGAGAGTGTAAAAAAATTTGTAACCGCAATCGTAAACGTTTTTCTAATGAATATTTATGATTTTCAAATGTCACTGATATTGCTCTATTGCTCTCTGTTGGTGAACAACGTGGATTTCCAGGGATGCTAGAAAGTATTGATTGCATGTATTAGAAATGAAAAAATTGTCCAACTGCCAAGAAATGTATGTACTTCGGCCATTGTCGTGAACTAACTATTATACTAGAAGCGGTTGCTTCACATGATCTTTGGTTATGACATGCATTTTTTAGACTACCTGGCATGCATAACGATATCAATGTGCTAGAGAAATCTTTCATTTTCACTAAACTTGCCCAAGGGCGTGCTCCTCCAGTAAATTACTCAATCAGTGACAACGACTACACTATAAAGTACTACTTTGCCGATGATATTTATCGAAAGTGGTCAATATTTGTAAAGACTATTCCATCTCCATAAGGGAATAAAAAGAAATATTTTTCAATAGCATATGAATCAACAAGAAAGGATGTAGAGTGTGCATTTGAGATCATTCAACAACGCTTTGCAATCGTTCGTGGACCTGCTCGAATGTTCAAGATCAGAGATCTAACAAATATAATGAAAGCATATGTTATTCTACATAACATAATCATCGAAGACGAGCGTGATGATAATCAGGGTCCCAAGCTCGAGTACGATCAAGTTGATGATGATCTTCCTCAACTCTCACGCAATCCTACAATTGAGCTTATGAAGTTCATTTAGTGTCATCATGAAATTAGAGACACTTCGACACATCATCAACTCCAATCAGACTTAATTGAGTATCAATGGGAATTATATTCCCAAAAGTAGAGTATTTGTGATCCACTATAATGGAGCATGTTATTTGTCGTACACTTTGTTTTCTTGTTTGTTTAACTTCCATTCTTTAAAAAATGTTCTCTTGATATGGAACATGCCAAGTAAAGTTATATTATGTTCATTATCTATAATAGTTTAAGCAATTGTAATGTTTTGTTTATCATCTTCTATCCATGCACAAAATTATTGTCAAAAACTTAATCCAGAACAAGTACTACCAAACTTACAAAGTATAGCGTATAAAGTTACAAAGTTTGTTAACAATAATAGCTAACAAATGAAAAAAAGTCACTAACTAATGTTAACAAAATTACACAAATTGGAGAATGTATCAATAAAAGATAAATTTGATAAGAAAAACTAAGTAACTAGAGATGGCTAGCATTGCGTCTCACCAATATTTCCTGTTAACGTTGATGGAAATATGCTTGTTGTCATCCAGGCAAGGTGGTCACATCCATCAGCATGATTAGCTCCTCTCTCTCTCTCTCTCTCTCTCTCTCTCTCTCCAAGTGCTCAGTCTCCGCTCTCTCATCTGCTTGGACCCGCTCGAATTCTAGTCTCTTGGACTCCAACCTCAGTCTCTTGTCCTCTTATCGTATTTTATGTCCCTCTCTTTTTCGATCATATTGTATGTTCTCGGCCTTTAGACGGAAAAACTCTTTCTCTAGAGTATACTTAATCTTGCTCAACTCAACTATTTCCTCTATTAGCTTGCCTTGGGTCTTACGCTTTGTTTTCTCAATTTTCCTTCCAATTGACCACTCCAATTTAATGACATCATTGTCCAAGACATTCTCCTCCTTGATATCATTTACTAAATCTACAAATGCAGCTGAGGTACGAGTTATGGTCGGGGACATCCTCGACCTTCGTTTTGGACCTTCTTTTGTGTAACATTGAATCCGTTTGAGTTAGTCCTTTAACAAGTTCCAACAATCCCAGTTGATCCTACGATTAAGGACAAGATATTAAGAAAAGCTCATCAAACTTTGTATGCTGCTCATCCAGGAAGCACAAAGATGCACAAGGACCTGAAGCAAAATTTTTGGTAGGAAGGTATGAAGAGGGTAGAGCGTAAAAACCCGTAGGAGAATTATAGCCACTACCAATCCCACAATGGAAATTGGAGGATATTTGTATGGACTTCGTAGTCAGACTGCCAAGGACCTCAACAAGTAGGGCTAGGCAAAAATCTGAAAATTCAATTCCAACTTTGCTTTGACTCCAATAAGCGGAGTTGGAATCAGAGTCGGATGTAGTGGTGTACTAACTCCGACTTTGACTCCGACTCTGATATTGTACATATTTGGATAAAAATATATATACTTTTTATATATTAATTAGATATATTTTATATAACTATAACTTATACTAGTATGAACAAATGTACCTAAAATAATACACTTATACTATAATATAACTAGACTAAATCGACTAATAATAATTTAATATATGTAAACATCATACTATTACTACCATATAACAATAATGTATAATAACATGTAATACTAATATATAACAACTAATGTATAATAACATTTAATACTAATGTATTATGTATAAACACCACTGTATAAATTTATAATAACATGTAATACTAAATTATAATAATATGTAATAGAAATGTATAGTAATTAATCTATAATAGAATGTAATACTAATGTATAAGCACATAAGTACTAATGTATAATAACATGTAATACTAATGCATAATAACATTTAATATTACGTCTAGTATATAATTAAATTACAAATAAGTTAGAAACTAATATAATAACTTTTAATTAAAACTATAGTATAAGTTTATAATAAGAATAAGTTAAACATTAGTGAAAAATATTATACTGAGTTAATATTTACTAACATATAATACTATAGTATAATAATATGTAATTAGACATTAGTTAAATAGTAATTGTTAATAATCAATGCTAACAATGTATAATAACTAATATATAATAACATATTAACATGTATACTAATATATAATAAGACTAGTATAATAACATATAATACTAAGTCTAGTATATCATTAAGTTAAAAATAAATTAGAAACTAATATAATAATATGTAGTTAATCATTATGGTACAAGTCTATAGACTATAATAGGAATAAGTTAGACACTAGTAGTCTAGTATAGAAGTATAACGAGTTAATAACATATAATACAATTATTTTTAAAGAAAACTGTTATCATTCATTCATTAGAGAAACTTACATCCATGACCGAATACATTATAGGATGTTCTTGTGTAAAACATGATATCATAAACTAAAATAATGCATTTGGAGCTCCAGCATTACACTATTCCCTTTTGTAACTGGTCTGATTTTCACTATTGCTAATACTCTCTATAGATAAACGTTCAACAGAAAACACTCTCTGCGTAAACAGAGACTCAACCTCACCCTTAATAGAAAGAGGGGACTCAACCTCTAAAGATAAACATTCGAGAGACAAACACTTTTTTCATTTTAATTAACAATAAGGAGACAAAAAAAAAAACAGTAAGATAGATATGAAAAATGGACGGATTACAGTTTGGACCAACTCTAGTACACTTAGAAATCTATGACGGCCCGTGAATGAAACACACTTTCTCTTTTTAGCTACAAAGGTCATATTTGAAAGGTCTGATTGTGGCGAGTCTGGTGATTTGGAGCTTGTGTCGAGAAGAGCTGGTGAAAGGGGCGCATGAGGACCATGCACAAGTGTGGGCGGCGAGTGAGAACCACGCGCATTGATTTTTGCAAAATCACCACTTTCATTTGAATGATTTTTAACCTGTTTATCTACTTGTGCCACGCTTGTCTTTTGAAAATTGTCGAAAATCTGCAAATCTATATTTTTCAACCTTGAAGAAAGCAAAATAAAACTAAGCAAAAGAAACATTGATAGACAAGGTGGGTGAATGAAAGAAGAAGGGAAGGAGAGGGAGGAGGTACGGCACCCCTCCAACGAAAATCAGATCTAAAGCCTTTAATTTTTTACGAGAGATAGAGAGAGAGAGAGAGAGGGGGAATGAAGCCCAACATATAATACTATTAGTATAACTATATGTAATTGTCTACAATCAATATTATAGTACAAATATAAATACTAACAATTGTATTTAAAACCTATAGTACGAATCTAATTATAATAATGTATAATTAAATTATAGAGTAATAGTACAAGCAATACCAATGTATAATAATACTGATATAATAATTCTATTTAAATTTTAGACAATATAGTACAAATCAATTTAAATAAAAATTGTTAATAATCAATACTAACAATTAAACTGAGTGATGAAAAAAATTATAAAAACTATAAATAGAATGATAAGTTGATAGTATATAATTAGACAATATAGTATGATAAAATGTTAAAAGTATAATATGATAACATATAATTAATATCTAATAATAATCAATACTAACAATTATAAATACCATAAATAAAAATACTTAAGGTTAAAAACTTAAAAGCCTAAAACAAACATTAATATTAAAATAAAATTTATTGTTTTAAAAAATAGGGTTTGGTTTAAGATTTAGGAGGAAAAAAGTCCTGAACATTGAAAACAGAGGGAAAAAATTGAGTTTAGAAACTCAAAAGGGCCAAAAATCAAACCAAGCTAGCCCAAAAGGCGAAACCCAGCCCAAATTAAGCCAAAATGGCGTAGTTTTGACTAAATGCTAATATGTTACCCCCCACCCCCGGTGGCGACCTCAATCTCCCTCAGACCCTCGTCGTTTTGAGAAAAACCCTAGCCTCAGGCTCTAGCCCATCGCCGATTGCCTCACGATCTCTTCCCCTGCCGTCAACATGTAGTCCTTCAAATACTCCTTTGACTCTGACCCTTCCGAACCCTCACTACCTCAATTTCTAACTTTCCTTGAAAAAACCTAGCCTCCAGCCAGTCACCCATCGCTCGCCTCTCAGTCTCTTCCTCCGCCGTGCAGACATCAAGAAGACCCTCTGCCTCTCGATCCATGTCTCTCAAGTCTTGATTTGTGTCAATTTTTTTGGATTTATTTTTTTTGTTTGTATTCTGATTTTACATATGCATTTTGGTTTTATTTTTTTGGATGATTTTGGTGATTGGGTGGCTCATGGTTGCTGGTTGTGATCTATGATTGGGTGTTGTGAATCTTGTGTTCTCAGATTTGTGATTTGGTGCCAGGTGGTTGTAGATCCAACTCCACTCCGAGTTCAACTCTGACTTGGAGGAGCAGAGTCTACAAGGGTCGGAGTCGAAGTCGGAGTCAGTATTAGGGCATATCAACTCCAATTGAATCAGTGCTTAGCCCTATCAACATGAAATAACTCTACATGGGTCATCGTAGATCACTTGACAAAAAGTGTTCACTTTTTGCCTATTAAGAATATTGACCCTATGGGGAAGTTAGCCCGTTTGGTCATAGCATAAATAGTACGCTTACATTGAGTCCTTAAGACAATGTTGTCAGATAGGGATGTGCGTTTTACCTCCCGTTTTTTGCAAGGTCTTCAAGACGCAATGTGCACAAAGTTAAAATTCAGTAGTGCTTATCATCCACAAACTGATGGGCAAACTGAACGGACAATACAAACCTTAGAGAACATGCTAAGAGCCTGCGTTTTACAAGGAAAAAGCGATTGAGAGAAATAATTGCCTCTAATAGAAATTGCTTACAACAATAGCTTCCAAGCCACCATTCAAATGGCGCCATACGAAACTTTGTATGGAAGAAAATGCAAATTTCACTTATATTGGGACGAGGTAGGAGAAAAAAAGATATATGGTGTGTAGATTTTGCAAGAAATGAAGGAGCAAATTCTATTAATAAAGGAAAGAATGAAGGCAACTCTGGATAGACAAAAGAGCTATGCTGAATGCAGAAGAATGAGCATTGAGTTTGTAGTTGGTGACTAGATCTATTTTAAAGTATCGCCTATGAAAAGAGTGATCCGTTTTGAGAAGAAGGGCAACCTGAGTCTAAGATATATGGGACCATATTAGATAGTACAAAGAATGGGTTCAATTGCGTATAGGTTGGCCTTCCAGCTAAATTCCAAGGGAATTCAAGACGTATTCCACGTATCTTCCCTTAAGAAAAGCATTGGGGAACAGTTACCAACGATTATTGGTGCAGAGGATATTTCGTTATAACCCAATTTGACATACGAGGAAGTTCCTGTTCAAACTATGGATTGTAAAGAAAATGACCTTAAGAATTAGAAAATTCCTTTGGTGAAAGTGCTTTGGCGAAATCATGACATTGAAGAAGCCAATTGGGAGAAGGAGGATCAAATGAAAACCAAGTACCCTGCACTTGCGCCTTTTTGACGGCATATAGAGTTTTTCAATGAAATAATTAACTAGGAGTCCTGCTCGATAAAGTCTTCACACACAAAGATGATTCATTATGCAGAGCAAACTGGAAGATTGTTTGACAAGAGCCTCAGTTAGAG
Organism: Juglans regia; assembly: GCF_001411555.2. Classification (NCBI taxonomy): domain Eukaryota; kingdom Viridiplantae; phylum Streptophyta; class Magnoliopsida; order Fagales; family Juglandaceae; genus Juglans; species Juglans regia. Next base: position 18,156,015 of record NC_049904.1, on the reverse strand, counting down.
GAAGATGAATAAATACAAGTTTATAAATGTTGGACTAACAATAGTGATATCGTTTAGTAAGCAGAAGATGTTTCGACCTATGTTAAAAGACAAATGGTTAGTTGATCTAGGAATGTCAGTATCCACCTGCACTGAAGATAAACCATCATTCATGATCTTCCTATCATCCAATTAGCTTTGGGATGAGACTTGGAAACAATGACAATTTGTCTTGTACCACACACCAAAATGTAGCATTTCAGAGCCTTTGATCATTGCCAGAGTATAAGCAACCTTTTTCATGACTTGAACCTCATCAAAGTAAACCTTTCGGATTGTAGCTAGGAGTATTCCCAAGACTAGCCTATCAAAATTGTCTATAATCTGGAAAAACTCCTAACTCAAACCTAGGATGTCCGAGTATAAGCCACCAAAACTTCTATTCTTTCTACTTAGACTTATTGCACCACTTCATCTAAAACATCAACTAATCTATTTAAGGAACTTATGATGATGATAATGCTCGAATGGTTCCTAAGTTATTAATAGTCGCACCAACTCAATGGAGTTTGCCAAGAACAGAGGAAATAGTAGAGTTTCCCATCAATAGAGTTACCGGCTTCTGATGAAACTAGAGCCTCTAGCCTTCCTCACATTTTCTTCAGCCATTAATTTCCTCAACCTTTCTGCTTCATCCCACTTCTCACCCAAAACATACAAATCAGAAATAAGGGAATAAACCCCTCCATCATTCTCTGGCTTTACTATCCTCAACACCTGATCAATTACTTTCTCAGCCATCTCAAAGTGCTTATGCTCCCTACAAGCTGACAAGAATGAACCCCAGACAACAGCATTGGGTTCCCATCTCATTGTCCTAATAACCTCATAAGCCTCCTCTAACAGTCCTGCCTTACCTAGCATATCAACCATGCACCCATAATGTTGGATTCTTGGCTCCAAGCCACATTCTTCAATCATCTTGAAATATTTACGGCCCTCCTCGACTAATCCTTTATGCATACATGCACTAAGAATCCCAGTTAGAGTCAATTCGTTGGGTCTTACACCAGCTGTTCGCATCATCTCAAACAAAGTCAATGCCTCTTTGCTGAAGCCATTTTGTGCCGACCCACAAATCAAAGCAGTCCAAGTCACAACATTCCTTTCTGGCATCAGTTCAAAGACCTGGCTTGCATTCTTCATGTAGCCGCATTTGGTATACATGTCAACCAAAACTGTACCAAGTTCCACATTTAACTCCCACCCATTCTTCGTGATAAACCCATGGACTGATTTCCCCACCAAAACTCCTAGAGAACCCATGTGGGCACACCCCGACAGAACTGATCCCACAGTGACTTGGTCAGGTTTTAAAGTCTCACACGCCATCATATCTCTAAAGAGTGCTAACCCACGGTCAGGATTCCCGCTATTCACGTACGCAGCTATCATGGCAGACCACGATACGACATCCCTCAGTGGCATTTCATCAAAAACTGCACGCGCTCTCTCCACATCCCCTGTCCTCGAATACCCGGAAATCATCGTATTCCACGTGACTGTATTTCTTTCCGGAATTTCATCAAATAGCAAGCCGGCACTCTCAAACGACGTGACAACGTACGCCTGAAGCATAGACGTGGCTACGTAGACGTGACAACAGAAGCCTACCTTGATAATATGGGCATGGAAGTGTTGGATAATGATCCGGCTCTGCAACTGGGCACAAGCTTTTATTGTGAAATGAAGCGAAAAGCTATCAAATGGGAGAGATAACTGATGCATTTTCGAGTATAGGTACAAGGCTTTCTGTGGAGAAGAAGCATTTCTGATAGCTAATGCCCATGAGTTGAAGCTTTTGGTGGACCAGGAAACCGAGTGGTTCGTGGGTTTCAGTAGGCGACGGGAGAGACTGACGAGCATGGCTTGTCTTGGTTAATAATTGTTCACTTCTTTTCAGAAAAACTTATACGGCATGTAGCAAGCGAAGCCGAGGCACCAAAATATGACAACCAATTTCACGCTCTTTGAGGGCACTACTGTTGGGCACTAAACCAGTTCACCGCATCAAATAATATGTAATAAATAAGCTATGACTTTTGAGGGAGCGCATCTATAGTCACACTCAAATATAGAATTCCACCTCGAGCCCGAGGATCTCCCGAGAAGGCAAAAAAAATATATATATAGTTTTTTTTTTAATTTTTTCTGATTTATTTTCATTCATTTTTTTGTTATACTTAAATATTTTTTAAAACAGAAAAAAATTTACAATATCATTAAAAAATATTTCCTTAATTATTATGTAAAACAAAAAAATAAAAGAAACACTTCGGGAGAAATGTTCAGGACCCATTATCGAGATCCCAAACATTTCTCATTCCACCTCCGATCGCCTATTTCTTCCCTTTTTATCTAGCGAAAAAAGGGATTGGATTTATTTGATTAGCGTAACGTGTTATGAGTTGTTTTAAAGCACAAATTAGCACCAACATGCCAGATCAAAAAAAGAGACATCCCTGGCCTACGATAGTGGCTAGATGGTCGCTTGTGCGTCAATATGGCGTGCTTGAGTTCAACCATGGCAGCAGTAAATAATAAATAAAAAGTAAATAAGAGAGAGACAAACATATTTACATAGTTCAACATAAACCTATGTCTATAAGGTGTTTGGAGGACAGATCCACTATAATAGATGATTTGTATAGTCTCTTGTATCTCATAGTACAATGGAGGTCGATGGCCCATTTGCCTAGAGACATAATCACTATAGAGCCTTCAGTTGAGGTAGAGGAAGCTTTCCGAGAGATCCTTCCATAGGTCATTTAATGTATGCCCCGAGGTCCCTCTTGAGATCTAATCATTCCCCTTTCATGACTTGGATAGGAAAGTCCCATTTATTGAGGCTTGGGGGTGGTTGATGAGAAATATTAGCTTTAAGTCACTTCACAATTTCCCTTTGCGTGTCTGACTTCACTTATTCTCTCAGTTTTTTCTTTTTTCTCCCTTCTACTTTTTTATGATGTCTTTACAGTGGATTGGACTTGGTGTATCTTGAGCCTGGTATTTTTTTTTTTTTTTGGGTGCTATTTTGGTCCTTGAAGGCATGTATGGCCCCCATCCTTGAATCAAATGGAGTCAATCATATTTTTAAGAATTTGGAGTTTTGTTTTGCTTTTAATTCACCAAACCCAACAGAGTCGGTCCCATTTTTTACGACTTAGTTGGTCATATTTGAAATTGGGGTTTTTTTCGCTCTACAATGTATGCCCCTCTTTCAAGTGAAAATGTAACTTGAGCTAGTGGAGACGCGAGATACATGGCACACATCTACTAGATCTAATTCCAACAAGATCGTTTGACTCATCAGTCATCTAGAAGGTCATCTTGGTGTAATAGAGTGGATGACAATATTTTGAATACCGTATCGGAAGCCGTACCGGTCAAGGCACTGAAATGAAATATTTCGATACTGATACTGTTTTGTGTACCGTTTCGGAACAGTCGATATATGAATAAATTACATATATATAAATTATATTCCAAAATAATAGTTTATATATGAATAAATTATATATAAATACATATATATAAATAATCTAGTCTAAATTATGAGTCAAAAAATAAATTTGTAATTTGAAAAAATGAAAAAAATAAAATTTGAAGATCGAAATTGAGGTCGGTACGATAGGTATTTGGGCTGGTACGAAACATATATAGTACCTGTACCGGCCCAACGGCCAGTACGGCAAATATTGACCGTACCGGCTAGTACAGTACGAGATTAAAAACATTGGTGGATGATCAAGTCTTCTATTTTAGCACTCAATAAATCTCATTGTTTTCATCACCCAAAAGCAAACTACTAATTGTGTGCATACGGAAAAAAAAAAAAAAAAAAATCGCATTTAAGGTAAGAATTAACCAAATAGAGAAACTTTAAAAATGTCGAAGTTCTGTCCCAAGCAAGAAGAAGCCCAAAGATCAGGTCTGAATCAAACTCTGCAAGGCCCATGATTCTATTTGCAGTGCACACCTAGATGAGTGCAAGGTCTCAAATTGGAAGAATGTATGATATCGACTTGGAACAAATTGCAAAACCCAGTAGTCTGGAGGTCCAACTAAACTGGCATTAATCGCATGTTGCAGATATTAATTTTTAGTAGGTAAAAACTCCTCTAACTCAGTACACTAAATTGATAAGCATTTTCTTAATTTATGCTAATAAACTGACATGCGCATGCATAGTTTGGAGGAATTTTATACCGCTCTCCAAATTTGGAGAGCATATTGCTCTATTTCTGTTTGAGTAATGGTACATTTTAGAAATTCTAGATATGAGTACAATTGAATCATTTATCTTGAGCGACAAATCTCAGATAGAGAGCGATTGTTTCATGGACTTCCACGGTCGTTGTTGTTCATTCGGAATCATCCTCGTCGACGGTGGATTGTGCTACGTGGTAATATTAGAGTAACACTCATAAATTCCACAGCCTAAATGCCAGAATTAAATATAACTATAATTGAGAGAGAGATTCTATTTGTGCATAAAGTGCCTCATCTAAAGGGGGGAGGAGCTATATGTAGCCTCCGCAATTGTAACCCTCGACTGGCCATTAAGGGCTAGCCATCAAGGTTTATGAAGTGGCTATTAAGTCACTTCATAACCCTTAGCCAAGAGAAGGGGAAGGGTAAGAGGTGCCCACTATGGGCGCCACTTTACTACATCTCTCACTTGCACATAGTGGGCAAGACCCCGGGTTTGCATCTCTAAATACGTTCTCAATCTTATTAATGCTAGCAAATAGGTTATTCAACCATCGAGCACACCTGTAAAAGAAAAATGGGAGCACTATACTGAATCTATTTGAGAGAATACCAGTCATCCCTAAAAGTGTCTCATTATGTCTCGATTCATTTGGTCACATCTCAAGTCCGAATAACTCAGAGCAATGCTCAATCTCCATAAGACATGATGTATCTATAGCTATATCGCAGTATCCAAGAAGCAACATGACTTGTAGGCAGTGAGTACAAACACAATATTGAAGTGTTACCAAATAGTCTTTCATTTGCTCTCATGTCATTCAGTTTTAGTCTAGTCGTTTTCCCAATAATGTCTCTTTAGACTGCATCATCCATGGTCATATACAATATGTCAAAGTAGCAAACATTAAAACTCCAACCTCACACAGTTAATGGTCTCCCAAGGACAATCACAACAATCTAGCTATTACGCTTAATGACTTATCCAAATCGCATCATAAACTCACTTAATCAAATAAGCCATATTTATCATTGGATGAAATCTCAACCTCTAACTCCCATGAGTAAATCATAATGAAATACTAAATAGTATTCGCCAAAATCTCATTAATTATCAATGGATTTTAAACAAGAGCTCCTAAAAATTATTTTTCTTATAAACAGACTCATAAGACGTGAGGTCTGAGTTACTTTTCCATAAACCCATGTCCATTATTTTATGGTATGGAAAACCACTCATTAGGTGACAATTAATAATATTAGACAACTAGATCGTCATCTCTATTAGGAAGACACTTTTCTAGGATTGTCAATAATGTTCAAAGAATCTATTTTATTTAATAGGTCATTAATAATAACGACCAGATACATTGGATATCTTTGAATAGATGGTTGGTTTAGGCTACATGAAAACAATACCAGTATCATTCATTCACTTTTTATACAAAAACAGTATAAGCAACAATCATGCGCTTAAAGTACTTTGTGACTAAACATCACAAAAGCTAACGATCTAATTTTCCTACAAGAATCAACTATTTAACTCTTTCCAGAGAAGTTTTTATCAAATGTGCGATTAATGGTTATCTAAAAGAAACTCAACTAGTGCCAATGGATGGATTTATATCTCTATCAACTTTATTTTTCCTTTGTCGATCAGATCAGCAACCCTAGGTTGGATCATATAAGTGAAATGAATCTAAAATTCTATGTTAAAATTTTTACTATGTGAATTCAATACTTTCAGCGAATCACATGTTTCAAATTTTCTCTTATAGTCTTTAAATGGAGAGAGAATACTGATATATAGCTACCATGCTATTTATGAGAATTTTTACATTCTAGTGAGTTTTGGGAGTCATTACTACTAGTGGTACACCCTCATTCAAATGTATACTCCCACTACTTGGTGAATTATTTACACTATTTTCAGCGATCTTTTATAAAAATAAAAATAAAAAAATTGAAAATTTTAATATTAAGGTAATTTAAAATAAAACATTCTTCAAAACATTCTTTGTACAAAAGCAAATGTCAAAACATTCTTTGCAAAAAAAAAATCTTAAAAAAATCCGTAATACCCCCCATCCTTCCTAAAATATGAATATTTTTCTTCACTAAAAAAAACAAATTCAAGCTTAGATCCTTCATATTTCCATCTTAATTGAATTCAGATTTGTACAAAATAATCATACAATCACTTAGCCTTGCTAAAAGGCGAATGAACTCGATCTAAAGATGGCATGTTAGGATTAAGGCTGTAACCCCATATTACATCAACCCAAGTGTGATGTAATAACTGTTTTGCTCCATAATTCACTTATAACTTTATTCTCAACAAGTCATAACATTGCAAGATAATTGCTCTTATCATATAACTCATACAATTGCGATTTAGAAAATATTTTCTCTGAAAAACATGTTTTCCTTATGATTAAAAAAAATTCTTGAATCGCATTTATATGATGAGATAATATTCCTTATTTCATGTCCTTGGTGTATTTATATAGGAACTTTAATATAGAAAATGCTCATATTGTCTTTTCTTGTTGAATCTACTAAATAAAGGAGAGAGCGATCTCATTAATAAGAAAACTTTCAATTCTTAAGAGATCTCATCATATGCCTCCAAGGCACATTTTAGTATATCATCCCTCCACCCGAGAAATAATATTGCGTAGTTAATGAGTGACCATCCAACTTCTAAACCCTAGAAATTCTTACTAACACTACTAATTTCAACAAGTCTTAAATCAATTAAGTAATATTGCATTTTGCAACAAATGTATAATGTGACATTTTAGCAGCTAACTAGCGATATATCCATATTTCTCGCTTACTTAAATCTTTTCTTATTCTCCAATCCCTTATAGGAGAGAAAAAAGCCTTTACGAGACATTATTTTAGCTTAAAGCCTATCTTATATTAGTATAACTACGAGCAAGACTTTGAGGTTTAATTAAGTCATACCTAATCATTCAGACTTTGCCTCAATTATCATGCAAATCCCCTATGTGCTTGGTATTACATAAGTCCCCAAGGGTGTACACAATTTTATATATATATGCAAGGAGCTACTTGTCCTTGCAAGAAAGAAAGAGAACTTGAGCAAGATTACTAGTGCTAACACCACAAAGAGGTGTACTGAAAAACCTTTTAAACGAACGTGCCAGTCAAGAATGGACTCAACACTCTTGTACATTCAGATTTTAATTTCTTTACTAGCAAGATATATTGGCAAGTTCTATAGAGTATCTACTTATCTGAAAATGGGATCAATGAATCTTTGCGTTACAAAAAAAGCCAACTTCCTTAATTACCCACAAGATTCTCCAAGTCAAAATCGTGGTTTAGCTTTATGTGGTAGTCAATCACTTCAACTTCTATGAAAATTGTAGTGCATACGTTACATGCGCACTTACAATTTCACTCAACAACGTTTTGAGGTTTTTATAATAATGATAGTCTAAGGTTATTTGACACTCATAAGAAAATGTAATCGTTTCCAACTATTGCTCATGGAGAAGATTAATGCTCCAATTAACTCGCATACTCAATCTCTAAGATTTCTTCTCAATTATCTCAAAGTTACTATCCTATGTGCTTTTAACTGCATGCACATCTAAGAAATCTGCTACGTCAATCTAAGTTAAAATAAAAATAATTAACACACGTCGCAAGATAAAAAATTCACTAAGATTCCTATCATCTCTTGAGCCACAATGCCTAATTATTAATTTTAAACTTAATTTTGGCACAAATTTATATTGTATATGAGATTAATTTCAAATCAATCTCAACCATACTCCCACTAAGATAAGCAATCAACTGAGTTAGTCACACGTAAAAACAATTCTTCTCAGATCAAAGAAATTTATTTGGGCTAATCGTAAGCATGGACAATACAAACTCAATTACTTAATCCTCTATTTTATCACATTCTAAAAATTTGAAGACTAACTCCTAAAATTAGCCTAACAAATACTAATGATAAATAATAATTATTCACTGAAAATATATAATCTAGGCAATTTATAACATAAAATAAAATGCCTAAAAATGGTGATAAACATAATCTCATAATATCATGGTATGTATGTATTTAATAACCAATGAAAAATTATAGATCCATTTCAAAAGAAAATTCAAAAAAAATACTTATGGGGCATAAGTATTTGCCAAATAAATTTAAAACACAAAATTCAGTAAACTACAAACAATGAGCTTCAGTCCTCGTTTCCCTTGTATGTGAGGGCTTAGGTTCAAAACATCATTCAACCCTTTTGCATCTAATGACCCAAACAAAACACAAAGCTTGGATGGGTTGTGCACCCAGTGCATTGGGGTGCAACCTTTTGGGCCAAGCATGCACACAAAAAGGCCTAGGCTATGCACAGATCATGGTCCTTATTATTAGGCCAAAATAAAATGGTCCAACCTTTAAAAAAACTTAGGCTACTCTACTGGGTGCCCAGCATACTGGCCATTGTCATTAATGTGCAATTTGCCGCAACCCAGATGTTGGGCAAAAACTAACCTAGACCCCTCCTTTTTTTAATACAAGAATACAGATGGCCCAAAATAAATTTCAAACATGGCCCAATCCATTTTGCAACCCATAGCCTCGAATCCATCACAAAAAACTGTTCATCTTCCTCCTCTCGTTACACTTACTATTTCTGCAATGGGAAAAAAATAGCAGCAGTAGCTGCTTTTAACCGCCGGTTGCCACCCCTATTGGAGGGACCTTTATAGCCCTTCATAGGGAACATGCCCAATCTGGAGGCCCATCCCAATGGATAGCGAGAACGAGGTTGTTGAGTAGGTCTTAGAGGCCAACACGACTCCATTTGGTAACTGCCAAGTGTAACAGAACATATAATTAATCTAGGGAGTTGGGATAAACCCCATATCTCTAGGATGAGTATCATGTCAAATGAATAAGGTGATAAGAGCATCGAGAAGATTAGACCCAAAGGGATAATCATTATTGGAATTTATCGATAATTTATCACACCTATATATACAGTAAAAAGGTGATGAGTGCAAGTAACTATTCATTGAATTAGAGTCTTAGTGTTAACTCATTCTACATATCACTGACTTAGGCATCTGAGGTGCCTCAGGCACGTTGGGCCATCATCTTTGTTTGTTGTAGGTAGGGGGCTTTGGTGAATCATGGAACACATCTATAACAATTGCGCCGTCTGTGGGATTATGAAGGTATCATTTCAGTTTCTCATTGGACTCCAACGTGATTACGACATGCCAACCACCATGCGCTCTCAAGCAACCTGCGACACGACAACTGCAGACATGGAGGCTCGACTTGCAAAAACCGAGGAGAAACTATGGAGGGTCATGGAGACAATGAAGGACTTACGGTGGGAGAATGAAGAATTGAAACACTATAACATTGAACTTAGCGAAGTCACGTTACCGAGCCATAACAAGCAGCCAGAAGGAGAAGTATAGAGCAACAAAGGGACAAATGCTGAAGAATTGGAAAAGAAAAGGCTACACGAAGAGATGACAAAGAAGATGGGGTTCTTCCTCAATCGAACAATTGTTAAATCGCACGGACCTACCCTATAGTGCAGAAGTGATGGTCATACCTCTTTCGCTGAAATTCAAAGTACCTCAAATCGAGATGTATGACGGATCCCGAGAGCCAGTTGATCACCTATAGAACTTCCAAAGCACATATGACTCTCCATGGTTTTCCCATAGAGATAGCTTGCCGAGCTTTCCCATTAACATTAAAGGGCGTGGCGAGAGCTTGGTTTGGAGTGCCGCGACCTGGGTCAATTGATAGTTTCGAAGAATTAGCCAAGCAATTCCTATCGCAGTTTATGGCAAGTAGAGGCGTCGCTAACCTGCGACATACCTCTTGACCATTAAGCAAAAAGAGAAGGAAAGCCTAAAATCATACTTTACAAGACTCAACAAGGAGAGGTTGACCACTGACAACCAAGATGAAAAAATCACTAGGGTGGCCTTGTTGGGAGGCGTGTGGCTCAGAAGCCCATTCATAGCCGAGTTAGCAAGGAAGACCTTATCAACCCTAATAGATTTTATGGACAGAGCCGATGATTTCGTCAATGCAGAAAACACCCTACAAGCCCTCATTGAGCCAAGAAAATGAGAGATGAAGTCGGATGGCAAGAGTAGAGCTGGGTATAGCAAGACTAGCTGAGGCCACCAAGAGAGAAGGCGCGACAGACAAGCGCCTCCATGTGATCAAGGTACCAGGCTTATCCATAACAACTTGAACGTACAAGAGAAAGAAGGTTCCTAAAAAAGGGAACCAACCCAAGCCAGAACAGGGCAGCGCTTTTGCAAGTATCATCAGACAGACACCTATTGGACAAAAGATTGCACTAAAATGAAAAAGAGGGTGTCCGAGTTGATAAGCACGTGAGAGCTTGAGTGGATGATCGTCGAACGCGGAAAGTCGAGGCGATAGTTAGAGCGAGGACGCAATCCTCAAAGAAGCAACAATCTAGAAAGGCAACGTCCAATCAGAGACGATGGTTGCAACCCCCCATGCCAGCATAACAATCATGATGACACACCTCTAGGAGAAATCTACACCATAACTGGTGGGTTCACTAGAGGTGGCGCCTCTACCTTTAGCAGAAGGGCACACGCCCGTAGAGTGAGATATGAAGAAATCTACGTGATGGGCAGGCCACCCAAGTATCCGCCACTCAGTCATACAACAATAATCTCCTTCAGGGAAGAAGAATGTGATGGAGTCTTGTACTTGTACGAAGACGCATTGGTGATGACCCTTCTAGTCGCCACTTACACTACCAGGCATCAGCAAGTTATGACCTTCACCCACCCCTTTAAAGGGATTCTCTGATGACACAATTCAGCCAGTAGGCGCCATAACCCTGCCTGTCACGGTGGGAAAAATGGCATGAACGACAACCACGATGACTGACTTTTTAATAGTCAAGGCTGCATCATCTTACGAAGCCATATTGGGGTAGCTGACCCGGAATAGGCTCAAGGCTATTACTTCCGCACACTACCTCAAGATGAAGTTCTTGACAGAGGTGAGAGTAGGGGAGGTATGTGGCGAACAGGCCTTAGCCCAAGAATGTTATGTATAGGAGTTGAAATTAGGAGGATCCGAGGTTCGCACCGTTGAGGACTAGGCTCAGAACAAATAGTCGCCCCCGCCCCTAATCTTTCTTGACCAGGGTGTGGAGACACGGGATGAACAAAACATATAGCAGGTAGAAGTAAACGAGCCATTAGAATTAGTATCATTGTACCTAGGTCGACCAAGCACAACGACACGGGTGGGAACACGACTCCTCCAGACATTCAAGAGGCCTTGAAGTAATTACTGATTGAGCACATGGATTTTTTTGCATTGAGTCACGAGGACATGCCAGGGATCGACAACGCAATCATCAATCATAGACTATGTGTCAACCCCACGTGCAGAAAAGTTCGTTACCTTTACAAACCATAGTTTTCATATATGAAAATGAATATCAGATCTAAAGACGAGACTATGCACAAGCAATAATGCAGCAAAAGATCACATCAATGGCATGAAAAGCCTGTTTAAGTCACAATCATATATTTATAATCCTATAGCTCAACAAAATCAAACCATAGCAAGATTTAATATAATTGTCTCAAACTTATAATATTAAGAAAAAAAAATAGAGAACTGAATTCTAGAATCTAAAACAATGAAAATTAATCTATGAATTGAAATATAGTCAAAGTATTTTCACCAATATTTCCGCCTTAGGCTTTACCCAAGATTTAGTTCTCCATGGAAGAACTAAAAAATAAAAATAGTATTTTTTTTCCTCTCTAGAACTGTACCTCCTACCTTCTTCAACCCCTCAAGTTCGTGCTAATGATATGCTTATATAGGGTAGGAAAGAAATACTAATGTCTTCATGTTCCGGCATAAAAAATCACCTAAAATTTTGGACTCGGCTTGGCAACCATGTATGTACTTTAGAAGTTTGAATTTAGAAATTCTTTTTAGGGATAAAGCTGTATCCATTTGAGATAGATTTCTAACACATCAAGAATTGCATTAATCAAATATGTGAGTAAAAACCTATGATCAAAACAGTAAGGTATGTTCAGGCTGTCTTCTAGCTCATTTTGGACTCTGACTTCTTGCAGTTTCCTTTTGTGATTTGTTTCTTTTTCTCTTGATCCGAATTACTCTCAAACCCCACCATTATCCTTATTTGAAGAGTCTTACACTCGTTGAAAGTTCTTATGATGTTCTAACGTCTTGCCCACTTGAAAGTCATTTGAATTTGACTGGGCTTTTTCTTGTTCTTTTATAGACCCTGAAATTAAACATAAAAATCTACTTAAGAGTATCTCAATGTAAATAGAAACTCAATTCAAGAATACACATTAATTCTTATGATTTATATTCACATTTTAGCATTTTAGTTCGATAATAGGGTATTTCGAGTGCACTTTCGTACACTTATCAGAAAAGAAGATCATTTAGCGCAAAAAAGTACGCGTCCATAACTAAAGAAGTAGAATGCCTCCTCGCCATTGGGTTTATCATAGAGGCTCACTACCCCGAATGGCTATCAAACGTCGTCCTAGTTAAGAAAGCGAATGGTAAGTGAAGAATGTGTGTGGACTTCATTGACCTGAACAAAGCCTACCTGAAAGATAGTTTCCCGTTGGCATGGATTGACATCATTGTTGACACCATGACAGGACATCGTGTGCTAAACTTTATGGAAGCTTACTCAGGGTACAACCAGATCCGCATGAACCTAGTAGATTAAGAGAAGATGTTGCTCATCATAGAGAGGGGGCTTTACTACTACCAGATCATGCCTTTCTGTCTGAAGAACTCCTGGACAACCTATCAAAGAATAGTAAACCAAATGTTCAAGAAACAGATTGGATAGGCCATGGAGGTATACGTCGACGACTTGCTAGTGAAGAGTGAGTAGCCCTCCAATCATCTAACAAACCTAAGGGAGTCTTTCGTAGTACTCTGCCAGTATCAAATGAAACTGAATCAAGCAAAATGAGCATTCAACGTGGACTCAGGAAAATTTCTAGGCTTCATCGTGTCGGAGAGAGGAATTGAAGCCAACATTAAAAAAATAGATGCCATCTTAAAGATGAAACTTCCAAGGAACATATGCGAGACCCAACGACTATTAGGAAGGGTAGCAGCTCTGAACAGATTTGTTTCCAGGTCCACAGATAAATGTATTCATTTCTTTAGGGTTCTACATAAAGTGCACCCATGGAAAGTTGAATGTGAACACGCGTTCTAGGAGTTGAAGCGTGCCCTATCCAGCTCGCCATTTTTAAAGCAGCCCAAGCCAGGAGATACCCTGTACGTGTATCTAGTAGTGTCGCCTCATGCCGTATACGAGGCCCTGGTCAAAGAGGAAGGGGAGCCAAATGCCAGTATGCTACACTATAAGGCTCATAAGCTCAATACCCACGAATGGAGATGCTAGCATTCGCCTTGGTGATAGCCACTAAAAGATTGCAACCATACTCCCAGGCCCATCCCACTAAGGTACCCATAGAGCATCCCTTAGGAAAATACTACAGAAGCCCAATAGTTCAGGCAGACTGGTCAATTGGTCAATCGAGCTTAGTGAGTTTGACATTAACTACATGCCAAGGAGAGTGTTGAAAGGGTAGGCTGTGGCAAATTTCATCACCGATTTGAGTGGCTTCCCCTAGGAAGCGACAGCCACCCCCGTTGGGAAGCCGTGGCAGATCTTCGTTAACGGCTCCTCCTACCGTGTCAGAGGGGGAATAGGGGTCCACATAATCGACGAGGTAGGGCAAGAATACCATTACATGGCAAAATTCATGTTCAAGACAACTGACAATGAAGCTGAATATGAAACACTAACAGTTGGACTTTTTGTTGTGAAAGCATTGAGGGCTACCGAGGTTGAAATAAAGGAGAATTCCTAAGTGGTCATTGACTAGGTCATGGGACCATACGCTGCCAAAGGCGAAAGGTTGAGAAAGTAGTTAAACCAAGTCTCAGAGAGTCACGACTGATTCTCATACTTCAATATTATGTAAATATCTAGAAGAAGCAATTCTATAGCAGACAGACTAGCAAGAATAATCGAAGTCCCTTCAGTCGGGGGAGAAGTTAATGGGTTGGAGCTCAAAGAGCTCGATTGGGCTAGGGAGATAGAGAAGTACCTAGATACAGGTTAACTCCCCATCGACAAAGAGCAGGAGAGGAAAGTCAGAAGGAGGGCGACGCGGTTCACTAAGGTGGATGGGATACTCTAAAGGCAAGGCTTTCCCGCCCCTTACTAAGATGCATCTCACCCTAGGAAGCCCAATATGTCCTAGTAGAAATACACGAAGGGGGAATCATTCCAAAGAGAAGGCCTTAGCCAAAAAGGTCATAAGGGCGGGATAATACTGGCCTAATGCCCTCAGGGACGCCAACGAGTTTGTGAAAAAATGCATTAAGTGCCAGGTGTTTGCTCCTGTGCCACATTGCCCTGCATAAGAGCTAAGCTCCATTACCACCTCGTCGCCATTTGCCTAGTGGGGAATTGACCTAGTGGGGCCCTTCATGCTAGGGAGGGAAGAGTGAAGTTTATAATCTTCGTCGTGGACTATTTCACAAAATGGGCAGATGTCAAGCCCCTGGTGACAGTCATCGCGAGAGGCGTCACTAGATTTCCATGGAAGAACGTCATTTGCCTATTCAGGATCCCCTAAAGCATCTCGAACAACGGGAAGCAGTTTGACTCGAAGCACAATTGGGAGTGGTGCACAAAGTTGAGGATTCAAGTCAAGTATTCATCCCTGGGACACTCAAGCTAATGGGCAGGCAGAGGCCACAAACAAAGCCCTACTAGGGATATTGAAGAAAAACCTCAAGGATAAAAAAAGAAAATGGGTAGAAGAGCTTCCAAGGGTGTTGTGGGCTTATCGAACTACAATGAAGACCCCAAGTGGAGAAACCCTGTTCACTTTAGCATATGGGGGTGAGGCAGTGTCCCTAGTAGAGGTTCGGTTACCCACCTAATGCATTCGCTACTTCAACCCCCCACAGAACGGGAAGGCACTAGAAGTGCACCTCAACCTCTTGGACGAAGAAAGGGAAGAAGTAGAGGTGCAAACAATCTTTAATAAAAGAAAGACGGAACGCTATTACAATAAAAGGGTCAGGCCTAGGACCTCCAAGACAAGCTATCTTATACTGAAAGAAACTAGGGTAACAACAAAGGAGGAGGGAAAGCTTGGCCCCCGTTGGGAGGGGCCTTACGTTGTAATCACCAGCCACTGGTCGGGACCATACTGCCTAAAGGACTACCGAGGGAAGGAACTGCAGCATACCTAGAATACGGAGCACCTGAAGAAATTCTACACTTAATTGTGTATATTTTGACAGTGAAGAATAATGAATAAAAGCGATTATTTACCTCCTTACAGGCATGTGCAGAAACAAAAACAGAGCACAAGTCAGATGACCTCGCGACCCCCGAAACACAAAAGGCGAGTCCAAAGACTCACGGTGAAACAAAAAGGGCACCAAGGTCAGACAACCCTGCTATGGCGAAAACCAAAGGTACAAAGACACGCGGTGAAACAAAAAGCGTGCCTAAGCAAAGAGGTCGCGCAAGTCAGACAACTGCACGACTCCCCAAACACCTAAGGAGAGTCAAAAGACTTGCACTGAAGCAAAAATGGCGAGTAGGTTAGACGATCTTGCATCTTCCAAAACACCAAAGTTGAGTCCAAAGACTCGAGGTGAACCGAAAAGGGTGCCCAGGTTAGACAAACCCGCGACCCCCCAAACAATAAAGTCGAGTCTAAAGACTCGTGGTGAACCAAAAAGGGGCCCAGGTCTGACAACACCGCGACCCCCCAAAGACCAAAGGAGAGTCCAAAGACTTGCGGGGAAGCAAAAAGAGTGTGTAGGTCAGACGATCCCGTGACCCTCCAGATACCAAAGACGAGTCCAAAGACTTATGAAGAAGCACAAAAGGGCATGCAGGTCAAACAACCTCGTGACCCCCCAAATACCAAAGTCGATTTAAAAAACTCACAGTGAAGCAAAAAGGGCGGCCAAGAAAGAAGACCCCGCGACCTTTCAAACATCAATGGCGAGTTCAAAGACTCGCAATGAAGCAAAAATGGTACACAGGTTAGACGACCCTGTGACCCCTTAACCCTAAAGTCAAGTCCAAAGACTCGCAGTGAACCAAAAAGTCAGCCTAGGTCAGATGACCCGGTGACCCCCCAAAGACCAAAGGCGAGTCCAAAGACTCACTGTGAAGCAAAAACCGCACACATGTTAGATGACTCTACCCCCCCCCCCCCCAAAACACCAAATGCTTGTCCAAAGACTCGTAGTGAAGCAAAAATGGAGCGCAGGTAAGACAACCCCGTAACCCCCCAAAACACCAAAGTCGAGTGCAAAAAATCACAGTGAACCAAAAAGGGCATCCAGGTCAAACGACCCACTGACCCCCCCCAAACACTAAAGTCAAGTCCAAAGACTCGTAGTGAAACAAAAATGTTGCCCAGGTCTGACAACCCAGTGACCACCCTAAAGACCAAAGGCGAGTATAAAGACTCACAGTGAAGCAGAGAGGGCACGCATGTCAGACTACCCCACGACCCTACAAACACCAAAAGCGAGTCTAAAGACTTGTGGTGAAGCAAAAAGGGAATGCAGGTTAGACAACCTGGTAACCCCCAAAACACCAAAGGCGAGTCCAAAGAATAGTGGTGAAGCAAAAAGGGAATGCAGGTCAGACTATCCCATGACCAGCCAAACACAAAACTCGAGTCCAAACACTCGTAATGAACCAAAAAGTGAGCCCAAGTCAGACAACCCCACAACCCCCTAAACACAAACTTCGAGTCCAAAGACTCAAAGCGAAGCAAAAAGGGCACATATGTCAGATGACCCCGCGACCCCCCAAACACCAAAGGTGAGTCCAAAGACTCGAATTGAAGCAAAAAGGGCGCACAGGTCAAATGACCCCGCTACCCTCCAAACACCAAAGGCGACTTCAAAGACTCGCAGTGAAGCAAAGAGGGCAGGCACGTCAGACAACCTCGAGACCATCCAAACACCAAAGTCGAGTCTAAAAACTCGTGGTGAACCAAAAAGGGCATGCAAGCTCGAAGACCCCACAACCCCGCAAACACCAAAAACAAGTCCAAAGAATTGCGGTGAGGCAAAAAGGGCACACATGTTAGATGACCCTACGACCCCCCAAACACCAAAGTTGAGTCCAAAGACTCATGGTGAAACAAAAAGGGGGCCTAGATCAGATACCCTCGACCCCCCAACACTGAAATTGAGTCCAAGGACTCACGGTGAACCAAAAAGGGCACCCAGGTCAGACAACCCCACGACCCCCACAGACCAAAGGTGAGTCCAAAGACTCTCAATGAAGCAAAAAGGGAGCACAGGTCAGACGACCCCGCGACCCTGCGAACACCAAAGGCAAGTCCAAAGACTCGCGGTGAGGCAAAAAGGGCACGTAGGTCAAACGACCCACTGACCACCCAAACACCAAAGACAAGTCCACAGAATTGAGGTGAAGCAAAAAGGGAAGGCAAGTCAGACTACCTTGCGACCCCCCAAACATCAAAGTCGAGTCAAAACATTCATGGTGAAACAAAAAAGGGCGCCTAGGTTAGATGACCCCCCGACCCTCCAACAACCAAAGGCGAGTCCAAAGACTTGTGGTGAAGCAAAGAAGGCGCGCAGGTCAGACCACCCCATAACTCGCCAAACACCAAATTTGAGTCCAAAGAATCACTGTGAAGCAAAAAGGGCGTGCAAGTTAGACGACCCCATGACCCTTCAAACACCAAAGAATAGTCCAAACACTCATGGTGAAGGAAAAAAGGTGTGCAGGTTAGACGACCTGGCACCCCCCAAAACTCCAAGTGCGAGTCCAAAGAATAACAGTCAAGCACAAAGGGCACGCAGGTAAGACGACCCCGTAGCCCCCCAAAAACAAAAGTCGAGTTCAAAGACTCGCGATGAAACAAAAAGGGTGCCTAGGTCAAACAACCCTGAAACCCCCCAAACACCAAAGGCAACTCCTAAGACTTGTGGTAAAGAAAAAAGGGTTGGCAGGTTAGAAGACCCTGCGACCCCCCAAACACCAAAGGCGAGTGAGTCAAAAGAATCACAGTGAAGCAAAAAGGGCTCGTAGGTTAGATGACCCAGCGACCCCCCAAACACCAAAGTCGAGTCCAAAGACTTGCGGTGAAACAAAAAGGGCGCCCAGGTCAAACGACCCCGCGACCTTCCAAACACTAAATGTGAGTCCAAATACTCGAGGTGAACCAAAAAGGGCGTGCAGGTCAGACGACCCTGCGAGCCCCCAAATACTAAAGTCGAGTGTAAAGACTTGTGGTGAAGTAGAAAGAGCACGCAAGTCAGACGACCCCACGTCCTCCCAAACACTAAAATCCAATCCAAAGACACGCAGTGAAACAAAAAGGGTGCATAGGTTAGATGATCTCACCACCCTCCAAACACCAAAGGCGACTCCAAAGACTCACGGTGAAGTAAAGAGGGCGCACAGGTTAGACCACCTCGTGACTGTCCAAACACCAAAGTTGAGTCTAAAGACTCATGGTGAAGCAAAAAGGACATCAAGGTCAAACGACCATGCAACCCCCCAAACACCAAAGTTGACCATAAAGACTCACTGTAAACCAAAAAAGGAGCCCAAGTCAGATGATCCCGGGATCCCACCAAACACCAAAGGTGTGTCTAAAGAATCACGGTGAAGCAAAAAGGGCAAGAAGTTCAGACGACCACCCGACCCCCAAGCACCAATGGCAAGTTCAAAAATTTCTAGTGAAGTAGAAAGGGCGCCTAGGTCAAACGACCCCGCAACCCTCCAAACACCAAAGGCAAGTCCAAAGACTCGTGGTGAAACAAAGAGGGCGCACAAATCTGACAATCCCTCGATCCCCCAAATACCAAAGGCGAGTCTAGAGACTCGCGGTGAAACAAAAAGGGCGAGCTGGTCAGACGACCCCACCACCTTACAAACACCAAAGGCGAGCCCAAAGACTCATGGTGAGATAAAAAGGGGCGTGCAGGTCAAATGACCCCGCTAACCACCAAATGCCAAAGTCGAGTACAAAGACTTACGGTGAAATAAAAAGGGGGCATAGGTCGTATGACCCCGCGACCCCCTGAATGCCAAAGATGAATCTAAAGACTTGCGGCACAACTAAAAAGTGTGCCCAGGTCAAATGACCCTTTCACCCCAAAAAAAAAAAAAACACCAAAGGCGAGTCTAAAAACTTGTAGTCAAGCAAAAAGGATAAATAGGTCAGACAACCCCATAACCCCTAAACACCAATGGCCAGTCCAAAGACTCATAGTGAAACAAAAAGGGCACCCAGGTTAGACAATCCCATGACCCTCCAAACTCCAAAGGCAAGTCCAAAGACTCACGTTGAACAAAACAGGGCGCGTAGGTCAGACAACCCCAAGACCCTCCAAACACCAAAGGTGAGTCCAAAAGCTCGCAGCGTAGCAAAAAGGGCAGCCAAGCCAGACGACCCCATGACCTTCCAAACACCAAAAGCGAGTCCAAAGACTCGCGGTGAAGTAAAATGGGTGCGCAAGTCAGACGACCCTGCGACCCTCACAACACCAAGGTCGAGTCCAAAGACTCGTGGTGAAACAAAAAGAGTGAGCAGGTCAAATGACCCCGTGAACTACCAAATGTCAAAGTTAAGTCCAAAGACTCATAGTACAACCGAACAACCCCACAGGTTATTATTTCAGTCCAGTCCAAAGATTCGCGATGGAAAACGCGATCAACTTTAGCGACTCGTTAAAAGCACGAAGCATAGATTTTTTAACAAAACAAGCATCAAGCATCCAGACATAGGAAAAAATTAACACTGCAGATCACAACAAGTGTTGATACATTATTCAACAACAAGATCACATGGGATACAAAATGATAAAAGATCTTAAGAGGCGAGAGAAGACGAATCTGCGGTCGTGGACGTCACAGCGGAGAAGGTGTTGGGCATGGTGTCACGCACAATGCATCGACGAGCCGACATGAAACTGGGTCAGTTTTGAATGCCTCAAGCTTAATTTCTTAAGGCCAACACAAGGATTTGCCAATAGGAAGGACCTGAGCCATGCCACACCAGCCCCATAGCCATAACCGAAAGCACGGTTGTGTACAGATCTAGCCACCGTAAGCTGAGGGGATAGATGAACAAGTTCCTTCTGCGAGGAGACTAACACTGATTCCAGCTCCAACACCTGTTGGTGCCACTTCTTGAACTTCGCGTCGAAATACAACAAGGCATCGTTTAGCTTCTTCCAGTTCTCATATACCCACTTCTAGTCCTTTTTCATTGCGGCATGCCTCTGAGAGAGCTCTTTCAAAGCCCCCTTACCCCAAACACTTTTCGGCAGTTACCACTGTATTTGAAAGTTCAAGGCAGCACTATTTAGTAATCGCCAATTCTCTTTGAGAGGAACCCATTTCCTCCTGAAGACCAAACAACTAGGCCCAAACATAATCCCTCTCTACCCTTAAAAGTGTTAGCTCAAAACTATTCTAGGCATTAGCCTCTCACACCAGCATAAGCTCACTTCAAATGCTAGATGTTTACTCAGAGAATATCCATGTTGCCCGCCAGTGAATAGGCATAACCATTGGCTTGCTCAAGGAGGATCTCAAGCTCAACCTTCTCAGACTTCCATCTCTCAAACCCTCTCTTTGCCCAAAAGGCAAACATACGAGGACGACCGAAACTCCTCCTCCAAATCAGCCCAATCGGCGACAATCTAGGTGGCTAAGTCATCCACGCCCTATAATAATCAAACCATTTGAACCCTAAAAAAAGGGAAAAGAGAGGAATAAGCCCTACCAAATATAGGAAACCTCTCAGCCAACCAACCATGTCCTCGACTGATCTGCTTCTGAGGGGGCGAGAGGGGCATGTGCGCCTCTCCCCTCAAGCCCTTGGTGCTAAGTTGTGATGGGACTCAAGAGAGTCGGACCTAGAGCAGCGAAGCTAGTAGAGACCCCACTCCCACAAGCATGACTAACTCCCTTGACGGGGCAAATAGGCTCCATCGTGACAAAATCAGGTAGAACGGTTTCTTCCTCACCTCCATCACCTTATAAGGAAAAGCCCTCCTCACGAGGGGAAGATCCCCTGTCACCCTTGAAGGATGAGTTAGAAGGGGAAGGGATGGAAACCTGCTCCCCGCTTCCCGCTTGCTTCCAACTCAGTGGGTAGGGTCTCACCCCCAGAGACAGTAGTTGGAAGAGAGCTCAGAGTAGTTTCTCTCCCATCATGATCCTTCTGGAGGCTGGGGATGGCCAGCTCTTCTTAACCTTGATCCTGATCCTAACCCTCATTGATCATTGGAGAGGTAACTCTCGAGGGCGTCTAGGTGAAGAGGCCCAATGAGAGGGTGGTGCAAATATCCATTTCCCCCTCTCCTCTGCCCTCTACCAAGTCAACTGGAGATATTGTGGGAAGCTCAAAGGAAGGCGAGTCGGCCAAGCCAAACTTCCGAGAAGGGAGGTCAAAATCCAAGGCGATGGCCAAATCAATAAGTGCTTGGCCCATCAAATTGTCAAGATTGTCAAGGCCAGGGGAAGTCCCACGGGTTGGCGATTATGCTATGGCAGAAGGAGGCGTCAGTGAAGGATGGTCATCAGCATGAGCAGAAGCCTTGGCACTTACCATGGCATCACTTTGGCCTTGGGTCAAGGGCGACTCGGGCGCTTCATCACCTTAGCCTTGGGTCGAGGGCTGCTTGAGCGCTTCAGTGTCCCCTCGATGAAGGCGATCATTCTCCTCTTGGTCGTCAGCAGGCGTCAAGCGAGAACATTTGTTTATTTTCTTAGGCAGAGAAGGGGCGGGCCTCTTCTTAGGAGCAGCAAAGCAGTCGATGTTAGCTAAGCAGTCAGGCATAACCAAAAAATGATCGATGTTATCTAGGGTTAAAAAAACCTCAGTCCAGATGGCATCCTCATTCTTCTGAACCCAAGCAAGGACCATATTGATGCAAGCTTTTTCTTGCTCCGACAGAGAGACTACCACTACTCTATTGTCAAGAACTCTGTGCCAATTAGTGCAGATAGGGAATTCGCCCTTTAGGGCTTCGCGGTCAGGGAATTGCCAACCTTGGCCAAAAATAAAAAGGAACTTCTTTTGCCATTGTTTGGCATTGGAATGGCAAGATTCCAATCGCACAAGGGGTCCAAAGTGAGTACAAAAGCTACAAATGTTGCCTGTCGAGCCCCTAATCGAATAAACTGCAAGGAGCTCTCGGGCAGTCAAATCTGGGTAATCCTCCCTTGGAGGCTCTAAAACCATCCACCACACGATACAACTATACAAGAGAACCCTCCAAGCATGAGAGTGAACTTGAGCGAGAGCCAACTTCAACATATCAAGAACATCGCGCACGACAGAAAGGAAGTCTTAAGCCATGCACGAAAGCGCAGCCTGGCAATGCTACTTTCTCGGTGAAGTCTTTGTCATCGACGGCACCCGGGCGAGGGAGTTCAAGAATCACAAATTCGAGAACCCCATAAGATGTCCTCAACTTAGTGAGATCCTTAGTGGTGAGAACCAAGCACCAATCAACGCCCTTGAAATAAGGAACATCTCTCTGAATGGATGATTCGAGAGCCAACGAGGGAGTGCCGTGGGGGGGAAGCCAAGAAGAATCTTGTTGGGCCATCAAGAATCAAAGGGAGCTACGGTTTCGCAGCAAGAACAAAGAAATATCGAGGATTGTAAGGAAAACACGAAGAGAGAAACACACGAATGTGAAAGAAATACGAAAGAAAAGGGAAGAAGAGGGAAAACATGAAAATATGGGAATGTAAAAGAAAGGAGAGGGAAAAAAAAGTAAAGAGGTAACTATGAAGGGGTAGCGGAGCGACAGTTACATGATTGAGTAAAGAAATCAATGGGGGCTGACAACGACATCATTACACAATCTGCTGATGTAACGGAAAGGGAGGATTCGTTGAACCTAGGAGAAACGTGTCGTAAAGATGGATGATTTTTGAAATCTCCAAAGGCCCAAGGAAATGAATGCCTAGCAGGGT
Organism: Juglans regia; assembly: GCF_001411555.2. Lineage (NCBI taxonomy): Eukaryota > Viridiplantae > Streptophyta > Magnoliopsida > Fagales > Juglandaceae > Juglans > Juglans regia. Next base: position 18,132,643 of record NC_049904.1, on the reverse strand, counting down.
GTTTGCTAGATTCCTGCCCAAAGAAGGCGATACTCAATAAATAACCATTCAATAACCGCAACGTCTGCACATAACTGTCGAAGTGTGGACAGTTACACATATGTCAACAACATTATAGCCCATATTATGGGAAGGTTAATCGACAAGCGGGGTAGCGCCGTCAATCATTTAATTCCCCTCACGCCCACGCAAAGGGAATTAGCGGGGTAAATGGAGGGACCTTTATAGCCCTTCATAGGGATTGGGCCCAGTTTGGAGGCCTAGCCCAATGGATAGCGAGAACAAGGTCGTTGAGTAGGTCTTAGAGGCCAACACAACTCCATTTGGTAAACGCCAGGTGTAACAGAACAGATTATTAATCTAAGGAGTTGGGATAAACCCCACATCTCCGGGATGAGTATCATGTCAAACGAATAAGGTGATAAGAGCAACGAGAAGATCAGACCCAATGAGATAATCATCATTTGTATTTATTTATAATCTACCGCACCTATATATACAATAAGAAGGTGACGAGTGCAAGTAACTACTCATTGAATCAAAATCTTAGTGGTAACTCATTTTACTTATCACTGACTTAGGCATCAAAGTTTCCTCAGGCACGCTGGGCCATCATTTTTGTTTGTTGCAGGTAGAGGGCTTTGGTGGATCGAGGAACACGTCCTTAACACCTATAATGGCGCAACGGTGGTGTGAACGTTGCCCTGGTGCTCACATCGAAAGTGCTGCAAACAGTGGCAGTGCTACTTCTCGTTGCTGTGCAACCACTCTGGTAGCATTTCACCTCATAGTGCACTGCAGTGGAAACGACACCATGTCCTACTACTCTTGCAATACAGACAGCTCTCCTGCTTTAGGTGTTGCACTGCCAAAGTGCGCGTTGCTTTGCTCGAAACATAGCACGCCTATGGTTCCATGGTGCGTGCAGTACTTCCAAGTGAAGCTGTCGTTGGTTGTCGCCCTTTGTGTGCACGCCGATGTTGCTTGCTACCTCATGCCGCGTCATGGTGTGTAATACACAGAAGACACTGGTTGCCACAACACCTAACTGGTGCACGCTACACCCACTACCTAGTTGGTGAGCTCAGGCACAAAACCTCGAGAGCACCTAACATCATTATCAACACGGCACATTTACCTATGGTTGCATGGTAGTGCTGCATCTCGATGGTGCTCATGGTGCCATGGCAAAACACTGTTGCACAGCACCTTTGGGCAAGTTTTGCCCCATGCGGCATTTGTAGAACCAAGGAGCATAACATTGAGCACACAACACCCTCAGGTGCATTGTGTAGTCATATGTTGCAACACTATGATGCAGAGGCTCTAGTCTCACAAGGATTAGTGCCGCTGTGCAAGTACGGCAGCTACCTGTACAGAGGCGCTGCATTGTGATGCACAACCATCTCTTATCGTAATGACTACTCTCGGTAGCCATGGTTACAATGGAAAAAAAAAAAAATCTCTTTTCATAGAAAAGCATTTCGGTAAAGGAAATCACAACATGCACGATCAAAACATAAATCGAGAACAACCGATTTGGCTCTGATATCGATATTAGAAACACTAGACAAAGTACAACATAAATATTTACCTCGAGCGGCAAATCTCAGATCAAGTACAATTGTTCCATAGACTTTCACGGTCATTGTTATTCGTCTGGAATCTTCCTTGTCAATGTTAGAGTGTGCTATAGGGTAATCTAGAGCAACACTCACAAATTCCACAGTTTAAATGCTGGGACTAGAGAAAACTATACTTGAGAGAGATTTTTTTTTTTTTTAAGAAGAGACGAATGTCATATGTTCAAGAGTGACCCTGACCCACATTATTAAAAATCTTCACTTATGGTGGAGGAATATCATAATAAACAAATCAAATCACTTGAGAAGGGTACAAATAATCAATCATATTCTATCAACTCAGGTGCTGTAACATAAACTCCCCCATTAAAAAAAACTTTACACAAAAACCACTTCCTAGTTCTTAACCAAATAAAACTGTCCAGCCTGAATAAACCCATATGTAGCCTCATCTAAAGGGAGATATTTTCTAATTGTGCATAAAGCGCCTCATCTAAAGGGGGAGGAGCTATATGTAGCCTCTGCAATTGTAATCCTCGACTGGTCATTAAGGGCTAACCATCAAGGCTCATGACTTAGCTATTAAGCCACTTCATAACCTCTAGCCAAAGGAAGGGGAATGGGTGCCCATAGGTGCCTTTACTACAGTACACATACATAATCTTTTTTACGATGTTGTTTTAAATGAAGGTCATTTATAAAAATTTGAGACACGTGAAAACAGTTTTAAATTATTCTTTTTTTTTCCCGAAGAAGCTTGCATTCTCAAATTAGTGTAAAATAAATTGTAAACAATTATATGATATTTTTTTGGCTGGCTGGCATAAAAAATGGGCACAAGGAGTTGAATTGATGTGCAGATCACATGAGATGCAACTTGTTGCAACAAAATCTCGATCATTGATAGAGACATACAGTAGTGTTTAAACAGTAGCACCAAAAAAAGAATATAATCAAATCAAACACTATAAGTACAAGTAAATGGCTTAGTCAAGTTAGACAGAGACATGCATAATGTGCTGTATTTAATTTCATAGATACATCCTTTTAATTACGTGTTGTAAACTTTACTTATGAAGTCGATCGAGTACTACTTCAATGGCTGCACTACTGGAAGAAACATCTTCTTCTTAATTGTTTTCTTTTGTTCTTTCTTCTACTTCTTATATCAATCCTTCTCAGACTTGCATGCCAAAAGCAAATTATTTATATGTATGTGTGTATATATATATATATATATATATAGTAGCAAGGCATTGGATTGGCATGCTTTAAGAAATCAAGATGTGTGATCAGAAAGCCTATAAAATTGTGTAAGTCATGTATATAGAAACAACGTGCACCACCTGTGTGCCAAAACCCAGCTGGCCAAAGAAATTAAAACAAGCTCTAGCTTAAGTTTTCAAACCTAATAACTTAGGAATACCTTCTAGAATGATTTTCCCTATGTTTTGAGATGATGGGTTACTGACCCACTTTCCACACGGCATATATATCTTTTTGAGTGAACGTCATAACTAGTACGCACAAATCAATGCCCGGCCCCTTAGTAATTCGATATAAAAAAATTATTTATAAATCTGTTTATTGACAACCAAACACGCTATGTAACGATTTAGAATTCTATCATTCTGGCCAGCTGACATGAAAGAGTATTAATTGTATTTTGAATGTTTTTATAACTATACCGAGTCCTACAGTGAGTGATTTGTTTACATACTAACTTGTAAGCATTAGAACTCAATCGAATAATAAAATCCATTTTAGAAATAATATTTGTAATTTTAAGGTATGCAAGTTTCACGCACTCTCTTTAAAAGAAAGTGAGTGAATATGAGACTCACATGTAAAAATTAATTTTTTAATAGTAAGTTTTACTATTTTTCAAAAAGAGTGTGCGGAACTTGCACACTTTAAAACTACATATAGCATTATTCAAATCATTTCCATTTAGGTACAATACAATGAGATTAAATTAGGGAGGCAAATGAGTAGTTAAAGAAACAAGAAAGCAAGTGTCGTGTAGACAAAAAGAAACCCTATGAGAAGAAAATGAGTGAGGTTAAAAACAAGTCAATTGACACATTGATTGATAACTTGATAAGTGGACATCATCAAGCTTGTTTAGCTTTTGCATATGGAAAGACTTGAAAGGGATCATCATGGTTAACTGTCGGTACGAGTACTATATTGCAAAAATTAATATTTATAACGGAATTGTGGGTCCATATATATTCCTAAATGATTGTCGGGTGTTACCACTCTAACACCAAAAGGGTCCAACCCTAAACATGCAAGGAAAAGCTTAAATTTCCTAAGCTCTCCCCTACCTAGGGCGGCAGGCCCCCCACCAAAAACAAAATCTCTACTGATCTCGAACATCATGTAGCACCAAAAGTCAGACGGCATATATATAAAGCACTTGGTTCATTATAAAACTGTGATTTATTTGTATTTATATGGTGCATTGATAATCACCACCACCTAGGCCTGCAATCCGGTCTAGCGCAGTTGGGTTTGTATCCAACCCGAACGGACTCATTTAAGATATCAACCGAACCAAATTGACCCGAACAAAAAGTCTATTTTTTTTTGTGTGAATTTCTTCTTTTGTTCAAGCTTGCCGACGTCACACGCCAGTAATTAGCAAAATAGGAAATTTAGTGCTCATATTAGGCAAGATGGCCTTGACCAGTTTGTCAAACTCGACACTGCCATTGTTATTGGCGTCCATGTTGGCTAGAAGGATGCAGAGCTGGTCGCCGAAGGGCTTGAGGCTGAGTGAGCGAAGAAGGCTAAGTGGGCGGTTACTGGTTAGGGTTTGAGGATTGAGTATGCTTTTATACTCTCGAACAGGTTGACACAAATTATACAAACCCGTTATTAGTCAGATTGGAGACCCGCTCAAATTGATACAATTTGGTTTGGGTCATCCTAATCGGAATCAGCGGGTGTTCGGGTCATATGCACACCCCTACCACTACCATCTCCATCGATCAATGTTTGATCTGTTCAATGGTGGGAAATAGTTTAATGCTTTGATCATTATAATTTTAAGAGCAATATTATTTTTCATCTTAGATTTTATTATCTTTAGTCATAATACCGATTGAAAACTACTTAATGCGAAATCACCTAAAACATGATATATCATAACTAGTGTGACTAAAGAAAGATAAAATCCCAAAAGAAAAACACCAGCATTTTTCATATTTCAATTTAATACATCTTATATTATATATGATCTGCCGGCTTCTTTAGTAAAGCATTTTTCTCACTTTTTTCTTTAAGATTTTCTTTTTATTATTGTAGTGTTTCTTTTCAGAAGTCCTTTAATGGGCTTTACAATGCAAAGCTAAACTTTATGAACATATATATTTAAATTCGACCGTTGAGTTTTCTTGAAACTAATTACTTGTTTTATATATAGGCTGGTGTGTAGGAGGATCTTGAGCATAATTCTCAGCTAGCCTAGCTATATATATATATATATATATAATGTCTATATAGTTGCATAAAACAGTAGATGGAAGAGTTTACAAATTCGAAACGGCCTCAGATTCGATTTGAATATGATGAGAAGGAATATATGTTGTTTCTTCCCTACTAGACGTGATAGATTGCAATCATGCTTATCATGGAAGAGGAATATATTTCAGAACAACAGAGAATTTCACCTGTTCTGGTAATTAATGATGCAAGGGGGAAGACAAATTTGACATTTGTAGAAGGTTGAAGAACATGTTTATTCAAACTCTAGTCTGCTAGCTTTTAATTAATTTGCACCCTTTTCTGTTCTTGCTTTGCTTTGCTTTTCCACGTGATTTTCTCCCTATGCAAACAAAAAGATACAAAAACACCAACAGTACTATCAATTAATATATAAAAGTTACATCCATCCAACAGAAAATTGAGGGACGAAAATCATGAAAGCAGACATCTAATCATCATGATCGCCTTCGTTGACACCAAGAAATTGACAACCTCAAGCAACGGTTTTGTGCACACATTTTTTTTATAGCACACATTTTTATATAATTCTTAGAAAAAGAGAGGGGGGCGGCGGGCCATTTTGGTGATTAATTTACATATTCTTCAATTTTTTTTTTTTTTTTTTTGCAATAAGCTTAGTAATAAGGTAATCATCTTGGAATGTCTTAATGTAATTACGATATTCTTCTATTACAAGTGAGGATATTTTTAATAAAGTCTAGTTTTATTAAAAAAAATTATATATATAGATACACATAATATGTAAGTTTTACAATATTTAATGTTCAAAATATATATGGAAAATAATAAATCTTGATGAAGGTAATTTATATTTTACTTATTTATTTTACAATTTAGAGTCTCAAATGTGAACAAAAATTTAAAAGATAGATCCTAGCTCGTTCCCAAATGATGCGATTTCTTGGTTTACATCATTATAGGTGTTGCCATAACTAGGCATATAATGATTAATCCTTTACCCTTAATTAATCATACATCTCGATTTCTTCCCTCGAATGGTTTCATTTTTAATTGATATCTTAATTTTCTAGAAAGATGCTCATATGTTACACAGCTAGCTCACCTACTTATAAAAAATATCGTCCTTCTTGGGTACGTAAATATATATCGTATAATATATATATATATATATATAATTATTTTCATGAATATCACTCATACTAAAGCTTAATGATAATAGTACTCTTAACAGACAAACCCATGATCAAATGGTTAAGCATGCATGTTGCTTTCTTCAAGAGTCACTACTACTGTATCTGCATTCTAAGGAACTCAAGCAAGATATTATTAATTTCTAAAGAACAGTAATTGAGTTGAGAGCAATATTGGTTGAAGAGAGGCTTAATTGGAAGCTACTATATCACTCAAGAGATGATCAGTGGTCCTCTTATGAGTAAACCCCACGTTATATATATTTCCAGCTCACCTCTATCTCTCTCTCTCTCTCTCTCTCTCTCTCTCTCTCTCTCACTCTCTCTCTCTCTCTCTCTACACATCTGCATCATACACGTATAAATATAAGCCAAATTGAGAGAAAAATAGTTCTACTTTTCTAAAAATGGAGCAAATATAAGGAAGCTTTAGCACTCAAAACTCAATGGTGATCAGGTCCTCATTTGAGGGGGCTGAAGAACAGTAGGCCAGATATGGGCCATCGCTGCTGCAGCAAACAGAAAGTCAAGAGAGGTTTATGGTCTCCTGAAGAAGATGAGAAGCTCATCAAACACATAACCACCCATGGCCATGGTTCGTGGAGTTCAGTTCCAAAACTTGCTGGTATATATCCTTCTCTCCAAATAATTATTTCCTATTATGTATGGAACTCAAGTTTTTGTTTCGTCAATCTTTTTCAAATGGGTGTAATTCTTGCTGAGGTCTTGAACTGCAGGCTTGGATAGGTGTGGAAAGAGTTGCAGGTTAAGATGGATAAACTATCTGAGACCAGATCTAAAAAGAGGTTCATTTTCTGCACAAGAGGAGAGGATCATCATTGATGTCCATAGGATTCTTGGCAACAGATGGGCTCAGATAGCCAAGCATTTGCCAGGCAGAACAGACAATGAAGTTAAAAACTTTTGGAACTCTTGCGTTAAGAAAAAGCTCATTGCACAAGGTTTAGATCCCAACACTCACAACCTCCTTCCTTGTCATAAAACCATTAACAATCACTACAATGGATGCAATTTGTCGCATCCCAAACCCACTTCAGTTTTCTCTGTAAATTCACAAATGGAAGATGCTTTCATGGACATGAACACTCCATTTTCGACATTACTTTCTCTTCTTCCAAGTGATCCAAGCACTCATTTCCCGCATGACAGTCCAAACATTCCAATCTATGAACTCCAAAGCCCTCATTTTGTATGGACAATCCAAGAACAAAATCCAAACGCTTTCATGGACTCCTCAATGGGAACAAGTACAGTTCCAATCTCGATCTCTCCTCCCACAAATCCATCTGGGTTTGGAATTCTTGAAGACAACTGCCTCTGGAGTAATCCTAGTAGCCTTCAACGTATTGAGGTCAGCAGACAGGATGAAATGTTGCAGCTAGAGCAGCAAGCTGTGAAGAATCCACAGCACGAGAAGGCTAGTGAAGTGCAAATGGAAAATGCCCATATATTGAACATGGACGCTTCATTTAGGAGCTCTAACTTTGGTTTTGATTTTGTGGAGTCCCCAGGAATGTCTTGTGGCATGCATTACAACACAAGTCCAGTGGATGGATTTGCATGGGATTGTTAGCTGACTTAGCTCCTCCCTTCTTCCCTCTTAAATATGGAGCTCTAACTTTGGTTTTTGATTTTGTGCAGTCCATACTAATGCCCTTTTGGTATGTGCTATAATATTGTGAGTCTCGTAAATCAATTTGCATGGGATTGTCTTTACCCCCGGCCTCTCTCCCCACCCCCCTTACATCTGTTGTCGTATTAGTTTCTTTTGTCCTGTAGTGTGCTGAGCAGTGTGCTGATCTCTCTCTCTCTCTCTCTCTCTCTCTCTCTCTCTCCCTCCCTCTGTCTTCCCCTCTTGAGATATATGCTACTTAGGAAGTTTAAAAGGATGAAATTACTTGAAGGGAAAGGAGAATAAGTAATGCCATCTGTTCTACATTTTTCTTTCCAGTCATTTGGGCTTTCGATTTCTTCTTCAGTGCAACTAACTAAAATCTCTTATTTATTTGTTTATTATGGACAGTAGAGCAGCCTGAGCGGCTGAGCCTCCATTCGAAAACGATCAAAATGCAGAAAATTTACTGTCCTTTTCAAACTTAAACAATTCAGGTTAATCTTCTGGATTACTATTTGAAGCTCGACCCAAAGTAAATATACTCGATCTTAACCGAAAGACCTATATGGCAAATTATTTCCTACCATCCATCCTATGTGCTGCATTGAAAAGTCAAAAGACAACTTTGACCGAAATAACCATTAGTTTACTTGATAATCATTGCACCAATAGCTCTATTACTTTGTCAATAATGATGCCAAAATAGATTATGCAATTCCATTAATAAAAAAAGGTGACCGAGTGCATTAAATTCATAATTCTCTGTGAAGTTTACATATTTGCAATCTATTATAAACACTATAACCACGATCCTAGAGTCAACTTAATTTAACCTCTTCTCTCTCTTTTTTCATCTCTTTTTGGGTATTTTTTTTCCTCTCTTTTTCTTTTAGGTGGGGGTGAGGGGGGCAATTGTAGTTAACCTTTCCCCTCAATACATGATGGATCCTTTCTCTCCAAATGTTACACATTCAAGGATGACCCGACTAGCCACTACATCTCACTTTTATTTGTTTCTTCTTTTAACTATTATGAAATTAATTATACCCTTGAACTAACTTAGCTTTCTCTAGTTACATGTTGAAAGGGATATGCTTGTCCTATCTAAGGGGAAACCAAACCATGAAACTCATGATACTTTCATACCCTTAATTTCTCTCCCCAATGTGAGAATGCATCCCGACCTAGCCACTCGATCCCCATGGTGTGTGGATCGAGGCTCCTCCCTCCTTGTCTCCATCATTTTTCTTTCTATCCTATCCATCACATATCTCCTCTTGTGTCGCTTCTATTTTCCTCCATCCCTCCCCGTCTCTCTTTTTTATTCTCTTTCCTTTCGCTTTGGAGCCTAGATATATCATGCTTTGTGCATGATCACTGTAGATGCATAAATACTAATCCACAAAAAATACAAAACTCACGTATATGGTGGTATATACAAACAGGCAACCTATTCATAGAAATATAGCAATGGATCGAACAATCTAAATAATATCTTTGCAAATAATTGGCAATAGTTTCTGTTCATCTAGTACGTGACAAAGTCTAGAGTTATGTTCAAAGTCAAGATCCGAAACTCATGCCAACTCCTTTAGCCAACCAAAACATCTCTGGAAGGCCAAATAGTCCCTAGTAAAGAGTGGGCTGAGCCCACGACTGTAAAGACCTACAGACCATAGGGCAAAGGCCCACACATCACAAATTAAGGGGCTAGCCACCACGTTTCACTAGTACAGAATTAAAATCCCATTGTCATTAACAACGACTTAATGATGCGAGAAGATATTATCCATTGTGATGACCGCCCGTGGTACTTGTCGAGGGCATCCCTCCGGCATAACAGCTAATTTGGAGCCCTAACAATCTGCAATCCAGTGATGATTAGAGAAGGTCAAGCCATGAAACAAGCCTTCTCATCACACGCCCAACCCATATAAATAGAGGTCAAAGGATACACCTTGAGGTAAGATCTGAACTCTCCGAAAGTTAAAATACTCTTTATACTAACTTAGGCAACGGAGGTATATCCCACCATACCGAGCTCCGCCTACCTTTTGGTTGCAGGTTACTAGAAGTCATTGGCAGAGATACAAAACATGTCTGTAACAGTTGGCACCATCTATGGGATCCTTACATCTCAATGTGCCTTTCATATGCCTACAAAAACACGCTCCCAAGAATTAGCAACAACAAGTAATCAAGCAGACAACAAGATGGAGGGAAGATTTGTAGAGATGGAAGAAAGGCTGAGGAGAATGACTCTAGAGATGGAGAATCTCCAACAAGAGAATGAGGCTCTCAGACAAAAAAGTGCAAAGAATGTTGCACCAAGCCACGCCAAAAGAGATGAGGTGGAATCGTAGAACACTGGCAAGATGAACTTCAACAACGAACAGAAGAGGAAGATGCACCAAGATTTGCTTCATCTCATTGACAAATACATGTCCTTGAAGATAGGTACATCCTCCTCTATCGAAAATCTACTAAACAACGTGATAATGATGGTGTCACTCCCACCCATGTTCAAAGTCCAGCAAATGAAATTATATAACGTATTTAAGGATATTGTTGAGTATTTGGAAACCTTCAAAGCCCACATGACTCTCAACAGTTTTCCCAGAGAGATTGCGTGTCAGTCTTTCCCCTTGACTTTAAAAGGGGTTGCAAGAGGATGTTTTCAAGCCTTGCAGCCAGGCTCCATAGAAAGTTTCAAGGAACTCATCAAACAATTCTTAACATAATTTATGGCCAACAAACTAAAGTGGTGGCTCGCGGCATACCTCATAACTGTTAAACAACAAGAAGACAAAAGTATGAAATCATACTTTTCCAGGTTGAACAAAAAGCGCATGACCACTAACGATATATATGAAAAGATTACTCTTGCGTCACTTCTAGGAGGTTTCTAGCCCCGGAACCCATTCACCGATGCAGAAGACACACTCAGGGCCTTAACAGTTACAAGAAGGACTGAGCTGGAGCGAGCAAAAAATAGTTCCAAAAAGCCAAGCGGCGAGAAAGTGTAGGAGAAGGCCAAGATGACAAAAGGAGAGATAGGGGCCCATCTCTTAGAAATCCTAGGCCAGCACACAAACTTGAACGTGCAAACATGAGGTGAAGAGTGCACGCTGGGTGATGGCGACTTAAACTGAAGAAACCACTGCTTTTGCACCTACCACCAAGTGGAAGGGCATAGTATAGAAGATTGTTATTCCTTAAAAAAGAAAATAGAGACAATGAGAGAAAATGGGAAACTGGAGCAATTAGTCACCCAACATTTCACGGCTAGGGGGAATCTTCGGGCTAGAGGTTGGAGTGAACTCGAAGGCCACACAATAGTGAAAGTCCAAAGTGACAACATAAAATGCAGGGAAATTCCAAGGATGCACCTCGCCAAAGTCCAGTTTGGAACAATGCATCCTTGGGTGAGATTTGCACAATAGCGAGTGGATTCGCCAGGGGTGGCCCCACATCTTCCAGCAGAAAAGGGGTATGCATGGAGGGCTAGATACAAGGAATTGTTCTCGTATGACGCGAATAGTGAAGACAGTGAAGGGGTCCAATACCCCCATGATGATGCGCTGGCGATAACATTGTTGGTAGCCAATTACATACCAGGAGGATTTTGATCGACAATGTCAGCTCGGCCGAAATCTTTTTATGTGATGCTTTTACAAAAATGGGAATCGACCCAAGCCGACTATGCCATTTGCCGACACAATTGAAAGGATTCTCAAGAGATGTGGCTCAACTTGTAGGCCCTATAATGTTGCATGTGTCCGCTGGCAAAGGACTATGCACTGCTACCACCATGACCAACTTTCTGGTGGTGAAGGCTTCTTCTTATAACTCTATTCTTAGGCTCCCAACTTGAATGGCCTAAAGGTCATGACCTACCACCTAAAGATGAAACAAATGTAGGTGTAGGAGAAGTGCGCGGTGTGGCACAAAAATTTTATGTACAAGAGCTCAATAACAGAGGGAAAACTATACAAATGGTGGAAAGCTCGAAGTCTAGCAAAGCACCGCCACTGCCACCCCCACCACCTGAACTCATCAACCATGAGGTAGAAACAAGGGATGAGCAGAATTTGAACCAAACAGAGGCTAATGAACCTCTGGAACTAGTGACTCTAGACCTGAATCATCCTAAAACCACTAAGAGGATTGGAACCAGGATGGGATCCGAAATAAGGCAGCAACTAAAGCAACTCTTGATCGAACACAAAGACGTGTTAGCCTAGAGCCATGAAGACATGCCCGAGATAGCAATAAGGTCACAGAGCATCTTCTATGTGTAAGCCCAAAGGCCAGGAAGGTCCGATAAAATAGGAGTTTCAGAATAGAGAAATACGTTGCAATAGCAGAGGAAGTGGAATGACTCCTGGCTATGAGATTTATCAAAGAAACTCACTACCTTGAGTGGTTATCCAATGTGGTATTGGTGAAGAAGTCAAACGGAAAATGAAAAATGTGCATTGACTTCACCAAACTAAACAAGGCATGCCTAAAGGATATTCCCTCTACCTCGCATTGATTTGATTGTGGACTCCACGGTAGGACATCGGTTGCTGAGCTTCATGGATGCCTACTCATTATACAACCAAATCAGATGAACCCAAATGATAAAGAAAATACGTCATTCATAACAAATCGTGGTTTGTACTGTTATCAAGTAATGCCTTTTGGGCTAAAGAATGTTGGGGCTACATATCAAAGATTGGTGAACTACATGCTTAAGAAGCAGATAGGCCGAATGGAGGTTTATGTAGACGATATGCTCATCAAGGTCAAAGAACTCGAACAACATATAGCCGACCTGTGAGAAGCGTTCACCATCTTCCGACAATAAAAGATGAAGCTTAGCTAGACAAAGTGTGCCTTCGGTGTAGATTCAGGCAAGTTCCTGTGTTTCATGGTCTCGAAGAGAGGTATAGAGGCCAACCCAAAACAAATTAAAGCAACAATGGACATGAAAACACCTCGAAATATAAACGAGGTGTAGAAATTAACTCGACGGATAGCGAAGCTCAATAGATTCATCTCTAGGTCCACGAACAAGTGCTGCCTTTCTTCAAGGTATTGCAAAAGGTTCAGTCTTGAAATGATGAATGTGATCAAATGTTTGAGAAATTGAAGGAATGAGTATCTATCCAACCCTCCACTCCTAACTCAAGCCAGATAGGAAGAAACCTTGTACTTATACATATTGGTCTCCTCGAACACAATCTCGACAGCTTTGGTGAAATATGAGAAGGGCAACCAGAGACTAGTGTGCTAACGACTCCAGCCTTCAAGGGAGCTGAGGCTCGCTACCTTGGATGGACACGTTGGCATTTGCATTAGTGATGGTCGCTTGACAGTTAAGGCCCTACTTCCAACCTCACCTTATTAGAGTATTAACAGACACCCCATTTAAAAAAGTGCTACAGAAACTAGACACCTCTGAATGCCTCATAAACTGATTGGTCAAGCTAGGTAAGTTTGATATCGAGTAGCTTTTCCAAAATGCCATGAAGGGGCAAATCCTAGCGGATTTCGTAACCAAGTTCACCAACTTCCTAGAAGAAGTCCAAGCTACATTGACAAGAAAACCCTGGCAGATCTTTATCGACGACTCATCATGTCGCTCTAGCGGGGGAGTATAATTGCATATCACAACTGATTCCAAAGAAGAGTACTACTATGCAATAAAATTCGCCTTCAAAACCACCAATAACGAGGGTAAGTACGAAGATTTACTGGCAGGACTCTCCATGGCAGAAGCACTGGGGGTAGAGAAGTTGATATAAAAGCTGACTCCCAAGTGGTGGCCGCCAATCAAGTTGTGGGGGAGTACCTAACAAAAGGTGAGAAACTAAAAAAATACTTTCAGCTAATATGGGAGAAACGTGACAATTTCCAATACATCAAAATTAAGCAAATACCGCGAGAAGAGAACTGGAAGGCGGACAAATTGGCACAAACTACCTCAGGTATGGAGGAGTCTGCTTTACCCTAAGAAGCAGCAATTAGGAAATTAGAGATCCCCGCCATTGAGCTCGATGTCTCGGAAGTCAGACTACGAGCACTAGAATGGGTGCTTGATGTGATTAAATACCTGAGTACAAGGGAACTCCCCGACGGAAAATGGGAGGCGAATAAGGTAAAGAACAAAGCACTTCACCCTAATAAATAGTGTATTGTATAGATGAGGTTTCTCCACTTCCCTCTTAAGATGCGTTTCATTTGAAGAGGCACAATACGTGTTGGTAGAAATACACGAAGGAGTGTGTGGGAATCACTCTGGTGGAAGATCCCTGTTTGGGAAAGTCATGAGAGCAGACTATTATTGGCAACATGCTCTCAAGGATGTGGAAGAATTTTTTAGGAAGTGTGCGAAATGCAAATTATATGCACCAGTGCCTCATTGCCTAGCAGAAGAGTTAACGTTGATAATGTCGCATTGGTTGTTTGCACAATGGAGAGTTGACATAGTTAGCCCCTTACCCCAAGCAAAGGAAGAGTCAAGTTCGTCGTTGTTGCTATAGATTACTTTACCAAGTGGGTGGAAGTAGAAACTCTAGTCACTATCACGATAAACAACATCACCAAGTTCTATAAAAAGTTGTTATATGCTGGTTTGGTATACCCCGAAGCATAATTTTAGATAATGGGTGGAAATTCGATTCAAGTCATTACCATGGTTGGTGCGCCAAGCTAGGAATCAAGTTTAAGAACTCCTCCCCATGTCACCCCCAAGCCAATGGGCAAATCGAAGTAACCAACAAAATCGTGCTCTAGATTTTGAAAAAGAAGTTGACAGATAAGAAAGAAGATTGGGTTAAAGAACTACCAGGATTCTTGTGGGTGTATTGAATCACCGTTAAAACCTCGACTGGAGAAATCCCTTTCGCACTGACCTATGAAAGCGAGGCGATTGTGCCCGTAGAAGTTGGAATGTTGAGCTACAGAGTCCAACACTTCAATAAAGACTCCAACGATGAAAGACTAGAAGAACATCTCGACTTGCTTGAGGAAAAAAGGAAAGTAGCTGAAGCACAAATGATGGCTAATAAAAAGAAAGTGAAACAATACTTCAACAAGAGGGTCAAGCCTAGATTGTTAAAATTTGGCGACTTGGTCTTAAATGAAGCAGGGACAATGACACAAAGAGAAGGGAAACTTGGACCCCGGTGGGAAGGCCCATATATAGTTGTCACCAGTCACCGACTGGGTCATACTGCCTCAAAGAAGCAAAATGAAAGGTACTTCCCCATCCATGGAACGTCAAACACCTGAGAAAATATTTTACCTAAGTGTACCTATATAAATTCAAAAAAAATGAATAAAATTGTTTCCTTTCCAAATCATGTCTCTTCTTGCACAAGGATGATTTTATCCCAATTCAAGCAAAAGTCGGATGCCCTTTCATTCACACACAATGACTAAAGGGCGACGACACTCCCTTGAGTGCATCGATCCTTGCCCCTTAAGCTGAATGCCCTTACATTTACACACTACAATAAAGGGCGATGACACTCCCTTGAGTGCATCTACCCTCGCCCCTTAAGCCGAATGCCCTTGCATTCGCACACGATGACTAGAGGGTGATGACACTCCCTTGAGTTCATCCACCCTTTCCATTTAAGTCGAGTGCCCTTGCACTCGTCCATGGTGATTAAACAGTGATTACACTCCCTTGAGTGCATCCACCCTCACCCCTTAAGCCAAGTGCCCTTGCACTCATCCCGATGATTAAAGGGTGATGACACTCCCTTAGTTAGGATTGTTCACCCGACCCGCCCGGCCTAAATTATCATTATTTCGACTCGACCTAACTGCTTTCACTGCCGAAACTAACAGTTTCAAACCACTTCCGTTAACTGTTTACCCAACCTGACTTTTTTCAGGTTTTCTGACTTTTTTACTCTTTTTTTTTTTTTTTTAACTTTTTGGGTTTTGCGTATGCTATAAAGGTTGTTTTGCATCAAATTATTTCCAGCTAGTTTGACAAATTATTATTATTTTCTTATGTATAGTAGCATTCAAAGAGATGGTTATTGACTCGGGTCAAGTGAATGTGTTAAACAGAAAGATGCGTTATGAAGGGCCCAAGAAGACAAATGCAAAGATAGAGGCCAATCCCACCAAGTCAATTGGCAAGTCTTCTACCTCTTGCCAGCTTCCGTGAAGATTAATTAATCTTGCCTAATTGGAAGACACTACTGTTTCTCTCTTCTGTAGGGAGAAAGTATCGTTTGATTCATAGTGACAAAATCTTCACATAATTAGTTTGGAACCAGAGGAGAATTGGGTGGCGTAATGGAATCTTTGATCAAATCATGTGGTATAGTTTTCTCTGCAATGAGCATTTTGGTGTTGCATTTAATTACAAGAATAGAGAAGGTTGTGGACTTGGAGACATGCAACGCCCTCTTCCTCCTCTGTATTTCTCTAGGTCATTCACAGGTTGACAGTGACACCCGTCTATTAATCTCTCTCCAAGAAAAGCCTACAGTTGCCCTGGGGAAAAGGGAAGGAGCTCCTCCTGCTCTCTTTCCATTTTTACCATTTTGGCAACTACCTAGTTGATTTTTGTTCCATTTTAAGAACCAGATAATTTTTCTGCTTGTTTTTTTTTTCACTTTTTTTTGTTCAAAATTCAAATATGCTCAAGTTCTACCATAATCAGATCACTAACGCTTTCCATCCATTTTCTCTAGCCACCATGACAATCAAAACCTAAACTAACTTATTCATAGCAACCGAACCACACCCAGAAAATATCAAGAAATGTTCCAATGACAACAACAACTAAAAATCAGACACCAAACCTTGTAGAGTAGTAGAGCGAGCAAGAGGGAGAGAGCGAGAGGAAAAAAAAATATTTCCAGAGAGCGAGAGGAAAAAAAAATATTTCCAACTCCACTAGTGTGAGCTACGACAATGAGAGAGATTTACGAGAGAAAGACTGAGAGGGTTTTGACTTCTAGATCAAAGAGTGTCGAGCGAAAGAGGAGACAATCCCCTTTAGTTTGTGTTAATATATACGTGGGTGAAACTATGGCATTGTTTTGTCAAAATTCGAGTATCAGGTAATTCCCGATTAAAATATGTGTTAATATATACGTGGGTGAAACGGTCATTTCCGTTTCCGAAGTATACTGAAACGGTTCATGTATTTTTATATATATGACGGGTCGAGTCGGGTCAGGTCAACGGCTTATTTGTACACCCAGTTAGTGCATCCATCCTCGCCATTTAAGTCGAGTGCCCTTGCATTTGCCCCGACGACTAAACCAAAGCTTTTAATTTCGTTCCATTTTGGTTGGAATGTTTCGTATCGGAACAGTAACGGGTACAGTTTAATGGGGTGATTTATTTCGAATTAAATTCCAGCCTTTCTGTTCTAGTCAGATTTCAGTGTTTTGGTCGGAACACATATTTCAGTTCGAAACATGTTTAAGGCCTTGTTTAGTTTTGTAGATGAGATGAATTGAGATAAAAGTTGAAAGTTGAATAAAATATTGTTAGAATATATTTTTTTAATATTATTTTTATTTTGAGATTTAAAAAAGTTGAATTATTTATTTTATTTTATGTGAAAATTTAAAAAAATTGTAATAATTAGATGAGATGAGAATGGTTGTAAAGACAAACGAGACCTAAATGACAATTTGGTAAGTAATCGAAAAAAAAAAAAAAAGGGACAAGTTTGTAAAAACGTCTCTTTTTCTTCAACCGTGCGACATCTCTCCCCTTGTGATGGCTTGAAAATGAAGATAAAGGTTACGTTACAAGAGATGAAGAGAATAATAAAAATTATAACAGCAAAAATAAAACTGATGACCCGTTACTCATAGGAGATATTTCGTCGGAGACGTTCGTCAATGTTCTAGCATCTCGGACAAAAGAATAGTAGATATGTCATGATCAACAAGCTCATTGAAATACCGAAATGAACCAAAACATACTTCAGAAAGACAAGCATCTCCCTCTCTGTGTCTCACTTAGACCAACTCCCAAGCAGGCCTCCATCGCCTTCTCCATTAAATTCAAATTTTAATACCCACTGACAATTTTTGTTCTACTATTTTGGGTTCTTGTATAATTTTTATTTTTATTTTTATTTTTTTATTAGTCCACTTTCGTACGGAGTTTTTGTTGAGAAATAAAGAACAAATGGAAGCGAAGTTTTGGCAATATAGTGACACTCCCGTGAGAGTATTTGTCCCACAAAATGGTGATGAGCAAAGGAATTGAGTGCATTCATTTGTGCACTAACGACCCATATTTATAGGTCATCATGCACCGGTTGGCAAATAAAATATCAATTGGTTAACCAATAGTAACCCAAAGGTCACAATCTTAAGAAATGACAAAACCTATTGGCAAAGGACACAACCATTGATAAACCAATGGTAACCCAAAGGTCATAACTTTAAGAAGTAATACAACATTTTGACTAAATTAAAAGGTTCTATTGACACTTCTTTAAACATCACCCCTCATGGAAACCATCACCATGTTAGAGGGTATCATTTCAAGGGGTACACCGTTTGGTGATCACACCCCTTAGAATAACATCTTTCACTTGATCACATAAAACGGTGACGATCCAGTTGAGTATTTTACCTGGTACCAATATGAGTTTTCCACTACTCAACTCTCATCTGCTACTCTTGCAGATCGGCATCAGAGCATGACAAGTCTTTATGTGCACACGTTTTTGTCATTACCTTATCTAACTACACCATTTACCATATGTGCTCTCACTAATCACATATTATGGGTGACTTCATTTCGCTAAAAAGAAAAATTTAGTGAATGACATCAATTCTCCGTGACTGAATCAATAATCCATATCTCGTGATTGGATCAATTATTCATTCCCCTATCACAATTGACGACTTTAGCCGAATACATAACACATGTATCGACTGCACTGAATTTTCGTTTAGTACTTCCTCTAGAGGTTATTCCTGAGGTTTTCCCTAATCACCTTATCAACGACTTTGCAAATGATTAATCATTTACTTGGGTAATCAAATCACATTTCACTAAAACTTTAGTGAATGGCACTGAATTTTCATAAATACTTACTCACCTGAGTCTTTCCTTAATCACCTTATCAGCAACTTTACCATGATCAACCTTTTACTTGGTTAATCAACCTGCACTGGAATTTCGTCAAGTACTCACCCTAAGGCCATTCCTGAGGTTTTTCTTGATCACCTTATCAGTAACTTTACAAATGACTGAAATTTTCATTTGGGTATTACCATAACTCCAATTTTCTAGGCGTCTCCAGAATTTGCTGAGTTATACATGTTGACCATGAGATTGCTTCACCTAGGTTTCTCTCAATCCCATTCTAGTTACATGTTCTTTGAATTTTTCCAGAGATAAACCTTTGGTCATCGGATCTGCTATCATTTTGGTCGAGGAAATAAAATTAACATTGACCTCACCTCTTTACACTATATCTAAAATATAGTGATAATACACATCAATATGTTTTCTCTTGGAACTCTATGTCCACTTTTTATCAAAGAAATGGCAGACTGATTATCACAAAACACATTGATTGGTTCTGTGGATGTACCCAAATTCAAGCTTTCAACAAAACGTTTTGTCCACACCTCATTACTCACTGTAGTACTACAAGCAATATACTCTGCGTCCATATTAGACTTAGCAACACAACATTGTTTCTTACTTAACCAAGAAACTGTTGTTCCACCAAATAGAAATATATATCCAGTTATAGATTTTCTATCATTTATAGCACTTCCAAAATCAGCATCACTATAGTCGATTAATTCTAGATCATTGTTTCCAAAGCACAATTTCAAATTTTTGGTACCTTGTAAATATCTTAATATACGCTTCACTGCTTGCTAATGTTCTTTACCTGGATTGGATTGAAATCTACTTACTAATCCTACTACATGACAAATATCTAGTCTGGTACTTGTCATTGCATACATGAGGCTTCCCACAACTCGAGCATAGGGAACTTTAAGCATTTCACTTATTTCTTCTTTATCTTTTGGGTACATACTTTTATTTAAAATATGAGCTTTGCAAACAGGAGTACTTAAAGATTTACAATTTTCCATACCAAATCTTTTAAGCACTTTTTCTAGATATTTTTCTTGATCTAAATACAATAGATTTGAATTTCTATCTCTAGAAATTTTTATAACAAGAACATAGGCAGCTTCACCCATGTCTTTCATTTCTAATTTAAATTTCAAGAATTCTTTTGTTTCATGCATCATATCTAGATAATTACCTGCCAGTAATATATCATCAACATACAATGATAATAATGTTAATTTATTATCATTTTTCCATATGTATACACAATGATCTAGTAGACTCATTTCATATCTCATTTCCAAAATGGCTTGGTGAAATTTCAAGTACCACTGTCTTGAAGATTGTTTAACTCCATACAGTGACTTCCTCAACTTGTAGACTTTCTCTTCATGTCCTTTAATTTGGAATCCTTCTGGTTGAATCATAAAGATATCTTCTTTTAATTCGCCATTGAGAAATGTTGTTTTTACATCTAACTAATGTAATTCTAAATTCAACCTGACAACAATGGACATGATGATCCTTACGGATGTGAACTTCGCCACATGCGAATATGTATTCACAAAGTCTACACTTGGTTGTTAAGTATATCCCTTGGCCACTAACCTTGCTTTGTACATTTCTAAACTACCATTAACTTTAAATTTTCTTCTGAGAACTCATTTACAACCAATAGTTTTTCTATTTTTTAGAAGATCTGTTAACTCCCAAATATTATTTTTGTTTATTGATTATATTTCATCTTTCATGGCCTCAAGCCATTTATCTGAATCAATACTATTGACTGTCTCAGAAAAATTTTCAGGATCATTATCTAAATTTTCCAAACTGGTATTTAGTGCATAATGATCTTGAAATAATATTGATGGTCTTCTGGATATTTTACTCCTACTGTCTCCAACATCAATACCTGAAAATTGATTTTTATCTTACTTTCTTTTATTTTTATTATTCTGAATTTGAATAATATCTAAATTTTCATTGTCAGTCTCTGTGGAGATCTATTGATTCTCTAAATCATTTAATAAATCTATCTGATCAACAGGAGTAATAAGGTTCGTATTTTTCAAGAAAATGGCATCCCTACTTTCTATCAATCCTTTTTCAGAATGATAAAATCTGTAACCACTTCTATTTTCTACATATCCAATAAACCTACATTCTCAGATTTTACTTTTTAATTTATCCCTTAGTGGCCTTGGGATAAACATTTGTGCCTTACAACCCCACACTTTGAGCTTACTTAATTCTGGTTTATGTCCCGTCCATAACTCGTAAGGTGTAAGAAGTTTTGCTTTAGTTTCAACTCTATTCAATATATATAGCAGTCGATAATGCTTCACCCCAAAAATGTATAGGTAGATCAGCATATGTCATAATCAATAGCATCATATCCCATAGAGTTCTATTTCTCCTTTCTGCAATGCCATTTTGTTAAGGTTTATATGGCATAGTATAAATATGTTTTATATCATTCAATTTGCAGAAATTATCTAAAGTTTCAAATTCTCTTCCTCTATCACTATTTAAACTTTTAATGGGCCTACCCAACTAGGTTTCTACTTCTAATTTAAATTCTTTAAATTTCTCAATTACCTCAGATTTATGCTTGAGTAAGTATATATATCCATATCTTGAATAATCTTCAGTGAAAGTAATAAAGTATTTCATTCCTCTATGAGTTTTTGTTTTAAAAGGTCCACAAACATCAGAATATATAATTCCTAGTAAATTCGTGAATTTTCAACTTTTTGAAAATGATTTACTATTCATTTTTCCATTAATACATGGTTCACATATATCAAAATTATCTGAGTTTATTTGTGGTATTAATTCATTTTTACACATTCTGACCATCTTATTTTTATTTATATTGCCTAATCTTAAATATCATAAATATGTACAATCTGTAGACACATTCAAATACTCAGAAATAGGTACTTTATTAATATCAACATTCAGTACATACATATTGTGATCTTTCATGCCTTTCATTGATACATTGCCCTTACTTATTACAACGGTTCCAGACTTAAACTCAATTGTGTAGCCTTTCTAATCTAGTACAAGCACTGTAAATTCCTACAAATATTAGGTACATATAAGACATCACTAAGTAAAATAACGGAACCATTCACTTTGAATTTACATGTACTTACCCCAAGACATCGCAGTATGTATTGTTGCCCATATACACTCTGTACTCTCCTGTTTGTTTATCTTCAAGTTTGACAAATATTTCTTTGTTCCTGCATATATGTCTTGTTGCTGCAGAGTCAACCCACCATGAATCTGACGTTGGTTCCACTAGCATTACTTCTGAGACTGTCATCACAATTTCTTTGTTTTCTTGTGCTTTTCCTTTATTAAGACATTGTGATTTGTAATGCCCATTATTTCCACACTTAAAACAATTTTCAGAAAATGGTTTATTATGTTTCCTTTTTAACCTGTCTTGAGACATCAATAAATTGGATGATTCACTATCTTTATTCCTTCTCTTCATTCTTTTTCCTTCAAGTACTAAAAGTACTAGAAGCAATATTATTGTTACTTCATTTCCACTGTGTTAAAGAAGTAACAATGTGATCCCAAGATGAAGGAAGACTATTTAGTATGGTTGTAACTTGCATTTTATCAGTGAGAGTGTAACGCCCCGACCCCGAGGGTTCGGAGAGTTAACTCAAAACACCTGATAATCAACTACAACATTGCTAATACACTTCCAAAAGTTCCAAATCCAAAGTAAATACTTCAAATTTAATTAACCACACATATTCGTATATAAAGTCTTCCATACAGTAATTCCCAAAATTACCAACTCCTCTACATGTCACTTAAACTCACATTTCAACAATACAATTATCAAAAATCACCAATATTCATCGAAAGTTTTCTATTCTTAATCCACTATTCTTAAGTCATCTCACCCAATTCTTCATAATCCTGATCCTTAGCTGAAATATCCAAAAGTCATCTGAAAATATTGGAGATAAGAGGGGGTGAGTTATCAACAACTCAGTAAGAAGAGAGCATATACTAGTATGTAAACATGAGTCTTTTCAGAAAGATCAGTATGCAGAAACAAAATATTTTATTTTTATATGCAGATATCAGAAAAAGTGTTATCAGAAAATTAGAGCAACTGTTCAATCTTTTCGTACTCAAAATCAACTATTCATATTTAAAGATCCATTTCATATTCAAAAACGCTTTGGCATAACATAACTGAACATCTTCATCTTATCATATCATATCGTATCATATCATATGCCATGTTTAACCCCCGTGGTAGGGTTGTGCGTCAAACTAGGCAGTGTCATATGGTGAACTTCCCCTTTTTCAATCTCGGAGTCCCGAGTGTGCACACAGGAAAGAACACGTAAAAAGACCACTTTGTTTTCAAATTGGGTGCACTCATATCATATCATGTTGGTATAAACCATATCACGTGAACCAATATTATCATATCAGAACCATATTCAGAAATCAGATTCAGAACAGATAAGTATGCCAAAGTTTTATTATATCCATATCATATCAAAACATATGCGAAACATATTTATATCATTTCCATTTGATTAAAAACAGATCCAAATCATTTCATATCACATGCATAAAAATCTCACTAATATCATAATCGCTCTTTTGCATATTTCAGAAACATGTCAAATATTGCTCATGTCTACACTATTCATGTCAAAACATTTCTTTTATCTTTCATACATATCTCATGAGTGAATGCAAAACATATACTGAGGTTGCTTTTCACATTTTCTTTTTAAAACAACATGCACATTTTTTTTTTACAAACCAACCTCAGTTTATTTCTTTTTATGCAAATCTAGCATAGGAACCCCGCTTACCTGGACTTCTTAGCTTTTCGAAAATTTTCTCAAAAAATGTCGAATCAACTATAAATCATCACCTATAAAAATAATCACGTAATTTCTGTAAGTTTCCAATCAATCACGTATTTCGATATTTAAGCTTAAATTTCTAAAATAACTTATTTTAATCCCTCAAAACTTAAATCCCTCAAAATCCCAAAATATATCATCGCTTTCTAAAATTATAAATATCCACCATAACCAACGTCAACCTCAAGACACCAATATCTAAACCCGAAACAGCCAATAAATCTCACATCATAAACCAATTACACGAAAAACTCCATCATCCAATCCAACTGACCCCCTTACTCCTCGGACTCAGTCCGGCACAACCAACAAATTCGCAGTAATTATGAGTTAGCGCAAAAATACATTTAAATCTCAAAAGTTCTTTGAGAAAATACTTACAATACTATAATATAATTTTTGAAAGATCACAAAGGTGCTAGAAGTTGCAACGCAGCAACAAAACAGTGTCAAAAGCACTGTGGTCGTGGGTCTCAAAAACTCACTTTTGAACGGGGACAAACCAAAACCCGAGATTGCTAGGGTAGGGCTTAAGGATGTTAGTGAAGCTAATGGTGGTGGTGGTTGGCCGTGGGTGGCGGCGCAAAGGGTGGTTGAAGACCAAAAATACCCAAATCGAAAATGGAGTTGGATGTGCTTCACCGGTGACGGATCGGAGCAGGGGTTGGATCCATTGGGTTGCTAGGAGGTCGAGGATGAAGTGGTGAAGAAATGGTGGCCGGAGGTGGCGCGACGGCGGCGCACGAACACAAGAGGTGCTGCGGCCTTGCGTCGTGCGTGGGAGCAAACGGCGGCACGAGAGGGGCTGAGATTGGAGGGGTGGTGTCACCGGCCGGTGGGGGAGCGAATGGGCTGGGCGGTGTCGGTCACGGTGGCACGCGGCGACGGACTGGGTGAGAGGAAGAAAACGCATGGGGGAGAGAGGGTGCGGCGCGCGGGAGAAGAGAGGAGAAAAAGAAAAAAAAAAGAAGGAAAAGAAAAAATGGGAGAAAAAAAGAGAAGGGAAAAAAAAAGTGAGGGAAAGAAATAGGGTCCAACCCTCACATCTTGGGTCACAAAAATGATCCAACGGAAATGATTTCAAAACAGCAAGTTAAATAAAATAATTCAAACGTAATGATTAAATGAAAATAAAATAATCAAACCCAACAATAAATTAATTTAAAATAAAGAGAAATTTAAATGCATAACAATTATTAATATTAAGGAAACATGTCAAATTTAATTTTCACAAATTAAAAATCATAAAAAAATAAACCCACTAAAATATGAAAATTTAAAACAAGAGAATCAATTTTTAAATTAATAACAAATAATCATTCGATTAAAAATATACTAAAATACGGGGTGTTACAGAGAGAATGACCAGCATCATGTAATTCTTTTGCAATTAACTCCATTTGAAGTACATGATCGCCAATATCATCATTCTCTTTCATACAAGTTCGGTTATACTTATTCAATAATAACTATATATAAGTATCCGATCTTAAACCATACTTTGCTTCAACTGCATCCATAATTTCTTTAGCAGTTTCACAGTCTTCAAATAAAGGAATAATGTGATCATTCATACGATGCAAAATTAAAGTTTTTGCCCATGCATTGTGTTCTTCCCATTTATCTTTATTTGAAATGCTGCTCTCACTTTCACATGCACAATTTTCTACGATTTCTTCCAATGGCTTTGGTGTTGTTAATGTATATAAGGTCTTTTCATGGGTTAGAAGAAAAGTTATATGCCTTTTAAAGGCCTAAAAATTTCTTCCGTTTAGTTTTTCTATCCCTGAGGGATCAATACTTTTCTTTGGTGCCATAAATAATAAACCTTAAAAAATTAATCAATAAGAAGAACGTAGAAATAATAAATGTGTACTATTTAAATATAACAGTTCAACTGTGAAAAAATTAAAACTATTACAAACGTAATAGTAATAATAACCCTTGGATTTAATCCAAGGTGACAGCCTAGAAATTCTCCTATTATATTTTATATAAGGAGAATAATGAAAGTGACGGCCCTGATCGAGGATATGCACGACCTTTCCTTGATGTTTCAACTTTCTCAAAGAATTTTTGGCGATAATTTCGACCAACATGTGCTTTGTAATGTTTTGGCATGAAATTTGAAATACAACAGCTTTTGAATAGATCAAATCAGGCTTGAAATGATCTCGAACGGCCCAATTGAATAAAGCTTTCATGAACCGGTTCAAGAAACCTAGTAAACCGGTTTAGCCGGTTCAAACCAGGTTCTGGAGAAAATCGGCTGTCGGTGGCTCGGTCAACGGATTGGTAAGCGGCTTGGCTTGGAGATCGGCTTGCGGCTCGGCTTGAAGGGGCAAAACGGTGCCGTTTGGAGGTGACCGTTGTGTCTCTTCAGCGTTGAAAACGACATTGTCGTTTTTCTCCTTTGGCTGAAAGAAAATGTCATTTTGTCCAGAAGGAATTTGAAATTCCTGACCGTTGGACCAAACGACGTTGTCGTTTGGATCTATGGGCTGAACGACACTGTCATTTAGTCCCTCCCGATTTTGAACTGGATGACGGTTGGACGAAACGGTACCGTTTCAGCCTGGGTTGTCTTCAACCTTGCATTGGGACTTTCCAGAAATAGTGAAGCTCGTGTCTTCACTTCCGTCCAACCAGTTGGTGGCCAGCAATGAGGACTCCGACGTGCTCCCAAGATCCACGAAGTTCGGCAGCGGTGAGGGGCTCAGGCGACCCGCTGAAACAATGGCAGTGTGTGCAAATGGGCTAGATAATTCACTGTTTCTTTGTGTAAAATAATGCCAATAATTTTCTTCAAAATAATAACAACTTACAAGATTTTGAAGATTTCCAGTGTACTCTAGACCCCCCACAATGATCTGAAAAAGTTTCTCTCTCAGATTTTCAAGCAAGCGAAGATGATTATAATATGCAAGTGTGGTTACCAAACCAAGCACTTGCCTATTTATTGTCTTCACAATGCGCGAAAAAATTCCCTCTATCATAACCTGGCTCTTATACCACTGTTGAGAAATAAAGAACAAATGGAAGCAGAATTTTGAGAATATGGTGACACTCCCGTGAGGGTATTTGTCCCATAAGTTGGTGATGAATAAAGGGAATTGAGTGAATTCATTTGTGCACCAATGACCCCAATTTATAGGCCATCATGCACCGGTTGGCAAATGGCACATCCATTGTGTCTATTGGTAATGACTAAATCAAAAGGTTGTGTCTATTGAAACTTCCTCAAACATCACCCCTCACGGGAACTATCATCATGTTAGAGGGTATCATTCCAAAGGATACACCGTTTGGTGATCACATCCCTTAGAATAATAGTTTTGGATTGAGAAATAGTTGATAATGGTCCTTAAAGATAGTATGGAGTTGACATGACAAGAGATAGGGTACTCACCTAATCCTTTATTTATTTTTTTCTTTTTTTTTCCCTCTCTAAGCTCATCGAAATTTAAAACCTGTTTGCAACATATGTACTTATTAGGATTCAAAGTTGAAATATAACTCAGACCAGAAATTAAGAAAAGTAAGCATTCACGTGATGCATAAAACTTCTTTCAAGTCCAATCATATATAAAAATATTAGCGTCTTCACCGACTAGATGAATTTTCTTTTTTTGATAAGTTACTTGATGAATTAAAGTTATTGAGTTTTTTAAATATGTATATTTTTAAGACTTGTATTGAGAAGTATTATTAAATTTTTTAGGTATGTATAGTTTTATGACTTGTATTGATATTATTTTGGAATATAATTTCTATATATATATAGTTTATCCATATAACAATCTCGAAACAGTATATCGAAATATTTCATTCTAGTATTTCAACGGAAACGCTCACAGGAACGGAATTCAAGACTTTGGGCTTAACGGCAGTGACACTTGCTTGAGTGCGTCGACCCTCACCCCTTAAACTGAGTGCCATTGCACTCGTCCTAGCGATTAAAGGGCGATGACAATCACTTGAGTGCGTCGCTCGCCTTTTAAGCTGAGTGCCCTTGTACTCATCCCAGAGACTAAAGGATGATGACACTCCCTTGAGTGCATCAACCCACTCTCACAAAACATCATCCCCAACCATTAGCACAAGAGCGTCCCGAGCATAGAATATCCAGACATTCATAGGACCACAACAGTTTGATAACAAGCATCAAAACACAAGCATGCACAACAAACAAGACTCAATCCAAAACAAAAACAACTCAACTTCAAATGAAAACAGTGTATCTATTTACATTATGAGCAAATACAAGGAAAATAGCCAGAACTCAGGGGTTCAAAGCTGGAGGAGAAAAAGCGTCGGGCATGACATCTCGGCTCAAGGAGTCAATAAAATGGAAGGCGGCACTACTAGGAAGAATGGAGTCCAAGTTCAGAGACCTCAAATCCAAATGAGTCTACTTCAACAAGTGGCTCCTTAACCTTTGCATTCCATAATTATAGCCTAACCCCCAAACTCGATCACAAACGTCTATAGTCGCCGCAAGCTGAGGAGAAAGTCGAACAACCTCATCTTTAAAAGCCCTCAACTCAGTCTCCAACGTGGCGATTTTTTGCTCAAAATCAATGGATTTCTTCCTATGAATCTTAGTGACACAACTGAGCTTTAAGGAATCCCTCGTTATGATTCTTGAGGTCCTTGTTGGCTTCATGAACCGAACCTCTAGCTGAGCCATCTCACCACGAACACAATCGAGGGTCATGCCAAGCTCTCGATTAATGTCCTCCAACCAGGCCGTTATGCCAGCATACTCCACTAAGCGTTGCTTAACTTCCTCAAACTCTTTCTCCAGGCGTTGAAGTCTGTTCCTCGTAGTATCACCCTCCTTAAAAAATCTGACTTCGAAGTAGCACCTTGACACTTCATCCTTGAGTTTTCCAGGTCCTGTCAAAGATCAACTACCTCATCCCAATGGTCAACAACATCCTCTTCTCACATATGGGAGTAAGACTCGCAATGAGAATAGGCCTCCGCTAGCTAGTCCCTTTCCTCCCTCGCCAAGTTATCCTCGCCTTAGAGATAACTTGGCGAGCCTTTTAGGCGTAGGCACCCAGAGATCAAACCTCATCTTCTAGATAAAGTTGGCAATCAACAATCTAGCTGACAAGTTGGTCGACCCCTCTAGGGCATAGAGCCAATTTGTTTTATGAAAAGAAACAACGAGTAACACAGCAACTAAAGTAAGGAAACTCACCAAAGACAAAAAGCCCCTTACTCGGCATGAAGTATCTTGAACCGACTCCTCTACAAGGTTGTTGACCTGTGGGGTAGGCCCCGAACAATTAGACCCAAAGGGGCTAGGGAGCCCCCAAACATTTGAGCTCCCTATCAGCAAACAAAGGCCTAGGACCACCTACCCTCTCGGAACGGTGGGGTGGTGAGGTCGCGGGCAATCGAGGCACAAACGCAGTGCTGATTGGGAGTGTTGACTTGCCTTCCTCAAATGGTGATTCTGGCCTAAACAAAGAAATTGGTCTGAAGCCCCTTCTAGATTGGCAGGCGAAGCAACTTCCCTGCCAAGAGAATAAACACTAAAAGGTGGGGTAGGATTGGCAGACAAAGGGACTTCCCTACCAAGAGGAGAAATACTGAAAGGCGGGAAACGGATCAAAACCCAACCATCGCTAAACTCCACACTCGAGGGATCATCACGAGATAACCCCCGAGGCTGAGGGTTAAATGGGAGGTTAGGAGTTTTCTTGCCAGAGGTTATGGAAGGAATGGATGGAGTGGAAGCATCTCGGTCACCTCGAGAAAACATTTCCTCGCCAGCCTCTTGTATCACAACCGAGTTCCCTAGGGTCAAAGATATGTCATCCATAGTCTCAAAGGGCACCTCAAGAAGGGGACCCGCATAGCCCCCAACATGGGCTCTAGAAATACGAACTACAATGCCACATCGATATGCTCCTCCTCCTCCTCCCCTTGATCATAGACTTCAATTAAGCAATCGGGGTGGATAAGGGCTGGCCAATCTGCTCTTGGTCGCTAGATTCAGAAGACTCGACATCAGAAACTAAGGCCAAGTCAGCTTTAGCCTGCCTTAAAATCTCCTCCAAGCGATGGAATGTGCTACCGTTGGTCGACTAGCCGTGACAATTCATTGCCCCTAGGGAGCGATAAAGCCTCCCACTAGATAGTAACTCCCAATGGTATGGGTGCACCTTTAGAGCTTGATTCACTGGCATTGAAGGCCCCCTTTCTTGCCCATGAGGACTGGGTGGACCCCTCAAAATGTTGCATCCTATGACGTGGGAATGGCTGAGAAAACCAGGAATCTATCAATGTAAACCGCCTCAGAGTTATGTCTAGCACAAGAGTAAACTTGTTGAATGTGAACCTCCTCTTGAATGGAAAACAACAAATTGAACTCACAATCTTTGGGAACTATACCCCACACTGCTTGAATAAGAAACTCCTAGTGCGGGCTTCTCTCGTAGGGTACTTCCAGCCTATACTGGACACGAAGAAAACTTCTTATGCCAATCTTTGACATGAGAATAGCGGGTCTCTTGGCGCACCACCCTGTACTTGGTCCGCGAATGTAAAATGCATAAATTCTCATCAAGACGTCGAACACCATAGGTATAGATAAACTCTTGAGCGTTCATGTCGGGGTATTCCTCGCCAGCAAGCTCTAAGATCAACGCCACACAATGCAACATGACAATAACACCCTCCAAGCATTGGGCTGGAGTTGACATGGGGCTAAACCCAAATAATCTAGAATGTCAGGAACAATGACAAAAGGGGAGTCGTAGCCCCATTGGCAGTGAAGAATGACAAAGACTAGGACAAAAGAAACCAAATAACAAAGGCTTAGGGGTTGAGAGAAATCTCAATGGTGGAAATCAATAAGAATGTAAGAAAATCGAGATGGCAAGAAATCAAAAATCCAAAGGGGGAAGGGATTTAAAAGATGCAGTGACGGTTGGGAGGCTACTAATAAGAAAGCGACAGGTGTCACCGATAAGGGATATTGCAAGTGGATCCCATAATATGCGCTGCACGAAAAGGTCATTGAAATGGTGCAGAATGAAGTTGAAATTCAATCACACCCCTATAAAGAGTGGGCCAAGCCCACGAAAGCCCACGACTGTAGAGGGCAAAGGCCCACACAACACATATCAAGGGGCCAACCGCCACGTTTCACCAATACAGAATTCAAATCCCATTGTCATTAACAACGACTTAATGATATAATGGGCATATATTATCCATCGCAATGACCGCCCGTGGTACTCGCCCAAGGCATTAAATCTCTTTGGCATAACGGCTAATTTAGAACCCTAATAATCCGCAATCCAGAGAGGATTAGAGAAGGTCAACCCACGAAGCAAGCATTCTCATCACACACCCAACTTATATAAATATAGGTCAAAGGACAAGCTTGAGGTAAGGTCTGAACTCTCTGAATGTTAAAATGCTCTCCACTCTTTATATAGACTTAGGTATCGAATGTGTCTCCCATCACACCGAGTCCCACCTACCTTCTGGTTGCAGGTTATTGAAAGTCGTTAGCATAGATACGAAACACATCCGTAACAATCTCCATATGAATAAATTAGCACTTTCAAAATGAAATGTATACAATATGACCACAAACACTGTGATATGTGTGTGTGTGTGTGTGTGTGTGTGTGTGTGTGTGTGAGAGAGAGAGAGAGAGAGAGAGGTGACAAGCCTACCTGGTGTGGCAACAAGCGTAGCAACAAAGAAAGATATAAGTGAACATGGTTGGATTTGATTTTTTTTATTGTTTGATACTCGTCGATGTGGCATAGCTGACATAGCATGCCACATCAATGAGTTGTAAACAAGTTATAGATGGGTTGCTCTTGTGTCCTTTCCCTTCACAATAACACTTTTCATTTGTCAAAAACAACAAATACATTTAAAAACAAAAAACAAAGCAATCCCAAGAAATTTTTTTCTAACGATGTAAATTTAAATCACTAAAATAGAAGGGTATATGAGTAGAGGTGGGGGATCTTGATAAACACCTATTACAATTTATTTAATACGATTATAAATATTAAAAAAATGAAATATGAGACCAAAAGATAGGTTTCCACCCTTCCCTACCAAAGGGGAGTTTGGTAGTAAGCCACCTAGAATGGTGGTTTTCATCTAGTAGGACTTTTGTATTGTAAATGATTAATGGTCATGGCGGGTTGGGCACTACACTTTGGATAAGCGAGGACAATTCTTATAAGAGCAGGAATGGTCAAGGGCCCAAACTCCATTGCATAAGGCATTGTCTCGAGACATCCACACTTGAGAAATTTTGGGACTCTCAAGCCATCAATATACAACATCAAAGATGTGGAGTCTTAAGAAGATGGGCGCATTATACACACGTGTCGCCTATATTGGCGCGTGGGTCTTACACGCCACCCATTTACAAAGTATCATATGATATACACGCCACCCTAGACAACTCCCCGGCGTCATGTCCTCTGGATCCTCCATCCTACTCTACCTTTGTCAATGCATGACCCCAACAGCCGGCAAAGACTACACAACCAAATCATTCAAAAATTGGCAAAACTCTAATCAGTCTAATTACCTATTTATGCTGCTTCTTTCCTTAAGAGAAATATTTTAGTCACAAAAATATTTTATAAAAGTAAACTCACAAATTGACGTAGCTTGATATAGTACATTAGATTGTAAAATTATTTTTATTGTAAAATAGATCTAACGTATTATATGAAGTCATGTCGATTTTTAAATTTACTTTAATAAGATCGCTTTATGACTGTAGCAATTCTCTTCCCTAAAACTTGGGACTGACATAACCTTAGGTAACAAAGACAAGCTAGCAGTGTGATCCACTGCCGCTACAAACTCCAGCCACCCTCGATACCATGCAACGACTTCTTCCTTCTATAACCCGAGAGCCCATCTCGAGACAACCAGGTGTGGCAGTGTTGCTTGCAAGTGCACAGATGGTTGTAGATCAACCTTTTTTCAGAGATTGAAGGGAACTTCTCTTACGATCTCACTCTAACCTCTCCCTTCCAAGAGTCAAGAAAAACCTTTTATTCAATGGTTTACGGTCCAAAATCAAGATTAGGCCTCGTTTGATGTTGAGATGAGATTTAAAAAAAAAAAAATCTGTGCATATTAGTGAAATGATTTAAGTTAAGAAATTTGATGAGGTTTTGGGAAAAGAGAGAGAAAAGTATTGGAAAATGAAAAAGAAAAAATTGAATAAAAATATTATAAAGTTAAAATATTGTTAGAATATAATTTTTATTTTGAGATTTGAAAAAGTTGAATTGTTTTTTGTATTTTGTTTTGAAGTTTGGGAGTTATAATGATCAAACAATGATAGATGAAAATTTTAAAAATTTGAAATTGAAAAATGATTGTATTTGAATGGCATTTGAATATTGAGATGTGATAAAATAAAATAAGATGAGATGAGATGAGATGAAATGAGATCATCTCAAAATCCAAACGAGGCCTTATTAATTATTAATTTAATTTTTAATTCCTTTTCGCTAGGTCCAAAAGCTTCCATCAAAGCGAAAGATCTGATGCAATAGAAATCCTGCATATTGAGCGTCGCTAATATGTGGCTACGGCTAGGCAACCATCTGCCAGAGAAGAAAGAATGAATGGATCTTGTAAGATTCCCAAGAAATTCTTCGATTTCTTCCGGAAGCATATGAATATTCATCTACTTCTCATGTTCCGTAAATAGCTAGGAAATTGAAGAATATCTAGAAATGCATTTAGGGAATCGGTCTGATTCTATCTCTATTCGTTCCTTTTGAAGAAAGGAAGGATTCTAAAGAATCGATTTTTCTTTTAATTGTTGAAATCTCTCGTTGATTGATCAATGTGTGATATCCGCAATTTTAAATTTATTAATGGTACATTTTTAATATATTACCGTACCTAAACATACTCATTATCTTACATTTCATTCTGATACACAATACTTACTAATTGTTTATGTAAGCATCTAAGATTTATGTTTTATATGATTCAAGAAATTGCTTATGTATTTAGGGGTGTCATTTTATGTACAATCTCTACTGTTGTTAAAGAAAATTATTGGGAAGTCTTAAATTTAATATATTATTGAATATCCTAATAACAACCCTCTTCTACAGGCCACTTCTATTTAATTATATAAAAGTCGAGTTTTAACTTTCTGAGTTGGCATTCACACCGCAATTTTCGGTGTAACACACACACGATATACACACATTTGACTCTATTTACACGCTTTACATGACGATATACCGCATTCATATCTGATTTCAGGCATCGCATTCATTCATCTTATTGTTTCACCAACATCGCCCATAATATGATCTAGGATTCGAAGGAGGATTCAAAGAAGGCACCGAGTCGTATGATCTCGCCTCGGGTTAGTGAAATCAGAACGCGACGGGAAAAATGCTCTGAAGTTAAATAGAGCCCAACTTCCACTATCTACATTCCACAATTACAGAGCACAGTCTGAATGGGGGGTTGGATATAAAAAGGATAAGGACTCGAAACTCCCTCTCACAAGCGAGTCGAACCGACATGGTCGAGTCTAACTTCCTGTCCAGATTCGGATCACTGATTTCTCTTGCTCGGATTTATGATCTTCTTCTCTCAATCGGTTATGCCAACACCAAAAAAACCGATATATCTGCCTCTGAAAAGCTCTGTTCAAGCATCGTCTGGTGCATCGTTACCGTTAATGACGAAACCCAAACACACCTGGAGGAAATGCACGTAACCCTCTCTGAATCATCTTTACACACCACGATATGATTGCAATCAATGTCGTGAATAATTTTCATAATTGAATAGAAAAGTTAAAATCTCTCTTTGATGGTTGATGTTGCCATTTGCGTTATGTGGTGCAGTGAGATTGATAATCGCATTGAGGAAGCTCTGAAGTTAATCGGTTGTCCACACCCTCTTAAAGCTTCTCAAATTGAGACTTTAGACTTCAAAGCCATTTTTTCCATTGTACATTGGAAAAATGGGTGCTGATTTCACTAACCCGACCTAAGATCATATGACTCGGCGCCTTCTTCGAATCCTCCTTCGATCAAATTGAGACTCTAGACTTTAAAGCCATATTTATATCTCTTGACCATTGACTATGGCTCAGAACCCAACGCTCTTGATCCTGTATGTTTTTCTTTTTCCATAAGAATTTTTTTAACTTATTTATTTCAAAGGGTCCATTTGGTTGCAAATAAAATTGTGTTTGTAGATGTGTAATTCTGCAATTTCTTAGCATCGGAGTGAAGCATAAGCTTTTGGATGGGTTAGTTTTAGAAGTTATGATTTGGGTTTTCCGCAATTTTTCCTCTATGTATACCGGATCCTTTTACTTGATATCGTCTCTATTCACACTTGCCTTTATTTTCTCAATTGGCAATTGTAGCATATTTCATGTAAATTTTGATTTTTTTGTGCAGGATATCCTATTTAGTTCACAATCAAGTCTCATATTAATTGTATCTATTTTACATTTGTTATAAATTAAACAATCTTTTTTTTATAAGAAATTGAACAATCAATTATATATATGAATTACATTTTTAATATTCTAAATTGACCATGAAATATTTATTGATAAAGTGAACTCTTTTATATATGCATGCTCCATTTTATATCATTCTTTTAATAGTTGTGGTAGTGATTATATATAATAAACTATTTAAATTTATAAAATTCAGCATAAATAACGGTCAACACATTGTGCGGGTTATAGGCTTGTTATAAATAATAATTAACTTCTAAGAATATGTGACCAACCGCTCCTTTTCCTCTCGATTGGTTACGAGTCTCGCCTTTACATTTTAAATCTTTAATTTATATTTTAAATTTGGTAGATGATTTTTAAATGGAGCCTAGTGTTTTAAAGTCTTTGAAATATTTTCATAAGTCCAAAATTATTTTAAATTGGGCGTTTTTAGTATTATTTAACCAAACCTATATTTCAAGTAAGTCTCTTTATATTTTGAAGCCCCATAAATAATATAGTTTTAGAAAATCATTTTATTTAAATGATTTTAGTTCTTTAAGATTATTATTTAATATTCATTATTTTATTTTATGTTAAAAACTCTATTTATCTAGATGATTTTATTTCTCTTAAAAATATTTAGTAAACTTCATTATTTTATTTTATAATGAAAATATTATTTTAGATCAATAAAACAAAGTTGGATTTTAAATTTAGTTCCATTGCATTTCTATTTCATTTCCCCTATTGTTTAGTTAATTTATTTCTCCATGTTTAATCCTCATCATTGGATCTAGGTTAGGAACCCCTAGACGTAGGGCCTAGATTAATTCCCCCAAAACCCTAATTCCCTCCATCCTTTCCCCTCTTCTCTCTCTCTCTCTCTCTCTCTCTCTCTCTTCTCGGTTTCAGGTTCTATCCTTTCTCCCTCTCGATCTACCTCTCATCCTCCTCTGTCGGTAGCACCGCCTCCAGCCACCGGCGTAACAATGCACAACAGCACAACCACTATTTGCAACCCACAAACATTGAAGCCATGAGCCCCAACCCAAATGCTTCTCTCTCTTCCTCCCTCTCGGTAGTCAACCCATCGCCTCTACATCCCCTCTCAAGCCGCCGTGAACAACAACCTGTGCTAGCCCCCAACACCTATGTCTCCCTTTCTACTTCGCTCTCTCTTCCCTCTTCCCTCTTCTCTCCTCCCTCAGTTGACCCCCCAACATACACACACATCTCACTCTTTATCGTGCACGACCAGACAACCCCCATTTCAGACCACATATTTTCCTCCACCTATCGAAGGCCCATGCCTAAGCTCCACCTCCCTCAGTCCCACACCCATCACTACCTCTCTTCCTTGCACAACCAAGAGCCCTTACATAAGACCAATTATGAATAACCACTACCAGCAGCAACATGCCTCTGTGGTTGCACAGTCGTGAGCCACCATTGCCCAGCTCAGCCCTCAATTTGTGGTGTAAACCGCTATCTCATTATTCCAAGGAAAATTATGTTTATGTGATTGAATGCAATTATGTTTTTATAATTGGACATATTTGTATATATTCACTACATTGATTACGGTAGACTTAGAGTTAGAAGAAGTAATGTAGTGTTGAGATTGTAATGAAGTTGGAGGTGAAGTATAAAGATTGTGAAATATGATATTTGTGTTATTTGTTCTGTATGGAGTTTAATTGGACCTTGTTTTGAGTATGTGTGTGTAGTTGCACGATATGATGTTTGACTTCATGGACCAAGGAAGTTGTGGTTGAGTGAGCAATGTTTTGTAAAGTGGTAGGATGGTGTATTTATATATATTGAATATATTGATTGTGACAATTTAGAAGAAGTGAATATGTAATTGTGATATGCATGTGCTTTATGTGAAGCAATGGGTTGGTTGTGCAGTTTGATAAGTGTTGTGATTGCTATTGGTGCATATAAAGCTTATAAAGCTTTGTGATTGTGTTGTGTTTGGATTGATGTGTAAATGATATGGGAAGACTTTATATAAATTTTATGGTGCAGTGTTGGGATTGTTTAGGTTGAAAAATTGTGAAAAACATGACTATTGTATCAGGTTGAGATTTGTAAAGTCATGTGATTACTTGGGTTTGTTGTGTATTGAGTTAAATGGATAATGGGTTTAATTTATGTGTATATTGATTTAGTTTAAGAGTTGGTTTGATTTTACTTGAATGCAATGGTTTATAGACTTGAATTTATATGAGGACCATGAAGTCCAAGAATTGGGCAGATTTGATTATTTTGGGTGTGTTATGCATGAACCATGAATTTTTTTTTTTTTTTAAAAGAGGACGGCACCCCAATTTTATTATAGCCATCACTTATGGCGAAGAAATACCGTAGTTACAAGCAGATGCCTAAGGGTTACATACAATCACCTAGACATCAAAAAAAGATATAGACTAACTCAAACCTCATTAAGTTATTCAATATAAACAAACATAACTCAAATCTTAATGAATCAATTTAAACCAACTAAATCTGCATAAAACCGAATAGTCTACTAAATAACTTGCATAGAACCTGCTTAGAAAATTGCATAATCTAAATTGGTATCGCCGAATAGCTTCAACAAAGAATAATAATAATAAAACAAACGTGGAAGTGAAAAATTACAGCACCAGACCCCTACAACCTGCACTAAGCAAACTTCAATCTCAAAAAAGGTAAAGAGCATTTATCAAGGCGCAACAAACCTTCAAGTCTTCTAGGAATAAGACTATGAGCATGAAGATTATGGGCTCCTTTCGCCTAAAAATCAGCCACCATATTGCGTTCACGAAAGACATGACGAATGCAACAATTAAGAGACCGAATAAGCTCAATCACCTCTTCCCAAAAATCCCATAAGTACCAGTGGGAACATTCACCACGATTAATCCATGAAAGCACCATCATAGAATCTGTCCCAATTATTATATCTGATAATCCCAGATTTTTACAAAGTTTAAGGCCATCTCTCAAAACCCAAAATTCAGCTACAATATTGATCTGAGTTTGGTAGTAGTGAGAAAACCTGCAAATAAATCTCCTCTATGATCACGAACCACACCACCACCGCCAGATAAGTCGGGGTTACCAAGCGAACAACCATCTATATTTAATTTCCAATAACCATAATCAAGAGGTTGTCAAGCAAAAACTTTAGCTATAGTAACCCGCGGGACAATGATAGAACATCTAATGCTCCGCAATATCTCTTGGTCCCGAGTAGAACAAGACATGAACTTCATAGACACCACTAACACATTTTGAATCCACAATAGAATAGCCGACACAATATGCTCCCAAGTGAATTTATCCTCTTCCATACAAATCTTACAACGGAAAAACCCCAAGTCCCCAAATAATCATAGTTGGAATAAGACCACGCACTATCCCTAGCTGAGAAGAGCATTTTGCTTTCTACCACTAAAGAAAAACTCGATCAAAAATACTTTGACCTCTCCTATATCTCACCTCTAATCTCTTGGAGAAGAATTCCCAAATTTCTTCAGCTAGAAAACCATTCCCAAACAAATACTCTTCCATTTCAATAGCACCTTTATCCACACAACAATGGCAGAGGGATGGTAAATAAATACCAAGATTTCTAACATTTACATCAATAGGCAGTGCATGATTCCAAAATTTTCAAGCAGTATAAGCGATTTTACTTGGAATACAACTAAACCAGGTCCATTTTACCCAATGGGGAGGGTCCGAATGAAGTCTGAAAATATTTCATGCCCCCTTAGTCGAAAATTTACCATCTAATGAAAGAATCCATATGAAAATATCTAAACCTCGCTTCAGCCAAATATTAGATTGTAGGATTTCATTGCATAAATCAGCCCCAACCAAAGTAGAAAGATGAGAAATATCCCAACCAATTGAAGATAATAAATCACAAATCTGTAGCAAAGGGGATTCAATCACTTGAACCCGACCATCTAGGACACCAGATGGAAGCCAAGGTTCAAACCAGAAATTGACCTTGTCCTCCCAAACCTTCCAAAGCCCATGATTAAAGAGCAAAGGGACTCTACGAATTAAACTTTTTCAGAAGCTAGATCCATGAGGAAGTTGAGTAGCTTCTAAAGGAGACATATTTCTCAAATACCGGCTCTTAAAGAAATTAGCCCAAAGGGAATCAGTCATAGTCAATTTCCAGGCAAACTTGAATAAAAGTGAATCTTGTACTTCCTTAAGATATCTCACCCCCAAACCACCCTCTTGAATTGGTCGGCAAACTTTCCTCCACGAAAGCCATGCTTTTTTCTTTCTCCCATCTTTGGAACCCCACAAAAATTCTGATAAAATACGTTGAATCTCTGTAAACACTATCAGAGGAATTTTAAGCACAAACAGAACATGAATCGGCACACTATTGAGGACATATTTCAAAAGCACCAATCTACCACTGGAGGAAAGAAGATTTATCTTCTAACCTGCAACCTTCTTTATGATTTTCTCAACAAGCGGTTTCAACATAAAAACTGTAAGTCTACCAGTATGTAACGGCACACCAAGGTAAGTACAAGGAAATTTACCCTCACTAAAGCCCAAAGCTTCCAACATTTGGTGTTTTCTGGCATAATTTATTTTTTTGAATAAAAACAAACTTGATTTTTCTGCATTGATCTTTTGTCCCGAAACTAACTCATAAGTTTTCAAAGTATTCAAAAGACCCCTTAAGGGCCGTTTGTCACCTCTCATGAAAATCAGTAAATCATCTGCATAAAGAATGTGTGAAATTCTCAAACAAGATCTCGAAATATTATAAGACTTAATGGTGCCCATACAAAATTGAGAATCCAATAATCTAGAAAGGACATCTTCCAATAAAATAAAAAAAATAAGGTGAAAGAGGATCACATTGTCTTATAATACGAGAAGCTTTGAAGAAACCCTTAGAAATTCCATTCAACATAATCGAAAAGGTAGGAGAGGCAATGCACTGAAGAATGAGGTCACACCAGCTAAGGGAGAGCCAAATCCCTTCAAAACACGAAGAAGAAACCAACAATTCACCAGATCATATGCCTTCTCGATATCAATTTTACAAATCACATTCCCACCATGAACTTTTTTATCCAAACCAGTGACCAATTCTTATGCAATGGAGATATTATCAAAAATACTACGATTGCTAACAAAAGCTGATTGAGCCGATGAGATTAACTTACTTAAAATATGAGCCATACGATTCACCATAACCTTTGAGAAAATCTTATAAACCACACAACATAAGCTAATAGGCCTGAATTTTGTGAAACTATCAAGCTTATCCACTTTTGGAATAAGGACTAAATTCGTAGCACCATAAAAAGTGGGTACAGGATAGCCATTAAAGAATTCAATTGCCACCTGCCATACATCATCTTGAACAATATCCCAGGCCACTTTAAAAGATGCTGCCAAAAAACCATCGGGCCCTAGGCAACTATCATCCGAAATAGAATCTAATGCCTCTTTAACTTCTTTCATAGAAGGAGATTGAAGGAGAACCTCATTATCCTCCTCCAAAACCAGCTTAGGAATGAGGGAAAACACATCCTCAACCCTAACAACTGGTTCGGAAGCCAAAAGATTTTGATAAAAATTAATAGCACAAACATGAATCTCCTCATGAGTCTTTAAAGAAGACCCATCCTGCAAGGTTAAATAAGTAAGAATATTTCTTCTCTTTTTATTCAAGACACTCACATGAAAGAACCGAATATTCGCATCACCCTCCTTCAATCATTGAATGCGCGATTTCTGTTTCCATAAGATCTCCTCTTTATCTAACCATAATTGATGTTTCGCCTTAAGTTGTAACATTTGATTTTCAGCTCTCTCAAAATAATTTCCAGTAATCTCACTCTCCAAGCTAACCAATTGATCCTCCACCAATTGTAACTCCTTTTCCACACGCCCAAAAGTTGAGACATTCCACAATTTAATAGTAGACTTGAGCTTATCACGTTCTCATGGATTATATGTTGATCTTAGGTAATAAAAGAGTATGACATGTGTATGTTTGGTGGATTGTATATGCGTGTTTGGTTTGAATTGTGTAATATGTTTGAATATGTTTGTAGGTGAGAAAGTGAATGGGAAACGTGAGTTGGTATTGGATTATGTATGGAGGAAGGGTATTGTTTGAGGAATAGTATTGTGATTGTAAATGGGTTGTATGGTGAAGTGGGACAAATTCGTAAAGCTTATTGAGTGATGGTTTGGAGTTTAAAGTGAAGCATGTGAACTCACTTTGTTAGTTAGAAATGAATTTAAGCTTTTAGGTTCATAGTTTAGGTTTATGATTCATGAAAATGATTATGTTTCGAGAATTAAATAATGACAGGTATAAGTGAAATGAAATGGATATTATGAATACTTAGAGGTGTAAGTTTGTACAATTAGAAATGTCGTGAAGAGGTATTCAGAGTAAATGATTGATGTAGATTATTTGGACAATGACTAGTCTAAGTGGAGGAAGTTTAAGTAAGGACCAATTGGAGGTTAAGGCCATGTAAAAGAGAATGTATTAAGAGTAAGGAGTAGTAGTTTTTTTATGTAAGTTTTAAGTGTAATGTTCTTATGTAAATGAAAAGGAAATGATGTAAGGATATGAATGCATGTAAGTTGTCATCTGACACGCACATGAATAGACTGCATAAAATGTACATAGCATGGAGTCCAGGTAAGTATTATGTTCATACTCTTATAGAGTTTTCTAAATATTATGAAAATGAAGATAATATGTTTTCTTTAGAAAGTTGAAATGAAATGCTTTTATGAGAAAAATGTTCTTTTATGCGATGAAGGAAAATGAAGCGTTTTCTTAGTAAAGAAATGATGTTTTATGAAAGTATGCTAGTGTATTAATGTTTAAGTATTTATATGTAATGACTTTATTTGGCAGCCCCTTTTTATGCACCCAAAGAATAGTTGTATGTATGTGAATGTATATTATATATAGTATGTATTGTACATATTGTACGTATGTTCCATGAAATGAAATGATGAGATTTTATGCTTTATGTTATGAAATGATGTTTTATGAAATGAAATGGACTGATAAAAGGAATGAATGAAATGAAATGGACTGATGAAAGGAATGAATGAAATGAAAGGAATGGACTGAAAAGAAATGAACATTTTAATGTATGAAGCTATGTAACGGCCATGACTGAATGAATAAATGATGATACCAATGGATTAGACAGATTGCAATGCCGGTTAAGTAGTACTAGTAGTGCATTCAGTGCTGCGTCCTGACTGAAGAATTCCCAACCCTTGACCATGGGCGGAATCAAGTCTAAAAGACGCTAACTCCAACACATGGGAGAAAACAGTGTGTACCGATTAAAGGAAAAGTGATAAGAATAATTGGATGTATGAGATACTTTAGTTTTGTGATGGAATGTATAAGGTGGAAAATGTTTTGAGGAATGAAAATCTTTTTGAAAGAAAAACCTTACCTTGTAATGTTTTCAAAAAACAGAAAATATTTTATGTAAAATATGTATATAAATGTGAAATGCATGAATGAAACTTATGTTAATATATTTTTACAGTATGAAATAATGTTTATTGAGTATTCGACTCATTTTGTTTTTATGTGTGTCCCTCCTCCTCTCAGGAATAAAATGAGTACGAAGTATTAGGACAAACATGACTAAAGAAAAAGGTGACAGAAGCCTAGACATTTTATGTAACGTATTAAATCATATTTTGTAAAAGGACTTGTGTTTTAATTAAATGAATTCTGCTGCAAAACTCTCTTAGTTTTATAAATGTAAGTTTTAAATTTTAACTATAGAATCTTTTATATCCTCATAAGTAAGTTTTAAATTTTAACTAAAGAATATTTTATATCCTGGCCTGAATGGAAGAGAAAAGTTTTAAAAGGTTCGGTAGCTCCCGTCTCGTTTTCTAAAATTATTTTCTAAAGTCTCACAACAAGGACGGGCGTTACAGAATATCTTGATTTTTTTATAAAATAAAAATTGATATTTTTCTAAATGTAATATGAGTTTTCTTCATATTTTATTACTTTTTTTTAGTTTTTTATTACACTTAATATATGTGTATTTTTTCTGCATTTCTTCATCTTTATTAATATTTAATTATCTCAATGCAAAATTAGGTCTTGTTTGTGTAACAAAATATTCTCAGATATTATTAGATTTTTTTTTCTCAAACATCAATAAAACATAAAATATTTTTCAATTTTGAATATTCAAATTTTTTATTTAATCATTACCTAATCATTATCTAAATACAAAATCCAATACAACTTTATTTATTTATTTATTTATTTTTGAAGATCAATATAACTTTATTAAACTTACAAACAAAATAAAAAAATAATAATACAATTTTTTCAAATTTTTAAATAAAAATAATATTCAAATAATTTTAACTTTCTAATATTTTTAGTAAACTTTTTCTTTTCTTTTTTTCAAAATCTAATAAAATATCTTAACTCAAATTATTTCATTACTATTTTTCAATTCTTTAGGTTGTGTCTGGATAGTGAGATATTTTCAAGTAATTTATGAATAATAATAAAAAAATAATAATAGAATATTGAATAGTAATAAAAAATAAGTAAAAAGTAATAATAAAATAATAACTAGTAATGAAATATTATGAGAATACTTCTCAATATCCAAACTAGGCCTTAATGTCCAAACGAGGCCTACTAATGCAAATGAAGAATGTACGAAAAGAGCGAAGGGCTTTTTTGGAGAATAATATGAGATGAAAATTTTTTAAATAGTAGTAAAAATAATTTGTGAATAGTAATAAGATAGTTTGAGTTAAGTATTTTTTAGATTTAAGGCTAAACGAGACCTACTAACGCAAATGAAGATTGTACGAAAAGAGCGAAGGGCTTCTTTGGAGAATAATATGAAATGAGAATTTTGTAAATAGTAGTAAAAATAATTTGTGAATAGTAATAAGATAGTTTGAGTTGAGTATTTTTTAGATTTTAGAAAATAAGAGATAAAAAGTTGAATAAAAAATATTATAAAGTTAAAATATTGTTAGA
Source organism: Juglans regia (assembly GCF_001411555.2). Taxonomy (NCBI): domain Eukaryota; kingdom Viridiplantae; phylum Streptophyta; class Magnoliopsida; order Fagales; family Juglandaceae; genus Juglans; species Juglans regia. Next base: position 18,088,192 of record NC_049904.1, on the reverse strand, counting down.
ATATAGTTTTAAAATATTATTTTTTTAGATTTGAAAAAGTTGAATTATTTTTTATTTTTTGTTTGAAAGTTTAGAAAAATTTTAATAATTAGTATGAAAATTTTGTATTTGAATTATATTTAAGAAGAAAAATTTTAAACATAAGTTTCATACTCCTGCATATTATTTAAAAATATGTGATTTTATTTTTTAAATAATGTGTAGAGTATGAAGATTCTATATAGTACGACTCATTTGAGAATAAAATTAGATGAAATGATAATAATTTTGAAATGAGATTTGTTTCCGAACGAGCCCTTCCACTTTGGGGGACGATGGTTTTGATTTGTTTGGTTTCACTCCACCGACTCAGCACTTGCAGCAACACAGGCATGTTTTGATTTTGACCTTTTCCTCTCGTTTGACGCCTCCGCGACCTCCTACAACAATTTTCTCTCTTCCTCTCTAGCTCTAGATTACCAGGCCGAAGCTATGCCACAGCGTACTCCTTCTTCCCTGAATACCTTTTATCTTATCATACAAAAAAAAAAAAAATCGAGTTGTTCTTTTGTTTTTCTGGGTTGCTTGAAGTTCAGGTTTTGTTTTGATTAATGGTAATAATGATGTGATATATATACATATGGCAGATCTTCCTGGGTTTTATTACGATGCACAGAAGAACCGCTACTTCCCTATTAAAGGTCCAATACCCGGATCTTCTCGTGCTTCTTCTTCGACTACTGCTCCAGAATTAGCCCAAAAGTCGACACGGGTATGCCTTAAATAACTTTGGGTATCATGGGGCTGTACTTGTTAATATCAATGACAGGGTACAAGGTATATCTTTTAGAAGAGCTCTATGTGGGCATAGGTTTAATATGTTAAAGCTCAGAATATCTTGTATGGCTAAGAAAACGTTGATACTTATTAAAAAAAAAATGTTGATTCCCCCCCAAGTTTCGTTCACTGCGAATTAGGTAAAATCTTTCTTTTTTTGGTTGGTGGTGGCTTGTGGTGTCGTAGCATTGGTAAATGGAAATGGCATGCATACATTTAAGCGGTGTTTCATTTGAGACGTAAATAAACGGTACTTTTTTGGTATAAAATTATTACGTTTTTAACCAACCTCAACTGGAAAAGCTTAATTTCTTAGAAACAATGAAGCATTAAATTGTTTGGCATAAAGTATCGTTAGGGTGTAGCCTAGTGGCCAAAGGATAGATCTGGGACGACCTGTAGAGTCAGACATCCTGAGTTTGATTCTGTACTGTCCCGTTTGGATGGTGAAAGTGTTATCTCATCTCATTATTACAATTTTTCCAAATTTATATACAAAATATAATAAACAATTCAATTTTTTTAAATCCTAAAACAATAATAATATTCTAACAATATTTTATCCAACTTTCAACTTTCATTTCAACTTATATCATCTCAACTCAATAAGAGTTACTTTACATTAGCTGATATACGGTTCTGGTTCTGGCAGGTGGTATTGTGTATCAGGGATTTACGTCCTAGGGGTGGGTCCAAAAAGCCTTGTATTGGTGAGGTTTTGTCATAAAAAGTGTTGTAGTTTAAAATCGGGGCATATCTACTTTTTTCTTTGTTTTGATCAATGGAAAATATAATTTGGGGGAACACAATGATAAAATCTGGAAATATATTTGGTTAGGGAATATTTTCCATGACATGTATTGTTGTCTTTTTAATGAGATAACATATCATGAGTCATAATGGCATGCCAAGCTAGACATATACAACTATATGGGTTAACCAGAATCCGTTCCATTTAATCAATTGAGTCCAACCCATCAAGTCTAACACGACCTTTCTAAATAAATTGATGACATGACATGACAATAACTCGTTTGGTAAACCGTTCATGTTGGGTTGATCCTAAGACAACTCTTATGCCAACCTGGTTTGACCTGAATACTATTACATTTAATCCTTGCCCACTTATCTCATGTCGGTTTACGGGTTGTCAAATATTGCTGGAGCTAGTCGTCCAAAAGTTGTTATCCTAAAGATGTCTATGAACTTTTCTTCTAAACTGAACAAATATAAGTAACCAATCTTTCATTTTTGATTGTCTGACTTTCATTTTCCTGAAAGATATCTTGACCACAAATGGAGTATAGCTAAAGGGCATGAAAATATGAAGATCTATCAGTTGTAGTATTTGTATTACAGAGACTTTGAGTTGGCAAACAACCCCTTATCCATGCAAGTGAATCCTGCTTTGTGATGTGTTTAGCAGCTGAAAGAAGAAATTAAAATGGTGTAGCTACATATTTAAACTTACTCTTGACAGCTTTACCTCTACCTCTCATCAGTGCACAAAGGTCTAAACCTTTCCTCTTAGTGAATCATATATGTTGTTACACTTTTTTTCCTATTTATAAATAACAATGCAAGTTGCTTTTGAATGTGTATTCACAAAAATTGTCATATTTGCTTACCAGAAATCAAACTTGCATCCTGAGGCATCCAGATTTACAACTGCCTCTGCTTGGCATGTTTTATTTGCTGCTCTTGGTAGTAGTTCATTGCTTCATGTTGCCAATGAATTCTCGGGCTTATTCTGACTCATTTTATAACAGGCGACGAACTTATGCAGGAGAACTGGTGTAAGAGCGTCTAATTTGCTTCAAGTTAGGGAATTATATGGTAACATCATTCCATTCATCAAAGGAAAGTGCAACTTCAAGGAGGAATTCGAAAAGATACGAATATCACAACCCGTGGTATGTTGACTGATGATAGGTTAATTTTGACAGTATTTCTCCAGCTTTTATTCTGCTCAGTTCACTCGTGATTCTGTGCTTTTTTTTTTTTAATCAGTAATACAAGGATTTTATTTATATAAATAGGCATAGCCCAAGTACATGGGACATATACAAGAGCAACACCTAAGCATGAGTGTCCAACGATACAAGAAAATCATGGCTATCCAGACCATTGAAATCAATTACAATTGACCAATGCAATAAAGTATAAAAAAAAAAGATTTCTAAGCTCGTCCATTGACCGTTAATGATTCTCGAAGTTCTTTTCATTCCTCTCTCTCCGAAGACACACCATAGACAAATTGGGACCATTTTCCATATTGCCGCAATCTGAGTATTGCCATGTAGGCCATTCCAACTTGCTAGCAAGTCAACAACCTTCCTTGGCATCACCCAAGCTAATCCCACTCTAGCAAAGACATCGTTCCAAAGTGACATGGCCACCTCACAATGAAGTAATACATGATCAACAATCTCCCTGCTCTTTTTGCACATAAAACACCAATCCATAATAATAAGCTGGCATTTTCTTAGATTATCTATAGTGAGAGTTTTCCCCAAGAATAGGCCTAGCCCAGTATGTACAGAGACAACCCTAACTAAGAGGGTGCAAGAGATATAAGGAAATCATGGAGGGCCATGCTGTTGAAATCAACAGCATTGGACCAAGTACATTATGTGCTAGAAAAGAAAGCTATAAGTTCCTCTATCGATCTCTCCTTGTCCTCAAATGTCCGTGCATTACGTTCCTACCATAGACACCACATGATGCACATCGAATCATCTTCCATACCACTGAAATCTGATGTACCCCTCACTTTAAAGTCCTTTTTTCTCAATTTTCTTCTGTAGGTAATAAGTGGTACTCATCTATGTTTCCTCAGTGGCTATTTCCGATGCTATGTTTATAATAACACGTGAAAGTTATTGGAATCTTTGGGAAACAGATGCACGTCTAAGTATGGGCCATTGGCACCCATAACATGCATATTCACATGAAATGGACTTTAAATTAAATGTGACAGAATTCCCAGATGAAGGTTAAAAAAATCTGGGTCTTTTAAATGATTGATTTGGTCTCTTCATTACTTTTTTGAACATTGAAAACAAGAAATAAGAATCTCGGAACAGGCTTAGTGCCACTTACCCTTGTAGTGAGGCAGTGCTCCTATAAGGGGGAGGCTTCAGCTCAACCCTTGGGAGGTGAGGAATTTGCAAGGGGGAAGGCTACCCAATTATGTATCCCACTGTTCCTACTTGATTAAATGAGAGAAATATAAAAAGCAGGCATAATCCGTGGGAAATTTTGAACAAAACATAAAATGTGTTTATTAGGCAATTTAATGCTAAAATTTGTAAAACTACCATTATGGATTCATGACACACATACACTATGCAGTTTTTTTGCTTTAACTATGGAATTGAAGTCTGGTGCATGTGAGGAAGCTCTACTTTGTTTATGATTGTGCTTTTTTTCTTTGTTAAGATGTATATTAATATAAATAACAAGTACGAATGGTTGAGGAGGGGAACCACAACATACACCCTAATATAGCTAATACAAAGCAAAGAAATAAAAAAACATAAATTGGGATATGGTTCGTCAAGCCAATCCAATGCTTCTTGGCCTAATGGCAAAACAGGACAACAAAGAATCTGTGGTGGAGTGCAACAGCACTTGTGGTCCACACACCGGTTAAAATTCAGATTTGAATGGTGGAGTCGGTGGATCCATACCTTAGAGATCTAAAGTCACTAGAATTAGAAAAGGCTAAACAAAATTGAAAAAAAAGGCTGGAAACAGCAAGTACAAAAATGCGTAATAACCCCAATAGAGACTGGTCCAATTCAATTCAACCTGTTGGCCAGCCAGAAAAGTTTGGTGTCAAAAAGGATTTAGAAGCTGAGGCAAATGGGTGGTACGTAGTGGTCAAGCACGCCGAGCACAGGCGTGTGATGGTCATGTGCCAAGGAGGAGGTGGCAGTCCCCTTGGTAGTGTGCATGTAGTTAGAAGGTTGACTAAATGCCCCTAGATCTAGCCTCCAATGGCTAGAGAAAAAAAAAAGAGAAAAACTACGGAAAATTAAGAGAAAAGGACAACAAGAAGAAGGGAGATGGGAGAAGAAGAGAGTGAAGGAACAATTTTATGTGAGGGTGGCTGGTTCCTCCGGTGAGCTATTTGGGGCAGGGGGCTTTTTGCTGGGAGAGATTTAGTGGAATAGAGAGAGACAGGGTTATTGTTACTGTCCATAGTTGGGAACTTTAGGCTTTTGCTTTTTCTTTTTTCACAGCCTTTTTTAATTAATTACTGAATTAATTGCTTAATTATAAATTTTTTATTCTTATTTTGATTGTTTGACTTATCTTTGAGAATCTCTATGTGCTAGATGACAAGAGTTTCATTTTTGTCTTGTCAACAGCAATTGAATGTAACATGAACTGATTTTTTACTTGGTCTTGCGAACCTGTATTTGAGTGACAGTTTGTGCATGGTGTGCTGATTGTCATAGTCTTACACCAGCTTAATGAAGTTAGAATCTTTATGTGACCTGATTGAGATTTCAACTAACATATACTTGTAAAAAAAAAAAAGATTTCAACTAACATATAAAAACTTGTTTCAGAAAGTAGGAACTTGGAAGATAACCAAATGGGAATGAGTAGCATCACCATAAAGAGTTGAGTTTAGCTGACAGAATTAAGCACCGTTTCCTTTTTTTCTTCTTTCCTTTGTGACCTGAGGTACATATGAGCTAATGGGATCTAGAAATTTGTTTATCTGATGTTGGCTCCAGGAATCACCCTAAAGATCTCATATCAATGTTTCATCTAATACTTCAATTACATAATCTATTTTACTTAATTAGGCAGCAATGATGACTTCGTATGAGTCGTGCTTATACCATAACAATATTGTTTTAAGGTTGCTATGGCTTATATAAGGAAGTCATTCCATGACATGGTGAATTTATCTTTAAAATTGTAATTTGGGAATTTCATTCACTTTATTATTTTGTCTTACTTATTATTCTTTGAACATTGCAGGTTTGGAAGTTTAGTGAAACAGATAAGATTGCTGATGGCGCTTTGGAGCAGATGCATGTTGATGTTCAGACACCCGAGGGTCAAACTGAAGCCGATGTTTTATTAACAGGCGGTTTGAATGGCTCCTTGAGGTATAATGAAATTGCAATGTGGTGCACTTGCGTTTGTATGCTAGTACCTTTGATTGCTGTACTCTACGCTTTCGAGGTGGTTCTGTCAATTCCACCAAGTGCTTGCGCAAAATTAGCATCAAAATTATAGAAATCTGTAGTACTACTTTTTGTAGTAGACTGAAGCTCACTTTTTAGAAAAAATAAACTTATTAAATTCTCGTTCTTAGTTTAAAACATTTGCGTTTCTTGCATAGTTCTGCAAATTGGTTTTAATTAATCTTTTTGTCTTGTAAAATTTCAATTTTATATGGTTTTTCATCCAAACTATTAACTTTATAAGTAAATGAGTCCATTACAAGTTATTGCATATGAATTTTGGTACTCTTGCAGTTTTGTTGAAGTTGGAAAAGTTAGGCCAGATTTTGATTTCGGGGTGAAATGCATGCCAGATCGTGTGTGGCCTTTCAATAAAAATGACCAAGCAGATTGTGGTATGATTCCTGGGCCTATTTGTAGATCTGCCAGAGCTTCCTTATCAATGTCATCAAATGTATCTTGCATAAAATTGTTTGAAAAGCAGCCCTCTACAATAGAAGACGGTTCAAGCATCCGGGGTGCACTGTATCCTTTTGTGATATCAGACTTTGATAAACTCTTCATATTGCTTCTTGTGTTTCTACACACTGCACACTGTTAATTTCTGGAATTGGATATATTCCAAACCTTTAGTTTATCTGTCATACTTTGTAGCAGATTTGAGATCTGTTGGCTGTGCTTTCCACCTTTGGATTCATCACACTCTGAAGTCACTCTAATTCTCATCTTTCTTTTGTAGTTGTAAGGAGAAAAAAACAGTTTTACTTTTTAATTATTCACAATATGGTCTGAGTCTTCTCTTTGAGCACTGGACACAGGACGGTTATACTGTCTCTGTCTAATCCTTTTGAACTTGGGGATTTTTTGTGGGGCCCTACCATTAGATTCTTGACATGCTTCTCTGTTTGATTCATTGATTAAATAGATTATGTGGTGGAGTCCACGTTGGGCGTACCCTCTAATACTCCTGATGTCTATTATGTTCTCAGTGAAACAATCTCCATTACATTTCTGAAAGGGAAATCTACTTTTGCACCTGTACTGCCTTGACATAGGAAAATAGAATAAGTACTTTGGGATCAGAGACATCACGTGGATCTCTCAATATTGTTAAACTTGTTGAACCGTTAGATCTCAATTCAAGTGTCCCTGGCTTAAATCAAAGGATACATGAGGTAGCTTCTTTCAATTGTACCATTTGGACAGCAGATTGCAGTTTTAATGGGAGTCGAGCAGCAATTGGCAAGTTTTTTTTCTTCTGTATCTAGCCCCCCACCCCTCTCTCCATCAATGAGATTTAGTCTTTGACTCTTTAATTTAACTTCTTATTCTATCATATACAAACTTCTTCAATACTGGAGCCTGAATTCCGACATCACCGGTGGCTTTTTACTTTCCTATTTTCTAATGATAATAAGTGGGCTGTTCTTGACAAGCAATTGTATATACTTTGTTTTGTTTCCTTCTATGATGTAACAATTGACCAACTGGTCATGTAGACTTCATTCTCATGTCAAGAAACTCAAATCAGAAATAAATGAACTTTAGTGAGGAAAACTGAAGAGGGTTATTTTCCCCTAGCATTATTCTTTTGTCTAAGTTTGTAGATGCTGAAAGTATATTTTATTATTTTGGTTGTTACAGGTACTAATCTGGGAGCTGCTTTGGTGGATTTGGAAACAGGAGTTGCATCATGGGTGTTTCGTAGCAAAAGTGATGTTTTTGCACAACAGTTTGTTGAGTCGGTAATTTATGCATCATTTGAGATTCGCTAGATATTCAATTGAGGTGCCTGATCATATTATATGCATTTTTGCTTTGATGGATTTAGAGCCTTTGGATCATGGGTGATATTATATTGCTGTTCTAGTATGTGCGAATGTGATAAATTGAAGTGATGCGATCAGTCAGTATGTATCCGGATTGTCGTGTTATAAAGCTTTCATCTTTGCACGATAGCAGGATATATATCTAAGGAAAATATTTTGGGCTCTCCAGTGATGTAATCTGGAAAATTTGTTATAAAAAAATTGTCTAGGTTATTAATTGGCGAGATTGATTAATTGGTGAGGTAGATGACTGATGGTCAAACGTTGAATAACATACGATTTTGGTTATAAATATTAACTAAATGATAAAATATGAAACTAATTCTTTATAATGAGGAAGATGTAGTATATTTTCTTTTGTTCGTGTGCTTTTCTTTCTGCAGAGATATTCTTGAAACTAATTGTTTTAATGAAAACTTGTTTTATCTATCCATGCAGGGAAATGCTCTTTTATGTGGACTCAGGAATGGGGTGATTGTGACAGTGGATGTTCGTGAAAAACAGGAAGGGAATTCAGTTAGACTCATTAGTCATAGAATACCATACTCACCTTTGAGTAAAACTGTTGGAAGTTCTACTCAAAAATTGTTCAAGGTAACAAGTTTGTTTATGGGATGTGGAATTCATTTTATTGTTGCACCAGTGTATTTAATGTGATCATTTTGAGGACTTGAAGTTCTGTCAGCGAATATTTGTTTCCTTGATTTAAGAAAGAGGACAGTGCCCTGTAAATTTTATTCAAAAGACATTATTATAGGGTGTGGACATTTTATACAAGAATATTAACCCCTAGGGATTGGCTCAAGTGGTAAGAGCCTTGGTCTTGGTGGTGTGCTCCTTCCAGGTCTGAAGTTTGACTCTTGGGTGCAAACAATTTCATGAATTTTCCCATGAATTACACGAGGTGCACTTGTGGAAACTCCTTTCAAGGGCCTATGTAATCCTGGGACTTTGTTTTGGACACTCGATGCCAATAAAAATAAATAAATAAATATGCGAGAATATTCTAGATTTCCATAAGGTATCTTCTTTGATACTTATAAAAGAACGTATCTTCTTTGATACTAAATCTGTTCTTGAATCTTGACCTGCACTCATCACAAACATTTTCATACTCTGACCTGGTAAGAGTTCTCCTTCTCCTTCTCCTTCTCCATGTTTGTAGTTTAATCCTATGAACAGAACCTGACGAGGTCACTGTACAAAATATGGGTGCTGCAATGATTCTGTTTTCTGTGGTTGTTTACTCAGGTTTCCGAATATTGGCATCTTTTTCATACTTTTCTTATGATTTTTTTCCCTAGAATGTCTCTGCTTATATTCGAAGAACTATTACCGTGGATGCCAGTTTATAGATGCTTTTTTAGATGAATTCTTGGGTAATGGAATTGGATAATTTGTTGCGCAGGTCCTTGGGAACATTGATTCTTCATGCACCATAAAAATGCCTTCATCTATTTCTTGGTCAGTGGGCTAAACACGTAATGGACTTTTTCTTTAATCTCATTTAATGTCTTTTGATAATGTTTTTAACTTTGACTCTGGTTTCCAAACTCTAGTTTGGTATCGCTTCAATATGATGACCATTACTTCTTGGCAAGCTCCATGGATGGATCGGTTAGTATTGTCTTTTCATATTGACTCCTTTCCACTTAAAATGTGCTTGCATGAGCATGGCAATAAATATTGAATTGTGATGAGTGAACGTCAAGAATCAAGACTCGAAAACAGATTTAGAAACAGAGGATACATTATTATAATCTTTTTATAACCTATAAAAAAAAAAACCAGAATACGAGCATTCAGGAATTTGATGCACTGAATTCATTGTGATTGGCAGCAATGAACTGAAGTAAGCCTTAACTGAATTTGTTTTGATCAGCATTATGAATCCTTCTCAGCCAATTGGTTCAGCCTCACGTACCCTTTTCTCCATTCAGTGTGATGTAATGTTTGAAGTACTTGTCCCCAGTTTAAATATCTAAATAAATGATAGCCCAACTAGGTTTGAGGAAAAAAATTAAAATATGGAGAAAGGAAGAGGGGTGATCTATGGTTGAAATGTTGTTGATCAGTTCAATAAACCCTTTCCTTCCCAACTCTCCCCTCCCAGCAGATTTTATCAACACTAGAATTTTCGACTACCATTCAATAATGAAAGAATGAATATACTTTCTTGTTCTCTATTTTGCTTACTCTTTGATTTTCAAGCTGCATTTGTATGTGCTCCTCCGCAAGGGTTGAGCTAGGAATCCATCTTTAAGGGGGCGGGCCTAATTTTTTTTTTTTTTATAATTAATAAGAGATTTTATTACCAAGAATAGGCATAGTCCAAGTACACAAGAAGTATACAAGAGGAAATAACTACATACACTCAAGAAACTGAAAAAAGACAAACAGATCGAGAAAATCCTCCATTCAATACAAGAGCCGTAGCCTACAAACTCAAAGTATTAAAGAAAAACTCCCCAAGTTCTCCCATCGAACTTTCTCTATCTTCAAAACATCTCTCATTCCTCTCTAACCATAAACACCACATCAAACACAAGGGGATCATCTTCCAAGTGTCACCAACATGATGTCTTCCCTCTAAACCTTTCCAACAAGCAAAAAAATCCACCACTTGCTTAGGCATCACCCAAGCAATTCCCGTTCTACCAAAAATCTCACTCCACAAAATCTTAACCACCTCACAATAAGGAAAAAGATGTTTAAAAGATTCATCACTTTTTTACACATAAAGCACCAATCTAATACACAAAGTTTACGCTTTCTTAAGTTATCCGTGGTCAGAATTTTTTCAAGAGATACCAACCAACAGAAAATGCCACCTTACTAGGCACCTTAACTTTCTAAATGCATTTCGAGGGGTAATCACTCACATCATTGCAGGGTAGTACCTTATAATAGGAACTAACTGAAAATCTGGAACTTCATGAACCCACAACAAGCTATCCTCCCTTCCTTGAACAATCTTTTAATCATATAATCTTCCAAAAAAATCTGAGACTACATTCACTTCCCAATCATGCACATCTCTCACAAATTCAACATTCCATTGAGGATTATTATTCAAGAAGAAAGAGAATCAGCCACTAGCAATCCTAAAAAGGGAAAGAAAAAACATTCTGAAAAGGGAAGGAAAAACATTCTTGAGGGCTGAATCCCCATACCATATATCATGCCAAAAATGTATCCTTGTCCCATCCCCCACCTTAAGGGCAGGTTTGGGGGGTGGGATGAGATACAAAATTATCTTCTCATCTCATTATTACACATTTTTCAAATCCTCATACAAAATATAATAAACAATTCAACTTTTTCAAATCTCAAAACAATAATAATATTAAAACACAATATTTTAAACTCTCAAACAAAACACAAAATTCTCATCTCATCCCCCAAACATGCCCTAAATTTAATATGCTTGACGAACTCCCCCCAATCCATCCTATTGGACTTCCACAAACCCACTTCATACTCTCCTCTTAACTTCATTAGAGCACCAATTCCCTCACAATCTCCCATATTTGACGTCAACAACATTCTTCCATAATGCATCCCTCTCAACATGATATCTCCATAACCATTCCCAAGAAGGACTTTATTAAAGAGCTTCAAATTCTGCACCCCCAAACCTCCACACGAAATTGGTTGACACGCCTTATTCCAACTTACAAAGTGAAATTTGTTTTTCCTTCCCTTTACTTCCCCACAAGAAATTCCTATAGATCCTCTCAATTCTATTTGTCACCCCTGCTGGCGTAGGGAAAAGAGAAAGGAAATAAGTGGGAAAATTAGACAACATACTCTTTATCAAAGTAATTTGTCCCCCCTTTAGACAAATATAACTTTCTCCAACCAGCCAACCTTCTCTCGATCTTCTCGATCTTCCCATCCCATATCAAAACAGATTTATAAGGAGCACCCAAGGGAAGACCAAGATACTTCAAAGGCAAGAAAGAGATCTTTCACTCCAAAATATTAGCCAAATCTGAAATATTGGATACGGAGCCCCACTAGAACAATTTCAGACTTGTTTAAGTTAATTCTGAGACCCGAAACTGCTTCAATACATAAGAACAAGGCTCTCAAAGAGCGAAGATGTTCTTGATTAGTCTCACTAAAAATTAAAGTATCATCAACAAAAAGATGATACTTTTAAGCTATTCCGAGACTCATATCCCATCACAAAACCCCACAAGAAACTGCCTTCTACTGCAGCTTCAATCATTCTACTCAAAGCATCCATGACTAGAACAAAAGGTAAAGTAGATAACGGATCTCCTTGTCTCAAGTCATGTGAACTATTAAAAAACCCAACCGGGGTACCATTCACCAAAGTGGAGAATCTCGGCAACGAAATGCAATGCTTGATCCACATACACCACTTGTCTCCAAAACCATATCTCCCAAGTAAGTACAAGAGGAAGTCCCAACTAACATGGTCATATGCCTTTTACATCTCCAATTTGATCAATATTCCAGATTCATCTAATCTAATTCTGATATCCAAACATTCATTAGCAATTAAGATTGAGTCAAGAATTTGTCTCCCCCTCACAAGGGCATTTTGAGATTTCAAGATAATTTTACCCAACACCACACTCATGTAATTAGCTAGCACCTTAGAAATAATCTTGTACTCCCCATTTATCAAACTAATAGGCCAAAAATCCTGAATTTCCACTGCCCCCACCTTTTTAGGAATTAGTGCAATAAAAGTAGCATTGAAACTTTTCTCGAATTTCATAAATGAATAAAATTCAAGAAAAACCTTCATAATATCTTCCCTCACTATGTCTCAACAAGTTTGAAAGAAAGCCATTGAAAAAGCATCTGAGCCTGGAGCCTTATCCCTTGCCATTCCTCTAATCACATCAAGAACTTCATCATCTTCAAAAGCTCTCTCTAAACACTCTGCACTTACTTGGTCAATGGAATAAAAAAAAATCCATCAAGCTTGGGCCTCCGCGAAAATTCTTCCCGAGACAACTTCTCATAGAAATTGACAATATGTTCCTTGATGGCCTCTTGATCTGATAGGATATTATCACCGTCATGAAGTACCTCAAAAGCATTATTTCTTCGATGAGGGTTCGCCATTCGGTTAAAAAATTTTGTACACTTGTCACCTTCCTTCAACCAAAGGGCCCGAGATTTCTGCCTCCAAGAAATTTCCTCCATTATAGTGATCTTCTCTAATTCAACCACCTCTTTTTTTCTCTCCAATTCCTTATTGGATATGTCCCCCAACAGCTCCCTATCCTCCAAACTGTTGCAGCAAAAGCTTCCTCTTATTTTCTATGATCCCAAACTCCTCCACATTCCATTTCTTCAAATCTTGTTTTAATGCTTTGAGTTTACCAGCCAAAACAAAGCTCGAAGTACCTGAAAAAGAGTACGATGACCACCACGACCTCACCCTATCCACAAAACCCTCTTCCTCCAACCACATATTTTCAAATTTAAAATACCTATGACCTCTAATTATGCCCCCACGATCCAACATAATGGGATAATGGTCAGAACACATTCTCGGTAACCTCTTCTGGCTCAAATAAGGAAAAAAAGCTTCCCAAGAAGCCGAAACTAGAAATCTGTTCAGCCTCGACCATGCCCTTTCATTGGACCACGTAAAATCCCCTTCTGCTATCGGTAAATCAATCAAATCTAGCTCAAAAATCAGATCTGAAATAGCAGTCATAGCATGAGAGAAATGAGTATCCCCCACACGCTCGCTAGGAAACCGTGTAATGTTGAAATCCCCTCCAAAACACCAAGGAACACCCCAACAGCAGCTAACACCTGCCATTTCATCCCATAAAATTCTCCTACTATTATCCACATTAGGGCCATAAACCCCTGCAAATGCCCATTCGAATCTATCATCTACACTCTTAAAACAACAAGCCACCAAAAATTCTCCCACATCGATCTATCAACTCCACTACCCTCCTATCCCACATAACAGTAATGCCACGCGAAGCCCCATTCAAAACTAATTCAACCCACCCCATACAATGACAACTCCACAAACTGTTGACAATTGTTTGATTAACAAATTTCAGCTTGGTTTCTTGGAAATATATAACATCAGCCCTCCACTTACGGATCAAATTCTTCACCCGGAGATGTTTTCTATAATCATTAAGCCCCCGAACATTCCATGAAATAATCTTTGGTTTCATTGTTAATTATTGGCAACCCTCTCCTTGCCTTTATCTCTTCCTCCCCTAGCATTATAATTAATGGAGCACGACAATCTTTTCAATTTGCTTGCCTTTTTTGAAGCGGATCTAGCCAAAGATGGTTGATCAACCTCAATTGCTATAAGAAGTGCTCTAAATTGTTCCTCAAAACCGTCACAAGAAATTCCCACGCTGTCCTTGATTTCATCCACTTTCCACAACACCCAATCATACGATTTATTAGGCCATTCAATTTCAGGAGGGATAGAACACAGCGGATCAGGATCCATTTCATCGTCTGAATCCATCAACTCCTCTGACTCACTTGCCTCAGAATCTTCCCCACCACCATGAACCACCTGCAAATCTAAGTTATTGAACTGGGTACAAGGGACCCCAAAATCATACTCCTCGATGGGCCCAAAATCGTTAACTCTCATATCCACTTCACCAACTACATCCTCCACATCCACTCCCTCTGACGCCTGCTTAGTACCCCATAGCATAACTATGAAGAAGAAAGTAACCGCATCAAGCCTTCTCTACCCTTCTCGTGATGTGAAACTCCCTTAAAAACCTTAGGATCAGAGGAAGACAACTTCCTCCCCTTCACCGGAGTGAGACTCACCACTTGAGTACCCCTAGAAGAGTTGTCAACCGCCTTCAACCCCTTCTGTCATGAAGACACATCCATCTAAGCTATCGAAGATCTAATATGAGTCTCCACACTAGTTAGATTCTTAGATCTATGTAAATGGAGAGTCGCCGTTGGAGAACTCATCGTCAGGAGACCTCTCGGAGGTTCGCTTGCCGCTGTCGACCTTGTCTGTGACGTCGAAGCACCAGTCGGAGCCCCCTTGGGCTAAGCCTCAAATCCTATCGAGCTTTTGGGACCCTGCTTTCCACAAAATGGCTTAGTCGTCCATTGAATAGGCCTATTTATTGGGCCTCTAGCCAACCCATCTCCCTTAGTAACATTAGAAGCCCTAGGTCCATTTCGCATCCCCATCATTTGCCACTTCATCTTTCACATATGTTTGGCCCGGCCCATAAGCAAGCCCAACCCCCCATCAACTTTCTTCATCAATGAATCCAACTTCTCCTTCTATCCAAACAACTCTGCCCTTACATGCCAAAGAGACCCTTCGACTTCTCCAAAATTTTGCAGCGCCACAAAAGGCCAACCATCCGACCTACCATCAAGCCGATTTCCTGCAAAGCAGCATTCATTCATTCCTTTCTTTTACTAACATCCAACCCTGGATCATCCTTCCTAATATTTCCATTTCCAATATCCTGGTGAGAATTAAAAACCTCATACGCCGGATTCATCAATGCCGACAAGTAAGAAGCTTCACGAGGAGGGATATCTCCTTTGAATGATGTATCCGAAATCACCTTCTTAACTCTGGAATCCCGAACAACACCACCATTGTTTGGATCAACTCTGTTAGGAGCAACTCTGTTTTCAGCAATAGAAACAGAGGACTTAGAATCAACGATCTCTCTCATTATCCTCACAAAACCTGCCCAACCACACCCTTTCCTCCTTTCTGGAATCACAATGATACCATTCCCCATACCATTGCCAAACTCAATCAACTTCACAAACCTACCATATGCATTTTGACACCTTTGAACTAAAAAAAACTCTATTTCGCGCCCTTCTAGTCTGATAAGATTCCATTTTACCCGATGACCTCAAACAATCCTCTACCACCTTTGCCATCCAAACAACGATACCTCCACTGAGATAAAGCGACATTGAACAACTTCCGGCTCTTCTTAGTAATGCAGAAAAAGTTGCCACCTTTCCTACTAAACAAGAACCTCTTAGCTTCTATCCAAAAACTATGATCCATCTTCATCTAACTGAAGATATAACCAAAAAGAAAGAAAAGAAATCAAAACAGAGAAACAAAGAAAGATTAAGGATTATCCCTGGCGAGAAGCGCCGGGAATGGAAGACAAAAGGTCATGCCGAGAGAGAGAGAGAGAGAGAGATTTTCAAAACATATCCCTTAATTTCCAAAACATATGCATGTTGGCCTAATTTAATAGTTAATTTGTTTGCATGATATATTTTTCCTATATATATAGTATTAAAAAAGTTCTATAAACGTCATTTAAGATTAAAAAAAAAAAAAAAAGGGGGTTATCAACATATGCACAATGCAAGGGTAAATAGCAAATGAGAGTAAAGGAAGATTGAATAGATTCAATGAAGGATTGAGAAAAGCATTGAGTTTTGGAAAACATTGTTTTATAGCTTTTAAAACTTTGTAGGTTCAAACTTTTAACTTTAAAGAAAAATTTCAGAACTTTTAAGATTAAGGCTAAAATTTGATTTTTAGCAAAAACTTGAATACATGTAATTTTTGGACTTTGGAAGAAAGCTATGGGTTACTATAAATTTTTTAGGATGAGAGGGTTATATATTATTCACCAAAGACTAACCCCTAGGGGTTGACTCAAGTTGTAAAGGCCTTGGCCTTGATGGTATGCTCCCTCCAAGGTCTAAGGTTATAATCATCTTGGGTGCAAACAATCTCTAGGGGCCATCAGATGGGGATTTTCCCTTGAATTACCCAAGGTGCACTTGCGAAAAACTCATTGCCGAGGGCCTGTGCACCCCCGGGATTAGTTGGGACGCTATTCTCGGACACCTAGTGCCAATAAATAAAGAATTATTCACCATAGACTATAACAAAGGGGCATTCGAGCAGTCAATGGCAGAGGGTACAAGGTACAAGGACTTGGAGAAGTTTGTGGCGTCAAGCAGCATCAATACCAACAAGAGAAGAGGGTGGAAGATCATTAGAAGTCCTTGGATGACTTATCAAGAAGATGGAACTCGAGTTGGAGACCTTGAATAGTGGACATCTCCCTTCATGGAATGTTCACTCTAGGACACCTGAGGACATGATGCATGCAGAGAGTTCTGGAACTTCGGGTGGGATGCAATTCTGTGAAGGGAGATGTCCCGTTCAAGGTCTCCAATACGAGGTTCATTTTCTTTGATAAGTCATCCAAGGACTTCTAATGATCTTCCACCCTCTTCTCTTGTTGGTCTTGATGTTGCTACAAACCCAGCACTAACTTCTCTAAGTCCTTGTACCCTCTGCCATTGTTTTCCTTATCAACCTATAAGAAGCTCCAAAACTGACTGCTCTGATACCTCTTTATTATGGTCTCTGGTGAACAATTACATCAAGAAAAAAGGTTGGAATGAAAATAAGCAAGAATCCCTGATTTTTCAAGGAAATCAGCACCTCCAATTTCAGCATTCAGTCTTCATTCATCATGGAAAATATCCAGAACATTCTTCCAGTTATTATCATCATTCTCCTCTAACTTACTCTACTGGA
Source organism: Juglans regia (assembly GCF_001411555.2). NCBI lineage: Eukaryota > Viridiplantae > Streptophyta > Magnoliopsida > Fagales > Juglandaceae > Juglans > Juglans regia. The sequence goes on along the minus strand of NC_049904.1, from coordinate 18,070,778 downwards.
ATTGTGGAACAGATACCAGAAATAAAGGCTAATTACAATTGCAATAATTTTTACACTTTTGAAGTAATTTGGATTATTCCTCCTCATCCCTCATGATGTACTATTACTGCCAGCTAAGCTAAAAATTATGTTGATCTTTAAGTCCGTATCTTGATTTCTGCATTTAATTTCAAACTGTGTTACGGTTGGTCCATCAGAAAAGAGAGGGAGGGAGAAATAGAGTTTTCTTTCCTAAGCTTCGGTTCTTTCCAGGTAAAACTATATGATCACCGTCTAATCCGGAGAGGAGCTGTGCAATCTTATGAAGGGCATGTTAATTCCCATACTCGTATACAGCTTGCAGTCGATTCATCTGAGAAATTTCTTATGTCAGGTATTTGAGTGTAAGCTATTTAACTAGTGATCAGTGTTTCTGAAATTTGAGCTTGTATCTGACCTTATATTCATTTTAGGTGGAGAGGACTGCAATTTACGGCTCTGGAGTATCAAGTCTGGTGAATTGCTCTTTGAGAATAAGTTCTCTAATTCAGTCCCTTCAACTGTGTGCTGGCGTAGAGCTGAAAGTATCTGGATTTCTTCTTAGTTTCTCATTCGATTAATATTATAATTTTCTCTCACTTTATAGTGGATATAGAGATTTTACAGGAGTTAATGCTTATAAGCTCTTTTACATGTATAAATTTTCCCATTATTGACAGAGTTGTATTGAATTCCTGCATGTGTAGGATTGGTAGGAGTTCAAGACGAGAGGCAAAGCTATAGAGAGTATCCATATCAGCAGGGCCATGGTTTGGAGGCATGGCTTGGATCTCGTGAAGGACTGTTTTACATGGATTGGTCATGAATTTGTAGTGAAGAACCAATATCAATGCTAAAGCCCTTAATTGGTGGTGAGATTTTGGTTCTGAAAGGCAGGTCCCCCTCAAGCATGCGAAGCACTACATTGCCTCTGATATGGATGAGAGCAATGACAATACCAACAGCAAACAGGGCCTTTGTGAGTGGAATCACTAGGAGATGACATGAATGTAGGCAAGTTGAAAGAATAATGATCTTGGACCAATTCATGTGAGGGCTGCGTAATTTTTGTTTGGAGCATGGAAAAACGTCGTTTTGACAAACAGTTAGATCTTCTTCAAGCTCTTGCCAAAAAGCAGACCTAGAAATTGCAGACCTGCCCATCCGTGACTGTCGGCTCTTTGTAATGAAGAGTCCAATCACTACAAAACTAGGCGGAGGATCAACGGAGAATTTAAATAACATGTGACTTTTTTCCCAATACTTCTCTTCAAACTCAAGCACACTTCAATTAGTTGATTACATTGCCTATGTAATGAAGACAACCCACTTGTGGTTTTGAGTAGTTCTTATTGTTTGGCTCAACAAATGCTTTAATTTATGAGTGTTGTAAAAGCTGCAACTATCAATACGAAACCTAGACTTAAGAGGAGTCTTGAAACCCTTGTACTTAAGACAGTCAACCCTTTGAAGGGAAGTTGTTCAGTTCTTATCCAGCCAATGCATGGAACCATCACCAAGGGAGAATCAAGGGTGCATATTATTATATTGTGATCATTCGAAGTTTTATTGCAACAAATGATTTATAACAATCCAACTTGTCTAATTGGATGAAAACGCTGAAGGAGAATTATAAGTAGGCTAAAGCAGAGGGCATGTTGGCCTGAGAATTTCATCTTTAACAGCTGTCGAGTACGTAGTTCACGTGGAAAGGATTGGCAATGTAGCTGGGCATGCATGCATGCCCATTATTCTGATAGCTTGCATATATGGAGGTTAGGTGGTCTTCCTATTATATATGAGTAATATTAAAGAGAAGTCATTATAACAGTACATATTTTATACTTATTGTGTGATTACTTCTAGTTGATTGTTTCCAATACACATTTGGAAAGATGTGTGGTCTAGATAATGTTACATCATGTGTGTAAAATGGATGCTCCTAATAATAACTTCTATCTATATTTATTCATTATATATATCCCTCCATCTGTGTAAAGAAATTAGATAAGCCTCAAAGTTTCTGCAGTAGCAGCTCGCTAGCTAGCTAGAAAAGACATTTTGCTCGGTTTAAGCTTCTTATATATCGTTAATTTTTTTGTATTTTTTACATATTCTATTTATGTGATTGATCAAAATAATTATTTTATATTAAAATATATTCTACTAATATGATTGATCAAAATAGTTATTTTATATTAAAAAAATAATACAATCAATCACATTAATATAATATATAAAAAGTTTGCAAAAGTAATTTAGATAAAATTTTTTATCAAGATGTGTAGCTCATTGTTGTGATGTTTCAGACAGTGGCCTGATTTGACCCAAAGCATACACATACAGTCCACATCTACTGTACTTCTCGCTCGCATGCAGAATGAGAATGCGATGGCACTCACTAATCACGAGTTCACTTTTTGGTAAAGAAAAGCTTTGCATGCACATCACTTTTGAATCACTTGTTATCAAGAGGGCTACATCGACAATCAGTTCTTTCGATCCCTTTCCGGATGATTAGATTGACGGATGGTGTTTTGTATCTAATTGGAGTACTACTTCTCATGTGATTTACAGTTAACAGTAGCGTCTCGGTTGTGGCCATGCAGCAGGTCAATTCATATAGAGAGATGTCTTAATTATAAATTAATTTCATAAAAATAAATTTATAAATTGACGTAATTTAATATAATATATCAAATTATAAAGAGAAAATATATTTGTAATCGTGAATTGTGCAACCACCGCATAATCGTTTTGAAAAAAGTGAATAAAATATATAATTCATATAAAAAAAATTAATTTTTTAATAGTAAATTTTAATTTTTTTTTAAAGCGATTACACGACGGTTACACATTTTATGATTGTATGTAGAATTACTTAATTCTAAAATTATTTATATTATAAAATAAATCTATTAATGTATCACATGAAATTATATACGCCAATTTCTAAATTTACTTCTATAATATTTCTTTGTAAATGCAGTACTTATGCATACGTAGAGTCTATTGAGAGCAGTGTAGAAAAGTTTGAAGAAGCTCAAATTCAAAAGCGAAGACAGAATGATTCTTTGATTACCAAAAGCAAACCACCTTAACTCCTCTATCTGGACATTTAGAACCGAGAGAAAGATGAAAAAAGGTAAATGCTATCAAAGTTTACGTGTCTCTGTCTTGACTTAAGCATGCTTTCCGGATCGCTAGCTTTTACTGAGATGGAAGAGGCGAATGACGGATCGATTAATATTATCTTGCTATTATGAATAGAGTAATGTTAGATGAGACGAATGATGGATCGATTAATATTATCTTGCTATTATGAATAGAGTAATGTTAGATATGTCTCGTTTAGATAGTGAGATGAGAAGAAATGATTTTAAATGAATTAAATAAAATATTATTTTTTAATATTATTTTTTAATATTATTATTATTTTGAGATTTGAAAAAGTTGAATTATTTATTATATTTTATGTAAAAATTTAGAATGAGATGAGATAATTTTTGTATCCAAATGTGCTAGTTTTAGAATATGCTAATTTGGTATTTTTTTTTTTTTAAGAAAAAATAAGGCTCATTATTAAAATATAGATTTTTTTTTTTATTTTTAGATTTGTCCAATTTTTAGACAAAAAATACGTAAAATTTACACATTCTAATACTATATAAATATTTTCTTTTAAAAATATTCTCTCCTTTTTTTAAGGTACAGAGGAGTTAATTAATTTCATGTTTTTGTAACAGATAAAATGTAAAACAAAATAGAAAACCTAAGGCAAAAATGCTAAAATGTTATTTATTGAAATCTTTACAATGACTTTTTGATATGGCCAGAAAATGCTTGGGGGGCCGAGCTGAATGGTGCCCACAAAGTGACAGGTAGTGTTTTTTTTAGTAGCTAAGAGCACCACTATGAGCATTAGCATTAGTTTATGCATATGTATATATAAAATTACCTCTTTTACATATCTATTTTGTCATTCAAGCAAAATTCTCACATTGGCTTATGCATATTTGAGATAAAATAATAATAAAATATTATTATTTTATTATTATTACTTTTTTGCTAAAATCCATTTGTTTATATATATTTTACAATTAACATCCACTACATACATTTGACATTAATAATACAAATATAATAATAAAAAATATAATTTTTTAATAATAATATATTAAAAATATAATAAAATGAAAAAAAATATATATGATATATTATAATAATAAAATGAATGTGCAAGTGAATGTTTGTTTTGTTGTTGAAGGAGTGAGAAAATAAAAGGATTGTGTGAGAGAGAGTGGGAGGAGAGAGAAATAATTATTTAAATATGATTTGTAGGGTGAATAGTGGTTATCCAAATTTGGATAAGCACTATTCATAGGTAGCTAAATATTTAGATATGCATAAGTTAATGTGGAAGATTTTAGAGTCATATTATACAAATTTGACTTTGCATATACATATGCATAGACCAATGCTAATGCTCTAATGACTTCTTTAAAAAGTTAACGTATCTTTATAATTTAAAAAAATATAGATAAAATTATTTATATTAATTTATTTAAAAAATAAAAGTTTGAACTATGAGCTACAGTAATTTTAAGTATATCTTTAAATTTAAAAATATATTATTCATCTTTAAAAATAATATTTTATTGTAAAAATTATCTCAACTGCTTTGCATTTCAATTTTCATTTATCATTGCTTTCACTTCTCCAAACGTCCTTTCACTTTTATTTTTCTATTTAGTTTTGAAATATGTGAATGAAGAAATATTATTATTAATTAATATATAGTTCGTATAATTATAAAATATGAAAAAAATAATTAAAAATATTATTATTAAAAAAATAATATTATATTATTATTTTGACTAATCTAACTTGAAGTTATGGTTAGAGATATTTTAAATTTATAGAAAACGTATATTTTACATCAAATTTTGAAGATAGTTTTAAAGAAGCCAAGGAAGTGATTTTTAGTTAGTTGGTAAATTTTTTTAAAATATTTAAAGATATTTAAAAAATTATTGCAAAAAAAAAAAAGAAAAAGAAAATATCACATTGCAAATCTTTAAAAGGTATATATTCCATTTGAAATTTTGGTCAAGCCTTTCATAGATGAATTTACAGTTCATGCTTTAAAGAGAAAGGTGAAAAAAAACAAGCTACAAAGTGCCAAGTAGATGCCTAAAGGAAGAGAAAAAAACAGAAAAGAAAAAACAAAAAAAAATGGAGAAGGCAGATAGATGAGGACGGACAACAGCCTTTGCCATGGACTGGCTGGCTGGCTGCTGGTGCAAACGCAGCTTTTAAAAGGGAAGAGAGACAGAATGGCATTGAATTCGGTTTCCACTTTACATGAGATGGTAAGGGCTATATTGGGAAATTGATAAGAGGAAAGAGACACTTCTCCACTGCTTTGGATGCCTGGTCCCTGTCCGTATATTACTTTACACGCAAAACTATGGTGTTCTTGCTTTCTTTGATATCCCTCTTTCATGATTGCATGCAGTCTCGTCCTAAACAAAAGGTTCAAACCCACAAATTTACTCGAATCATTATGTCCATCACTTTGATTTATCCACACACATATATCATACATATATATATATATATACACACACATGACCAACCAGTACTTGAGATATACAAGAACAGATTCCCCTACTAGCTAGCAGAATGACGTTGATCTCCTTAATTGATTGATTAATACTCCTGATGTGTTTTTCTTTAATTACTTATAATTTACTGTTCAAATTGATTCTTCGTTATCCCACCCTACAAGAAAACTGTTTATTTGTGACCATTTAATTCCAACGAAATGGCTATTTACAGTCAAAATGAGTGTTTTTATCACAAATAACATTTTCGCCGCAATTAAATGACCACAAAATCTCATTTTTCTTGTAGTGCCACTTTTCATAAAAGAATTAACGTGTCCTATTATTTTCACATAAGTACTCTTAATTGATACCCATCTTTCATCAAAAAATTCAGGAAAAGTCTTCTTGCAAATGAGTTCGTGTATCAAATCAGACACCGATACTGACATGTAAGGCATCCATTTAATAAAACGGTGCGAATTGAAGACGGAAATGATTTTCGTGAGACATGAGACATTCTTCTTCTCTCAAAATTTTTCTTCTTTTATATTTTTTATTTTTAAAAAAAAAAATCACATCAGCGTCGATACGCGATTTGATGCGCCAAACCACTTGTATCTAGTAAAGCTAAAAAGTTAATAGACTCGAGATTTGCAGGTGATATTAATATTCTCGAGTTATTTTCCATGACTTGTAGCTTTTTGCTTCGACTTTCCTCACCAGAATCTTCATTTCATATTATATGTTTTAAGGAAAAATATTTACAATCGTAAATTGTGTAACTACCAGATAATCGTTTTGAAAAAAGTGAATAAAATATAGAATCAATATGAAAAAAATTAATTTTTTAATAGTAAATCTCACTCTTTTTCAAAACGATTACGCGATGTTTAGGCACTTCACAATTATACGTATAATTACTCTATGTATCCATCTTCTAAGGGTGGTTGATCTTACGTACGTACCCATCTGCATGCCCACATCATGATGATCTCTTCATCTTCTTCACCATTTGCAGATGATCGATCAACTCTGTCTCGATCCATATATATATATATATATATATATATATATATATATATCCCACGTTATACGTACGTGCAGCTTAATTCATGACTGCCTCCATGAGTTTACCAAAGCAGCTCGTTCCCGCATGAAGAATCTTTTGCTTTGATCAGTTTTGAAAGATTATTTAAAAAAAAAAAAAAAAATCCTTGAATTGGACGTACAATTAGGAAAACTGGTTGCAATTTTGGCTGTTATTTCCAATATCGATGAAAAATAGCACATATTTTGCAGGGGAAAAAAGAAGATTGTCCAATAACTCCAACTACTTTAGTGATATTTTAATCTCTCTTTTTGGGTTCTGCCCCTAAGTTCGATACATAGTTGCAATTTTTTTAAAAAAAATTCTTGTCTTTTTCCCATTATACTAAAGAACATTGTCTTTTCTTCTTTCGGCGAAGTGTTTTAAAACAAAGATATATATAGTAGTGGGAAACGGACCCTTCATGTCTATAGCTAGTCGTCTATTAGTACTAGTCAAACAAGTGATTCGACCTCCTTGATCAAAATACACAAAATCAAACAGTGCCAAAAAGCAAGAATATCTTTAAATATTTAATTATGATCTGTGCATATATAATTAATTAAAAAAACATGAGTAATATCCATTTCATTCACAAAGAAAAGAAAAAGGAATTGAAAGACATGATCATCTGCATGGCCGAAGGAGGAGGGCGGAATAATGATGACTATGAATTCCACAAATGAAGAAACCAAAGATCAATACTTATGTACATATCCTCATTGTTAAATGATTGGTTGGTAGGTTCTGTTTTGGAAAAACAATAATAAGAATAAACTGTAGAGATATTTTACTATTGCAGTAAGCCTAACTCATGTATATATATAAACGGCATGCATGCAAAAACACAAACCACAGATCAAAGATATTATATATATGGATGGAGGAAGTGGCCATTTTCTGATCTCTCTTCTTGATCTTTTACTTCGTTTAATTTGCTCGATCGTCACTTACCTATTCGAAATGGGATTTGGACCACTTGGAACTTCATGTTCTCCGGCATCGAATATATTTTCTTGCCATGGCAACAATGGAGATGATCTGCTAGTCTGGAACCTGCCTCTCATTCGACCTGGTGAAGGGACATGGATACCATTTGTTGCTACTGATACACTTTTGTGAGTTGATGATTCGGTCTTCGACTTTCCAACTCCATGTTTTCTTGAGGTAAATTCCATGGTGTTTCTCTTCATGACAGGTGGGAAGAAGCTATGCTTTGTTTCAGCAATGGTGGGATTAGAGATGAGTAACAGAATGACGAAGAGGGTCAAAGAGGAAAGATAGGGAGAGACAATATCGGCAGCCATGCATGCAAAATGAAATCTGTATAAAATCATCCAACAGGTGATCTCAAGTGATCAGCATCTAGCAAGGTACTTGGCACTCAGTCAAGGGTTGGTCGTGTGAAACCTTAGAGCTCAAGATGGCTAGGAGAGATCATTTGAGACTGATATCTTGTTGGGCTTGTTATAAGCATTCAAATGAGAGAGAGAGAGAGATCAAAAGTAAAAAGGCGAAAGCAAGGGATTGTGAACTGCTTTAACAATATTCCTTTGAGGTGATGGGAAGATGGTTGCTTTAACATGTCTTGTGGAGATGACTGTGATGGTAGAAAATGTGTGCTCAGAGAGAGAGAGAGAGAGAGATGATCTTGGATTGACCTTTATGACAGTGAACGCGCCCTTGGCAGCAACCATAGTCTCCCAAGCGGAGGACAGAGTAGAGCCCACTTCGAGAATGGGTCCATGCAGCAGACATACATACAGAGACCGAGTGAGTCAGTCTTGAATCCTCGAAAAAGTTAGAAGGGCAGAAGGGGATTCACAAGTATAGGTGAATATATATTGAAGATGTACAGTTCAATTACCACACTCACCAAATCATGAAATTATCAAAAGAAACCAGTGCATGCAAGCTTCTTGTTCAAGCTTTGCAAGCTTCTTGTTCAAGCTTTACGTATTTTTATACCAGATCTCAGGTGAAAAATCTAAGATCTACTTCGTTGCTGATTGGTGGTGCTGATTTCTAGATTGCATGGAATGATGTAACATTGTCTATGATTCATGTTAGAATAATCATCACTGCACCTATTCTTTTAAGATCACTAAAAGACAAAACAATAATTTATTAATATCAGAGTTTTGATTCAGTTTAATTTTGTCCATCTATAATGGCTTCCTAGCTAGTCCAGGTTTCCTTCCCTTGAAGCCCAAAAGAGAACAATAGATTTTTCAAGCCTAAGGCCATGTTGATTAGCCCAAAAAGAAAAGGCCCTAAGAGGATTACGTAGTAGGGAGCGTTATCCTTCTTTGAGATTGCCATCCTACTTGATTCTCAGTGGAGAAACACAAAGTTCTGTCCGGGCAAGGGAAGGGTTTAAGCATTATATATCAGACAGTTTCTACTTGTCTCGGGTTAAGCTTGTGAGTACTCATCGAGCTTTTCCCAAGCACGAACAGCGAAGAGTTCAAGTGGAAAGACATCATGGAAGCCACAAACTATTTGGGAGAAGAGTTCATGTTTGGCTCAGGTGGTGCTGGGAAGATTTATAAAGCCGAATTGCCATCTGGAGATATAGTGTAACGCCCCAATAGAAGTTTCAAACTACATAGTCTATACTCTAAAATGACTAGTAAATGATACAATTGAAGTCTCATTAGAACATTATAAAGAGTAATAACTTCTCGTTTGCAAGTAACGTGGGATCTCATACACCACTTACCTTATCCCTCGTATTATACAGGATATCACATACAGCGGCAGTTAAAAAGTACTGATTGCAGAAAGATGATCATGATAGACAACTAACTGACTAAATAAAAGCTCCACAAGAGAGCTGTTTGGATGCTAAGAGATCATCTGTGAATAATAGTAAAATAATTTATGAATAGTAGTAAAATAGTAGTGAACTATTTGTAAATAGTAGTATAAGAACAGTTATATTCCCAAACATACTCGAGAGGATAAGTGACAGGCATCTTGTGAAGTTGATGGGTTACTGCAGCAACAAAGAAGCAGGTTAATTTGAATCTGCTGCTGATATACGAGTACTACATGGCAAATGGAAGTGTATGGGATTGGCTAGCTGCATGCATGGACATCCGCGCACGCTCGGTAGCAAGGAGACCAGGAGCCTTGATTGGGAGCTGGCAAGGCTAAGGATTTCAATGGGATTTGCAAACGGAGTGGAAATACCTGCACCATGATTGCGTACCAAAGATCATTCACAGGGACTAAAATCTAGCAACTTGTTGCTAGATTCCAATTGATGCTATATGATTCTTACTTTATCATCTATAGCTCAAATAATTCTCGAAGTATTAAATTTACTTCTGTTAAGCCATGTCATATATTCTTATATTGTTAGATATTGTCCCTAAATTTGATAATTTAAATTCCATGAAACTTGAAAGGTCATGTCATCGGACAATTTGAAATCTCAAAGGTTTGAGGTACTTCTACTTCTGTCCCCCCATATACGCATGTTTCCAGAAACATTTTCCTGTGTTTTCAGAATACGCATGTTTGTTAAAAACTTAAAGGCAACGGAAAAGAGTGACGGTTTATAGAATTGGTATTGTGCTGACGGAGCTTGTGGGTAGAGACGCATATAGAAATGCAAAATGCCGGTCGGGAGATGTTGATCGATCCTTCATGGAAACCACTCCTGCCGGGTGAAGAATGTGCAAGTGCTTGAAATAGCCCTTCAATGCACAAAAACTGCACCAAAAAGAAAGGCCATCTTCCCGGCAAGCATGCGATCTCCTTGTACATGTTTTCATCAATATATAGGATGATGGACTTTGGGAAGATGAATATAGATCCCTTGCACATAATTAACGAAATAATGTTGATTTAGAATAAAATCACAACTGAACCAGTCTATTACAGAACAAATAGATCGACTCCTAGCATCAGTTGAATGTGCAGAGAGCTGCACAAAGTAGATTGCACCACCACCACTAAGATCTAAGGTCTACACCCATAATCGGCCATTTGTATTCTAGATCTTAAAAATTATCTTCAGTAGAAGGTCCGTTAAATGGCATCATGACACCTGCTTTACAAAACAGTTTTGCTTGGAAGAGTAGCTCAAGTGATTCATTTTATTGGTGGAGGTTTTACATCAGCCAGTCAGCATCATGAAAGCATCTAAAAAATTGTGTAAACAGGTAATAACTTGAAAGAGTTCTATCAGCCTTACGAACAGAGCAACAGTAACTGGAAAGCAAACATGCATCTACAACTTGAAGACAACATTTTCTGAAAACAAGAATGCCTTGTCTGAAGCTGCCACAATCCATGGAAAAGCATGCTATTCGTCATCTTCATCTGCAATTGACAGCAAAATTACAAGGTAAATAAAGTAGTCGATAGAGAGTAAGAGAAAAGAGGGAGGGAGGTGATGTATATACAGTCACAAAATACAAAGACACAGGTACATCTTTGTTTTCGTTTGTTACAACATTTTATAAATGAAATTATATTAGGTGACTCATAAAATGTCTAGAATCTCCAGCATGGTACGCTCGCCAACTAAACAAACAGTAATTGAACTTCCAAGTGATCTTTAAACATTTAGCCAATTAAGAGGACGTCCTATTTTAGCCAATTAAGAGGCAAAAGCATAAAATTTACAAAACATGAATTCAATTAATTGTCCATATTCAATTTCAGATAACAACCAAAAAATATGTATCAGGATGAATCCAACCATGACTTTATGTAAGAAAATACAAAAGCGCGAGTTTGCATACTCTACCCTAAAGCAAGTAACCTTCAAGGGCTTCTGTATGCTTGTTAGCACAACATAACCAATGTAGGTTTCATAGCATTGGATAGCACAATATATGGAGGGTCTTTTGCATTATGTTGATTTAAAAGGTTAAAATGAAAAGAAAACTTCACATTATTATTGGATATGGAAAACATATAAAAATGTTATCAGGCATCTAAGAGCGCCAAAGGTAAAACACATCCCATTTAAAGACTTAGGTACGGTTTGGATAGTAAGTTGAGATGAGATGAGTTAAGATGAAAGTTGAAAGTTGAATAAAATATTGTTAGAATATTATTTTTTAATATTATTATTGTTTTAGGATTTGAAAAAGTTAAATTGTTTATTATATTTTTGTGGGAATTTAAGAAAGTTGTAATGATTAGATGAGATGAATTGAGATGGGTTTGTATCCAAATATGGAAAATTAAAAAAAAAAAATGCATATCATCTTGAGAGTATAGAGTGTTAGGAGAGTGCTCCCTAGTCCCTTGAATGCCATAACCTCAACCTCCACCCCTTACTTGAGGGAGAAAGTAACACCATGTGGTCTAAGGACCACTGAAGCATTAATAAACCATTATCAATGGTATCCTTCAGTCTCAAAAGAGTTCACAGACCACTCTAGAGATTAAAAAAAAAAACAAAGAGAATTATTAATGTTAACAACATTCAAAGTGCCACCCCCATCAATACCAAAGAAGAGATTCTAGTCTATATGGAAAGAATCTGATACAGAACCAAAAGGTTATCAGATAGCAGAAACCATAGCTGCCAAAATATCAATATTGAGTCGAACTTAGGACCAAGCAAACAACCGTCATAGTTGCTGAAACATAATTGGCATTTCATTTAAAACCAGAACAACATAAGAGTCATCGTAACAAAATTTCACAATATAGACCAATCGAAGCCCACTTAATTTGAATGCTCAAAATAACTGCTATTAGGAGGGCGTGATTCTACTAAAAGAAAACAAACTTTTTGTTAAAAAGTTCGAAACATCATCCAAGCAAGTTAAATGTATCAGAAATATTATCCGGAAACCCAATCAATAAAAGGCGCTTCAGATGATGCGGATTCTACCAAGACAGTGAGAACGGACATGTGAGAACATATACAAGAAATTCAATTTCATGATGCAACAACATAGGCTGATTGGAATTTCACGTACCCACATGAAATGGATACACAATGTCCAAAATTATTCATACAACATCCGATTTGACATCATATAAAAGCAAATACAGAAAAAAAGGAGGAAGAAAAGGAAAAGGAAATACCGAAGTAGCGGCGCTCGTTAGCGGCCTTCGCTTTGGCGAGCATCTTGTCGAGGTCCTCCTGGAGCTGAGCGTCCCATTTGACGAGCTGGTTAACGAAGACGGCACCGAGTCCCATACCCACCACGTGCTCCCATGGATCTAAACACAAAAGGAAAAAACATAATCAGGCCCAGGAGATGACTGTGGAAAAAAAGGAACAGAGGGAAGAGAGGAGGAGGGGTGGAGAGAAGGACTCACGGCGCATGTAAGGGAGTTTTCGGAGTGCGTTTGAGTACATCTGGGTGCCCAGTCCCAGCAGTGCTCCGATCATCGTCGCGCTCCACGCCATCTCTCTCTCTCTCTCTCTGGCTCACCACATCGCTAGAATGAAATCTTGGATCCATGAGCGATGAACCTGTTAGTTTGGGCTGAGTCCGTTGCAAGATTTGGACTCGAACTAGAACCCAGACCCAACATCCAAAACCCGATCGAGTAATCTCTAGTACTCTAACATCCCAAATAATCTACTCAACCTTTTAATTTTAAAATTATCTGTTGATAATAAGTTAAGATAAGATAATATAAAAATTAAAAATTAAATAAAATATTATTAAAATATAATTTTTTTAATATAATTTTTATTTAAAAATTTAAATTTTTTTATTATATTTTACATGAAAATTTAAAAAAATTATAATGATAAGACGAGTTATCAAAAGCGATTAAAAATCCTATTTTGATTACGGTGCGTCACCCTTTAATTTAGAGATTAAAACTTTGAAAAATAATAAAAAAGACTAAATATTAAAATATATAATATCGTTTATCTTTTAGACAGATTACTTCCTAAACTCTTAAAAATGAACCTTATCATCATACCCTTTAAACGCCAATCATTTTGATCATTCTATTGTAAATACGTGTAACCTGTTAACGAAGTTCTTGACACATGGCTCATAAGCAGCATCATAATGGGTTCCGAGCCATCATTGGCAGTTATGTGGAAGAGACTTTGTTAATAAGAAGTCAAAATGATTAAAGTTGAGAGAGTATAACGATGAAAAAGTTTATTTTTTCGAAAATGGGGAGAAAACTTTCCAAACCAAATCAATGAATCATAGAGACTATTTAGCATTAGGAATAGAAAATGATACCATGTTTTTTGAGTTTGCTCATATATTTTATTTTATTTTTAATATTTTTTTATTTAATAGTTAAAAAAGTGACTATTAGTGTATTGATTTTTTTATTAATTTTTTTAAAAAAATTATTAAAATGTCTAAACATGTTTATAAAATATTTAAAATAAAAAGTGTAATTTGTACTAACAGGCACACCAAGTGGACAAACTTTGGTAGCATAGTAGCCAGCCTACCTTTTTTTAAATATTGAAAAAAGAAAGATGAAATGCACTGTCGATACACTCTTTCTTTCAATGCATGTAGCAGGGCCCTTAGTATTAACCTAAAATAAAATCCAAAGGTCAATAAAGTTTGATAAAGTCAACCACTTTTATGAGTCAGGAAATGCTTAGGAAATGAGATAAAATGAGAATTTTATGAATAATAGTAAGATAATCTATTAATAGTAGTAAGATAGTTTAGGTTAAGTATTTATTAGGTTTTGAGAAATGAGAGAGAAAAAATTGAATAAGAAATATTATAAAGTTAAAATATTATTATAATATAATTTTTTAATAATACTTTTGTTTTAGGATTTGAAAAAGTTGAGTTGTTGGGAAGTTTGAGAAAATTGTAATGATTAGTTTAAAAATGTTTGTATTTAAATTATATTTAAGAATAAGATGAAATATCATGAATCTGTCAGGTAAAATCAAAACATTTTATGTTTTCAATTCCTCTATTCATAAGCATTCTTTACATCAACCAAATCAATGGATTATAGATAGTGGAGCCACTGATCATATGGTTAGTTGCACCTCTTATCTACCTCCATTACCTCAATTGTTAATCGTACGGTCAAACTCCCAAATGGAACACTTGCACATGTAATTCATATAGATACAGTGTATCTTTCACACTTCTTAACCTTTTATGATGTTCTTTGTGTTCCTAGTTTCTCTTTTAATCTCATTTCAGCAAGTAAGCTCTCCATCAATATGAATTGTTGCCTGATTTTCCTAGCTAACCATTGTCTTATTCAAGACCTACATTCTTGGAGAATGATTGGGATGGGTGAGCAGCAAGCTAGACTGTATTACCTCTTGTAGGATTCGAGTTCTTCAGCAAGTTTTAAGGTTACCACAACACTTTCTTGTGTCATTCATAATGTTTCTAGCCACTGTCATTTTGACTTATAGAATTATAGATTAGGTCATCTTTCTTGTTCAAGATTGTTGGTTCTGAATAAAGATGTATCTGAAATAAAGGCTTTGAGTTCTTTTCCTTGTACAATTTATCCTTTGGCTAAACAACACAAACTTCATTTTCCTTTAAGCCGAAGCATGTCTTTTTCTACTTTTGACATAATACATTATGACATTTGGGGACCTTTTTAAGTACCCTCTCTTGATGGATCCAAATATTTTCTTATGATAGTTGACGATCTCTCTAAATGTACTTGGCTTTATCTCATGCATGACAAAGGGAAAACCCGACAATTAATCCACTCATTTTTCTCTCTCATTGAAACACAATTCAACAAAAGGATCAAAACTCTCAGATCTGACAATGACATTGAATTTCATATGCCTGACTTCTATGCCGCCAAAGGTGTTGTTCACCAAAAATCATGTGTTGAGACACCTCAACAAATTTATGTCGATGATATCATTGTAGCTGGCAATCATCTTCTCTCTATTACAAATTTAAAGGTGTTTCTTGATCAAAAGTTCAAAATCAAATATCTTGGAGACTTACAATTCTTTCTTTGTTTGGAAGTGGCTCGGTCTGCCAAGGGTATTGACCTCAATCAGCGTAAGTATGCCTTGGATATTCTTGAGGACTCTAGCTTTCTTGGTTCCAAGCCTCTTAATTTTCCCATACAACAAAATCTGAAACCAGGCAAAGATGATGGCCCCCTTTTACAAGATGTTTCCTAATATCGCAGACTCATTGTGCGATTGATTTACTTGACTATCACTAGGACTAGGCCTGATTTGGCCTACTCAATTCAGGTCCTCAGCCAGTTCATGGATACGCATTGGCAACCCCATTTAGATGTTGTTCATCGCATCCTACGATATCTCAAGTCTACTCTTGGCAAAGGTTTATTATTTCCAACAACCACCACTCTTCATCCCAAGGTTTTCACCGATTTCGATTGGGCTGGTTGCCCTGATTCAAGGTGCTCTGTCATAGGCTATTTGATCTTTCTTGGTGACGCTCTTATTTCTTGGAAGTCCAACAAGAAGTAGAATGTCTCTCAGTCTTCGGCTGAAACTGAATATAGGGTCATGGCCTCCACTACCTGTGAAATCACTTGGCTCCTTTCAATCCTTCAAGACCTTCGCATCTCTCATCCACAACCTGCTCTCATGTTCTGTGACAACCAGGTTGCCCTCTATATTACTGCGAATCTAGTGTTTCACAAAAGAACCAAACATATTTTGATTGATTGTTATCTTGTTCGGGAGAAATTACAAGATGGAATTATAAAACCTCTTCATGTCTCTAGCTCTCATCAACTCAGTGATATCCTAACAAAGCCTCTTGGTGCAGCTCAATTTCATTTCCTTTTACACAAGATGGGTGTTATTGATTTATACACTCCATCTTGAGGGGGAATATTAGTTCCTTTGTTGCATGCAACGTTTGGGGTGGATCATTATGTCATGGATGATGGGATGTATTCTCCAATCTTTTGATACCTTGGGCTATTGAATTGCTCCAGTGGCCACATATGAGTCTCCTTGGATGAAAACTCTATCTCGTGTTGGGTTTGCTTATGTGGAGCTTGGTTTATTTTTGTGGTGGCTGATTTGATGACATGATTCGGAAAGAATTTGTTGCTGCGGCCAATTTGATGACATGATCCAAAAAGAATTTGTTGCAATTTTTTGATAGATTTTTAATGAGGTTTGGGCCATGGAGCATAGGCTCTGGCCGATAAGTCGAAGCAAACATGGACAAGCCTCGTGGGGGTCCGGAGGAGAATCCTCAAATAAAATGTTTTTTGACCCGATTTAGCTCTTTAACCGGTCTGACCTGACCCTAATATATTGTAATATTGTATGGCCACATATTGTATTGCCGCATTGTGTATTTGACTTTCAAGAGAATAAAATCGTCTATAGTTCCATGAATGTAAGTACGTTGCCGAACCACTTAAATCTTGTGTGATTGATTTCGTTTTGCTTTACTTTTTCTTCTTGTCGTTCCTAACATCTAACATTTAACTTCTTTGATTGAGAGGAGATAGCAGTAGTTGCTTCCCCTTACTTTGGGTATGTCAAGAGGATCTAGCATGTGATGGCAACATTATATGAGATTGAGATGATGACTTCTGGTCGGTGCAAGCATTCTGGGGGGTTTAGTATCCTGATGTAGTTTCTCTAACCATTTGGACTTGTGTTCCCAGTGTAGCTTATTTACTGAATTCATAAGTTTTATTGGATTTGCAATGTGATTGTTGTGGACACTTTGGTTACGGAAAAACCAAATACCTTTCATGGCAATAGGGGAAAGAATGTTTACTTCCTTGGGGATTTTCAGAGTGGCCGTTGGCTTAAGTATAATCAGAATCAATTGCATAATAGGTTGAATTTTCAGGATTAAGGTGTCTATAGGTGTAACACCCAGTTCCTTCTTCTTACGTACGCTTCTCTCTTTCTAATGTATGTTTCGTCCTGATGACGTAAGCAAACCCTAAAGGCAGAGATTATGTGATCATCTGCCTTTCTCACTACCGACTGCGAGTCACGTTATGCGTGTCGAACCATGATAGCGTGTCTCGAAAGATAACGTGTGACTTCTAGGGCACGTCCAGTGTTTTAAATATGCTGGAAATATTTATAAGGAGTATTTCCATCATTATTGAATTAATATTTGATCTTAAATACGACAATCATAATATTATTGAAGAGCTCCAAAAATATTATAATTGCCGGAAATCATTTTAATATTATTATTAAAATGATTTCAATTATTTAAGATATTATGGGATTTAAATTATGTTGAGAACTTTTATTAAATAAAAGGTTTAACCCTTTTAAATATGTTAAGTGAGACTTCATCATTTATTAATGATGAAGAAT
The DNA here is from genome assembly GCF_001411555.2 of Juglans regia. Lineage (NCBI taxonomy): Eukaryota > Viridiplantae > Streptophyta > Magnoliopsida > Fagales > Juglandaceae > Juglans > Juglans regia. Next base: position 18,052,810 of record NC_049904.1, on the reverse strand, counting down.
ATTATTTTACAAACTAAAGTTAGTTTAAAATAATATCTATCCTAATTCCTCTAAGTGTTTTTAATTAAGTTAATGTTTTACGCATCTTCAAATCAGTATTTCAATTCCTCGTCGTTAGATTATCGTGTAGACCCCCAGATGAAAGGACTGGGTTAAATACCCAGACCCCTCTCTTTTCCCTCTCATTTCCCCTTAACCCTCTCTCTCCTCCCTCTCTCCTTCGGCGTACGCTGTACGCAGATCACCTCACGCCGAACGGCTTAAGGCCTCAGCCCGGGGCCGCCGTGCGTCGCCAGGCCACACCGCCGACACCATCGGCTGCTCCTCATGCCGGCGAGTCCATCCATGCCGACTTCTCCCCCTCACGCTCTCCCTTTCTCCATTTCGGAAGTACACAGCCCGAACGGGCTTGTGCGCGTAGCGCCGCAGTGCGCCGCCCAATGGCTCCACCGCTCCCACGGCGAGCTCCTCTCCCACCGGCCATCATCCTCCACCGAAGTCAGCCCCTATGAAACAGTCCTCCCCATCCTTCCACGGCAAGTACCCGAAATGGGTCTCTAGCCCATTTCCCACTGTGCGCCGCCGTACGCGGCCACCCATGACCACCCATGGCCACCATGGACCTCCTCTCCCTTTCCCCCGAGCTCCTCCATGTGACCCATGGCCAGAAGCTCTCCCTCCACCTCACGGCTCCTCACTCACGCACGCACGGGTTGCACGCCGTGCACCACCGTGCACCGCCACCCATGGCTGATGACCGCCATGTCCAGCCTCCTCAGGCCGCCACCAAGCTAGCTCGACCTCCCTTGGCCCCGATCTGCCACCCACGAGAGCACACTCTCTCTCACTCTCCCACGGCTTCTCCTCCATGGAATGGCCAGATCTGCCACCGTGAGCCACCGTGGCGCCACCTCGACGCCACCACGAGATTCACCACACCTCCTTTAGCCAAGCCCTAGGTCTAAACCATCACTTTATGTGATGGGTAATCACTGCACGTGATGGACAGTCACTGCGTGTGATTAACCGCCACTGTACATGGCTAGATCCGCCATGTTATGCTCTTTACCATCATCACAAGGCTATCACGAGCCTTTCCAAGACCACACCTAGCTATCTAAACGCCTAAACAGTCACCGTACGTGAGTTAGCCGCCACGTACGACTCTTCCGACATCATCGGCTATGACGATCTGCAAGCAACGCACGGGTTATCCCGTCGATGATATAACCCTCTATCCATTATTAATTATGTTGGATATTGATTAGTTGACTAGGTTGTGGACTGTGCTGTTAGTATTTGTGGAGTTGAGGCATTGTGATGAAGTGTTAGGCATTTTGTGTAGTGAAGAGTTGGGCCTATCTGTATTGGATGGAGGTGCATTGTGTCGTGTAGTGTACTGTGATGTGTTGGGTGTAATTGGGAAGTGTGCTGTGTAGTGTGATTGGGAATATGTGCTGTAATGGTGACATGGTGTATGTGGAATGGATACGGTGCACACTGAGTGTACTCTGTGTGCATGTGGCGTGTTGTGTATGTAGGGAGTACATGTGGAATGTACTCCATGTGATGGTGAGATGCACCATATGGCGGGTACGCCATAGTGGTGACATGCCGCGATATGTATGAAGGGAGTGTACGATTGGTGTACTCTATGTGGTAGAGTAATGCACCATGTGGCGGATATGCCATAATGGTGATGTGGCATGTGGGATGGGGATAGTACACGCTTTGTGTACTCTATGTGTGGCGTAATGTGAGACAAGGAGAGTATATGTAAAATATACCCTCTTGGCGTGTCGTGGAACGGGATGAGTACAAGTGGAGTGTACTCAGTGACGTAATGCGTGTAAGAGGAGTACATGTAGAACGTACTCTATATGGTGGACGATGCACCATATGGCGTGTGTGCCATATTGGTGATGTGGTATGTATGTGGAAAGTACATGTGGGATGTACTCCATGAGATGGTGAGATACACCATATGGCGTGTATGCCATAGTGGTGATGTGCCGTAGTGTGTATGAAAGGAGTATACGAGGAGTGTACTCCATGGGATATGGTGATGCACCATATGGCAGGTATGCCATAGTGGTGATATGGTGTGTATGAATGGAGTGCATGTGAAATGTACTCCATATAATGGGTGATACACCACATGGCAAGGATGCCATAATGGTGATGTGTCGTAGTGTACGAAGGGAGTACACGGGGAGTGTACTCCATGTGATGTAATAATGTACGATATGGCGGGTATGCCATAGTGGTGATATGGTGAGTATGGATGGAGTGCATGTGGAATGTACTCCATATGATTGGGGATGCACCATATGGCATGTAGGCCATAGTGGTGATGGAGCGTATGTAAAGGGAATACGAGTGCAACGTACTCCATGTGATGAAGTGATGTACCATATGGTAGGTATGCCATAATGGTGATGTGGTGTGTATGAAGGGAGTATATGTGGAGTGTACTCCACGTAGCAGCGACACTCAGTGTGGCGTGCCGTAGAGATAAGGATGATTATGTGATTGATGGGCGTGGAACGTGATGGATAGTGTCAGGAACTGTGAAACAGTGTCCCGAAGTAGCTATGGCGTAGCCTGTAGTCTGAGGTGACAAGTGTCACTGTGATGGACTTATGGCCAGGCGTATGCGCAAAGTAGTAGAACAAGTATAAGAGTGCGCAGCGGAAGCATGACTGGGAAATGTCACGAAGTGACATGACTATTGACAATCGTGCTTGTGATGGGTGAAGTAGTGGAATAAGTGTAAGAGTACGCAGCGGAAGCATGACTGGGCAACGTCATGAAGTGACGTGGTTATTGGAAGTCATGCTTATGATGGGTGAAGTGTTAAAGTGTAGAAATGGCGTAATGGGAACGTGACGAGATGTCACGATGTAACGGGAGTACGTGAGGAACCGTACTCGTGATGAGTCAGGAGTGATGTAATAGAATGTTAGGTAACACGACAAGGTCACGGTGTAGCACTGGAACAATCTCGGGCTATATAACGTGACATGAAACGTAGTTATAGATGGAGTCTTGTCGTGTTAAGTGTTGGGATGAACTGTCAAAAGGGACGGGTAGCGTGAAGTGTCATGCTAGCCGGGTCAAGAGAAGATTGGTATCGGAATATGGCCCTTGTCCCTACGAACAGGTGATCAACGTATTATATACGTTGATCTTAGGTGATAAAGGGGTAAGGTACCTGTGTAACATGGTGAGAGACACGTGCCGGACGGATTCACCGTATGTAATGGGTAATCTGTCATGAGCATAGTTGCACGGAACTAAGCCTCAGAGTTGGCTTAGAGCCATGTGTCTTGCTGGATGGGAATGAGGATTTAGTATGGGCCAAGATGCATGAAGATAGTGACGGATGCATCGTTAGGATGGAGATGTGTGATTCTATCGGTCGGAATCATGCGTCGAATGTGGTTGTAAGAAGAGTAAGACGAATGTCCTAGTGTCTTAATCCTAAGGTGAATAAGGGGTTCACTTTAGTGGATGAGCACTCGAGGCAAGACTTTGAGTTGGAAGTTGTGGTGACCATAAGTGGTCCCCGAAGGGTCTAACATAGTGAAGGGCACGTAAGTGCATGGGATAGAAGGAGAGTGTTCTAAGTATAGCGTAGTTCTATTTATAGTTTAAGTTACTTATGCATTAGATAGAGAATGATGCTAAGGTTATGTGTATGCATGTAGGTTGCCATCTGACAAGCACGTGAATGGACTGAATGACATGCAAGTAGCATGGAGTCCAGGTAAGTGTTACGTTCATACTCTTCTAGAGTTATCAAAGATACAAGAAACGCTTTTCCCTTAAAATGCTCACGAAAAGACTAAAGACGTTTTAAGAAAGAAAATGCTAAATGTTCAAAAGCATAAGTATGTACGACCCCTCATTGGCAGCCCCTTTTTACGCATCCCAAAGTATTAATTGTACGCATGTGAATGGATGACTATACGCTGTATCTATTGTATGTATTTTCTAAGAAAAACCCATAAACTGATGAAGATGCATGAAAGGCATGAAAGCAGATGCTTTTGTGAATCCTACGAACCGACGCTCTCATGTGCGCCACAAGGTGATACTCGCGGATGCCATGATTGACGAAGTTAAAGGTGACACTTATAGGATGCCACGGAAGCTGACGCTTAAGCCCATGTATGTTCTTTGTTAAAGAGAAGATAGAACTGAAATGAAATTGAAAAAGAAGACGGAAAGACCATTTTCGGGCTTACGCCCCAAACGATATTTTCTCACGAAAAGAAATGTTTTCTCATAAAAAGAAATGACTATTTAATGAAAGAACGAACGGAATGAAAGCTTCAGCTCCTTCGAGCTGACATGAACGAACGAATAAAAAGAAAGAAAGAAAGAAACGAAAGCATGAATGTATGAAGACACGTAACGGCCACATGACATGAATGAAAGGGTACCGATGAATGGGCAGATTGCAATGCCGGGTAAGTAGTGCTGGAAGTGCACCCAGTGCTGCCCCCTATGAAAAGGGGTTCCCAACCCGTGGCCACGGGCGGAATCCGGGTCCAAAGGAAGACCGCTAACCCCAAACACACGGGGCGTAATTGTGTGTACTGGCCTATGAAAGCGATAAGAAAGAATGGATGTAAGCACGCACGCACGAACGCACGAATGCACATGTATGCACAAGAGCACAAGAGCACGGGCTCTTTAAGAAATGAAGGCACTGACGGGGGAAACGTTTTACGGCGAGAAAGCCCTTTTTTTAAAGTAAAACCCCGTACACCGACTCTTGAAGAAATGAAGGCAGTGACGGGGGACACGTTTTAAATGGAGGAAAGCCTTTCAAAAGAAAAGCCCCGTCCAGTGACGTTTTCAAACGAACGCACACAAGACACGTAGGCACGCACGTAATAGTATGTACGATTGACGAATGCATGAATGAAAACCTATGTTGTTATATTTTAACCGTATGAAGTAATGCTTACGAGTCTTCGACTCATTTTAGTTTTTATGCATGTCCCTCCCCCTCACAGGAACTGCACGATCAGGACGGACACGGCCCACGGGGAAGAGCACGGAAGTCTAGACACGAGTTTTAAACGTACGAGGCCTTTTTATTATAAGATTTATGCATTCCGCTGTAACCCTCTTTTATGATCAAAGCACATTTTATTTATAAACGTTAGAGTCTCGCACCCTGGGGATGCAAGTGAAAAAGTTTTAAACAGGATGGTAATTCCCGTCGTCCCTTTTTTTAAAATATTTAAAAAAAAAAAAAAAAAGAAAGAAAAGCACGGGCGTGACAATAGGTCAATTTGATCGTCTCCAAAGGATTCTTGAGAGCAGACATCTTAGGAAGAGGTGTTCATTGGATTCAACATTGGATTTGCAAATGGAGGAAAGTAAATCCTCTTGAGGTATATAGTGGATAAAAGACTTTTAAGCTTTTATTGTTAAGTTTCAGTTATATTTTTGTTTTCATTTAATTATGTTATGAAATGTAAAGATCAAATCATAAATGAAATGACTTTTGATTTTGTGCTAGAACGGCACAGCCGAGTAATATACTAAGATGTATTAGACAAATATATCTTTTGTCATCCAAAGAGTTGGTAAAGGCCATAGTTATTTATTTATATCATGCAGTTACTTATTGATATAATGTTGTGAAGCTAGGAGATTTATCAATAAATATAACTGAATTTGCAAAGAGTGAGATTAGTTAGAATTTGGGTCTCATATACGAACCACGAGTGTGAGTGTGTGTGTGTTTGTGTCTCTACTCCTCTAGGGGACAAAATTGCATAATGTGAATTTACATGTTGTCCGAGAACAGCATCCTGACTACTCCCAAGTATGTATAGACCTTCGACAATGAGTTTTTTGCTAGTATACCTTGAGTAATTCAAGTTAAAAATCTCTCAATTGGTGTAGACCCACTCATATTATTTATAGAGTGAGAGAAGGTACGTAGTACTAGGGATTGCTCAATTGGTGCCTTGTTTTTTTTTACCTCAAATGTGGTTGTTATTTTTTTCAAAATTAAATACATTCCTGAGGATACATGACCCACTAGCACTCATGCTTATTTAAACACCTTCTATATTACAACTAAGGACGTACACCGTCTTTGAATTTAAATCATTAAGAATTTAAGAGTTTGGGTGGCTGAGAATAATTTACTTTTATTTATTATTTTATTATTATTTTTTCTATACTTTTTATATTTTTTATAATTATTTAATATTTTTTGTTATTTTTTTACTATTATTTATAAAATATTTAATATTACCTTACTAACTTAAATGCTAATAGTGGATAGTATAGACTACAAGAAATACAGTAAGGTCTATATTCTATATATATATATATATATATATATATATATATATATCTTTAAATTGTAAAAAATGTTTAAATAAAAAAGAGTAATGTTACATACAGTCGTGAAATGTGCAAATGTCGTAATTACTTTGAAAAAAAGTAGGGTCTACTATTAAAAAATTAATTTCTTTTCATGTAAATTTCATATTTATTTATTTTTTTTAAGTGACTGTAAGTATAATTTCTCATTTGTATATTTAAGTCAATAGTTATAGGATTTGCAACTCACTTTTGAGATAGATACGGGTTGGTGTCATTCAACCAAAAATCACTAATTTGCTGTTGATATGATATGATATGATATGATATGATATGATATGATATGATATGGTAGAATGTTGTAAATTTTATTTTAATGTGATGCAATTGTTTCCACCAACCGTGTACGACATACGTCACAAGGCTTCAATTCCTTTCACTTTCTAGTGGTTTACTTCTGTTTTCTCTCCTGGAAAATACGTGCATGACTCGTTGTAATTGCCTGCCATTTTCACTGGCGTCATGAACACGTACGAGATTGTAGGGAATATAAAATCAACAAAAACTCGTTTCTTCTTGCCGTAGCAAAGCCAAATTAATGCTTCTATATCTATATATATATATATATATGTATATGTATATGTATATTAGCCAGGACATATAGGCAGCAAGTTGCAGTGGATTACTCATTACAAGACATATTGAACTATTAAACATTAATTTACATTTTCATTCCTAATTGATTCATTTTAGGCTTGCGAGAGTGAGATTAAATAAAAATTTTATAAATAATAATAAGATAGTTTATAAATAACAGTAAGATAGTTAATTGAATTGGGCATTTTTTTGAATTTTAAAAAAAAAAGAGAGAAAAAGTTGAACAAAAAATATTATAAAATAAATTATAATATTATTATAATATAGTTTTATAATATTATTTTTATTTAAAGATTTGAAAAAGTTAAATTACTTTTTTTATATTTTGTTTAAAAGTTTAGAAAAATTATAATAATTAATATGAAAAAGTTAAAATTATTAGTTTAAAAATATTTGGATTTAAATTATGTTTGAGAATAAGATGAGATGGGATGAGATCTATTTTCAAACAAGCCACCCTTAAATAAATAACATTAATAACATATCCTAAATTTGCAAAAATCATTTTTCTATTTTAATTATAGATCAATCAAATGCAAACTCTTTCATTACTCACAAAAAAGAAAGATGATCATTATTAATTAAAAATCTGCATTATAAAAATATATACTGTGCATTAGAGGTTCTTTAAATTAATTAAATAAAACCATGCACAGTAGTACTTTCCAGCTTCCTCATTCAATTATGGTACGACCGTAGATGGAGTTAGCTAGCTAGCTAGCTAGGATGACCAAAGCTTTTATTTTAAATAAATGCTTTTAACGTAAAGTGGTTGAGGCATTCTTAACTTTGGTTGCAATTATCTGAATTATCAATTAGCTGCAATCTTTTTATAAGTCTATCCATCTACTTCTTTTAATGATGATGAATCATTACAATATATCAATTAAGATTTCATGCATGATTTGTCCGGCTACACTCTTAGCATGACAAATTAAATGTTAGAAGTAAAAGAAGTATTTTATTTTATTTCATCTCATTTGATAATCGTTATAATTTTTTAAAATTTTTATATATAATATAATAAATAATTTAATATTTTTAATTTTTAAAATAATAATAATATTAAAAAAATAATATTTTATTTAATTTTTAACTTTCATTTCAACCTCAACTCAATATTCAAACTATCTCTTAGAATTTTCGAAAGAGATATTTAAAAATCGAAATAAGATAACAACTCTTCTTTAGATTGAGAAATCATTTCAATTTATCTCATTTTATTTTATTATTATAAATTTATTTAATTCACACATAAAATACAATAAACGATTCAACTTTTTTAAATCTTAAAATAATAATAATATTAAAAAATAATATTTTATTTAACTTTTAATTTTTATCTAAAATTATCTCTTTTTATCTCAATATTCAAATGGAGCTAATTGTTTAGGTGGAATCAATATTAATAAAAAGTTTTATATTGTAATATTATCTCTCTGAGTTAGATTATTTAATCTAATCGAAAAAATGACGAGGATCGATCTCATCCTCAGTACTAAAACGCACTATATATACGTACGCTTTGAAGCTAAGAAGGAATAACATTTGTTTATAATTTTAAAGGACGCCTCTACAGCCTCCGCTGGCTGTCCCGCTCCCGGTCTCACTCAGTGTAAAATATAATATTTTTTTATATATGTATTTTTTTAATATTATAAAATATTTAAAAAAAATAAAAAAAATTATAATATCATTAAAAAATATTTACTTAATTATTAAGTAAAAAAATTTAAAAAAATTTAAAAAATATAACGGAACTGGAAGCGGGACCGAGAGTGGTAAGAGTAGCATTATTCAATTTTAAATAATTAATATGATATTTGAATTCACATCTTATTATAATATTAACTAATACTTAAATTCAATTCTATCATTGATGGGATTTGAATTCAATTAAGTTTTATATGAATTCTCTCGAGCCCGTTTCTCCCTTCTTCCCATTTTCCTCCTTTTAAGATGTAGACTTGTTGCCCCTTTTCCCTTACTGTTTTGTTCTTTGTCATTATTCGTATAACTAACTTAGGTTAATGTTGATTTCATCTGTAAATAATAATTAAAAAATAATAAAAAAGTAATTAATAAAAATAAATAATAGTAAAAATGTGATAAATAGTAAATAATAGTGAAGTGGTAAGATTATTTGACTTACCAAACCAGCCTTAATCTCCAATATTTTAAAACTTTTAGATCAATTATTGGAATTTTAACAATTGGTATAAGAACAAAAACTATATTATAGAATAGGTTGCCATGAATTCATGAAATAAATTATTTAGAGTAGATTGTCGTCACGTCGAATTCGAAACTATCATAAATTAAAAGTTTAACTAAGAATCGATTTGAATTGAGAGATGAGTCGAGATCATATCACTATTATTTATTATTATTTATAAATTTTAATTCATAAATTTTATTATTATTTATAAATTATCTCAATTCATCTCATCTAAACAGGTATAAATTAATGTACGCTAATATATAGAACTTTTAGACGGTACCTAACAAAATGAAATATTATTGGGAGAAACCACTATTTATAGTAACCATTTTTACACATATTATATGTCAAAATCTACACCACATATTTTTTAAATTTAAAATTAGAGATAGATGAGGGAGAGAGCCGATGAGAGAGAGCGGAAATGAAAGAGAAAGCAGAGATGAGAGAGAGAGAGAGTGGAGATGATAAGAGAGAGAGACGTTGGTGAGAGAGAGATAAGAGAGAGAGAAGCCGTTATATTTGAAGAAAGAATAAGGAAAAAAAATAACAAGTGGATGAGAGACATTCACATAATATGTATATTGTGTGTACCACTATAGTGGATACTCTCTAGTACTTTTCTAACAAAATTTCACCGCCTTTTACTCATGGCCCGACTAGATGTACTGTGCTCTGCTCATAACCGATAAACACGCGTCGTAGACGTAAAAACCGTTGTTTTCCTTCTGCATAAGCAAAGCAACACAGACAGATAGACTTTCGCTGCCATACACTCGTATAAATCTTTGCAATTTCTTAGGAATAAGGTCGTTTAGTTCTTTAATTGGGTCAAGTTGTCGTTGCCATTCCATTTCCGCGTTTTTGAAATGCTTTTTCAGAAAATATGGGAAGAATCGGTGATTGATTCCGTGTGGCGGTGTGCCTGCCCCCCTCAGCCTCGCCGATTTTTATATCATTTCATATTATACGAAAGAAAAGATCGGCCGTTCAAACATGAGGCTCTAAAGTCTAATGTGGTCCATAAAAGAATGTGGTCCACCTGGTAGGCGCGGCCACGCGTCGAACAGTGTTCGAGGAAATTGTTATTTTCATTAAAAAATTTATTATAATGATAATAATAATAATAATAATAATAGTATGAGTACTGATACACCTACGTCACTTTATACAATGTGTTGTATAAGGTGTTGTAGGTAAATCATTTTCCTAATAGTATTATGTCGACAGAAGACAGACCAGCCGGACGGACAGGACAGCGCGACAGAAGACACCGTATTTCGCAGAGAATCAGCCACCTGTCACGGCCTTGTATGATTGGGAATCTATTTGCATTCATGCCCCTCCCCGGGTGAAGATTCTAAAATTAAGGCCCGGTTTGGATCACGTAGTTTTTGTTATCAACACATAATATTTTATCTCTTAAATTTTGAAAATATTTAAAAATAATAAATAAATAATATAAAATAGTAAAAACTGACACAGTATATGAACAGTACTAAACGGACATGAACAGTGCATAACAGTCCATGAACAGTAATTCAAATCATTCCTAATACTGAATATTATTAAATTCACTTTATAAATATGTAATTTTTTACAATTTTTTTTATTAGGATCATCGTCTCTTTTAACTTGGGTGATTATGAAAGGTAAAAATAAAATAAAATATTATTTAAATATTATTTTTTTAATATTATTATTATTTTAAAATTTTAAAAAATAAATTATTTATTATATTTTATATAAAAATTTAAAAAAATTATAATAATAAATTAATATAAAACGCTTCTTATATTCAAGCCGGAACTTATTCTCGCTATTTTCCTCTACAAATCCTTCCGTTAAAGTAACTACCAATAGTTTCTTCTTTCTCTATCCCTTCTCAAATTATCGCAAATTTCAACTTTTCTATTATTATCAAATCAAATTGATGCTCAGTATTTTCCATCGAGCTAGAAATTCAGCATTTAACTTAACCTCGATAATTACTCAATACTATCGTTCTTTCCTATTGACATTTTATACTTCCAACATATCAAGAAATGTAACGCCCCGCTTCTAATAGTTAATAATAAAATTGTTTTTAAAAATTCTCGAGAGCAAAATGCTACTATTAAATCTTGACTTAAAAATATTTTCTGTTATTTTAAATGAAGGGTCAAGTACAAAGATTCTATAAATTAAATAATTTTTTATTAAAATAATGAGATCATAAAAGAGAGTGCGCAGAAGCATTTATTAAAATTTCTCAAAACCCGTGTCATAAAAATCATAATTTAAAATCTCTATACATGATCTAAGCCACTGTCAAGCTTCTCTGGAGCAAGTCTCATCCTGCAGCTCTATCGCCATAATTATCCTGACCTGGAGTGGTTTAAAAACATAAAAACAAATTAAAATGAGTCGATAACTCAGTAAGAAAGCCATCATAACGTAAACATACTTAACATAAGATTTTTCATAAAATATTTTATGCTGAAAACTTAAAATTATGATTGATCATAATTGTTAACGTTGTCTTTCGCACGCATTTGGACCGGGTTCCAGAAACTCGGATCTTCGGGCTGTCACCTGCACACTTTAAGCAAACACGAAGAATGTGGGGGTCTTGGTGGTGGCTGGGGAGTCTCTAATGCTAAAGTCAGTATATATTCTTAGTAGTTTGTGTGTAAATTTAGAGGAATCAGAGAGTGTTCTTCGTACCTAGGGTCGGCTTTTATACTAGGTATCCGGATGGGGACAACTCATACTTGGCTTCGGAGAGTTCATTCCACTTCAACCGTTCGCTTAGTCTGAATCCTTTAATGTGACGCGGCTTCTGGGTAGCATCATTAATGCGACGTAGAGTCCAGAGAGTAGCACCGTTAATACCGCGTGACTTCCTGACTCACTTTACCATGTGAACGTTCCATGTTAAGCCCCTCCATACCTATTATCAGAAGACCAATTGTTCTCCATATTTTCCGCCCACCTGCTTGCTCATGTTCACAAGGGTAAGGTGATATCGAGAATGTATCAGGGCGGCAAGTCTCATCTGCCCCTACCGTCCTTTTTCCTCACGCGTGGGTTGTTTCATTAATGAGTTTCACTCATGGGTCGAGTACTCTACAGAAGTTCACTGACTCCTTTTAGAGGAGGGACATTGGCCTCGGCTGAACTCTCTGACTTACTTCCTAGTGGCCCCTCGTGGGCTTGCCCTGTGGGTCGATAGAGAGAAAAACCCTTTTACAATACTGATGCTTATGCTATGCATGACTGATTTATCTGCATTAATTGACTGATATGATTTATCCGATTGGCCAACACACTTAACCCTGTGTGCAAGGTTGTGCACTAACTTCCCCTGTTGCAGCAAAGGAAGCCAACTATGCAGTACTCTGGCATACTATGGTGAACCACGTTTGAGTCGCTAGCTTGCACACCCACCCTAAAACTGCATTGGTACCATGCATCTGAATGATCATCTGATTAGCTATTATGAGCTTATCTTACACTTGATCTTATGAAAGTTTACGTGTTTTATGCAACGTGAGATGTATAAGATACATAATACATACACAATTATAATATACAGACTGAAATATGATGAATGACGTTCTTGTAAATATCATGACATGCGTGATGCGTAAACATTGGCTTCAAAAGAACTAGCTTTAATAATAATAATATATATAACTAGTTAACGTATGCTAATTATAATTTATGATCAAACTATTTACCTTATAGTGTTGCTTCACAAAATCGATTATGTTGCGTTTTTTATTTTTATTTTTATTTTCTTTTCCAAATAACATGGGGAATGTAGATACTTATAGAGAGTTGGGAGAGGGTGACGACCAGTTTGAGTTTGATTCGGTTAAAGAGTTTTAACGTGAATATGACTTGTAGAATTGTATCCGTGTTGGAATAGGATGTTGACAAGTTCGAGTTCTAGTTGGACTCGGTCACGATCATTAAAAAAAAAAAAGAGTTTGAGTTTAAAAATATAATCTAATAGTTCATTCAATGTATAATTGGTAGTGACTGAGACTGTGTAGGAGACTTCAATCAGTGATGATTTTAAATTAAAATAAATTTATAGTGGTCGATCTTTAAATTCTAAAAGGACTAACTTATTCAATAAATAATAAATGAAATTTAACCCAGTTATTGAGCTTAATTAAAATTCTTAATCAATTTCAATAATTTATTGCTCGTGGACTTATCAAATATGACCCATTAAATATAATTTAGACATAATTAAAATTATTAATATCTTAACCTTAAAATTATTGAAAGGAATCATTTCAAAAAAAATTATTATTTTTATAAATTTTTATTAGTAAATATTGATTCAATTATCATCCATGACATTCCATACAACTTACAAACCCAAGCTGCTAACTTCATCTTTCATTATTGTCTTTCACAGTAACATAAAGTTAAAAGGCTGTGCAAAGTAAAGGGGTATGGTGGCAAGACGGAAGAAATAAACTCATTGGAAAATGAGAAGAGACTCCCAGACGCCTCCTTTTGGCACGAGGCGAGGCTTTTTTATACACCCGGTCCCCCCCCCCTCTCTAGATATATAAATAAAAATAAAAATAAATACATAATTATTTTATAACTTTTTATATAAATACATTTTAAATAAAAAATAATATTTGCCATCCTAAAGTTCATTATTTTTTGAAAAAAATGATAAATTTCAAATTCATAAAAAGATTATTTTTTTTAATAATAGACCTTATTTTTTAAAAAAGAGTATCTTTATTTATTTTTAAATATAAGATATTTTTATAAAATAATAATACTAAATATTTTATTTTAAAATATAAATATATAAAAAAATTAAGACTATATGTGTATTATTAATTACATATAAACAGTAATTATAATATTTATTTATTCCCCTCCTAAACTTTCTGTTTTTTTAATGGGTAAACAAGTTATTCGCATACCGACAACATCTTTGTTAAGTGAATATAATAAGATACATCATTCATGGTTCTGGCCTAAACCCTTCCAAATTTGGTTTTTAACTTTTTATTTGTAAATTCTAGTTTCCACGTGTAAGTATAAAAGAAATGATATTTATAATTTTAGAGTGCGTAAACATAACGTAATTTCTTTGAAAATATTGAGTAAATATAAGACTCACATAAAAAAATAATTAATTTTTTAATAATGAATCTCATTTTTTTTAAAGAATTGTGCGGTGTTTACACACTCTACGACTATATTTACCACTACTCAAATATAAATATGAATCGGACCACAAAGCTTGAAGGGCAAATGTTGTTAAATACCCAAAATAAAATTCATAATTACTAGTGTAATTTGAACAGGGAAAAATTTATCCATCATCTATTTTTTTATCATCCTCTCATCATTTCGTGATGTGGTATTAGATGATAAGTTCACAAGTAAAATATAATAAATAGTTTCCAATTATCTGATGCCACATTATAAGATGACGAGAGGATGATGATAATTAAAATGATGAGTAATATTACTTTTTGAACAAACTGTCCAAATTAGAGTCAGTTAAAACTCGAGTCACCTTTTTTTAATTCACTAAAATAAATTGCATATGAATATAAAATTATAATCATTTGATTTGAGTTGATTAATATTCGAGAACAAGCTTGCTTCTGCATTATAGTACAAACCTTTATATCAATAAGAATATAATTGATATAAGGCATGTATACAAAATTCCAGATATAAAGTAACACTATATATTAAAAGCATATACACTAACATTTATGTGTGTATTTGGATCTGTATATAAGTTATAAATATATTTGTAAATATAAATTGTAATATTGTATTCGAAATATAATTTTGATTTTTGATTAGTAATTTTTTTTTTTTCCGTTTGATTCGTATTATTATCCTATATATTTATTCTTTAAAATAAGAAAATAAGAAACAAAAGAATTCTCTAATTGAAACGAGTTGAACTGAGCTCGGTTGAGCACTCACTCAAATTTTCAATTACAACTCGAGCTTTATAATTGGTGGGCTAGATTTTATAATTATAAAGAGATTATAAAAAAATAATTTTATAAACTAATGTGCCGTTTAATTCATCAGATTATAAATCTTTTTATTTATTTTTATTGTAAAATAATAACGAATTAAATAAATCAATTTGTGTAATTTCTCTAACATATAACAGTACTCATTACAAAAATCCAGAGGACGGAGATGGGAGAACCGCTAATAACTCGATCCAATATAAAACACACATAATGACAGAAACTTTGAGGCAGGCAGAGGAAGAGACAGGGAGATACAGAGGAGTATAGGATAAATCTTTTTGCCATTCTTCTTCTTCTTCCTTCCTGAATCCTGCTCTTCCATTACTGAGTGATGGATAAACCTAAGGAGAAAGAGAAGAGGATGTTGGTGGTGGGAGTGTGGAATTTTGCAGCAGAGCTTAAGCTGTTGTTAACTGCTCTTCTAATACTCTGCAGTTTGGCCACTCTTCTCCAGTTCTTTCCTTCTCGTTTCACCATCTCCACCTCCGATCTCCGCTTCTGCATCTCCAGGGTCGTCACCACCGAGATGGCCCCACCCACCATTTCCACTTCATCTGCCGTACATTCTTCCCTACTCGCCCCCCCACCTTCTTCACCGTCACCGCCGTCTCAGCCGGCGACAACGTCCCTTCGGCAAGAAGATCAGACGCTTGATAATGGCGTTATCAAGCGTGGCTTCAATACTTACGGCGCGGCCGCCTACAGCTTCGTCACTATGGGGGCTTACAGAGGAGGCCTCAACACCTTTGCCATTGTGGGTATAGCTTCCAAGCCACTCCATGTCTTTGCCAAGCCGACCTACCAGTGCCAGTGGGTCCCACATCTCAACTCCTCCGAACCCATTTCCGCCGTCGGCTACAAGATCCTCCCGGACTGGGGCTACGGCCGGGTCTACACTGTCGTTGTCGTCAACTGCACCTTCTCTCAACCCATCAATACCGACAACTCCGGCGGAACATTACTCCTCTACGCCTCCACCTCCGGTGGCGGTGACCGCAGCTTCAACGTCACGGACACCATCCAGGCCTTGACAGAGTCTCCCGGATCCTTGAATCTCGCATTGTTTACTTCAAAACCCAAGTACGATTATCTGTATTGTGGCTCGTCCTTGTATGGGAATTTGAGTCCCCAGAGACTGAGGGAGTGGATAGCGTACCACGTTAGATTGTTCGGGGAGAGATCGCATTTTGTGATACACGACGCGGGTGGGATTCATGAGGAGATGTTGGAGGTGTTGAGACCATGGATGGAAAAGGGCTTTGTGACGTTGCAAGATATAAGGGAGCAGGAAAGATTTGACGGGTACTATCACAACCAGTTCATGGTGGTGAATGATTGCTTGCATAGGTACAAGTTTATGGCTAAGTGGATGTTCTTCTTTGACGTTGATGAGTATATATATGTGCCGCCCAAAAGCACCATTAAAACGGTGCTCGATTCGCTTTCCAACTACTCGCAGTTCACCATTGAGCAGATGCCCATGAGCAGTAAGCTATGCCTTTACGAACCTGCCGGCAGAACCTACAGGTACATTTCATGCGTCCTCTTGATTACTTTTTTTCCTAGCGTGATTTAAGTTGAGAAAATAGTGGGAAATTGCTTGGGTTGAATACAGTTTTTGACGTCTTTTACAATGTGTCAATTTTACATTTTCCATGGGTGGATAGGTTTTAAAAAGCCAACTTCCTGAGCAATTAAATTTCACCTAGGCAGGGGAAATGTCATACTTGGAGTTTGAGAATTGTTTAACATTTTTTGAATTTCAGTTATTGAAATTTTGATGTTTGTATTGATCTTCGTGGTGCATTTATTGAAGGAAATTATAGATCCAGATTGTTTGATAGTAAATAACTTCTTGTGTTGAACTCACATTGCCATGTTAGTAGTTCAATCTTCACGGAGTTTATCCGTTTGAGAGCATAGATTGTAGTTTTCCCCCCATACAAGGGAGTTTACAGTGCACTTTATTTATCTTAGCAATTGAGTATTTCATAGTATAATCAGTTTTTATGAATTATATTTAATCTTACTACATTTAGATTATTATGCTGTAGTTGGGTGATGGGAGCATTTTGGCATTGATGGACCAAAGTGTTTTATACATTTGGAACCATTGGAACTTTCATGTAGTATTGGAATTGATTCTTCCTTCTCATGGTTGTTTTAGGGTATGCGGAAGTTGGGTGGGTTTGAACTTTGTTCCAAAGTTCGTATATGTTATGCATGCTTGGGATCTTGTTAATTCTTAAAGTAGCATATTACTCATATTTTTTAAAGATTCCTTTTTTTATTTTAGGGAACAATCCTTCAATGAAAGGTGTTCTCTCCTGGAGTAAGATGTAAGATAGGCCAAAGGGTCAAATAATTAAGTATGATATGATTTTTGGAAAACTAATTCTCCCCAAGTGTAAAGAAAGGCACTTGAATGCTTATTTAAAAGGTTTGACATCGGTGACCATTCAATTATGTTGTTGCTGATTTGAGATAAAGAATGATGATGACATTGCCAGAAAATAAAAATAGTGAGGGTTAGGAACGATTGTTTGGGACTTGTTGATAGGAGGGTCTTAGGCTAAACCATCTAGATTGTTGTTCGTAGAACTCATTTTTTGTATTTATTTTCATGTTTCATTGTAAGAGCCATATTAGCCGATTATTTTTGCTGGACGGTTGATTGTTTGGTTCCATTTGAGGTGGATCCTTTACAACAGAAAAAGTCAAGAAGATTTTGTTTTCAGAAACAAGCAAGTTTATTGATTTCTCTATGAATTCACATTTGTTTTGATGACTTCATAAATTGTATTGAAATACATTTTCTTCACATCCTTGTCTTGTAATATTCTGTGATGTCCAAATTTCAGGAGGTGGGGGTTTGAAAAGCTTGTATATAGGGATGTGGTGAAAGGAATTAGGAGGGACCGCAAATACGCTGTGCAACCGCGCAATGTATATGCCACTGGGGTACATATGTCACAAAACCTCGCTGGTAAAACAACTCATAAAACGGAGGGCCGAATCAAATACTTCCATTACCATGGAACCATAGCAGTCCGGCGCGAACCATGCCGGAACCTAATAAACTCGACAGAGATCATATTTGAAAAAATCCCATATGTCATGGACACCACAATGAGAGATGCTGCTGGGTCTGTGAAGAACTTCGAGCTGAAAATGATTGGATCCAGGCTACAAAGGACACGGCAATGACACCATTTTTTCTTCCTCAACCTTTGTACTATTCTCTTCTATTTTTTTTGTTACATTAATCGTTTTTAGAAAAGGGAATCGATTGGAGGGGGGTTGATTAGAGGTGATGTTGGATTCTTTATATATATATATATATATGAAGTTTAATATTCATTATTTGGATTGAAGTGTTTTGATAATTCTGTTTGATTGGGTTGTCGGTGAGGGGCCACCTTCACATACAGCCACTGAAGAGTGGAGGGAGCGGTTGCGCGGCTGCTATCTCGCTTTATTATTGTGTTAATGAATTTATATTCTTTTCTGCTTCACAGCCACAGGAAAAAAGTGAGGCAAATGATGCTTCGACGATGAGAAAGGATTTCGGTTGTTGGCAATAATATGCAAAGAGTTCGGCTTTTTGACAAAGGGCATTGTGGACGACACCAAGGCCTAAGAAGGGATGTCTTTGTCATGTAACTAACACAAGGAAAAAGATGATAAAAACAAAGAAAATAATGATTGCGAGCGACTTTCTTCTAATTCATGAGGTTTCATGACTGAGAATGGCTGAAGGCTTTTCTTCCTTGGAAAATCTAATATAATTACACACAGTCAAATTTCTAATTTTATTTAAATAAAAAATTAACCGTCGTTGTCGGCCGACCTCAGGATTCTGGCAAACTTTTGACTGCCAAATTCCGACCAATTCTGGTGACCTCTAAAGTTGGTGACTGCGACTGCCGGACTGGCATAGAAGCGATGGTGTCGTTTGGAAAGTTAAAAATTGAATAAAATATTATTTTTTTAATATATTATTTTTTTAAAATTTAAAAAAATTAAATTATTTATTTTATTTTATGTAAAAATTTGATAAAGTTATAATAATGAGATAAAATGAGATGAAATCAACTCTCAATCCAAACTGAAAAAATAATTAGTATTAAGATTTTTAAGAGTTTAGAACTCATATTTTAGGATTTAAATTTTCCTTTAAAGTGTAGTTTAATTTATGGAAAATGCTATATATATTTATAATTCTACTTACATAACCATATGTACTGATGTGTTAGCTACTAAAATTTTAAAATTTAAAATTTAAAATTTAAAATTTTAATGAAATAAGAAAATATTGATGAAATATAGCGACCATTCAATACGTATAATATTATGCATAAAATTTTGTGTAAATGTAGCACTACGATTAAAATGTTATAAAATTGGAAGAATCATGAGATGCCAGCATGTGATTGGAGGAGTCACTTTTACACACATCCTGATCAAAAGATCAACCCTTTAGGCTTTATGTAAATCTTAGATACAAATTTAAGGTATACAAATCTCATATAGATCTATACAAGTCTCATAAAAGAATAAGACCACGTGTTAGGAAGTGAGACGGCCTCATTTCATGCAAAAAAAATCTCATAATTTCTTTCTCAACATTACTCAAATATAAAAATACTGAGTAATGCTAGATACAAACTCTAAATAGATAAGTCCCATACAAGTCTTTTATAAAAAAATAGATCCCACTAATAAAGAATAATTTTTTTAAAACTTTTTTAAGGTGAAGTCTACTTTTTTTAAGGGCTTGTATGAGACTTGTCTATTTGAGATTGTACAAATCATTTTTTTAAAACGCTTTTCAATTTCAGATATTCAACGTTTTTATCTAACCATTATAACTTTTCTCAACTTCTAAACAAAATATAAAAATCAATACAATTTTTTTTTTTAACTTTCAAAATAAAAATAATATTAAAAAACTTTATTCTAAGATATTTTAATTTTATAATATTTATATGAAACTTTTTCCATTTCATTTTTCAAAAATTAAAAACATCTAATACAAACTATTTTCATTTGCTCATCTTATATCATTATCCAACGCCCTAATCTTTCAAGGAGATTTCACTTTATCAAACAACAAAATATGAGATGGTGGGCCCTCTGCTTTGCTTGGCTGTACTGACTATCATCAGCCAACACATCACCTAAATCATTTGTAGTCTTCATAATTGAGGTTGCCACCGGCCTGCATATTTTAATATCTCTTTCATTATATTAATATATGTGACAAGCTAGAGTTGTTTGGATAATGTCACGCCTGCCTTTTCATTTACTTTTAATATCTTCTTCTCATTTATAAACAAAACATATATTACCAAATGCAGAACTTAGAGGTTAATTTAGTAAATTTAAAAAGCATTTTCGACGTAAAATTAAACTTAAATTTGTAGAAAATTCTCTTGTACTAGTAGTAGTAGTGGGTTCCAACCAAATCAATTTGATGAGCCACTTTATTTGGTGGTAACAATAATGATTACATCACGTACCCTTAAATTAATAATACCATACCAAAGATAGCAAGCAGCTTTTGTACTCAACCGTTGCACTTTGCAATAATGTGTTTGCCAGAGAAATGAATGATTCACTCCTATATTCACTCTTTATTATTAATTACTACCCTCACCCTCACCCTCACCCTCACCCTCACCCTCACGGCTCCTGCACACTCCAGTGTGCATGCGGTGCTCTGCAGAGAATATATATATATATATATATATAAAGAGTAATTTTATGAATAATAAAAAAAAAAATCTTGATTCTCATCAATAATTAATTTGAGATAAAAAAAAATAGTTACAATCGTGAATGTATAAGTGTCGTGTAATCATTTTAAAAAAAATGAATAAATAAGGGATCTACATAAAAAGAAATTAATTTTTTAATAATGGATCACACTCTTTTTGAAATCGACTATACGATATTTACACATTTCACGATTGTATATAGTATTACTCTGAGATAAATTGAGACCAGTTGAATTGAGTTAAACCAAAAGACACATATATCTCTCAATTACTGACAGCAGATGAAGCTGTTTTAAGAGCTGCATCCAACTGTTTCTATGATTATGATACTTAACGAGTTATAACTACAACACACCAATATGATCTCCAAAGTAGTAATTTAATTGAGCAGTCAATGCTGCATTTTCAACCTCATATCACTGTTTATTTCATCATCAATAGATCTTCAGAAAAATTATGGGATTTTGCTATAAAGTTGGTGTTTTTCTCTTTAATTGGATGACTTTTTGTTTTGGTGGTTCCAAAGTCATGAACATGGTGATGGAAACTCAAAACATCTTCATGGGAATTTTGAGTTTTGTTTGCATACAAACATCATGACTACTTATTATAATTAAAATATCAATCATTTTTATTTTTATGGGAGATCACTTCCCATATGATCAAATCATGTGTCAATATGGATCGAGGATTCTAAATAGATTTTTTGGGTTCAAAATTGACATAAATACTTGAAGAGGAGCTCACCATGCACGAGAGAGTGATCAGGTTTTTCGGATCTATTCACGTGAATTTAGTGACATCCTAAATGGTTTCGACGATAATAACTCTGACGATAAGAAAAAGTCCTGTGGGTGTGTGAAGAGAGGGATGATGTGTAAGTCCATTGATTGACAAATGTTTGGTTATTTGTCAAGTGTTTGTGGAGTCAGACAGACAGCAACAGATGATGACAATAAGATATAGCTGGCGGCAGGCATGCATTGCAGCTGAGCTGCCATAATGGGAATGGAGAATCCCAACCAAAGAAGGAGGGGTGGCCACTGCCAGCATGGCCCTCAATTTCCCTCTTCTTATTATATCTATATCTATCTCTCTCTCTATATATATATATAGAGAGAGAGAGAGAGAGATGCATCTGTGACAGACCTGCATTGAAACGGTGGGGGACACATTCACATGAATACTTGTGGAACAGGAAGGTGCATGGTTCTTGTCTTCCTGCTTGTAGCATTTGGGTTAGGTATCAACAGGGGAAGGTCAGCCGGGCGGGCGGAGGGGTGAGAGACTTCAACACTGCAAAAATAAAAAAAAAACAAATAAATGGACGATGGGTCCAATAAATAGAATCTGGCTATATAAACAAAAGGAGTACCCAAGAAGCGATTTTAAAATTCAATCGGTGTATTATTCGGATGTTATTTTGTGTCGGTTTACTCCGATTGAACATGAGTAATGCTAAAGACAAGTCTTAAATATGTCTTTTGCAAAACTTTTGTAAAAAATGAATTTCACAAAAAAAAAAAAAAAAACTTGCACGAAATTTATATATTTAATACTTGTATATATCATTATTCATCGACTGTTATTGTACTTTTACAATTGTATTTTTTGAGTTTTATGATACAATCCTTAATTCCTTGTATGATGTTAAGGATGGCCTCCGCTTGGTGTGATGCCATAAAAGTGGAGGTACAAGTTTTAATTAGTTAAAAAGATAGGATTGAGGGAAGAAAAAGAGTAGGCTGTTTGAGTGGTCAATTTTTAATTTATTGATGAAGAGGAAAGAACAGAGGTTCCCACTCAGCTAGCTATATGGGCCCTATGTTGGCAAAAGATGCAGAAAACATTGTGGTTGTGTATGGGCCGACTAGGGACTTCTCCCTTTTTATTTATTTTATTAATTTTTTAAAAAATTTCATAATTCTCGGCATATGAATAATTGACATGTAGAAGAGAAGTAAGTTTTTTTTTTTAAAGTACATTTAACATTTTCTATATTAAAATCGTAGAACATAAAAGACAAACCAGTAACTTTAAACAATAAATTGTGAAAATCTACAAATATGTATAATGTATGATCACCAAGAACAATAACAACTAAACTAACTAAATTAATGTGAATTTATGATCATCTCCTAAAACAGGAGCAACCAAACTAACTACATTTGTCATGATCACATTGAAATAAATATCCTCGAAAATAATCATTAGATAAAACAAATTAGAATTATAAACAAGTTTACACTCAAGATCAGAGAGATTGAATATGGTGCTAATAAATATTAAATATTTCCTTAAGTTGTGATTCTGGGAAGGGAAATGACGCAAAATGGGATAGAACGTAGGAGAAATTAAGCACTAGTAAATCAGTGCACAAAAGTATCCGCGGACTGAAAATTCAATTTTAATTTCCTCCATGAATCAAATAATGTTGCATCAGAAAATTGACTTCCAATTGTGGGTCCGTTTCGCAATACAATTGTTTTCAAATATCCTCATATATATATATATATATATATATATATTTTATTTTCAAATGGAAAATATCACTTAAATATAAAATACTTTCAATTTCAAATATTTAATTTTTTCATCTAAGCCGTACATGCATGATAACCACTATAATTTTTTCAAATTTCCAAATAAAATACAAAAAATAATACTATTTTTTAAATTTCAAAAAGTAAAAAAATTATATTCAAATAATTTTTTAACTTTATAATATTTTTAAAGAAATTCTTTAGTCACAAAGAGATTTTAAAAAAATAAATGACGTGAATTAATGTAGTACGTTAGATTATAAAGTTATTTTTTTTTATATAAAATAGATCTAATATATCATATAAAGTCATTTCCAATTCGTGAGTTTAGAGTGTCGAGGCTCCCAATTGGGTTTAGATAGAGTCACAGAATTGAAATTTTTAAAATTCATACTTAAAAAAAAAATTTCCATGACATATAACATGCCTCAAGCGGGTCTATTTCCAGTTTCAAGTTGTTCTTCACGTAATTAAAAACCTCAAAACATTATTGCAGCCACTGCAGGATGGGGCTTGATTTCACTTCATCTAAATTATTGAAACCAATTCAATAGAATGCTGAAAATCCTATCTTAATCTCCAGACCAAAACATGCAGGTCCCTCACATAATTTCAGAGACAAACAAGGCTAACTAGATGTTCCGAAAGAAAGAGATCCACCTGAGAAATATATCCAGACCTAATTGGAAATATATCCAGCCAAGATAAATCTGATTGTAATACACATAGCAAGCTTCACTTGCATCCCTTGCATTTTCCATTCTAACCCTGTTTTCGTAACAACAAACACCAATGCATTCTCTCGTAGTAAATGGCCGTTTTCGTCACAAATAAGCATTTTTCTTGTAGCCTACAATTAAGAATGGAAGAAACATAAAATGCTATAGATATATATAAATTAGTAGACTTCAAAAACTTAATCATGCAATACTCCATTTTAAAGGTGCTAACACAACCAAAATGGCCACCAAAAATTTGTAAGGTAAATGACCAAATATACAAATGCATCATTAAAAAGCAACACAAACATTGCAATCTGAGAATAGTGCATGATGCTTTATTTATTTATTTACTTTGTGCTTCTAGGAAAGCAGTGAAGTCCTCCCTTGCCTTGAGCAATCGAGGCGAAATGCATAAAGTTGGCGAGTCAGGGCACGATGTAGAAAAACGAACATGGCGAAGCGAAGATTCATTTGATTTCGTGCCATTCTTCTTTAGAACTCCTTTACGATTTTTGTCGAAGACAAAAGCTGCTGTCACCGGTGAATTTGCATCGTCAGTCACGCTACTTCGGATCAACTCCAATGGCAGATCGAAGTACAGATGCTTTGAGTCTCCATTTTCATCACTGCCACGACATATGGCGGATGAAGCCCACGACCCACATTCGAATTTTTCCATGGAAACTGTCCTTGATATGACTTCTGCGATCGCTACTTCTTCATTTCCGGGACTCACTCCGTTTCCCACGCAAAACACTTGCAAGAACAGGCACAGAAGATCACATTTGAAACCCTTTTCGCAAGGTTCCATGTTCCTGTCATCTTCAACGGCAGCATCTGGTTTAGGCAGTCTACGCGTCAGTTCATCCGCAGGAGCACTTCCTCTTCCTTCACCGCATGACTTGCTTCTTTGTAACAGAGAATCTGCAGATAATTGCTTGTTGGGAACTGGATTTTCATGATCTGCAGAATGGTGATTATCATGATCAGCAAGATCATGACTGGTGGTCTGACCAGGATTCACTTTGTTTTCGTTTCTCCAAATATTTTTCAACATAATCAGCCAAATAGAGTAATATGGCTACCTTGGGAGTCTGCTGCAACTTTAACAACATGGGTTTTGGGGCTGCGGCATGAGGCTGCCTGCAATATTAATATAATTATAAGCTTATTCCCTTTCTCATTAATGGACATGGAAACCTCACATTATTTTTCTATTGGTTTCTTCCACATACTAAAACATTGTTGATTGTTCTCCATCTCCAAACTCCAAAGTATATATTATTAAAAATATATTTTTACATGTATTTTTTGTTAATTTTTTTTTTTTTTTTTATCCCTGTGTACAACCACTCATATATACCAGCCAATTAATCTTTAACATAAGGGTCCTAGATTCAACGTAGAATACCAAGAGCTAAAAGATGGATTTCATTCTGAAAAAATTCATGACCTAACTCATCTCATAAAACCGGTTCTACAAGAGAGAATTGCTTATTCCTTATAAATATTGTCCACAGGTAATGGATGTGAGATTATTTCTCAACACCCTCCTTTATGTGCAGGTCAGTATTTTTTTCTGGTCCTTGTTACGAGATAAGTAGTGTAGGTCCTCATTCGTCCTGTGGCAGGCTCTGATATTTTGAAGAAATTCATGAATCTAACTCATCTCATAAAATCGGTTCTATAAGAGATGAATGCTCATTTCTTATAAACATACCCAAGATCTTGTTCATAGGCAACATGAGATTATTACTCAAGACACTCAAGGTTGGCTAGCTAAATAAGTAAAGCATAGCATACTTAAAAGGCTTTCCAAGGGACTCAAACAAACTGGCTTAATTGGTTGGAGGCTTGGAGCTCCATATATTGAAAGTGAGTCAACCAACCATGGTTTTAATATTTTCTTGAACAAATTCACTCGCATGCACGATATGTGATGGGAGACGAGTTGGGAAACTTATAATATTGAAGGAGCTGATTACCACTATTTCACACATTGGGATCGATCGTAGCATGCATATTGTAATCTAAAATGTTCTAACTTTGTGTGTAGAGAGTGCTCCTCCACTTTCTTCTTGATCTGCTCCAACCCCACATACATATAATAATTCCAAATCTAATATTATATATATATGCTGGGAGATGAAAATATGATTGAAATATATGTGGGTATATGCCTGCATGCTGAAAAGTCCTTAAAAAATGGTTTTGTTCAACTAAGGAAAAGAAACTATTAATATATCTTTTGTTCATTTTGTGGCTAAACGATAATCTTGAGATGTTTTCCTCAACACTTTGAGAGAAAAATAAAAAAACTTCCCAAAAAAAAAAAAAAAAAAAAGGACTATTGAAGTGTTCAGGTTCTGTGACATTTGGGCCCATGAGCTGAAACTCAATCCAATAGTCCCTGGGCTCCTTCTCCACTCTGTCTCCTACTTAATGGGTACCCAAATCTGCATGGATTAATGATTCACTTTAATTTTCTTCGACTGACAATCTATATTTGAAATTACCCTACTTTAATACTTTAATCATGTTCAAGTTGCAACATTAGAGTACGTTTTAGTAAGTTCGGTCTGTTGCTCCAGGTCTACCTTTTGGCTAAATGCACCGCCAGCAGAACCAGAAGTTGCCAATCTACAAGCCAAACCAAGCCAAGCAATGTTGAAAATAAAGCGGCGCATGAGTATCACACACTATCCTAGTGGATCTCATGCACCACCATTGGCGACAAGTGCTGCAACGTCCAAATTAATGGCATCTAATCCACAAGATGTTGCCATCAAATTTGCAGGTTGATTGATGTGTGCAATACACTCTCCTATATCGATCCTTAGGCTCTTGAGGTGCCACCGTTGGCCAGATTAGATCAACCCTTGCCATCTCTTTATCTTACTACTTCCCTCCAAGACTAGAGTCTTCGTACCCCCGTTTTCCAAGGAGTTGAGAACAACATTGAATTTGAGATTAAAAGGGACAAAGTTACGCTAACTACAACAATACAATATTACGTTAGATGTTGTTGCCTTACTTCCTGATATGCCCATTATAACATAGGCCGCTACGACTCAAGGAAGCATCCCAATCTTGGTATTGTAACAAAAATAAAAATAAAGTAAAAAACCAAGCGAGGTGGCCTTTCTCTTGGGCTTTGGGCCCAAAGTGCATTTGTAGCAGACCTATTACTAGTAGTCCATTTTTCAAAAATTATTTTCTTTTTCCTAGTTGGTGGAACTTTATTCGGGGCAGATGTTTGGGATCCCCCGCCCCTCTATCTGTTTTATAAGAAAATATATTTATAATTGTGAATTATATAATTGTTACCTAATCATTTTTAAGAAAATAAATAAAATATGAAATTCATATTAAAAAAATTAATTTTTTAATAGTAAACTCCACTATTTTTTAAAGCGATTATACGACATTTATGTAGTTTACAGTTGTATATAGAATTTATCTTATTTTATTACGAAAATTCTTTTCTAAAGCCTTGATTTTAACACAACTGCCACGTTGGCCACTGTAAGAAAAGGCCAAAAATCCTAATTTCTTCTCCGTCCCCTCTTTTGGCCTAAAGCTCTAATGCCCGTTCTCATTGCATCCTTCCCCCTCCTTGTTTGCTTGCTTCCTTCCTTCCTTCCTCTATAATTTTGCTTCTTTCCTTTATTGCTCTTCTTGCTAGCACTTGTGTTGCTTCCCCTTTTCTGTGATCCAAGGACTTCAAGTTTTCACCACTTGTGAATGCTGGGTTTCAACAGACGATTTCTTGTGCCTAAATAAAGGAATTTGACCAATAGAGGAAGCAAAAATCAGCTGTATCTTTCAGCTTTAGGGAGAAATGAGTAGTCAGATTTGGTCAACAATAGGAAAACCCTATAAAGATTTTGCCATCTTCTCACAAATTACTTGGCTTCCCTAGATGTGAGGCAACCCATCTCAGCCTCTCATGCTTTACCTAGTTCCATCTCTCTCTCTCTCATCTCTCTCTCCCAAAAACTAGTGACAATTCACCAAGAGGTAAAACTGTAACGCCCCAGTCCTGTAGGGGTCGGAGAGTTATCTCTTGTAACCTAAATCTAATTTCCATAACATCTTTAAATACTCAAATATTTCCAATAAATACAAATCCATTTATTCAAACAAAAAAAATATATGTTCCTCCACCAGGACACCAAATAAAAACACCTCAATGAGATAATTTAAAAACTTCAAAAATATTTAGAAATGTCTAGGACTCCAAATATCAAATAACATAAAATCATAAACTTACTAAATAAGACTCTCCAATAAACTTGTACCATCGGACACTTATTTCACTACGATCATTACACCTTGCTAAAACTTTCTATTCTTATTCTCCAGCTGAACCAACAAAATTATCTGAAAATATTTGGAGATAAGGGGTGAGTTATCAATCAGTAAGCAGAGAACATATACTAGTATGTAAACATGAGTATTTTCAGAATTCAGAATGCATAACAAAATATTTACTTTTAGAATATAGAATTAGAAACATTTACTTTCAGAATACAAAATTAAAAACATGTTATCAAAAATATCGGAGCGAAACTTTCAGAAAACATTCTTATTCAAAAATCCTTTGGCATATCAAAATTTGAGACCTCATCTTTATCATATCGGAGCATCACATTGGGATATATACCATGTTTAACCCCCGTGGTAAGGTTATAAACCACAATTATAACCCGTGGAAGGGCCTATCCATTATTATAACCCCTGGTTGGGCCGTAACCATATTTAACTCTCGTGGTAGGGTTATAAACCACCATTATAACCTGTGGAAGGGTCGTATCAACTATTATAACCCGTGGTTGGACTGTATCTACTATTATCACCCATTGTTGGGCCGTATACTATGTTTAACCCTCGCAGTAGGGTTATAAATCACCATTATAATCCGTAGAAAGGCCGTATCCACTATTATAACCCTTGGTTGGGCCGTAACAAAAAACCAAACAGAACATCATAATCAAATTTAATCAGAATATGGAATCAGAATCTCATGCCAATGTTTTCAGATGCCACTTCATATTAAAAGCCAAAAACTGAACAACTTCAGATAATTTCACATGTTTGAAATAAACAGAATCAAACATCTTCATTTTTTCACAGCAAAACTTTTAAATCTCAAGAGTAAGAACATATTTATTTCATCAAAACAAAACTTTAAAAAAGACTCACATTCGCTCTTTTCTCGATCAGAAGTAAAATACACAAAAACTAACTCATGTCTACACCAGTCATGACAAAAATACTCTTATGTTTCTTATGGATCTCATGAGTAATGTAGAGCAAATAATTAAGGTTATTTTCACATTTCTTTTCAAAGACAAATATATCATGCACATTTTCATAAATCAATCTCAGTTTATTTTCTTTTAATGCAAAGTCTAGCATAGAAACCACCGCTTACCTGAATTTCTTAGCCTATTAGAAATTCTCCACAACAGTACAGAATAAAAATAATCGTCACCTATAAAATTGTCATGTAATTCCGTAAATTTCCATCAATCACAAATTTAAACTATTTAAGCCTACGCTTCTAAAATATCTATTTTAATTCTTCAATATCTAAAAATTCCCATAATTTTAAAATATTCCTTAATTATAAAATTATCCTCTAAAAGTATCCTCATTTTCTAAATTTCTTTGATATCAATCAACACTTAAGATAAGTACTAGTAAAAATTTCATTAAATAAAAAACAAGCTTTAATCATACTTAAAATGTTCAAAATAAAATTACACACTTACTATAAAAAATAATTTGTTACCAATAGTACAATTTAAAAATCCTATACTTCCCACAAAGACAACGTAAAAACATATTTAATATAAACATAATTCCAAAGTGAAACCATCCAATAATAAGGGCAATATTGAAATTTCATATTAAAATAATATGTAAAACTAAATTTATGTAGCCTCTGTAACACTTAGTTATAAGAATTTTTTTTTCATGTGTTACGTAGTGCAACAGCAGGGGCGCAAGATACTCACCGAGGAGGGAAGAGCTGCGTGCGGTGCAGCGAAGAAGGTGGCTATCCCGGCGGCGTTGTACTGAGAGAAAAAGAGACGAGTGAGAGAGAGATATGAGAGCACCGTAAGAGAGACGAAGAGCTCCTTACCGAGAGAGTTACATGCGGTGACGACCTGGGTGACTATTGACGGCGGCACGGCTAGGCGTGGTGGCAGAGCACGGGGAGAGAAAGGGAGAGTGATGAGTGAGAGAGAGAGAGAGAGAGAGCGGATGAAGAGAGAGAGAGAGTGCACGGAGAAAACCAGAATATACATACATGAAAGCCGTAGGGTGCGACGTGAACTCATCGGGAATGAGCGGTGGCTAGGGTGGCTGAGATGCTGGACAATGGGATCCCTTTGCGCTGTAGAGGAGACGTCCGAAAGGGTTGGTAGTGCGAAACTACCATGCATGGAGGAGCAACCAATTGCTATGTTTTTTAGACCCAAAACAGAGGAGTTTCGGTTCACTATACAGGTGATTGTTCTCGACACTTTGGTGGTGGTGCAGTGGTGTATGGCGGAGGAGCTGGAGCTTCAGTGTTGGTCAAGTGGAGGTGGTGCACGGCGAGGAGGAGCTGCGATCCGTGGAGATGCAGTGACGGCGATGGAAGATGCTTTGGCTTTGGGGAGTGGTTGGCAGCAAAGGAGCCTTGGGCAGTTTCTCTAAGTAGAAGAAAAAAAAAACCTCTGCTTCTATAAATACGTCAAGTGGTTGAAAAATCCTAGAGGAGAAAAAATGAGAGGCATACGCACATGGAAGTTATACTAGTTTGGGGCTGAAAATGGTTTCATATGAATTTGGGCTTGTTGGGCCCACTTCTTGATTTATAAAAGGGCTTCGTCTCACATTCTAAACTAGTCTTCGTTCCACAATTTTTCGGGCCAAAAACTCAGAATAAATCCCACTTGATCTATAAAATATTAACTAAAAATAATCTAAATATCAAGCCCAATAAGAAGCCCATAATCTATTACTTCAAATTCTGGGTCCGTAACCTATTTTCAAAATTACTCACTAAAATTCCAGTGGGTTTTTTTTTATCCATATTAAAAAAAAAGATCTGAACACGAGTTTTGTGTTAGGCCTTTGTGTTACAAAAAAACAATACTGTCTTCTCTATTTCTCTCTGTTGCTTTCTTACTTATTTCCCTCTTCCAAAAGACTTTCTGAAAGTCGAGTACTGAGTCAAAAGAAAAACCAAGAAAAGATATAAAAATGGATTGGTTGCTCACCACTAAAAAATAAAAACAATTCAAAATTTCCATCACTAAAGACTTTATTTTCTGTTTCTATGTTGAAACTCGGAAGAGAATGAAAGGGAGTGGTGAAGAAAGAGAATCAAATAATTTTTGAAAAATATAATAATAAAAAAGTAAAAGAAAAAGAAAAGGCAAGAGAGGTGCAACAGTGCGTGTGAAAGGGTTTTAGGGGTGTAAATTTAAACCGTAAAATCAACTCGGACCGGTTGGACCGGTTTTGAACTGGTCAGGTACGGGACCAGTTCTGATTCCAGTATTATGAAAACTTGCCTGATCCGGTCTGGTTTCAGTTCCATAGTTTTCGGGATTGGACCGGATCAGTTGGAAAAAATATATATAAATTGATTTTATATATTATAAAAAATATTTTATATATAATATATAATTATATATGAAATTTTTATATTATAATATATATAATTATATATATAATTTCATATTATAATTATAACTTAAAATGTTAATCTTATATATGAACATTTGTAATTTGTTTGATCATATGTTATTAATATAAAAAATATATATTATAGTATTAATTACATTTTATGATCTAATAAATTCTCAACATAGTATATAGTATTAGTAGATATATTAATATATTATAAGAGTTATAGCATAATATAGTTAACTCAATACGTTAGGAAAAAGTCTTCTTACAAGTGGGTTCGCGCACCAAACTGTATACCGATGTTGACATGTAAGACATCCATTTAACGAAACGGTGCGAATTGAAGATGAAAATGATTTTCGTGAGATAAAAGATCTTCTTCTCTTAAAATTTTTTCATTTTTTATTTTTTTTTTCAATAAAAAAAAGCCATGTAAGCATTGGTACGCGGTTGGGTATGCAAACTCGCTTGTACCGAGCAAGGCTCGTTGGCATAATATTAGAATTTATAGTAGTAACACTATAATACTATGATATATTAATAAATAATATATATGATAAAAGTTATAGCATAATATATGTATAATAGTATAGTTAACTTAATATTTTAGTATTAATATCACTATTAGTATAATATATAGTATTAGTCATAATTTGATATCAATGTATTATTATATTAGTATTAGTATTGGTATAGTCTATAGTTATTTAGTATTAGTATGGTATTACTATATAGTATTAGTTATAATAAATTAAATTCACTATAACAAATACTAATAAACAGTTATTCTAATAATTATAACTAATTCTAATATATATACTAATACTAATAGTCTAATATAGAGTATATTTATAGTTATACTAATATAGTTATACTAAATTACTATAACTAATAGTCTATTGCTAATATATAGCTATACTAATAGTCTAATACTAATACTATTATATAGTTTATACCTAATAGTTATAACCAAATCACTATAACTATATATATATTTAGTATCAATGTATTATTATATTCTTTAATTTATAACTATATGTAATAGTAACACAATAATATATAGTACTAGTATATATTAGTAATAATAGTATTACTATTATTTAATGTAGTATTATCACTTATATACTATATAATAATATATACTATATATTATAGTATATTTTTTTTTTATATAAGAGCTGGAAACCACCTGTCCATTAGCGGCCCCATCCCAATTTTATTAATCAACCTCACTTATGGCGGAGGAAAACCGTGGTAACAAAACTGACACTCAGGATACAGACCATCCCTTGTATCTAAACCAAAACCCAAAAACAAACTACAAAACCAACTAAAAGTACAGACCCATACTATCAAAACGAAAACTAGAAAAAAGAAAACAAAAAAACCTGCTTAAACCCGCAAAAACAATACCGATCCCCGAACCATCCCACAAGACTTCCGCACGGAACGAAAAACAGCAACTCCGCAAGGAACGAAACCCAGAAACATTCACAAGACTCATCTATCTCTTCCGCCTAACAGAAGGAAGACCCCATTTATCAACTCTAATCAACCCCCGAAACAGAGGAGAAACTTCCCCCATGCTCTGCCATACCACATCACCATCAGTTGCCCCCCTTTTAGCTAACCAATCCGCAGCCCCATTTCCTTCCCTATGAATGTGCATAAACCGTATATCCATATTAATGCTCTGAAATAGCAATTCCTCCCAATAATCCTCCAAATACCAGCTACCACAGCGTTTATTATCTAACCATGACAGAACCACTTTCGAATCCATTTCAACATCTACTGCACTAAAATTCAAATTCTTACAATGTTTAACACCCTCCACTAGAGCTCTCAACTCTGCATAATTACTAGTACCATAACCAATGTTCTTTGAAAATGCTAACAACAGATTCCCATGTGTATCCCGGATCACACCTCCTGCCCCTGCCGCACCTTGGTTCCCAAGACTACTTCCATCCGTGTTGAGCTTCACACGACCTGGCTCCGGCTTAGACCAAGCTATGTAATCATTTTTTTGTTTTTTGATTGGAAGTTGTTGTAAATTAAAACAATTAAGAATGTAAAGGTCAATCTTATTAAAATTCTTAGGCTTTGAAAACCCTTGACAAATAATGCCCACCCACTGTTTGATAGATTGCCACACAACTTGACCAGATTCAATTTTCCCTTCCATACGGGCTTTACATCTCCTTGTCCAAAGCCTCCACGAAATCACAGTAGGTAATATACCCAAAATGACTCCAGAATGCGTTGCATTAGAAGCTCTCCTAAACCAACTTAGACATGTTTCATACCAGGTCCTTCCAATAGGTAGCCCAAGCATAACTCCAATTTTCTTCCAGATTTCGGCAGCCTCTTCACCAGCAAATAAAACATGGTTTAAATCCTCATAATTTCCTTGAATACAACAATTACATCTCGAGACTAAAGGAATACCAATTCTACGAATTTTATCATTCACGGCTAAAGCTCCATGCCAAGCCTTCCACATAAATACCGAAATTTTTTTTGGAAGAATGCTATTCCAAATCCACTTATTCCCCTCAAAATTCTGACCTCTAACACGAACACAATCCCAACCTGATGTTGTTGAAAACTTTCCACTTTCACTAGGAGTCCAAATTAACAAATCACTGCCTTCTTTGCAATTTGCAAAAACCTCTAATACCCTCTCTGCAGCTTCAGACCCGACAAGCCTCTCTAACCTATCCATATCCCATCCTCTATCCAATATACAATCTTTTATCTTCAAAAGAGGTTGCTCACTTACCAAAACATTATCAGCAAGAGGCCCCTGATCCAACCATTTATCATACCAAAAAAATACATTTCCTTCTCGAATTTTCCATTTAGAGTTACTCAAAACTGTAGGAATATTTCTAACAATCATCTGCCAAAAACTTGTCCCCTTTTTAGGATCCAACAACATCAAAGGTTTATTCCCCACATATTTTGATCAAAAAAAATTTATCCAAAGAGAATCTTCATGCATCAATTTCCAGGCAAGCTTTAAATGAAGAGCCTTTTGCATCTCATCAAACGATCTAATACCTAAACCTCCTTCTTCTAATGGCATACAAATATTCCTCCAATCAACCCATTTTTTCTTACCCTTTCCATCCTTTTCTCCCCAAAAGAAAGCACTTATTAACCGATTTAATGATGAAATAATTAACTTTGGAACTTGTAAAACTGCTAGTTGATGCAATGCCATACTAGCCAAAACATGTCTCAATAAAATCACTCGGCCCCCTGCTGAAAGAAGTTTCATTTTCCAACCACTAATTTTTCTTTTAACCTTGTTCTCCAACTCTTCCAAATCACTAATTTTCATTCTCCTCGACACAATAGGCACCCCCAAATATTTAAAAGGAAACTTACCTTCTGAAAATCCTGTCAATCGTTTAAGATTCCTTCTTCTAGCCATCGAAAGGTTTTTGGAAAAATACATAGCAGTTTTCTCTTTATTAATCAATTGACCAGACCACTTTTCATATGTATTCAAAATATTTAGAAGACACCGAATTGATCGACAACCACCATTAGTGAAAATGACCACATCATCCGCATACATTAGATGAGATACTAAAATCGTACCTCTAGGTTGAGAAAAATGGCCAAAACTTTTTTCTTCCACCTTTTGTTTTATAAGACGAGACAGAACCTCCTGTAAAATAATAAACAAATAAGGGGACAAAGGATCGCCTTGCCTCAATCCTCTACCACCTTTAAAAAAACCTTTTGTAGTACCATTCATTAAAATCGAGTACCAAGGCGTAGTAATACACTCCTTAATAAGACCACAAACAGCAGAAGAAAACCCAAAAGATTGAAGTACCTTCAATAGAAAATCCCACTCAACACGATTATAAGCTTTAGCCATATCAAGCTTCAATACCACGTTACCCCCATGAATTTTTTTATTAATAGAATGGACCATTTCTTTGTTAGACTAATATTCTCAAAAATACTTCT
This sequence comes from Juglans regia, assembly GCF_001411555.2. Classification (NCBI taxonomy): domain Eukaryota; kingdom Viridiplantae; phylum Streptophyta; class Magnoliopsida; order Fagales; family Juglandaceae; genus Juglans; species Juglans regia. Next base: position 18,016,819 of record NC_049904.1, on the reverse strand, counting down.
TCCAGGAATAAACGCACCTTGCTCAACAGAAATAATTTTATGAAGCAAAACAGCCAAACGGTTTACAATCACCTTAGAGCAAATTTTATAAAACACCGAACAAAGACGTATTGGTCTAAATTTATCAAACCCATTAGGCTTATCCATCTTAGGAATTAAGACCACAAAAGACGACGAGTAAAATCTCGACCATTTACCGCCTCTAAAAAACTCTTCCACCGCTACCATAATATCCATCTTAATAATATCCCAGACACTCTTAAAAAAACGGGAACCAAAACCATCCGGCCCTGGCGCACTATTAGAAGGAATGGAATCCAGAACAGTTTTCACTTCATTAATCGAAGGAATAGCCCCAAGAATCGCATTATCCTCCAAAGAAATAACAGGCGAAATAATATGAGATAAATCCGGTAAACTATCATGACTATCAGATTGTAAAAAATTTGAAAAATAATTGACAGCACTTAAATGGATCTCCTCAGGAGATCCCAAATAAGTTCCATCTTGTAATCTCATGTCCGAAACTTTTTGTTTCCGTTTATAAGACAAAATCGCATGAAAGAAAGATGAATTTTGGTCCCCCTCCGCCCGCCATTTAATTTTAGCCAATTGAGCCAATCTAATTTCTTCCCTTCGACGCCAACTAGCTAACTCCATATTGGTACTAACAAGATCCTGTTCTATCGCCGGATTCCAATCTTGTTGTAAAGCAGATTCCAAATCCTCAATTTTATATTCTAACCCCTGAATATGAGCTTCAGTTCTACCAAAAATACCCTTATTCCATTCACGTAAAGAACCTCTTAATTTTTTAAGCTTCAAAGCCAGTTTCAGAAGACCAAAACCACCCACCTCCTCTGTCCAAATCCTACCCACAAACTACTGAAAGTCTGGATGCTCTATCCACATCTGCTGAAACCGAAATGGAGAATGTCCATACTTAAAAAGATCGGACTGAAATTGAATAAACATAGGCGAATGATCAAAAGTTGATCTCGATAAATAACAATTATTCATATTTGGAAATTTAGTCAAGCAGCTGGCATTAACTAAACCTCTATCCAATTTTGCCCAGCTACGAGCTAACCCTCTTTGGCCATTACACCAAGAAAATCTTCTACCCGACGACTTCATATCTATTAAACCACAATTATCAATCCAATTATTAAAATCCTCCATAGCCCTTCTCGGACGTGATCTACCACCTCTACGCTCCGAGTCTTCCCTTATAATATTAAAATCCCCTACAACAATACAAGGTTCATTACCTATCAGTTGATCATTGAGAGACTCCCACAATTCTCTCCTCTCACCCAAATTACATTTTGCATAAACAAAACAACAAATAACTGCGTTATTTCCCACTCCAACGCGAATTAAAATATATTGTTCTTTGCAAATAATCGGCTGAACTAAAATATCATCATGCCAAAACACCCAAATCTTACCAGACTCCCCATCATTTATAATAAACTTATCCATATGAAGAAACCGAGCGACCCCCTGCGCCTTATCCGATGAAGCAAAAGGTTCCATTAACGCAACAATTTTCGGATTTAATTTCCTAACCAAACTTTTTAAACGACCTCTAGAAGTTCCAAATCCTCTAATATTCCATGATAAAATAGGACCAATCATAAAGAAAATTTATTTGGCCGAGAACTTACCCGATTCGAACTTCGAACTTTTTGAAATATTTTCCTCGTTCCTTTTCGCTTAACATTCGCTCCCTCATTATCCGAAGCATAGTCTTTTTGTTTCGAAAAATGTTCCACGTTAAGCTCCGTATCTGGTTCAGAAACTGTATCCTCCATACATTCAGTATTCTCCTCAGGTATTTTTCGTAGCTCCGAATCAGAAACTATCGGTTCTAATGCCTTTTCAAAAATCAAATTACTATCCAAATTTTCTGTATCAACAACCCCGGCAAACCTCTCTGCCATCGACCTCTCCCCTGCCAGCTTTACCAATTCATTCATTTTTAATCCCTCTGTTTCTTCATCTACTATCTCCTCTACATGATAATCCTTACCAGATAATTCATTTTCTTCACTCAACCTAACATCCATTTCTTGACCCTTCAACTTATGCATAGCTTCCCCCTCCTTTTCACCCATTTCTTGATCACCATAATCCCGAGTTTGATCCTGCGACAAAATTATTTTATCCGTATCTCCTTGATCCATTCCTGCTTCCATCATCATCACTCCCTTACCTTTATCCAACTCAACATTATTTTCCACTTGAGTCTCTGTTTTTTTTCCTTCCGAATCTTTTACATTCTTTCGTATCCAAATCTTTTCTCCATCACTCCGATTATGCAATTTACAAGTACGAGCATTGTGCCCTTGAATTTTACAATGATTACAAAATGCTGGAAGCGTCTCATAAATGATTTCTTGCTTGCGGCCCGATCCAGGCATCCCAATCCAGAAATAAGAAATTGGTTCTTTTGATGCATCCATCTCCAAACATAAACGAGCTCCATCCGTGCGAGTTGCACATTTGGTTGTATTATCTCTTCTAATGAACTTACCAATCGGAGCAGTTAAAATCTTTAGAAAAGATTCATGATAGAAATTTGGAGGAAGCCTCGGCAGCACAATCGAAACTGGGACCAAAGACGGTTCCTCATCTTCATTAAACTCTGGAGTCCAGTGAAAAACACGATACTGATTCCCATTTATTTCACAAGATTCACGAAATATTGCTTTGATGAAATCTTGCTCATTAGTCATTCGAATGAAAACATTTCTTGATCTCCGCATAGCTGTAACCATCGGCATGCAAGATAATCCCTAGCGGAGATGTATAAACGACCGGATCACATCCAACGAAGGTCTCTGTCTTATAAACTTCAGCACAATAGAGAACCGAAAAGGTTCCGCAGATCGAGCGATTTCCTCCTTAACACATTTCTCCATCCACGTACTTTGGCCCACGATGAGGCACCAATAATTCTGGAAGTGGTTGCGGAACCACAGATACCAGATCAGCAAAGGAACGTCGACCAGAATCCTTGGCCGCCATGGCCCCCTTCGGGAGACCACGAAGCCTATCTCTCGTCAACTGCTCAAATTCTTGAAGCAATCTTGGAACACATTTCAGAAGTGCAATATATATATTATAGTATATAGTATAATATATGTTATACTATATATTCTTCTTGTATTAGTATATAGTATAGTAGTACATGGTATATAGGATATATTATAACATATTATACTATACAATATAATAATAATATATAGTTATATTAGTATATAGTTGCCACTGGGCTAGAAATCCCAGTGGACTCACAAAAAGCCCAGCAGCCCAAGGTCCCTAAACAATACATTGTTGCAGAATTTTTTTTTCCAATTTTTGTAGTAGTTATATATATAAGCTTGTAGCAGATTTTTTTTTTTTAGTAAAGTAGATTTTTTTAGTAAATCAGATTTTTGTAGTAATAACATATTTTGGAATAAAAGTATAAAACAGATTTTTTTTTAAATAGTTTTTTTTATAAACAGATTTTTAATGACAAATTTACATTTTGAAAAACTGGAAAACCGGACCGGACCAGACTCAAAACTGATAAAACTGGAGGTACCGGTTTAGGAGGGTAATCAGTGCGTAATCGGTTTTGAAAAATGCAAAACCAGTTCATACATGTTCAATCTTAAATTTTGTCTAAAATCGGACTGGACCGGATCGGTTACACCCCTAAGAAGGATGGATGAACATATGTCAAATCCAGAATAAAGCAGCTGCACCCATTGCATGCCTTTGCCCTTTCCATTCTCTAACCCTAAACTCCCATCATCCAAAGGTGACTTCTCCTACTATTATCATAGTATAAAATCTTGCTGAGAAATGGAGTAGTCATTAGCCATGATGTTGCACAATTTGTTACTGATTAAAGGATCTACATACCTTGAACTCAGCAGTGTGGCCAGTGTCGGGAAGGTTGCATGGTAAAAAGGGCAATATACACACATTTGGACTTGGCTTTCGAGCGTTTTGTTTGGACTCTATTTATTTTTATGAGAAATGCTACATGAAAGTTTTATACCACACACATCCATCTAATCAATATGTGATTTGTCAATTTTACATTTTTATTTAAACACACACATATTTAAACATTAAGATAGAAGAGCAAAAATGACAAATTACATATTGATTAAGTGGAGATGTATAATGTAAAGCTTTCATGTAAAATTTCTCTTACTATTTCGCCCCTACCCCGCATTGCCCATGTAGGGGCGAGCAGGGAGAATGCCCAACTGGGGTGGGGGCGGGCTGACTCTAGGGCCCCGCTCCACTATATATAATTTTTTTAAATATTTATGTAAATAAATATATTATATATAGATAATATACAATTTGTTGAAAACTTGAAGTTGTATTCAAGTTACTAGATTACCTTGGCCTCATAAGCCAACCTTTATATATGAGCAATACAATAGTCATACCTAAGCAATGTGAGACTTACTATTAAGTTCCACATTGCTTAGGTATGACTATTGTATTGTCTTGGCCTTCTATATAAAGGTTGGCCTAAGAGATTAGGTTAATCTAAAATACAACTCTAATGAGTTGAAACTTTTTTTGTATTTATAAATTTTAATTTATTATTTAAATTATATTATAATTTGGGTCCAAAAAAATTTTTTGTATCCAAAAATAATTTTTAGATTCAATAAGTCATGGGTAAATATTGGCCTGGGTGTGGGGTGGGACGGATGAGATTTTCGACCCCACCCCCGCCTCCCAGGGGTAGGGGTGGGGTTGAAAACCCTTCCTCTCTGCATGGTGCGGGGCGGGTTGTGGGGAAGGGTACACCTCGACCCGCACCATGAGGTATCATCCCTAGTAATGATACATGTATAACCTTTTTTACAATCTTTTGTACGACCATGCTTTAAATTGATAGTATTTATGTAAAACAATATTACTTTTATAAGTTATTTTACAAAAATACTCCTCGTTTAAAACATGATTATGAAAAGGATTGTATGTATATCATTTTCGAAAACTAAAATTCTCCCTTGAACTCAATGTCTATCAACTTTTAGGAAGTAACAACATAGCTTTTGCCAATAAATCAGGCATTTCAGGTAACAAATATACCTGACTAGGATTTGTTATTAAGCACTATTTAGGCGTAATGCTAACTTCATGGTAATTGCTGACAAATTAGCGGTATACAAAATTACAAATAGCAATATGTAAATAGTTTTACTCAAAGATAGTTTATTTGAATCTTATCTTATATCTCTTTTCCAATATATTATGTACGTGGTGAAGTATAGTGTTCATGTTACTTTTAAAAAAATGGTCTAGTTTCCACTTGTTTATAAGAACTAGGGGATGTGATAATGAGAATGCTGCTACAAGTATCTACATGTCATGTTTATCATTTTCTAGCCTGAAAACACATCTTGGGTTGACAAAATGTCTTTTTCGAGTCGTGGGTCACAAAGCCATCAGAGTTTGGTTTAAGTGGTTGGGCTGCAAGGTTGGGCTTGGATTCAGATCAATCTCGTAAGGCCAGCTCGTTTTAAGGCAGTTAATGTGGGGCAGCATAGTAGGCCTGAAGGCATGGCCTGGCCTGAACACATTAAACAAAAAGAAAAAAGAATTGAAGCTACTTGTGCCGATTATGGTCTGGGTATTTAACCGGGTTGCCTAGTAGGGTTCAACCATGGTTTTGACCAATAGGGTCAAGTTCTGACCGAGATTTGATCATAGTATTTTATAATATTATTTTAATATTTATTTAAAAAATGAAATTTTATTTGTCTTTCATGTATATACTCTTATTGTTCAATAAATGCATGACTTATTTAAGTTGCTTTTGGCTCTTAATATTAAAAATTTGAATTATTGTTGATTATTATCTTGCCTTATATATGATTGTTCACCTAATATGAAGCAAATGGTTTGCACCAAAATCAGAAAAAGGACTGGTTGCTGAAAGGTACCAAATGGTACAACTCCACAGTAAGATGAGTATGGTGGAGGGAACAATTAGTGTATCAGAGTTCACTCACAAAAGAAGAATTTCGATATTAGTTCATACATCAAAATAAGGTTGGAGTGAGCAAGTTGTGTATCAAAATTATCTCCCAAAGGAGAGATTTTGATGAGATGTTAGTTCATCTATCAAAATAAGGTTGGAGTGATTAATTTGTGTATCAAGATCTACTGCCAAATAGGGATCTTGATGACACTACTATTTCATCAACATAATTTAATATTAGTGAGAATACTTTGTATATTGAGATTCACACCCAAAGGAGGAACATTAATAACACTATTAGTTCATTCATAGTTGTTTAAATTCTAATTATTGTTTATAATTGTCTAACAGAAAGCATTGTGTGACAACAATTTTATTTCTTACAGTAAGCATACCAATATCAATGTATTCACAAACATCATCTGTTCCTATTTTCAATGACTCTAATTTTTCAGAATGGGTTGAGCGAGTACGATTCACCTTAAGAGTTCTTGACTTGGATTTATCCCTTATAAGTCCAAAACAACCATCCATAACTGGGAATAGTAGTAAGAACGAGAAAAAAATATTGAAGTTGTGGGAGAGAGATCAAACAGGTTAAGTATGATGTTTATGAGGATGACCATAGCTAAAACTATAAACAATTCACCCCTAGTAGTGAAGATGATCAAATATTTTTGAAAAATGTTGAGGAGGGGTTTCGGTCCACCCGTAAATCTTTAGCAAAAACTTTGATGTCTAGACTTATCAACATGAAATATGACGAAACTAAATGAATGCAAGAACATATCCTTAAAATGAAAAATATTGTTGCTGGATTACAAACCCTGGGAATGAAAGTAGAGATGTAATTTATTGTGAAGTTTATCTTGAATTCATTGCCACCTCAGTATGATCCATTCCATAGCACTATAATTCTATAAAAGACAATTGGAATGTGGAAGGGTTGGCAAGAATGGTAGTTCGTAAGGAAGCAAGATTGAAACAACAAGAACATTACTATGCTAACTTTATGACTAAAGAAGTTGGAAAGAAAATGTAGCATTTTGGCAAAATGAAGAAAATTGGACCACCAAAAGAAAATGAGCTTGCTAAAGTCAATCAAGTTCAAGATAACAGTTGCAACTTTTGAGGGAAACTGGGACACATGAAGTCAGAGTGTCAGAGTCGTAAGTCTTAGTTTGAAAAGAAAGGTAAGTCTTTTACCTTTGTATGTTTCTAGCCAAATCTTGTAAATATTCCTACTAACTCTTGACGGTTAGATTCATGTGCTAGTGTTCGTGTTTCCATTACTATATAGGGATTCCTTACAAGCCCTACACTAAACCAAGTGAGCGATTTATTTTTATGGGAAACGAGAATAAGGCTGAAGTTTAGCCATAAGAACTTTTCATTTAGTTTTAAGTATAAGTCATTGTTTAAACATTCGTGACACAGTTTTTGTGACTTATGTGATGTGTAATTTGATTTCTCTATCCAGATTTGACATTAGTAATTATTCATTTTCATTTCATAAAGGTAGTTTCAATTTGTTAAAAAATACCTTATCTATTGGTTTTGAGTTTCTTTCTAATGGCCTTAATCGATTTTTCCTTGATAATACCTTTGTAAAAAATGTATATGCCCAATACAATGAAGCGTGTATTGGAACTAAAAGAACCTGATGAATGAAATTCTTATGACTTGTGGCATAAACGTTTGGAGCACATTTCAAGGAAAGGTTGCAAAGATTAGAAAAAGAAGGGATACATCAACATTTAAGCTTTACTAATCTTGGGATGTATGTGGATTGCATTAAAGGAAAGCAAACCAAATAAATATAAAAAGGTGCAACAAAAAGTAAGAAGTTTCTTGAAATAATATACACATATATATATGTGGACCATTCTCCACAGAATATTTTGGTGTGGAAAAAAGTATTTTATCATCTTCATAAATGATTTTTCACGATAAGGATATATATATATCTGCTACATGAGAAATATTAAGATGTTTCAGTACTTGAGGTATTTCTGATGGAGGTGAAAGGCAGTTAAATATGAAAGTGAAAATCATTAGGTTGGATCGAGGTGGAGAATACTAAGAAAAGTATGAAGAATAGGGTCATAACCCTGACCCATTCGTAACCTTGCACAATACACGATGTCAGGAAACAGTTAAGCAGAATGGTGTTGCTTAGAGGCGTAATTGGACTTTATTGGATATGGTTAGGAGTATGGTAAGTAATTCTGCCTTATCCAAGTCATTATGGAGTGAAGCTATTAAAATGACAATGTATATCTTAAATTGAGTTCAGTAAGTGGGTTCCAAAAACTCATTTAGAGTTATGGACCGATAAGACACAAAGTTTAAGACATATGCATGTTTGGAGTTGTCTAACCGAAGCAAGACTTTACAACCCATGAAAAGAAACTGGATCCTAAAATAGTGAGTGGGTACTCTATTGGTTATCCGTAAAGGTCAAAAGGGTATAGTGTGGCACCTTGTTCCTCGATAAAAGTCCTAACGAGAATCCATGGTGCTAAGAGTGCCAACCAATCGACAACACCCATGGTTAGAATCAGGTTAGGTGTGCAATATTCAGTAGGAAGTGCACATGTAAGAAAATGAGTAATTGATTTGTAGCGAAAAATAAAGGTTTAGTCTGAAGGCTAAACATAAGAGTACCAGAAGTTTAAAAACCATAATTATATTCTCGCAAAATCCACATCACTTTATTTCTTAGAAAATTATTCACATGTCTAGCTGTTTGGTTTGTACAACCAAATAAGGTCGATTAAACACAATTGGTCACCTGACAAAGATTTACAAGTAAAACTCTCAAAATGGTCAAGTTCTACAACAGGAAAGAGGCCTTTGCGCCTACTGCTCGGGCTGGGTTGGCTCTTCCTTCTCAGGTATCACTTCTGAATCTATTTATGCATCAAAATCTATGGTTCCGATATCAAAACCATACGTAGGTTAGACAACTATGATAAGACCGTTAATGAGAAACAATGCTCGTGAATATGCAATGTGTAAGGGAATTTTTTCTTCTGTAGGCCTGAGTAACAAGCCCATGAAGGACCTCAAGAAAGGGAGGGAGAGCCCAACTTGGCCCAACGACCCTCCTCCAAAAGAAATTACTAGGCCTTTACGGAGAACTCGGCCTGTAATCAAAACCAACCCGTGAAGCAACCCTCATGCGAGAAAGACGAATGATAGGGACAGATGGGACTTGTCGCCCTGACACACCCCAATGACATCTAGCCCTCGAGAACTTGTATAGGTAGGTGGGTGAGAGATACGAAGGACCCTCGATCTCCAGACATAAGGCATGGAGAGACTTGACAATGATCACTCGTAGGTTAAAGTCTAGTCAGGGAGCCAAGCTACATTAATGACGCTACTCGCCAGACTCCACGTCGCATTAATGACGTCACCCAAGGAGTCACGTTGTATTAAAGGATTCTGACCAAACAATAGTCTAAGTGACATGAGCCCCCTAAGGCAAGGTACATGATGTCCCCACCCAAAAATCTCTTATAAAAGCCGACCCCTAGATATGAAGAACTCTCTCTAAGATCTCGTACTCTTGTACAAACTACTAAGGAGATATACTAACTTAAGCATTGGAGAATCCCTGGTCTCCTCCCGGCTCCCCCTTTCTTTATTTTCTTGAGTGTGCAGCTATCAAGGCCTAGGCTCAAGTTGCCGGAACCCAGCCCAACGACGTACAAAACAAGACGTTAATAGTGGCGTCATCAGATGAGATTTCTATAGACTTCACGTGTCCTTCGTATGCCGATGACAACCTATTCTTGGACAACTCTAAGATATGAAGAAGCAGCATCAACAAGCATGGAAGTGAGGCTTGAGGCGAAAGAGCAACTAGTAGGAAAGTTGACTACCGAAGTAGAGACCATTCGAAAAGAGAATAAGACACTCAGAGTAGCCACCAACGAACCAGAAAACGTCGTAGAACCCAATAACAATGAACATGTGAAGTCTAGAAATGCACGAGGAGGAGGTGATGCAAAGGAAGAAAGGAGGAATATGTGGAGTGAGTTGCGTAACCTCAAAGGGAAGTACGAAGAGATGACGAAGAGGATGGGTACATCATCGTCAGTGGACCAGTTGCTCACCAACACTGGTCTGCCCTACAACACGGAGGTAATGGCCGTGCCGCTACAATCCAAATTCTGAGTTACCCTCATGGACATGTACAACGAGACCAACAACCACCTTGAACACTTGGAGACCTTTTGAGTCCACATGACTCTACATAGTTTCTAAGGGGAAGTAGCCTGCAGGGCCTTCCTGCTAACTTTGAGGGGACCCACAAGAGTATGGTTCGGGTCTTTAATGCCTGGATCCATAGACAGCTTCAGGGAGTTGGCCTGCTTGTTTCTTACATAGTTTATGGCAAGCCAAAGGAGGAGACGTCCCACGATGTATCTCCTTACCATCAAGCAGGGGAAGATGAGGGTCTAAAGGCATAACTGTCCAAGTTCAACAAGGAGCGCATGACAACAGATGACCAAGATGAGAAAATAACTTTGGCAGCACTGTTAGGGGGAGTATAGCCTCGATCCCAGTTCATGGCAGAATTATCCAGGGGAACTCTTGCAATGCTGTGAGAGTTTATGGATCAGACTGACAACTTTATCAATGCCGAGGACACACTCTGGGCCTTGACCAAGCCTAGGAAGAAAGAATTGGAACATGCAAATAGAAAGCAAAAGACGTTGAGCAAGGGCAAGGGCAAGGCCTGGGAGAAGATGGAGAAAAGATTACATGACAACATAAGAGAAGAAGCTGTCACGAGAGACCTGGGGTTTTGATTCAACTGGGTAGCACTCACTATCCAAAAAGAAGATAGGCCTGCCGCTCGAGAAGTGGGCTACCACCAATCCACCACCCGTAACACGAAAGATTGCCTTTCCTTGAAGGAGGGGAGAGAGGAGATTGGATGATCGCAACCCCAGTATCCTCCTAGCTAAAGACCATAGCACGAGTAGAGAAGAAGGTCGCAGGAGAGAAGTGTAGAAATGCCCAACAGACAAAGGAGGGAAGGAAGCTCGAGAAGAAGAACAACCAAACGAAGGCCACCTTATGGTTGCCCTCGAACACCACCCCAAGTAGGTCCCCTGCTAGGAGAGATCAAAACCATTGTGGGAGGGTTTGCTAGTGGGGACGCCACCTCATCCGACATGAAGGCACACGATAGGTGGGCAAGATACCAATAGGTATAGTTGGCTGAATACCGTCCCACCTAGCATAGGAGGGGTGATCCTTCGCTCGTCATCTCCTTCAGAGAAAATGATGAGGAAGGGGTCCTCTATCCCCACGATGATTCTCTGGTAGTAATTATGCTGGTCTCCAACTTCACCACCAGAAGCATCCTCGTCGACAACCGCAGCTCGACCGATATCCTTTTTGGGGAAGCCTACACCCGGATTGGTATTGATCCCGCCTGTCTTCGGCCAGTGCCCATGTCCTTGAAAGTCTTCTTGGGGGACATGGTCTAGCCTGTAGGCACCATCACATTGTTTGTCTTAGTGGGCAAGACCTCTTATACGACCTCAACAATGGCTGACTTCATTGTTGTAAAAAGTCCCTCCTCGTACAACGCCATACTTGGTAGACCTACCCTCAACAACTTGAGGGTAGTTACATCGATCTATCACCTAAAGATGAAGTTTCCAAACCCCAGGGAGTAGGTGAAATTCGAGGTGAGCAAGTCCTGGTGCGAGAATGTTATGTGCAGGAATTAAAGCCAAAGGATGGCGGGGTGCATGTAGTCCATCACCCGGGAGATGACCACGTTCTCCCACTCCTGTTTGAACACGTTGTAAAGGATAAAGAGATCCAAGATGAGCAGACCTTAAAAAAAGTAGAGTTGAATGAGCCATTAGAGTTAATCTCCCTAGACCCAAATCACCCTGAAGCTATAGTTAGGATTGGAAGAGGAATGGCGCCCGAAATGAGGCGCACCATACAGTAACTCCTCACGGGGATGCTAGGATGTCTTCTCTTGGAATAATGAGGATATGCCTAGAATCGACCTGAAAATTATGCAACACCACTTGAGCGTGAATCTGGAAGCCAAGGTGGTTAGACAGAAGTGTAGGAACTTCAATGCTGAGAAGAACACCGCCAACGCTGCAAAGGTTGATCAACTACTCGCAGTGGGTTTGATACGGGAGGCGCATTACCTGGACTGGCTGTCCAATGTTGTGTTAGTGAAAAAGCCAAATGGCTAATGAAGAATGTGCGTCGACTTCACCGACTTGTATAAGGCTTGCCCAAAGGATAGCTTCCCGCTATCCCGCACCGACCAGATCGTTGACTCCACTGCGGGCCATCGCATGCTGAGCTTTAAGGACACATTCTCCGGGTACAACCAAATCTTCATGAATCCCGACGATGAGGAGAAGACTTCATTCATCACTTATGGGCTAAATTGCTACTTGGCTTTGCAGTTTGGATTAAAAAATGCGGGGGCTACATATCAACGACTGGTCAACTGCATGTTTAAAGATCAGATAGGGAGAAATATGGAGGTCTACGTGGCAGATTTGCTAGTCAAGAGTGGAGCTCATGAGCAACACCTCGCTAACCTCTATGAGGCCTTTGCAGTATTACGACAATACCAAATGAAACTCAACCTGGCGAAGTGCGCCTTTAGAGTGGGTTCCAGAAAGTTCCTAGGCTTCATGGTTTCCAAATGGGGAATAGAAGCTACGCCAAAGAAAGTGGAGGCCATACTACACATGGCCCTACCTCGAAACGTCAACGAAGTGCAGAAACTCGCTGGCTAGGTAGTGACCCTTAACAGATTCATATTGAGGTCCACTGACAAGTGCCTATCATTTTTCAAGCTGTCGCAAAAGGCAAGAACATGGGATGACAAGTGCGATCGAGCATTTGAGGCTCTCAAAAGATACCACACCAGCCCTCCACTACTCAGCCAGCCTAGATGTGGGGAGATCTTAATTATGTATTTGTTAGTCTCCTTGTATACAACTTCCTCGGCCCTGGTACGGGATGGAGGGGGATCCAAAAGCCTGTATATAACACTAGCCGGGAGCACTGAAGAGCAGAGGCTAGATATCCATGCATGGACCACCTCGCCTTCGCCTTCGTGGTAACCACCAGCGACTCCACCCATATTTCCAAGCTCACCTAGAAAGGGTTCTAACCGAAACCCCCTTGGGCAGTGGAGCTAAGCGAGTTTGACATCAAATATGTACCTCGAAATGATGTTAAAGGACAGGTCTTGGCAGATTTTGTGGCAGAATTCACTGGCTACCGAAAAGAAGTCTAACATGCACCTCTTATAAAGCTCGGCAGGTCTACGTTGACGGCTCATCTTGCTAGACTGGAGGGGGAGTGAGGGTGCATATTGTTACAGAAATGGGCAAAGAACATGATTACGCTATTAAGTAGGCTTTTAAAACCACCAACAACAAGGCAGAGTACAAGGCGTTGTTCTTTGGTTTGGTGATTGCTAGAACTTTGGGCACCAAAGAGATAGAGGTGCGGGTTGATTCTCAAGTAGTAGTCAACCAGGTACGAAGAGAGTTTGCTATGAAGAGCGAAAGATTGGAGAAGTACTTAGCGCTAATAGAAGGCGAGCGCGCCCACTTCAAATACTTTTAGATGCAACAAGTGCCGAGGGCTGAGAACCAAAAGGCAGACAAGTTGGCACGAGCAGCATTCAGGTAAGAAGATTCTCCTCTGCCAGAACAAATGGTGGTCAGGACTTTGGAGGTATTTTCCATGGAAATTGAAGTCATAGAGGTAATGCTAGGAGCCTTGAATTGGGCGTTGGACATAATCAAGTATATAGACACCAATGAGTTACCCGATAACAGATGGGAAGATAGAAAGATTAGGAATAGAGCAACACACTACACCCTACTTGAGGTAGTCCTGTATAAGAGAGGTTATTTCATGCCTTTCCTAAGGTGCATCTCATTTGAAGAAGTCCAGTACGTGTTGGTAAGGGTACACGAGGGGATCTTCAGTGACCACTTCGAGAGAAAGGCGTTGGCAGACAAAGTGATGAGGGTGGGGCACTACTGGCCTCGTGCCCTCTAGGAAGCCGAAGAATACGTTTGGAAGTGTAGGAAATGTCAAAAGTACTCCAAAGTACCTCATTGCCTACTAGAGGAGTTGACGTCAATCACCTCGCCTTGGCCGTTCGCCTAATGTGGGGTTGACCTAGTAGGCCCTCTCCCTCTAGGAAAAAGGGGAGTAAAATTTGTGCTGATAGCAGTAGACTACGTCACTAAGTGAGCAGAGGCTGAAGCATTGACAATAATCAAGGCAAGCAACATCACCCGATTCTTGTGAAAGACAATCATCTGTAGATTCGGCATCCCCTGCGTCATCATATCGGACAACGGAAGACGGTTCGACTCTGACCACTACCGAGACCTAGGAATCAAATTCTAGTACACAACTCAAGGACATCCACAGTCCAACGGGAATGTTGAAGCCACCAATAAGTCACTAATGGGGATTCTCAAGAAGAAACTCAACGACAGGAAAGGCACCTGGGCAGAAGAACTTCTCGGTGTATTGTGGGCGTACCATATCACAGTGAGAACCTCGATGGGAGAAACCCTCTTCACTCTCATCTATGGACATGAGGCGATGCCACCCGTCGAGGTGGGGATCCTTACCTATAGGGTGTAAAACTTTGAGCAAAGCTCCAACAACGAGCAACTAGAAGAGTAGCTTGACTTGCAAGAGGAGCTGAACGATGTTTCAACAAGCGAGTATGACCAAGAGCGTTCAAGATAGGTGACATGGTGCTAAAGCAAACATGGACAACCACCTGAGACGAAGGAAAACTGGGTCCTAGGTGGGAGGGCCCTTACGTGGTTATTGCTGACAACCACCCGGGCTCCTACTGGCTCTGAGACTCTCAAGGGAACGAGCTACCACACCCCTAAAACGCCGAGCATCTGTGGAAGTGTTGTTGTTAAAAAGTGTAAAACGTGTAAGTTATATTATCATGGCAACAATGTAAAATTTATTAATGAAAGTATGGTTTTCCAGAAATGAATTGTGTCTCGCCCAGAAACACTCTCCCCAGCTATGTCTCAACTCCCTTCTCCAAGAATGTAGTCTCGCTCGTCGAAAACTTACCTTCGTTGTGATATCAACGAGTGGGTGTGGGTCCAGTCCTAAACTGCTTGACAACTTATCTCCCTGTGAGGATCAACAAGTGGGTCCGACCCTCCTGGAGACCTGACCTCCCTCGTTGGAGGAGAGTAGGTCCAGCCTCTCGGCTACTCGATAACTTACTCCAACCTCATCATGATGAAGAGCGGACCCAGCTCCTTAGCTGTTGTAACAGCCTGCCTAAAAAGCCCCTTAAGACCTAGCCATTAACTCCCTTAATCTCGGTTAGCTTTTTGGGTTATATTTTTTTTGGATTATTCTTAGCATTAGAGCCATACTTCAAACTTAGCTAGAAGTGTTTGGAAGGTTCTTAATACGTTATTATGGTTTAATTACCATAGGACCACTAGTGAAGTGATATTTGGCGTTACTTTTGGGCTAAGAAAGAGGTTAAATATGGGTGCTTTTAGAATTAAGCCCAGTCTTTGGAGTTGAACTAGGCCAAGAGTAGGAGCCTTAAACCCTAGATCCATTAGAATTTATGGTGTAAGTGGCCCTTCTTGAGGAGAATTAGGATTTAGGCCCAAGTGTGAGAAGGACTTGAAGCCTTTGGGCCTAAGTTGGTGTTAGTAAAGACCTTAGGCCCAATCTTGGAAATACATACTTTTCGGGCCCAATCTTGGTTGATCCTTGAAGCCCTTATTAAGATCTTAAATCTGGACCTAAGAGCCACTCTTTAACCCACACTAAAAGCCCACATCAAAGCATTTACACAAAAAGGCCTGTCAAGCCCAATAAAGCTCAAATGCCTTGCCTTCCAATTTTTACACTTTTATTTGAAGCCCACATGCACCATACCACTGGCTTCCCTCAAGCCCATATTGTACCCCACGCCCCTAAGGATTTCTTTGGATCTAAATTAAGTTTTGAACTTGAGTTAAGAGCATTAATCAACTCACACATGATTAATGATCTCTAAATCATGTTTTGAGCTTAATTTCATTTTTAATTATTTCTGACTTTTTCTATCCAAAACCTATTATTTTGATTATTGTTTTTCATCATTCTTAGAATAAATTAGAAGATTAGTCTTGATCCAACATATGTCATTAGAGGCAAAGACATGTCATTGCCCAAAACATCACAATTGGTACCTTTTTGCATCACTTGGTGCATTATAACAATTTAGCCCCTTACCCACGCTAATTACACCTTTTTTCCAAGGGCATATTTGTCTTTTAGCCTCTCACATTAGTCCCTTTAGTTCAGTTGGAGTGTTGGTCGTTTTGGCTCCAAGGAACCAAACCACAAAGAGCCAACCGGTTTCATTGGAAGTATAGTTGAAGCCAAATCAAATGGCTTGTGATTGGTTGCATTTCTGCACTTGGCTGAACAACAACCACATGCCACTTCCCTCCTCCTCCAATCCCCAAGAGCCCCTCTAGTCATCTTGGTGAGTCTTGACTCAAGCCACTCCAATTGGAGCCAAAAATCGATTGATTTTTGTGCAATGCATCACTTGACAACACCCCATACCACCCTTTTCCATGGACTGCACACTCATCATCAATTGGCAGCCAATCCCTCCACCTTCTACCACCTATAAAGGGAATTAAAGAGTGTCATTATACCTGTGCATTTCAGCCATGGGGATAAAATAAAGCTGATGTAAGCATGAAGTGAAAATCTGTCCATATTTTCACAACTCTACCCGGCGGCATCATGACATAACTTCATGCCATATTTTCAAATTTTCTCTTCCTTCTGCACCAGGGTAGCCTTGCACCCTTAGCCTCCTTGCACCACCTGACCATGATGAGATCATGGTGGCTCAAGGCATTATTCACCACCTGCACAAAGATGATACAAATATGGAAGTTTCACTCATCACCACCACCGCCCACTCCCACCACTCACAAGCCCCTACATTGTCGTGCCTCTCACCCCTCACCCCTCCTTTGAACACTATAAATACCCCCTTTACTCCTCACCTCCTCACACCACTTCTCAAACCCTCTCTTGAGTTCTTGAGAGCTCTTCTCCTCCTAGTGTGCGAAAGAGTGAAACTGAGTGAGCTGTGTGAAGTTCTTGAGTGTTCTTGTGTTGGGAGCTTTAAGTGCCATAGTAGGTTTTAATTCTAACTTGTGTAGATCATCTAACATGCATTGGTTTTGATTAGGTTAAACTATGAGGTTCTGATTTATCTTTTTTACCTAGGCTTGAATAGTGAACATTTATAAAACCTTGTGATTGGGATAAGAAGGAAAATTCATGATTTGATTTCAGTTTTTGAAACCTTTTTTAATGAAAAAGACTAAGAGATATCATGCATGCTCAAGGGTTAGATTAATGGTGATTAAGGACTTAAGCCATGTTTTAGTGTTGGGATGAGCTTGTATGACCTAAATCTAGGTTTTAATTTATCCCTAAGGTTATAATCACTATTGGCACTTGATGAATTTGATTACACATTGCACCCATAGAGGTGAATAGTTAAAATCACATCTAGGCCCCAAGGAATTGCATGCCACAGGTTGAGTATGTTTAGCATAGTTTCACTTTGAATTTTACAATTCTAAAGGCATATATGGTTTGAGAATATGAAAAATATGAGGTTTGTAAAATTTGGTTAAATTTTGGGCTTATTTGTAAATAGTAAAAATTTAGTAGCAATTTTGGTTGGAGTATTTGTGTAAATACCTAATTTTTAACCCTTTTGATATTGAACATCATCCTTAGAAGATCAATTCCTAACTTAGTATAACATTTTTTACAGCTACTATGATTTTTCCAAATTCAAGCAGTTTGTAAGTTGGTCTCTAACTTACACCTTGATAAGTTATTTATGATTTATTGATAAATGCCATATTCATGTTATAATTGTTATTTTGAGCATGAAATATCATATTATATGATACACTGAGCACATAACTACTTGCCTACATAACATGTGCAATTTGCATCATTTGAACATAT
Organism: Juglans regia; assembly: GCF_001411555.2. Taxonomy (NCBI): domain Eukaryota; kingdom Viridiplantae; phylum Streptophyta; class Magnoliopsida; order Fagales; family Juglandaceae; genus Juglans; species Juglans regia. The sequence goes on along the minus strand of NC_049904.1, from coordinate 17,998,716 downwards.
TTCACCAATGGTCATTTTCATAAATGCATGTCATGAAATTTTTTTTTTCAAAACTTTGCATGAAAATAAATTTTTATCTCGACCCCAAAGGCTAGGGTGGGGAAATTATTACCCTAGTGGAACTCTTTTGTCCACTCTAGAGTGTTTAAGAATAGAGTGGTAATTTCTGAGTTGACGAAAAACAGTTAACGAACTTCGAATAGGTTCCTTTTAAGAGACGCTAGAGTGAAGTCAAATGTTATGCACCTAAGGTTGGTGGGTGTATATGTTATGATACTATGATGATATTATGTTATGTTACCAGTGCATTAAGAATGAGTTTACAGACAATGTAGTCTCAACGTAAGTTGTATTACGATCACCGGCAAGTACACACAATGCATTTGGGGAACTGTGATGATACTATACATTATGTTGTCAATTGCTAAGTATGAATTTTATTGTTAGTAATGATGCTTCTCATTGATGAAATGTCATTTTTTTAAAACATATTTTTTGCAAGAAAATGTGCATTAGTCTTTCTGAAAAATGTTTAGGAATCTTGATGGGAGACAAATACAGGTTTTTGCATAGCTCGCATTTCATGTTTATCATTTATCATGCATAATTTATCTTTGTACACGTTGGTTGTTTAACGTACTGAAATTATAAGTAAATCTCACCTCTTGTGGACTTACTATCATTCCACTCGGAATGATAGAAGTTGTATCAAGAACCGACAAAGATGGATCGGATGGACCAGTGGATTCGACTGATTGAGGAGGAGCCAAACCTCGAGAAGAGATTAGACCTTATTTTAATGTTTATAGCTAACCCTCTGTGCCTTAGAGCGCATTAAACAATTAATTTAATTATGGAGATTTGTTTGTATTAAGGATATGCTATCTCATGACTTTGAACTTATGATGATTATGAATGACATTGTAATGTTCTACTTTATTCTGTCATAAGTTTTGTTTAGTCACCTTTATTCCCCTGCGATTATTGCATACTGCTAGATGCATTTTAGGATGCATTGCATTTTTAACTTTCATGAACGGGGATATGTAACCATGTGTTGCATGTTCTGATGCTCTAAGTCTCCGTTCCATCCCAAGCGGAGGTTGGGGGCGTCACAGCTGTTCTACAACTTACCTCCCTGCTGGACCCAATGTAAGGTTGCTTTATCCCTCACACAGTGTAAAGTGGGTCCAACCTTTGACTGCCTAACACTTATTTTTCCTGTGGGCATTAACAAGCGGGAGTGGGTCTAGTCTCAAACTGCCCGACAACTTACCCCCTCACGGGACACAAAGGGATAAGCTATGCCTTAAGGCTGCTTTATCCCTCCCACGATGGAGAGTTGGTTCAACCTCTCGGCTGCCCGACAACTTACCACGATCTTCTTCACAATGAAGAGCGGGATCAGTGCCAACCTATTTTACATTTACCCGACAAAACTCAATACATATATAATTGTACATGTCACCAAGGCGAGAAATCACCCTCTTCTGTAGCACATAAAACTAGTAACACCAATCACATACCAGTTCATAGTTATCACATAGATATTCATCATACATATATTTGTTGCTTGATGGGCCAAAAGGGGGTGAGCTGCTCCAGCATTTGAAATTGAGAAATCTCTCCCACCCGACTGACATGGTGCAAGTCAACTCACTTATCCCTAGCAAAGGTCAACTCTCATACAGAGATATATATGTTGTACTGGGGAATGTTTACCTAGCCAACCAATGCAAAAACACCAACACGTGATACGTCCGAGGGATTCTTCATTCTATTTATTAAGTGAGGCCAGCACCGATCATTCACGATGACTTTCTTTACTCGTAAGAAGCTTGTGGTGACGTATTGTAGGAATGGTATGGGGAATTCTCTGTCTCGTCCCATGATGATCGACATGTGATACACTCACTCAAGTGAAGATACAAAATAGTCAAAGCGAACATCGAAAACCAAGAGAGGGTTCATCTGGTGTCCTTTTGATTCCAGATGTGAATGAATAGAAGTCCTTTAGTCTCAATCTTTTCACTGTAGGATGATAGAGACAAACTGGCAGGGAATGGTCTGCACGTCCTTATTGTCTGCCTTATGTCCAATCCTCAGTCTCTCTCTGATTGAGGGTCTCTTACATGATGTTAGACCATACCTCTGGGCTGAGACGATATGATCTACTAATTGTAGTCCTTTCGACAGACCCACTTTGGATGTGTTGCTTTAGATGGAGTGTGGGCTTCTGCATATGACACTGCCCCTTTCTGACTGTTTTCGTTTAGTCCTGGAAAGTTCATACATGTCAACAAGGGTCTTGTCCTCAACTATTGCTCGTCTTAAGCTTATTCTTTGCCTTCGCATGTTAGGTAGCAAGCCTGCCCTCTAGTTGTACGCTGCAGACCACTGCTGCCTTGTTTGCCACCTAAATCTAGGAAGAATCATTTTTGCCTTCCACTCAACAAGGAAAGGCTATCTTCTTCACCTTCCTTTTTGCTCCTGCATGGAGGTATGCCCTCTTTCACTAGAGCAGTCCTCACATATAAGTTTTAATATCCTAATCATAATCAGAGAATAGTGAAAACAAGAAATGCCAAATTCCTTGAACTCGGGTAGATCAGGGGGAGAATAGAATCAAGAGATGTGATTATTGAGAAAATACGAGTAAATGTCCCTATCCTCGCAACCTGAGAAAAGATAGTGGTTCCTTTGATTTATCATTATAATGATGCCTTGAAATAAGTAAATGATCACTCATCTCATAATAAAAACACTATGGACAACAAGTGATGATATGGGTCGCCGACTTCATTGTGTTTACTAAACTTCGGTATCTTGATTCCGACAGAGCTACATCTCGATGTTTGCAAAATCCTTGAATCTAAGTTTGATGAACCAAGTATAGAGTCACCAAAACAAGTCTTGCCCAGATCTCAGAGAGATTGAAGTTCTGCCATTTCGGTCGACTATATGGTGTATCTCTAGGAATTTTAATTTGACATCGAGACAAATGAAGATCTATTAACATTCTCACAAACCATAGAAAGAACTGGTTCCCATTGAATTGCTTGGAGGGTGTAAAAAAGTTGGTCATAAATGGGCCTTTTAAGACAAAACATGACTCAAAAGGCAATGCCAAACGATATATGGCCATACTTGTTGCCAAGGGTTTTAAAAGAAGACATTGATTACGAAGAGACATTTTCTTTAGTATCTAGTAAAAACTTTTAGAATCATTATGAGATTAATGGCTCATTATGATTTAGAGTTGCACCAGATGGATTTAAAAATGACATTTTTAAATGTAAGTTTGGATGAAGGGGTCTACATAGAGCAACCAGAAAGCTACTCAGAAATGGGCAAAGGTTAGTTAGTATGGAGGCTCAAGAATATATATGCTTAAACAAACCCCCTGCCAACGATATTTAAAGTTTAATAACACCATTACTGTTTTTGGATTTTAGGAAAGATTGTTGATCGATGTATATAAATCTGCAGGTCAGTGGGAGTAGGTTTGTATTTTTGATCCCATATGTTGATGATATCTTGTTAGCTAATAGTGATCTTGGTCTACTTTATGAAACCAAGGGTTTTTTCTCCAAGAACATTGAAACGATAGATATGGGTGATGCATCATTCATAATCAGAATTGAAATTTCTCGAGGTCGAATACAAAGACTGTTAGGATTGACATGAAAAGTTCTTTATCGCTAAATACTCCAATATCAAAAGTTAATAAGTTTAGCATATTATAATATCTTAATATTGATTGGGAATGTAAAGAGATGGAAAAGATCCCCTATGCTTCAGTTGTAGGAAGCTTGATATATCCATATATTTGTACGAGGCCAGACATTAGTTTTGTAGTTGGCATGCTTGGGCACTACCAAAGCAGCCCATGAATGTCTCATTGGGAAGCTGCGAAAAGGGTATTGCACTATTTGAAAAGAACTAAGGATTATAAGCTTACCTCTATAGAAGAAATGACAAGTTAGAGGCAATTGGATACACCAAATCTGATTTTTTCGATTGCTTTGATAGTAGGAAATCCACTTCTAGTTATGTATTCATGTTGGCCTGCTGAAGTATAAAGCAAACTACTACTACTTCATGATGGCCAGATTCCATGATGGTCAAGAAATCTATTTAAGCATTGAGAGGGTTAAGGGTTCTCTCCTACAACATAATTGTGTCTCTAGCCATCGAGAGACATTTAAAAGGAAAGTTACTAGGATGACCATTTTCTGATCGTCAGGTCAACACATACTCCTCGTCAAACTACAATGGAGAGGGTTACGTTTTTTAACTTATATTCAATATTGTGGATTATAGAAAATTGAAAATCCTAATATTAATGTTTCATGTTAAAATATTTTACATTAACTACCTCAAGAAAGCACATCAACACAAATATGTCAAATTGGATCAATACTGTGCACTCGCCAGTATTTTGGCTATACCATTGGTTATGGGTATCAAAATTGCACATATGACCCCAATTTGAAAAAAAAAAAAAATCTTGGCGTGCATGTCGTGGTCACCAACTGTGCCTGGTGATCCTCATTTCGATCAAAAAATCAATCATTTCCCCCTACAAATCATCCATTTAAGTTATTAATTCCTTTTATGGTAATATTTCGCTTCACTTTTAGGAATGAATTTTATTCCGATTTGGGCTAGATATTTGGATTTCCTCAACTGATTGAGGGCGGCTTGTGGGTTCAAAAGTGAGTTTCAAAAGGAGTGTTTGACTTTTATGAATAAATCTTACTCTCAAAGTTTTTTTTCTCTGTTTTTCATCTTTTCTGTCTTAATATCTAATTTTTGTTGATTTTCTCACCTTCAGAATTATAATTATTATTATGTCCGGCATCAATTTGATTGCAAAGGATTATTGCATTTAAATTTGTATTATTATGACTTTTAAGTTAAAAAGGTTAACCCCGAGTGACACCAACCCATGACGAAGCTTCCAATTCACCTGGCCTCTCAGGAACGTCGAGTTGGAGCCAAAACGGAGAGACAAATGCCAAAGAGAATGGACACGTGTTAAAATTAAGAGACAGATCGAAGTATGAACAGAAACAGTACTAAAAACGCACACTGCTCTGCTCTTGTAATGGCAAACGCGTGTTATAACTAAGCTGCATGGAGCACAAGGCATTTGGTGGGGAAGCAGTCAAAATTAGCCGTTTCTTGCATCCTAAATCATAAGTACTCTCTCCATCTGTACTTTCCATGCTCTTACCCAACGCCATTTGTAGACGTTTCTGCATGTTTTTCACTCTGATCTGCCTCCGTATCCTCCTCTCATGACCCTTATCCTTCGATCTCTCGCCCTTATCCTCCTCCATCTATTTGAATCATTCCCTGATCTACTAGCTAGCATGCACCTCATGATGCATAAAAACTTTCTATGCAGCATTGATCTCGTGAGGATGATCATGACCCACTACTCATAATCATTCCTTTGATCATCACATTTTTGGGTCCAAATCAGACGGTTGGATTTTCAGAAAGCAAGAAAATCAAAGGGGCTGGCCTACTAGGTAATAGGCTGTCATGATGTATATGTATGAGGAGGATGATTCGAGTCCTTCTGATTCTATAATGATTGGATCATTCTCTTTCAATCCGTACTTGAACCAATCAAAATCAACCTAGCTCCTATGAGCCGAAAGGTTTCATAGAGCCCATAGCCTCCATACACCCAATCCAAACCCTCCTTCATTAATATTGCTTTTAAGTGTAAACATATTAAATCATTACTCTCATATAAGAGTCAATAGGCATCACTCACCAGAAGTGTTTGTCCCTTTAATTTGTCTCGAAGTTCTTTTTCTTTTTTATTAAATGGAAGCCTCAACACCATTCCCACCAGCAAAATCTCCCAAAACCCTCTTCCCAACACCATAACCAAACACTCTCCCAAACACCTCCCCAGAAACATCAGAAACAAGATTCATAATCATTAGCCATGGAGAACTCGATCCAAGTGCATGATCAAGACCACAAATCAAAGACAAGCAAGCGATATTTGCCCCTTTTGGTGGTGAATTACCTCCTCCTTTTTGTGGGTTCGGTTTCTTCTTCCCTGCTCTCCAAGTTCTATTTCAACCACAAGGGCTCAAGCAGATGGCTCTCCACATGGGTTCAATCCGCTGGGTTTCCTCTCCTTCTCTTTACCATTTATCTCCCTTATCTCCTCAAATGCACTGAGAGACGACCCTTCACTTGCTTCACTCCAAAGATCTTGATCTTGTCAATCTTCATAGGCCTCATGTTAGGCCTAAACAATCTCCTCTTCTCCTGGGGAAATTCTTATCTACCCGTCTCTACCTCATCTCTCATATTATCCTCCCAGTTGGTTTTCAATCTCATATTTTCCTTTATCATTGTCAAGCAAAAGATCACATTCTCGAATCTCAACTCTGTGCTTCTCTTAACCCTGAGCTCTGTGCTCTTAGCCTTGGATTCCAGACACGACAGATCAAACGGCTTAACCCATGCCAAATATTTCATAGGCTTCTTTTGCACAATAGGTGCCGGTTTGCTGTTTGCTCTCTATCTTCCCGTCATGGAGATGATCTACAAGAAAGTTTACTGCTACCAGATGGTGATGGAAATGCAGCTCGTGATGGAGGTCGCTGCCACGGCATTGGCGAGCACTGGGATGGCGTTGGACGGCGGATTCTCCGAAATGAAGACAGAAAGCCAAAGGGTATTCGACAAAGGGCCAACCGCGTACTGGGTGACGGTGTTTTTCAACGTACTGACATGGCAGCTGTGCTTTCTGGGCACAGCAGGGATGGTTTTCTTGACATCTTCATTAACCGGAGGAATCTGCATGACAGCCTTGCTGGCCACGAACGTGCTGGGAGGAGTTTTGGTGTATGGAGATGAGTTTGGAGGCGTAAAGGCGGTGTCGACAGTGCTGTGTTGTTGGGGGTTTTGTTCATATGTGTATGGTTTGTACGTGAAGACGAAGGAGGAGAAAAGAGAGGAGGAGAAAACCAATCAAAGGATGGAGATGGTTCATAGGGTTAATGATAGCGTTTGATTCTAAATAAGACATGATCGGAGATGATGATGATGATGATGATGGTGATGATGAAGAGGAGGGCCTAAGGACTCAAGCTAGAAATTAAGATAGGGCTCAGGCCACTTTCCGAGTTTTATCTCCTAGCTAGCTTAGCTTGTAATATCAAATTTAATAAAGGATTTGAAAGCATGATAAACTATGTTATCATTATTATAGTTATCAGTATCAATATCATCATCATCCAATTAACAGTGTGAAAACAAGATTATATAAGCATCCGCTAGCTAAGAGCTGTATGCTAGATCGATCCAGTAATTTGAAGTTGACTTTATCACTAGTCTTTCAAATCCAGTCTCGTAATCCATAATGGAAGTTTATTTTAAGGTGCGGTTGAATAGGAAGATAAGATGATATGATATGATATGATATGATATGAGATGAGATTAGATTAGATCAGAGAGTTTTAAATAAAAATTAACAGTTGAATAAAATATTATTAGAATATTATTTTTTAATATTATTATTGTTTTGAGATTTAAAAAAATTGAATTGTTTATCATATTTTATATGAAAATTTAAAAAAATTGTAATAGTAAGATAAGATAAGATGAAACACTCTCACTATATAAATGTCAATTGGTAATCATATATATGTTGATTACATAACATATAACAGATGATGATCTAGTGTACTACTTAATTTAATTTGCATGATATATGCCTGAAAAACATTTAGTTTATTATGTACGTATAGAAGTGCTTATGTGCATCATGTAGATTGATCTTGATTAAAATTTTAAATCCATACAGTAATAAATTCTTAATTATTTACTAAACTTAGTAATAAGCTTTTACTAAACTTAATTATTTACTAAACTTAGTAATAAGGAAAATAATGCAGAGGCATTTAATAAGCTTTTAATTAAGTACTCCAGACAATATATATATATATATATATTTATATAAATGTGTTATATATCTCAAATATTAATTTTCAGCTTCATCATTAAGTGATGGTGGATATAACATATATATTTATCTGTATTGCCATCCATAATTAATGGTGGATTAATAGTACTCACGGTCCCATCAAACTACCACATAATTGGATGCCTAATCAAACCCCAACTTCTATACAGACACACACACACACACACACATATATATATATATATATAAATCACCATGATCCCTTAATTATGTATATCTAATTTCTAGAGAAAATTATCAACAGTTGATCAAAGGATAATTAAGATGAGAAATGTTTTAACTACAAAGAAATTTTATAAAAGTAAATCTACAAACTGATGTGAATTGATGTGATACGTTAGATTGTAAAGTTATTTTTATTGTAAAATAAATCTAACGTACCACATCGAATCATATCAATTTATGAGTTTATAACTTTTATCGAATCTCTTGGATTTATAACTTTTATTGAATCTCTTTTCGACTATAATACTTCTCATGAATTAAGGTTGTCAAAGTGTAGGTGGCGATGAATTAATTATTGTCTTTCTTTTATAAGAAAAATAATTTGTGTATATACGTACTTTTCTGTACTCTTAATTAATATGTAATTAATTAAATTTACGCCATAATTAACGTCTGAATTAATTGGTACATAATTAATGAGGAAGATAGCTTAATTAATACATGCATTAATGGAAAAAATAATTAGCTCTTCTCAAAATAATAATAAATATACTTCAAATTAAAACAATTTAAGAAATATTTTAGCATAAATAGTAAATATTAATATATAGTGTTAGTTAATTAATGATCATCAAAGAAAATGTTAATTAAAGCTAGCACACACATACATAATTATGCCATATTTTCTTAGGGAATATTGACTAATGGCAAGAAGATAAAATTAAAACATCATGTGAATTCACAGAAATAATTTAAACCATGCATGGTGGGATCGAGATGGCCGGGCCGTGGTGCTTTTCTTGATGATCATGAAGAAGCTAGCTAGCTTCGGAATTTATTCCCCATATGTTACTGTTTGGTCTGCATGAAAAAGATTTCTTGTTGGAGGATTTGGCCACTTGCAATTAAAACAATTTCAAGACTATTAGTGGTATAATCGATCTCTGCATACTAAGATCAAACAGGCAATATTCCACTATACTTGTCGGCGTAAGATCATATGCTAAAAAGAAAGATATTTAAATATATAATTAAAGATATATACTAGAGTTATAATAATTAATTATCTTTTAAAATACTCAGTCAATGTCCTTTTCAGGTAAAAAGAATATTCGTATATATATATATATATATATATATATATATATATATATATGCATCACCATTGCAATTTTTTCCACTCTGCAGCCACTCTTTTGGTTCTCACGTTCGTTGCCATTTCTATAGAGATCAAAAGATCATGAGCAAGCTGTCATGTTTGTTTTCCTCAGAAACAAACAAGTAGTACCAGAGAAACCATAAAATATTTATAGGATATAATGAAAGAAATTAAATTAAGAAAGTGATTTGTCCTTATCTTTTTGAAAATAACTATTCAAATTAATTAATTAATTAATTTTTCCAAATCTATATAATTAATTAGTGCTGAATGATAACCTATAGCTAGCTATATATACAACATGATAGGTTGTCGTTATATTGCTCTCTAATGTCTTTCTAATTAAGCGATCACAAAGTCATGATCTGATAGCTAGACTACTACTTCGATCTTTTGTTTAAAGCATTCAGAATCCAGATCCCCTTTTAATTTGTCTGTGGGTGCAAATGGTGGATGATCACACCATAATTAAGATAAAAACTAAAAGCATGGAGCTAGGAATACAATAGCCCAGAAGACAAATTGAAACATATATATAAAAAAAAGATCAGTAGTACTGCTAGATCAGTCACAAACAGATTATACAAAAATAATTTTACAAACTGATGTAGTTTCATGTAATTCGTTAAATCTACTTTACAATAAAATTAACTTTACAATCTGACGAACCATATCATACTACATCAGTTTGTAGGATTATTTTTGTGTAATCTATTTGGTGACTATAGTATTTTTCATAAAAAAATACGGGTGTGCTGACAAGATATATTTTAATGATGAACAAAAGAAAAATAATAAAAAAATATTAATATTCATTATCCCTTTAAATTATATATCATCCTTTAATATGGTACGAATTAAATGATTGTAAATTAAGCAGAATATATATAATAATAATTTTTCAATCTAAAAATAATGAAATAATGATGAATAGTACTTCTAAAAATATGAACTGATGATTTTTGATCTGCTTTGGGATTGGTTTGAGGTTGAGAAAAAAAGTAAGGGGTCTTGGAAGATCATGTGAAAAATGTTGGTCTAATTAAGACTTCTAGGAAATTCAGTTAATATATATAATTGGATAATATATTATAAGAGTACTGGGACATGAAAACTTGTTATCTTCCTAATTAGATTGCATTATTTGGACGGATGATTTTGAATCAATCATTGTCATGATTTCAAACTCCGTTCTTTTAATCCAAAGGAAAACAGTGGATTTGGATTTTGAAAACCCAAATCCAAAACCTTTTCCCCAAATCCCACCAACCCACCACAAAGCATCTGATTATAGAGTAACACAACTCTTCATATATACTACGAAACCATTTAAAATACATATTTTTTGAATATATTAAACAATAAAAATGATAAAGTAATATTACTCATAATCTCAAATTTTATCATCAATTAAAAACTTGGATCTCCTAGAGTTTTTGACCAAATTCTAGAGTTTAGAGTGGTAGATATTGAACATTTAATGCTGCTCATGAAAGAAATATTCACTGAGGTAGCTAGATATAAATATTGTGACGTCTAATTCATGTGTCTATCTCTCTTCCACTTTAGGCTCTTAAAATTCAGTTAAGAACTATAAGATACTCAAATCCTATTTCGAACAACTTAATATACATTTGATACATAATCAACGGCCACTTAAATGATAAATCGATCTCTTAAAATATAACATAGCTAAAATCAAGAACAACATTTATGATCAGCTTTTTAACGTCATTAATTCTCTTATGTAATATTATTAGTTAATAGGTAGGCAAATAAAAAATGATTATAAACCAGAATATATATCTACATAATTAAGTTGGCTTTAGTGATATATAAAAGAAAAGAAAAAGGAGAGAGAGAGAGAGAGAGAGAGAGAGAGAATGAACAGAAGAGGATGTTTTTTAATGAAATTACAGATAAGATTTGAACCTTTTGTTTCTTTTTCTCTTTAATTCCCTTTCGGTTTCTTTAAGAAGTGATTGGATTTATGTGTGTGTATATATATATAAAAATTAATATTTTTTATTGATTAATGCCTGTTTCTTTAAGATCTAGGCCTAATCTTTACACTTGGATCCTAGTACACAAAGCTACGCCTCTTTTACTTTATATTTTTCTACTAATCTTCCCTTGAGTCATAACCAATAAAATCTTTTGACTTTAACTATTATACTAGAAGTGAGGAGAATGAGAGGGGACATGGTTGTCTGCCATTTGTATCCACCTTTAATTATCTACAAGTACTAGAAGCCAATGATAATAAAAAGGTCAACCAAAGTAAGTTTGTCCATTTTAATTATTTAAACTAACAGTTCATGACATGATCGATAATGTGTCCACACTACTATAGGATCATAACTATATGATCTCGCTTGATAGCTAATACCATTTAGCTAGGATCATAACTATATGAAAAAACAAACAAAGTTCTTGGCCTCGTTTAATTACACAAATATTTTTTTTTACTCATCTCATATAATTACGACAATTTTCTCAAACTAGATCTTACACAAAATATAATAAAAAATTTAATTTTTTTTAAATTCTAAAACAAAAATAATATTATAATAATATTTTATTTAACTTTCATATCATCTGTGTAACCAAATTACGAGGCCTTAATTATTTAATATACAGTGTTTAAAAGTTGAAACTGAAATATAGGAGAGTGGGATATGATCCGGATATATCTATATTTGAGAGTTGAAGCTAAAAGGAGAGAAGGATATTATCAGAGTGAATGTAGCTTAATTGGGAATAATATCATGAGAAGAATATTGGCTTAGAATTAATTCTTCGGCTCGAAGAATTCGATAAACAAGCACTTCAAACTTGTGGTTTGCTAATTAAATTAATCACCCATTCACACAAATATAATCTATAGAAGCTCGAAATCTTATAATTAAAAATGTCTAATGGTGCCAAATTGTGAAAGGAATGATATAGAGACGACGTTTGAAGATTTAAAATGTACATCCTCTTCAGAAATATTGTCGAATAACACCATTTATTCAATTTTGGCTGTTAAGATCATATAGACAAAAAAAAGTTGATATGACACTTTATTAATGATGGTTACTTAATAAAGGGTTCATATTAATTACAATTTTTTGATAGTTTAAGGATGCAATATATGTGTCAATAATTTGAATACCACGTTACAAAAATAGCGATATTTCGATGATCATGATCCTGTATATAATTTATCCCTATCGAAGAGTACGTACATATATCTACATATATAAGTACATCTTTTTAAATTCTCAAACACATGTCGAGATCTTGATGATGATGATGGAGTGTGTGTGTGTGTATATATATATATATATATATATATATATATATATATATATATATAATATGTTAAGAATTTGCACGATCGAGTTATGTTTATGTGTGAATCAAGAACAATATTTATGTTCAAGTTTCTTTGAGATGGAACTTATGATGATCACTTTACACTTCTTTAAAAAAATAAGAGTCCTGACTGCAGCATAAAGAGTACATGTACTTAGTTAAACACGTGTATTGGAGTGAACATGAACATTAACAAAGAAGAAAGACACATAAAAGCTGATTATGATGTTGGAGCGGATCCAATTCCCTCCGGCAAAAGCATGCATGCACCAGATGACACTCAAAACTGTTTCTTTATGAGTCTGCGGTGCTCGAAGGTGCTGAGGGGGTTGGCTAGGAAGAACCCTATATATATAGCTTGTCAGATATTCTACAAATGCTAGCTCTTTCTTCCGTCTCTTCTTTTCTCTTGAGCTTTGCCCTCTTTTTACACACGAACTTGGGAATTCATGTATATATGTCCCTGACAACAGCTAGCTTTATGATTCTTAAGTTAGTGAAATAAGTATGTACACCTGGAATTATTCCCTTCTTTTATTCTTTATTCTCTAGAATATGGTATATTAAGTTGAAGATATCATCAGGTTATGTAGTTAGATATTCCATGAGATCATGTGTTTGAGCAAAATCTTTTCTCTCTCTCTCTCTCCCCCTTTTTTTTTTTTTGAATTTGCCAAATGGTATCTCATGGTAACATATTAAGGACGCGTGTACATATATATATATATATATATATTTACATTCCTCTTATAATTTCTAGCTTATTATGCCTTTTTGCAGCGCGTACGCATCACTCTTAGCAGTTATATATATACGAGTCCTCTCTTATCTTATTTATTTTCACACATAGATCGAACATTTCCATGAAAATTAGATCACACGATCTCATCACCCTCCCTAGTTTTGTTTGAGTAAAATCTTGAAAGTATGTGTCAAGGTCGTTGGATCAACATGCCCAAGGAAGAAGGCCTCCAAGAAGCGAAAAAGGAATTAGATAGAAGGATAAGTCGATTAAAGTTCAAGAAATTGGAAGTGAAACACGGTCCGTCCCAAATAGCTAGTAAGGGAGTAGGGGAGACCACACCACAAGACCACCATGCCCTCATATATGGCATGATCTGAGTGCACTTCATAACTTGGTCGATGCCGTGCATATGCCTAGGACTAGGATATATAAGGCTATAAAAGCTAGGCTGAGCACCGACCGAGTCGGAGTTAGATGCAACATTCTTTCGACTTTGACTACGATTCAGTCGGAGTTGATACTGACCTCCGTCTCCAACTCTTAACACGTGCAAAATCTGATCCAACTTTGACTCCATTAAGCGAAGTAGAGTCGATCTGATGTCGGATTTGGGTTGTGAAATTGGGCTATTTATGTTTTTGTCCCTTTTTAGTGGGCTTTGTTTTAAACTATGATCCAATTGATTTCTCAACCCCAATTTTTGGATTGATACGATGAGATCCATACAAAGTCTATATTTTGGGTTGAACCATTGAAAATGTCTTTTCTAAACCCTATGTTTTTTTTACAAAACCCTGTTTTGGGTTTTTTTTCCTACACTCTAAACCTTATTTTTTTAAACCCTAAGTTTAATTTTAACCTTTGTTTTAACCCCAAGTTTTATTTATTTATGGATTTTATGGTTTTAAAACTGAGCTTAATTGTTAGTATTGATTACTAACAATTACTAATTTACTACTTCTAGTATTGACTCATTGAACTATGAGTGTATTTAATTACTAATTATGTGTTGTTTATAACTATAAACAATCACTCTATATATAAAATCACACACTATTTTTCTAATTATATCTTATTATAATAGACTATTACATATTACTCACTATTAGCTAATCAAGTATATTAGTATATACTTATTATAATAGACTATGTATGATATATAGTAATACTACGGTATGCGCATATACTAGACTATTAGTCTATTTATATTATAGTATAAATATATTATTTTATAATAATGATCACATACTAGTATAATATTGAATTTAACTATATAAGTTATAAACTATCAATATGAGTATATATGATCACTATATAATACATATATATATATATATATATTTTATAACCTATGTATATACTAATATTGTAGTTGGAGGCGGATGTCAACGCGGAGTTGGAGGCTAAAGTTAGAGGCGGAGGTCGGAGTCGTCGGCTCCGACTAAAAATACAAAAACAAAACCTTAGACTCCAACTATTTTATCGGAGCTGATCTGACTCCAATAGTACGGAGTCAATATGGGAGTCAGATTCTCGGAGTTATGCGCAATCCTAGTAAAAGCAATCAAGAGCCAGGTGAAAAGATTGGACTCAAGTTATCAATTTGTCACTTTGCACAGCTCACGACTTGTTCAAGGCACTAGCTCAGGCATAAAACTTTCACCCACAGATACCTGACGTCAGTAAGTTGTTGATCAGCCTAATGCATTATTCTTGTAGGTTAATCATCTTGATCGAGTCCTACGGTGAAGTCAATACGGTACAAACAATATAAGACCGAGGAAGACTAAATTTGTTTAATATAAACATACTACTTGATATTCCCTAGATAATATAGGAGAGTACGTACAATTTTACATTAATTAAGAGCGAACTAAGGGGTTTTAATAAGTTAGAATAAAATGACATAGGAAACTTTGGCTAAAAACCCCCCATGCACGAGTACTTAGATTTAGATTATTGTATTTTTTAAGAAATAATAATAATAATCACTTTTGATATGAATTTATAAGAATGATGATCATCTTTTAATTTTTCCATCAATCAATGTATAAAAAAATGTGGTTGAATCATATCTTGTCACGTGACAATTTTAACCTTTTTTTTAAGAATCTAATTGAATTTTTAGAAACACATAAACAACTTTGTTAAATAAAAAAATGATTTTATATTTCAAAAGAAAGAAAGAAAAAATAGTGAAAGTCACCAAGCGACCACAAGTGGCAATGGCTCGAAGACCATATTCTAGCCACCGTGGGTAGCCAGAACAGGGGCATCTAGGTGGTGGTTGGATTCTAACCACCATAGGATGGCTAGCTAAGATTTAGCCAACTCAAGGGAGATCTAGAAACCAATCGCGTGACCATTGTGTGGGTGGCCAAGATCTAGCTAGCCACCACATGGTGGCAAAGATTGGGCGACCCACTTGGTGGATGAGTTAGGTGGCTCGATTTGGCCATGGTAGTTCGGTAGCTCGATTTGGCCACCCAACTCAGCCATCACTAGCCACTACACACCAATTTTTTAATTTTTAATTTTTAAATATAAAATCCATTTTAGTTATATATTTTTTAAAAGAAATATTCAAATTGACAGGTTGTATTTTGTGATCCTGCCAAGTGTTTTTGGCTAATGTTGATTGATGAAAAATTAACTGTGGATTCTCTTTTTAATAAACTCATACCACAAGGGGGTATTGGATTTTCTTAATAAAAATACTCAAGATCCTAAACTTAAGTACCAAGTCACATGGGGGTATTGGATCAAGATTACCTAGCATTTATAAGGTTGCCTGGGAAGCTTAATTCAAAAGTGAAAGCCAACAAACAATTTAACAACGAGAATGCTAATAAGAACTAAAGGGGATTAAATATCTTAAGCTCACATAAAAAGTCTAGCCTATCAAAAGGCCCCAACTAGAAGACAACAGAAGGAGAGAGGAAGAAGAGGACAACGACTGAGGAAGGAAAGGGTGTCAGGAGGAAAAGTGAAAATGTGACATAAAATAAAGAAGATATGACATAAAGCAAGGGAGGGGTAGAGGATGAAAGGGGCTTCTTACAGATGATTTGGGGGAACTTTGAAGATGGCTTCAGCTTCTTCAACCTCACGACCAAAGAACCAACAACAAAGACACTTCTAAAAGATAGAGTTTCGATCTTCATTGTATAGTAAAAATGAGAGACCAAGAGAGATTGTAAAACAATAACATTATAACGGATTCTCCCATCCCCAAAACTCCCGGGGACGTAGGAATTATGTTGAACCACATAAATCTGTGTGTGGAGCCTTCGACCCCCACATGTGATTTGGTATGAATCGTGACAACAGGGTGATGGCCACTTGGGTCACACACCCCAACACCATGTGCAAGTGTGTGCGGACATGCAAATTATGTACAATTTATAAACGTAGTGGAAAAATATAATAAAGTAGTCTAAAACTAAGCACCAGAAAATTTGAAATTATAACCCAACAAGTCCTCTAAAAAGTTATTACAGTCATCCAACTGATCAAAATAAGAATAGAACTAGAAGTCCATAACCTACAATAGAAATAAATCCTAGGTCATCACTCCTTAGGTGGGGTTGGTCCATCATGCTCAAATCCATCCTCTCCATCAAAGTCTACGGTTCCATGAAACAGGACTGTAGGTGGAAACACTATAATGAGATCTTGCAATCTCAACAAATAAATCCACAGATCAACAACCAAGAATTTTAAACATGGAAGCATACAAACAAACATGCACAACAGTCATGAGAGACTTTCCCAAAAGACCCATTTATGTGAACTTACAAAAAAAACATTTAATTAGTCACTCACTCCAAAAATCCCATTTGTATCCAATTTACAACTATTTATTATAGTGTACACCATGGTCTCCCCTCGAGACCACCCGCACATCCAGGTTCCCTTTGTCACACCATGGGTAACGACCGTACATGTGACTTCGTAACAAGCGGTGTCCATCTTTGTGTCCGGCGTGTAATGTAACCAGACATCCTCTAGGCCCCGCCAGCAGAGGGGCTACGAAGTCTTGCCAAGAGCTTTACCATCTTGGTTGAACCAACTGTCACCTGACGACAACCTAGGGGACGTCACTTAGTTTTACACGCTCTCGAGTGACTAGAGAAGCTCCATCGAGATAATACCTTATCTCGGCTTGGGGTCATGACACGCATACACCCACACAAAAAATATATTGTCGATGACACCCAAAAACCCAGTTTTCAATTTACGTAGCATAGTATAGAACATAGCACAATTGAATAATTCATGGTAGATATTAATAACAATTAATTTGCAGATGCATGGCAGACAATGATTGGATGGCATGGTATAGAGCAAAACAGTTAACCACACAACAACACAAAAGTCAAAATTTCAACAATTTCACAAATCCCAACTACACGCATTTCCCAACTCTCCATCCGACCCTCGGCCCACATTTTCGACAACAACTACATCATTAATATGCCAACACTTCATAGGGCTTCATGCCACTTCTTAATCACAACCAGACTGCAACAAATTTAACGATAATTTCACGTTAGTAAAATCAAGGGTTGATCTGGAGATTTACTTACTATGTGAAAGGCAATTTCTGAATGATTGAGCGTGATGGCTTAAAGGGACCTGCGATTAAGCATGTGCACGTGTCGCTATGCGGACAGACAAGGTTGGTTAGATTAATCTGAACATAATAACAAATTTAAGGTACGAGGAAAGAGGTAGAAAGGCTTATTGTGGTAGCGTCAAGAGGGGCGGAGCACATGGCGGCAACAATGGTGCAAGATGGCAGAGGCGGATCTGGGCAAAATAGAGGGGCAACCGGTGGGGTTATTTCAAGGGGGTGGCAGATCTGATATACTAGTGGCTGGAGGAAGGAAATTTCAAGGCGGGGTGTGGTGTAAATGGAAAGTGGAGTACCAAGAAGTAGTCGTGCAGCAGCCAGAACACAACTGGGAGTGGTGCTTCACGGTAGCGCACATCGGCGCTAAGGAAAAATTACTCCTAAAGGCTATGGGGGAGTAGATTTGGGGGTGAGGGAGGTGCTCAAATACGATTTGAGGGGAGGAGAGGATACTTGATGGATGATTTAGGGGAGGAGAGGATCGACCTATTTAGAGGCAGAGGGTTAGGTCTCGGCAATTGCAGCCGTGGCTGTGATTAGGGATGTGGGATGGTGTTGACTTTACGAGTGTCGCATGTGTGGCATGCGACAAGTGGTGGGTAGTGGCGGCAAGCAGTTGCCATGGCCGAAGCTTCACGGGTTGCAGAGAGAGAGAGAGAGAGAGTCGCGTGGATTGGTGGAAGTGAAGGTGGCGGTAGACAAAGGCGATGGCCTGCTCGATGGACATGTGGCGAAGGTGCAATAGTGGCGAGGGCTCATGGGTTGTAGAAGGAAAGAAGAAGAAGAAGAAAAGAAAAAAGAAAGAGAGAAGAGAAGAGGGAGGGGCATGCGGTGCTAGGGGAGAAAAGGATTTAGGGTTTTGCCATCAAATGCACAAAACGACGCCATATAGGGGTAGGGAAAACAATTTCACCTCCAAAGCCATCAAAACGACGCCGTTTTGGTGGGAGGGCTAGGCTCCCACACTAACCCACGAGCTGGGCTCGCTTTCTTCCCCTCTCAAGCTTAGATTCGGCCCCCAGCAATCCAAGAAAAAAAAAATAATCCACAAACAATCACTTGGGCTCAAATTTAATTTCTTTTAAAGAAAAAGCCTACATACACAAAATATTTTGGGCTTCCCATCCTCCCCCCCTTAAAAGAAATTTCGTCCTTGAAATTGATAAGCTCAAACCATTTAATTCCAAAACAATTACAAAGTACAACTCAAAACTTGCTTGGAATAAGATATACAGTCAATGATATCCAAATAGATACGGGAAATACTCTCTCATGTCTACTTCTCTCTCCCAAGTGAAGTCTTGAGCCGATGGATCTCCCCTTGACACCTTCACCAAAGGTATTGTCTTGGATCTTAGTTTTTGCTCCTCCCAGTCCAAAATCTATGTCGGTGCTTCCTTATAGGTAAGGTTAAGCTGCAGTTGGATGCTACTGGGGTCGACCAGTCGAGCTTCTTGCTGTCTAAAACTCTTTTTCAAAGAGGATACATGGAACATGTCATGCACCTCCCCAAAATAATCCGGTAATGCAATCCTGTAAGCGATAGATCCAATCTTCTGCATTATCTGAAAAGGGCAGATGTACCTTAGGCTAGGCTTCCCTTTCTTCCCAAATCTCTTGATGCCCTTTATGGGTTAGACCTTGAGGTACATCCAGTCACCTTCGAATGATAGGTCTCTTCTACTTGTATCTGCATAAATCTTTTGACGACTCTGCGTCGCTGCCATCCTGTCTCTTATGACTCGACCTGGTCCTTCATCTCTTGAATTATTTCTGTCCCAATAAGCTTGCTCTCACCATCCTCATCCCAGTATAACGGTAATCTGTACTTCTTCCTGTACAAAGCCTCATGAGGTGCATCTGAATGGAAGCTTCGAAACTGTTGTTGTATGCAAACTCTATGAGCAATGAGTGATTTTCCCAATTACCCTTGAATTCCAAAGCACAGGCTCTCAGCATATTTTCAAGATTTTGAATAGTGCGCTATGATTGGCCATCTTACTGTGGGTGATAAGTGCTGCTAAACTTCAACTTAGTGCCCATTGCCACCTGTAAGCTCTTCCAAAAATGGGATGTGAACCTCTGGTCGCTATCCAAAACGATGGTCTTGGGTATCCCATGCAGTCTGACTATCTCCTTCACATATAGTAGTGTGAACTTTCCCAATGTGTCAGTATTCATGAACGGTAGAAAATGAGCACTTTTGGTCAATCGGTCGATAATCACCTAAATAGAATTCTTCCTGCTTGGAGTCCTCGGCAAACCCACTACGAAATCCATAGCAATATCATCCCATTTCCATTTCGGAATTGAGAGGGGTTGAAGGTTACTAGCGGGTCTTTGATGTTTTGCCTTAACTTGTCGACAGGTGGCACATCTCTCAATGAACGTGGTTGTGTCCCTCTTCATCCCTTCCCACCAAAAATTTCTCTTCAGATCCTGGCACATCTTCGTACTTTCAGGGTGAACTAAGTAAGGGGCCGCGTGTGCCTCTGCTAGAATCTTCTCCTTAATCTCTAAATTAATAGGAATCATCCTACGATTTCTAAACAACAAAGTCCCATCCTTACTCAAACTAAAATGTGCTGGTCCCTTTGACTTTCTGACCTTCTGCCGGATATCTAGAAGTTTCGGGTCTCTCATCTGAAGAGTCTTCAGTTCTTCAAGGTCGAAAACTCTGACTTCATGCATGCTATGATCTCCTCTTGTTGTGAACTTTCCACTAAAAATCTCCTCATTCCGAAGAGAAGAGAGTCTAACCCCGATGATTTAGCCACATCCACAAGCTGAGATTTTTGACTTAGCGCATCGGCAAACTGGTTTGCCTTCCCCGGATGGTACTTAATCTTGTATTGATAATCACTAATTAACTCCAACCACCTTCTCTATCTCATGTTGAGATTTTTCTGTTTAAAGAGATGCTTCAGGCTTTTATGATCCGTGTAGACTTCATAGGTCTCCTCATACAGATAGTGTCGCCAGATTTTTAAGGCAAAAACCACTACTGCAAGCTCCAAGTCATAAGTGAGATAGTTCTTTTCATGATCCTTCAGTTGGTGGGACGCATATGCTACAACTCGCTCCTCTTGCATTATAACACACCCCAAACCAAATTTGGAAGCATCGATGAAAACAACAAACAGCTTGTGCGGCTTTGGAAGTGCCAAAACAGGTGCTGAGGTCAACCTCTTCTTCAAGTCTTGGAAACTTCTATCACACTTATCTGTCCAGACAAACTCAGCATTCTTCTTGGTCAAAGTAGTGAGTGGTTCAGACAATCTAGAAAACCCCTCCACAAATCTTCGATAGTCCCAAGAAGCTTCGGATCTCATGCACTGACGTGGGACGCAGCCAGGCCAAAACTGCTTCGACCATACTAGGATCTACAACCACACCCTCAATGACATGCCCAAGGAACCTGACTTCATCAAGCAAGAACTTGCATTTGCAGAGTTTTGCATATAACTGATGCTTCCGTAGCTTACCTAGCACCAATTGTAGGTGATTAGCATGGTCCTCCAAATCTTGGGAATACACAAGAATATCATCAATAAAGACAACCACAGAGGAATCCAGATAAGGCTGAAACACTCAATTCATCATGTCCATGAAAGCTACAGGGGCTTTAGCTAGCCCAAAAGGCATTACTTTGAACTCATAATGCCTGTACCCTGACCTGAAAGCAGTCTTCGGTACATCCTTGTCCCTTATTCTCAGCTGATAGTAACCCTGATCTCAAGTCGATCTTCAAAAATGTAGCCGCGTCTTGAAGTTGATCGAATAAATCATTAATCCGAGGCAGTGGATATTTGTTCTTTATGGTCACCTTGTTAAGCTCCCAATAATCAAAGCACATTCTAAGGGTGCCGTCCTTCTTCTTGACAAACAGTACGGACGCAACCCAAGGTGAGGAACTGGGCTGAATAAATCTCTTGTCTACCAAATCTTACAATTGAGTTTTCAACTCCTTCAACTCAATTGGTGCCATCCTATAGGGAGCCTTGTGCACTGGAGCCGCTCCAGGTTCTAGATCAATCGTGAACTCGACATCTCGAATGGGAGGCAACCCGGGAGGTCACTTGCAAAAACATCTGGAAACTCCTGAATGACTAGAATTTCCACTACTGACTTCCTCTCCCCTGATTTAGACACCACTTGAACTAAATAAGCATTTATCCCACTTGCCAAATCTTTCTTTGCTTGGGTCACAAATATAACTGTGGGTCTTGACCTCAGCTTGCTACTTGTGAATTCCATATAGCCACCTCTAGGTAGATGGAAATTGACCCCACTCGGCTCCGAAAATTGACACTCGCAAAATGCCAAAATAGCCAATCCATTCCCAGAATGATGTCAAACCCAAGCAATTTGAATACTATTAAGTCGGCATCAAGTATCCTCTCTCAAAAGTCCAAAGGACAGCTTAGGGCAACTTTTGTACACATTACTCTTTTTCCGTTCTGTAACGCTACGACCATGGACTATTGTAAAGACTCTGTGTTTAAGTTACGCATTTGTGCAAAAGTAGTGGACACAAAGGATTGGGATGCTCCCGAATCAAAAAATGTACAAGCATAAAATTCATACAAGCGAACTCTCCCTGATGAGATCAAACACTTCCAATGTAATTCTAGAAATTAAACCACACAAACATTAACTCAAAAGATTAGGTCTAGTTCATACCTGTGATGACCCCCGCATCTTGAGTCTCCAGGGCCTCATCATTGACATCACTAGGTGTCAGACCATACACCCTCGCCTGCACTTCCTGCCCCTGATTCGTCCTTCCTCCACATTGTCTTGGTCAATTTCCTTGCGCAGCATTGGGGCACTCTCGAGCAACAGTAACCTTCATGAGATCTATTGCACCTTCCACATGCTGTAGCTCGGCCCCCTATACGCACACCAGTAGACGCCTGCAGTCTTGCCCCTGTTCTGAGGTGACCCTGACCTGTTTCCCACTCCTGCAAATCTCCTATTCTAGCTCGTCGAAGAGCCTACAGGACCACCAAACTCCCATTTTGCTATAGAGGCCACCTCAACCAAACTCTGAAAAGTCAGAATTTACATACAAGTGACTTGTCTGCGAATCTCGAGATGTAGTCCCTCTTGAAATTGCTCAGTCTGCATCTCGTCATTGGTAATCAGATACATCGCAAACCTACTGAGCTCCATAAACTTCTGGGCATACTGCTCCACTGTCATGTCTCCTTGCACTAGACTGTTGAACTCCTTGCCTTAGGAGCCTCACTATGTTAGGGAAAAAGCGATCATCAAACTCCTTGAACTCGAAAGATCCTAGCTCCATCTCAAGGTTGCAACATGTAGCTTGCATAAAGCACCTTTTGGGATTCGGTGCACCCGCATATCTCGAACATCCTCTCTAGATCCTTGATCCATCTCCCAACTCAGAGTAGGACTTCCTCACCCATAAATCCAGGGGTCCTATGGGCCAAGAAACGCTCATAGGAGCACCCCCTCTACTCCTCCCCAGGTTGGGGCTGGAACTTCTGGAGGAATTCTTTCATACGATTTAATGTCCTAGCCATGGCGTAATTTCCATCACCAAGAGGTAGTTCATCCTCGGGAGCTTGGCCAAAAGTTTGTCACGCTGGAACCTGGGTCGCACCATATTTTCTTGCCAAAGCGCAACCCATAATGTTGTTCCTTAACTCAAACAAAAGAATTTTCAGAGATTAAAGCCTATATTTATGGTACTACACCTAGGTGACTTGTGGTTTTCCCAGAGCTGAATCGCTCTAATACCACCTGTGGCGCCCTCGAGCCCCACGTGTGATTTGATAGGAGTCGTGGCACGGGGATGATGGCCACTTGGGTCACATACCCCTTCGCCAAATGCAAGTGCGTGCGAACATGCAAATTGTGTACAATTTATAAACACAATGAAAAATATAATAAAGCAGTCTAAAACTAAGTACCAGAAAATTTAAAATTACAACCCAACAAGAAGTCCTCCAAAAAATTTATTACAATCATCCAACTAATCAGGATAAGAATAGAACTAGAAGTCCTTCAACTACTACAGAAATAAACCCTAGGTCATCACTACTCAAGTAGGGTTGGTCCATCATGCTCAAAACCCTCCTCTGCATCAAAGTCTACTGAAAAGGAACCGTAGGTGGAAACACCACAATGAGATCTCGCAATCTCAACAAATAAATCTACAGACAACAACCAATAATTTCAAACATGGAAGCATATGAACAAACATGCACAACAGCCATAAGAGACTTTCCCAAATACCCATTTATGTAATCTTACAAAAAAAACATAATATCATTTAATTAGCTACTCACTCCAAAATTTCCATTTGTACCCAATTTACAACCATTTAGTACAGTGTACATTATGATCTCCCCTTGGAACCACCCGCACACCCCAGCTCCCTTCGTCACACCACGGGTAACGACTGTACATGTGACTTCATAACGAGTGATGTCCAACTCCACACTTGGCACTTAACGTAACAAGACATCCTCTAGCCCCTACGAGCAAAGGGCCTACAGAGTAGAGCTAAGAGCGTTATCGTCTTGGCCGAGCCAACTGTTGCCCCACAATAGCCTAGGTGACGTCACTCAATCTTACATGCTCCTGAGTGACCAGAGGGGCTCCACCGAAATAATACCCCATCTTGACTTGGGGTCATGACACAGATGCACCCATAGAAAAAATATATTCTCAATGACACCCAAAAGCCCAGTTTTTAGATTAAACAACATAGCACAATTGAATAAATCATGACAAATATTAATAACAATTAGTATGCAGATGCATGACATGAGTTATTGATTGGCTTGGCATAGCACAAAACAGTCAACCACACAACAACACAAAAGTCCCAATTTTAACAATTTCATAAATCCCAACTACACGCGTTTCCCAACTCTCCATCTGACCCTCGACCCACATTTTCGACAACAACTACATCATTAATATGCTAACACTTCACAGGGCCCCCAGGCCACTTCTTAATCACAACCAGATTGCAACAAAGTTAGCAACAATTCCACGTTAGTAAAATCAAGGGTCCTAAAGATTTACTTACTATACGGCAGGTAAATTTCTGGATGATTGAGCGTGATGGCTTAAAGTGTCCCACGATTGAGCGTGTGTGCATGTCATTGTGTAGATGGACAGAGTTGATTAGATTAATCTGAATATGATAAAAAATTTAAAGCATGAGGCAAGAGGCAAAAATGCTTAATTTGGCAGTGTCAAGAGGGGTGGAGCATGCGGTAGCAGCGGTGGTGCACGATAGCAGAGGTGGATCTAGACAAAATAGAGGGGCAACCAGTGGGGTTATTTCAACGGGGTGGCATATCTGACGTGCTAGTTGGTGGAGGAGGGAAATTTCAAGGCGGGGTGTGGTGGAGCACAGTGGGGCAATGGCTAGCGTGGGCTTTAGCTCATGGGTCATAGGAACATGATCTGGTGTAGGCCCAGGCTCACGTCGAGCATGTCCCTTTCCTTGTCCAATGTTCCGATCATAGGTCATGTCGAGGGCATTCATCTGCTCAGTCAACCACTCCTATGCTTGGGGTGGCACTCTCTAGTCCAATAATAGCCGAGTAATGATCACCCAATATGGTAGGTTATCATTGGAGATGATGCTCGTCTCGGCACAGATCCTCTCAAATATCCACAGTGGTAAATCGATAGGCTCTCCACGTGCCACTCATATAAGGAACTGCGTGCGAGTCAGACTCAAGGTGGCCTTATGTGCCACATAATCCACATTTGTTGCAACTGTGAGATGCAACATGCGGAAAAATGTCAGCAGCAACATCTGGGAGAACATGTTCTTATCAAATGGTATGTGGTATCTCCCAATGAGAATGAAGAAATCCTCATCACAATCATCATCCTGAGTCTAATCAGTCCCTTTGCCCTTTGACTGGTCTACATCTCTGGCCATAGACTAGACTGGGCCAGTAGATGATGCAGATGTGCCTACATTTGGTGCATCCTTAGCCTGAGCATCCACTATAGTTAAGGCCTCAGACACGCAACTGACCCCAAGTAGCTCAAAGATGATATCCTCTGAAACCTCGAACTAAACACCACATATAGTTACAATGTGAGATGATGCATCTTGAGGCATGGACAACATCTCAATGTAAAACTCGCGGACCATGGAGGGGTATAACCTCCCCCTCAGTGCGCAGATGTTGGTCCAACCTCTGGAAATAAAGATGGACCTTAGACTCTTCTCCTCCCAGTCAGCTCATCGAACTCGTTGATTGCTTTCGACCATAACAGTTCTATAGCATACCCGAGAAGTGTCGTGGGTTCCTTCTCTCTCCCGTTTCCTAGTTGTCAAAAGATGAGTCATATTTTGCGAAAAAAAAAAGTATACATATATATAAAGGGGAACAAATTAAATATGTCCTGAAATAACTTCAAACGTAGAACTTAATGTCCAAACGTAAAATGATAACATTCAAACGTGTAGGTAATAACATTCAAACGTTAGGAGTCAAAAAACCCACGAAACGTTACATTCAAACGTTTCATGTAAATACGTTCGAACGTGCTTGTGCATTTGAACGTATTTAACTTAATGTTTGAACTTATGCAGGTATACATTTGAACGTATTTAACTTAACGTTCGAACTTATGTAGGTATACATTAGAACATTAGGACTAAAACATCCCACGAGACCTTACATTTGAATGTTTGATGTATATAGTTCAAACGTATACCTAAACGTTCAAACTATAGAAATGTTACATACGAACCTTAGGAGTCAAACGGCCAGGAAAATATTACATTCAAACGTTTTAGTGTATAAATGTTTGAACGTAACAGTACATTCGAACCTAGATTAACATACATTCAGAGTACAGAGTATCGTTCAAACGTTGCTAGTGAGACTTTCAGATGTTTAAACCCAAAAAATGACTGAGTCGGCTCAACCATTTCCGATTTCCTCAAATAGGACATTAATCTTGTAATGACCACCATAGAAATAAGTGTAGACTATCTACAGTGGCCATTTGGCCATTGGGTGGCCAGAAAATTAAGTTACAAATCTGGCCCCAATCGAGTTTTGGTTCATATGGAAATCCCTTAAAAAACAATAAAAGGAAGAGAGATGGACACTAACCTTTTATGTGACAGTTGTGGTGGCGATTGATGGCGGCGTGTGATGGATTTGATGGCTTAGTGTGACGGTTCAAATTTTGGATGTAGGTGAAAATGTCGTTCGACGTTCAAAATCACTACATATATAAAAGTAACATGCGAATGTTACAACTAGTACACTCAAACGTTATGCTATTTCCCGTACCGTACGAACGTGTGTTGTAAACTTTCGAACATAAATGGAATGAATTTTATATATATAGTATATTTATAGGTAAATATTACATATAGTATATTTTCTCAAATATAGATCAATTGGGGAAATACTACATGGAGTTAGTGTATATAGTAATATAGTAATATATAGTAACAAAATATATAGTAATATATATACTATAGTAATTATATAGATTATTATAATATACTATATAGATATAGATTACTATAGTATATAACCATATAATATATACTATATATATTACTATACGATATAATTATGTTACATATACTATATAACTAAAATGTATAAACCACGTTCGAACATGGTAGGATTTACATGGGAACGTTAATAAAAAATTGGCAGGAACTTTCCCGCATTTTTTCTATGTCATATACCGGAAACTTAATTTAAACTATGTTCGCATATTAACAAAATTACATTCGAGTGTTATTTTGGTACGTTTGAACATGAAGTAATTAAGTTCGAACATTTTTAAAAATATTGGCAAGACCTTTCTCGCGTTAATTCTATGGCATATATGGGGAACCTAATTTCATATACGTTCGCATGTAAACAATGTTACGTTCGAATGGTAATTTGTTACGTTCGAATGTGGAATAATTAAGTTTGAACTTTTTTAAAAAAATTGGTGGGACATTTCCCGCGTTAATTCTATGGCATATATGGGGACCTAATTTTAATTATGTTGGCATGTCAATAGTATTATGTTCGAATGTTATTTTGGTAGGTTCGAATGTTGAATAATTAAGTTCAAACGTTTTTAAACAAATTAGAGGAACCATTCCAGCATTACTTATATGGCATATACAAAGACCTAATTTCAATTACATTCACATGTCAACAGTGTTACATTTGAATGTTATTTTGTTACGTTCGAATGTGGAATAATTAGTAACCTTTTTTGCATGTTGTGCCAATACTTAAAATAAAAGTGCACTTAATTCTTCTCTCTGTCTTTCCTAGTGGGAGGCTGAGATGAAGTGGGGGAGACCACATCTTTTCCTAACGGAAAGGTGGTGGAAAGAGATCACGTACGCACAAGGAGAGTGGTTACGTAGCTGTGAGAAAGAAACGCAAGGTGGAGTACGGAGGAGCAATTCGCATTAAGCTGGTGGTTATGGAGGAAGTTAGAGGCAGTCGTAGGTGTGAAGGTGAGGAAAGTTATTCAGTAATGAATGATCTGGAGGAACAGTGGGAGAAGTTTTGTTTGACGGAGGAGGAAGGGGAAGCTATAGCCATTGAAGATGCTGTCAATGAGGAAATATGGTTCAAATGAGATTGTAGTTTGGTAGGGAAGATTTGTCTAGATAGGAACATTGGCATAATGGTTCTTGAGGATACAATGAAGAAAGTCTGGAGAGTTAGCAAGCCTGCCATGTTTGTTGACCTAGGAGGTAACATGTTTACCGCAACCTTTGCTAACCAAGCAGACAAGCAGTGCGTATGGAGTGGGAGACCTTGGCTTTTTGACTCACATTTGTTAGCCTTGAAGTTGTTTGAATATACACCCCCGCAAAGAATGAGGTTTGAAAAGGAAAGTTTATGAGTCCAAATGTATGATATGCCTCTCGCATGCATGAATGAAGAACATGGCAAATAGATAGGGAGAACAATAGGTAATGTAGAAGAGGTGGATGCAAAAGAAGATGGGGTGGGGTGGGGTAAGTTCCTTAGGGTCCGTATCAACATCGAGCTCATGAAACCCTTGGCTAGAGGCACGGCAATCACGATGAAAGGTGACAAGTTTTGGATCCCAGTTAAGTATGAAAAGTTGCCCAAATTTTGCTTTGAGTGTGGTTGTTTAATTCATGGCACACTGGGATGTACTGGGAAGGTGGGTGAGAAGTTGCAATATGGAGTGTGGTTAAGGGCTGACACAAAAATGGGGTCCAAGTTGAAAATAAAAGTAGAAGGCTTTGAAAGCAAATGGAGATATGAGAGTGAGGGACAAGGGGGGAAAGGGTTGACCAGAATAAGGCTGAGGGAGAGGAAACCAAAAGGGGTGAGGGTGAGCAGAACACTGAGGAGGAGTGTGTTGAGGGGGAGAATACTGAGCCTGGGTTTAGGGGAGGGGAAGAGAACAATGAAGTAAAGAGTAGTTGCACTAAAGGCACACCTAAAAAAAGTACGAAAGGGGTTGATGGATGGTTGGTGGAAGCAAGTGGGGAAGTTAGGAGTCTGGAGAGAGAGGAGACTTTGAAAACAGTCACAATTGGCAAGGGTCTAGAAATGCTTAATATGAAGACTAAGGGAGGGGGGGAAAGGAGAGCTAGAGAGAAAAGGGAAGACACCCATCAGGGTGGACGATATGTTCCTAGAAAAAGGAAAAAAGAAGAGGTGATGGGGGGTAGAAAACATGCAAAAAAAGATCAAGAAAGGAAGTTGGACAGTGAAGGTTCAAAGGATAATTCTCAACAAGTATTGGCGAAGGCTGGTCACCAGCCCCGTCACTCTCATTGAAAATCTTAAGTTGGAATTGCCAAGGGCTTGGGAACCCTCAGATAGTTCAAAATCTCTACCTTTTGGTAGATGAGAAGAAACTCGATGTAGTTTTCTTTATGGAAACTAGATTAAAAGCAGTCAAGTATGAAGGTTTAAAAAAGAAACTTAAGTATGAAGGGTGTTTTGTGGTAAAACCAGTTGGACAAAAAGGAGGTTTAGCACTTTTATGGAGTAGTAGGGTCCTCTTAGAAGTTTTGAGTTACACACAAAGGCACATTAATGCATGGATATCAAATGAGGTGGATTGCTCAAGGTGGTTGCTGACTTGTTATTATGGCCATCTTGAGACTCACAAAAGGGCTGAAGCTTGGGAGCTACTGACATCACTAAAGCCAATAGGTTTTCAAGGCTGGTGTGCTAGGAGATTTCAATGAAATCTTAACTCATGATGAGAAGATTGGGGGCAGACCCACACAAGAGAAACTCATGGAGAATTTCAAAAGGGTTTTGGAGAAGGGAAACCTGTTAGACTTAAAGTGGGTGGGCAGCAAGTTCACATGGAGCAACAGACATAAGGATGCTTCATTCATGAAAGAAGGGCTTGATAAGGCAGTCGCCAACCCAACCTGGGTCCAATTGTTTAAGGAATGCTGGGTGGAAGTGCTAACAGGCAAGAGTTCAGATCACAGGCCAATCCTGCTGACCATGAACAGAAGGGACAGATTCATAAGGAAGGATTGTAGAATCTTTAGATATGAAGCAAGCTGGGATAAGGAGGAGGGATGTGAGAAAGTAATCCAAAAGGCATGGAGGACTAATGATAGAATGAGAGATTCACAAACCCCAATAACAGAACAATTGGAAAGGTGTATAGGGGCACTTCTAGGATGGAGTAAGCATTTCAAACTGGACAGTAATAAGGAAATAAAGCTAAAATTTGAGGTACTGAAGGGATTACAAGATGAAGAGAGTTGCCTCAATGCAGCTGAAATAAAGAAGTTGCAGAAAGAAGTTGGAACTTTGCTTGAGAATGAGGATATTAAGTGGAAACAAAGGGCTAAAAGAAATTGGTATGCACTGGGGGACAGAAACACAAAGTATTTCCATGCATGTGCAAACCAAAGGAGGCAAAAGAACATAATTAAACAGATTGAAGATGAGCAAGGGAGAATCTGTAAAGACCAAGAGGGAATTGAGGGAGCTTTCAAGGGGTATTTTGAGAACTTGTTCAGTTCAACTCAACCAAGGTCAGAAGAGATGGAAGACTGCTTAAAACACTTAAAATCTCGAGTTACAAGGGAGGCAAATGAAAAACTGCTTAGACTTTTTAGCAAGGGGAGATTGAAGAAGCAATTAAAAGTATGGCACCTATAAAGTCACCAGGCCCTAATAGTTTTGGAGCTTGTTTCTACCAAAACCATTGGGAAACAATTGGAGATGATGTGTGTGCAGTTGTGCTTGACCATCTCAATGGTATCATTTCTTTCCAATCTGTCAATTTTACCTTTATTGCTTTAATTCCCAAGAAGAAGGACCCAAAAGTAGTAACTGAGTATAGACCCATTAGCCTTTGCAACATTTTTTATAAAATTATTTCCCAAGTGCTAGTTAACAGATTCAAAGGAGTTTTGACAGAGATCATCTCAAGCAATCAAAGTGCCTTCATTCCTAGCAGAATTATTATTGACAATATCTTGATTGCCTATGAGGTTTTGCATAACATGAAGGTGGGGAAAAAGGGAAAGAAAGGGAACATGGCCATTAAGTTAGACATGTCAAAATCTTATGATAGGATAGAGTGGCCATTTGTGAAAGCAGTAATGAAAAAACTAGGCTTCTGTGATGCTTGGATAGAGCAAGTTATGAGTTGTATAATCTCAATTTCTTATTCTGTGTTGGTCAATGGAAAGACAGGTTCAAAAATTTTTCCTTCGAGGGGTTTGAGACAAGGGGATCCCCTATCCCCTTATTTATTCATAATGTGTGCAGAAGGGTTAAGCTCTTTGCTTAATCATTCAGATCTGATTGGGAATACTAAAGGGGTCACAGTTGTGAGAGGAGGGAGTAGAGTAAATCATCTGCTATTTGCAGATGACTGTATTTTATTTGGGAGGGCTTGTGTTGAGGAATGGAAGAGATTGCAAGAGCTGTTGCTAAGGTATGAAAGAGCTTCTGGCCAATTTCTGAATAAAGAGAAGACAATAGTATATTTCAACTCAAATACTCCTGTGGCAGAAAGGGATTTAGTCCTAAGTGTAGGGGAGTCCATGGCTCAAGGCAGCTTTAAAAAATACCTTGGTTTACAAACCATGGTTGGTAAATCGAAATATAACACTTTTAGATGTCTCAAGGAGAGGGTGTGGCAGAAGATCAACAACTGGAAGAATTGTTTTCTGTCAGGGGCAAGGAAGGAGGTGTTAATCAAGGCAGTACTTCAAGCAATTCCCTCTTACACAATGAGTGTGTTTAAGCTGCCCAAAAAGCTCTGTAAGGAGATCAATATCATGCTGTCCAAATTTTGGTGGAGTAATCATCAGAAAAGTTATGGGATCCATTGGAGGAGTTGGGAAAAAATGGGGACAGCTAAGGGTAAGGGAGGTTTGGGGTTTAGAGATTTGGCTAGCTTCAACTTAGCTCTCCTTGCTAAACAGGCTTGGAGATTGCTACAAAGCCCTCACTCTTTGATTGCTAAGATATTCAAAGAAAAATATTTCAAGAACACCTCCATCACAGAAGCAAAACTAGGGAATGCCCCCTCTCTGATATGGAGGAGTGTTTGGAGTTCATTGGGGTTACTAAAGGAGGGGCTGAGGTGGAAAGTTGGGGATGGAGCACAAATCAACATATGGGGTCAAAAATAGTTACTGTCTCCTTCAACCTTTTGTATTCAATCCCCTATCTCGATCCTAGAAGCAAATTCAAAAGTCAGAGAATTGATTGATGATGTTTCAAAGGATTGGAATGAAGGCCTTATCAGGTCAATTTTCAATAAAGAAGAAGCTGAGCATATATGTAGTATCCCCATGAGCACTAGGGGACAAATTGATATGGGGTCCCTCGAGAAAAGGTGTTTTTTCAGTCAAAAGTGCATACTTTTTGGAAGAAAATAGAAAGAAGTCAGTGGTGGTAAAGTCTTCCAGGGAGGCTGAGATGGATAGCAGGTGGAAGTCCATATGGGAAATGAAAGTTCCTGATAAGGTGAAGTTTTTCATGTGGAAGGCGGGAAACAACCTTCTTGCTACTAGAGTAAACCTCTTTTCAAAAAAAGTTATTGAAAACCCTATATGCCCCATCTGTTTGAAAGGAGAGGAGACTATCATGCATGTTCTCTGGCATTGCCCAGCAGCTGGTGATATGTGGGCTGAGTCTCATAGAGCAATTCAGAAATGGGGTCCTTTGGAGACTGACCTGCTTAAGCTTTGGAAAGATCTTGAAGGGAAGCTCAACAAATATGAATTAGATGGAGTTGCAGTCATCATGAGGGGATTGTGGATGAGAAGGAACAAATTTATTTTTGACAACAAATTTCTTAGCCCAAGTAGTATTATCAAATATGCCAGAGAATCTATTGAAGAATACCACGCAGTAGAGGAGGGGACAGTAGAGCAGAAGTCATCCAGAAATGGTCACCACCAGGAGTAAATAACTTTAAAGCTGATTGGGATGCAGCTTGTGATGTCAAACACAGGAAAATGGGGTTAGGAGTCATTATTAGAGATGAAAATGGGGCAGTCACAGCAGCTTATTGTGGAATCAGAGGTAATGTGGATCAACCAGTAATAGTAGAAGGAATTGCGCTTAGAAAAGCCATGGAACTTTGCAGAGACTTGGGACTCAACAAAGTGACATTCGAAGGAGATGCTCAAAACATTATTAAAGTTGTTTATAGCCCAGATGAAGATTTATCATGCTATGGCAATATCATTGAAGATTCAAAGTCTTTTTATCTGAGTGGACCAATTGGGCAGTTCAATATACACACAGAAACACAAACACAGTAGCACACAACTTGGCTAAGTTAGCATTAAGATCAAATGTAGAGCAAGTGTGGATAGAAGTGGCACCAACTTGTATTTCTTCCTGTTTGCAGAAAGACATGGAAGGTTTTCTAGACAATGTTCTATGATTGAATGAAAGAATGAGGTAGTATTTAAAAAAAAAAAAAAAAAGTTCAAACGCTTTTTAAAAATTTGACGGGACCTTTCTCGCGTTAATTTTATGGCATATACGGGGACCTAATTTCATCTACCTTTGCATGTCAATAGTGTTACGTTACAACGTTATGGTATGTAAACAGACTTGGCAAGACACTTAGCGGGAATGGAAAATTTTACAAAATGTTTGAACATTTACCGTAAACGTTTGAACGTTACGGCACTTTGATGCGATGTCTTTGCATTTAAAAAGTTGTTGCAAAAGGACTTTGTACTAAAGAGAAAGCCATCATTATGTTTAGTTTAACCTATTGCAGCGATAAAAGTTGTCGCAATAGGTTTACAATTTTTGAAAAAAAAAATATAATGCATCTTACAAGTTTGGGGCATGTTTAAGAAATTGGGAATGTTGTTTATATGTTATAGCTTGTGTGTTATGACCCAATAATGGATTCTTTATTGAGGATTTCTAAGAATTTTTGTATGAATATACATTACTTATATGTTATAACTTGTGTGTTATAGCTATGTCTTATATGTTATAGCTTGTGTGTGTGACATTGCATGAATAATTTTAGACTCGTTTGGAAATTAGTATACACTTAGGTGTTCACTAATTCTTGAATTGTTTAGTGTGGATAGTTTGAGATTATATTATCTATATTGCACATTTTCATTACTCTTTTTTTCACATTAAGGATGGAAAGTTCAGTGTCTTCTTCATTTGTTCTTTAGGTATATTGTTCGTAGGGTGACAATCCCTCTCTGCGATCATGTATACTTGGAGAACTATGGCGAGGTGCTGCCGAAATTTCTACTGGCATGGAGAGTACAAGAGTGAAGAAACTTGTGCAATATGAATAATATAATCTCGAATAGGATAGGACCAACTACATTTATCTAAAGAACATGGGGAATTGAATTGGAACATGTCACGCATGTGAAATTAGTTGTCATGATACTAATCCATAGGTTTTTTTAGAAATTGAAAAAAGTTGGATACATCTTGGTGATAGATTTGGAAAAGACTACATTTTGTATGCATGTGGAGTGAAAAATTTTATTGATGTTGCTCGAGCCTCTGCCGATAGTCGAGGTTACATAAAGTGTCCATGTCAAGGGTACAAAAATCTGTAAGTTATAGGTTTGGATAAACTAGAAAGTTATATATTTGTGAATGGTATCAATTTGGGATATACTCAATGGGTGTTACATGGTGAGCCATATGAACAATCTGCTGATATTTCGTTCAATGATGGTATTGAAATAAGGCACCTGGATGACAATGATGAGTGGGATGAGATGGTGGAAATGTTGGATGACATTAGAGCTGGGATGTTTATGGATGAAATTGATGATGATGCCTCAAGTGGCCGAGGGATTGAGTCAAAGAATTTCTCTAGAATGTGGAAAGATGCAAACTGTGAGTTTTATCCTGGCTGTACAAAACACAGCAAAATGTTGTTTATTGTGCGGTTACTTCATATTAAGTCTTTGTGTGGGATGTCAATGAAAGCAATCAACATGGTATTGGACTTATTTAATAAGGTGCTCCATGAAGGTTCTGCAGTGCCAAAGAATTTTTATGAAGTGAAACAATTGAGAAATGGATTAGGGTTTAAGTACAAGTCAATACATGCATGTAGGAATGATTGTGTATTATTTTGGAAGGAGAATAAGGAAAAATAGTCTTGTCCTGTATATGGAGAGTCGAGGTGGAAGGGTAAGAAAAATGTTCCGATGGAAGTTTTGCGTTATTTTCCGCTCAAACCAAGATTGCAAAGGCTATATATGTGTAGCAAACAAACTCAAGATATGAGGTGGCATAAGGAGAAACAAGTTAAGGATGACAAATATATGAGGCACCCAACTGACTCAATTGCGTGGCAATGTTTTGATAATAAATACCCAGATTTTGGCAACGAAGCTCGTAACATGCGTCTACGACTGACAATGGATAGACTCAATCTGTTTGGTAATATGAGTACAACTTACAGCATGTGGTCTATAGTGTTGATTCCATATAATCTTTCACCATGGAAGTGCATGAAGTCGCCAAACTTTCTGTTAACTTTGCTTATCTCGGGTCCAAGATCACCTGAGATTGATATTGATATATTCATGCAGCCATTAATTGAAGAGTTGAAAGATCTATAGGAAAATGGCATTCGAACTTTTGATGCATACACGTCGACATCTTTTCATATACATGTTGCAGCATTATGGATGATAAATGATTTCTAGCATATGGCAATCTTTTGGGTTGAAGTACTGAAAGAAAGTTGGCATATCCCACGTATAATAAGGAAACATTCGTAGAAGATGTGTTTCATGGGCTATCGACGGTATTTGTCAACAAATTATGAATGGTGAAGGGAAGACACTAAATTTGATGGTAGAGTGGAGGACAGAATTGCACCAAAGGAGTTGTCTAGGGATGAGATAGTGGAACTAGGGGTGTAACCGATCCAGTTCGGTCTAGTTTTGGACAAAATTTAGGACCAAACCGGTATGTATCAATTTTGTATTTTCTAAACCAATTATTCACCAGTTACCCTCCTAAACCAATACCTCCGATTTTATCGATTTTCGATCCTGTCTGGTCCCATTTTTTATTTTTTTTTAAAACGTAAATTTGTCATTAAAAATCCATTTATAAAAAAAAATTGCTTTAAAAAATCTGTTTTATACTTTTATTCCAAAATCTATTACTATTACAAAAATCTGCTTTAGTATAAAAAATTTGCTTTAAAAAAAATCTAATTTACTAAAATCTACTTTATTAAAAACTGCTTTGCAAAAATCTGTTTTACTAAAAAAATTTTGCTACAAGCCTATAAATATAACTACTAAAAAATTGGGAAAAAAATCTCCTATGGAATAAAATATATATAGTATAACATATATTATACTATATACTATAATATAAGTATAATAATAATATAAGAGTAATAATTAAAAATAATAATAAGATAAGTATTATAAAATAAGTATTATATAAATATAAGTATTATATAGTGTAATATAACTATAAAATAAAGTCTAATACACTAATGTATTTATCAAAATTATAATAGTAACTATACACTATCACACATATATGATATATTATACTTTTTTTTTTGATAAAGGATCTCATTCCATTAATAAAATGGACATACAACTTTGACTTAAAAAGTCAGATACAATCGTTAATAGCACCTCAGCACACTTTCGTGGCTGACATGGTCTAGCCCAGACGACAAAACTCTAAAGACCGAGGTCTAAGAGATTCATCGTACACATCTCTGTCCCCGACAGAGTAAACAAACCCCATACCCCGACTACACGAGGTAGGGTACACCAATCCCATACACCGCCAAAGTGGAGATGGGGACATACCACCAGTTCGGACCACGGTCCGCGGGGACTAAATTTTTGATTTATTTTTTTTTTTTTTTTTTTTTATATGTAAAACAGAACACAAGAAAAAACATTGAAACACAACTAAAACCAACAGCAGAAGAAAAGCTCCGAACGGCTGCGGAGGCGCGTGCAGAACACGCGCCACCCTGGGAGAAAACCGTCGACTGATCTTGGAAGTTCCGGGCTCACAGACCCCAGCGGCGCCGCGCGTCGCGACGGTAGAGGGCCTCTCGACGTCGCGAGAAGGCCACTCGCCGAACGCCTACGAGTTTGTTGGCCGCGCGTGCGAGCAACTCGCCACTCCGGATGGCATCGCCTTCGGTAGACTTGAAGATCGGCGACTGGGCAACACCAAGGGGAGGCTCGTGCTGATCTATTGTCGCCGGAAAGACCATATCCGGTGTTCCCCCTTATTAAGCCTACAAAACAAAAAACACAAAAACGGAGCTGCTGTGGCACAGAGCAGACGGAAGAGGGAGAGGTGGGGCGAGGGGGAAGGAGCCGAAGCTCCCACCCCCTCGAGAGAGACGGGTTCGAGGCGCTGAGGGAGGTGGCGGGTTCGGGAGAGACGAGAGAAGTTCAGAGACGAGGGATTTCTTTTTGGAAGCGGGTTTGAATTGGCGTATAATATAATATGATATATTATACTAGTACTACATATTATACTATTAACCAATAGTATATAGTAATACCATTGGTATAGACTATACCGTATAGTACTATATCAATATGTAAGTGATAAAACTATATTAAATAATAGTAATACTATTATTACTAATATATACTATTATGCTAATAAGTAATATCATAGTATCATACTATACTAATATCATAGTATTAATACTAACATATAAGTTAACTATATTATGCTATGTTGTAGCTTGACAATTAAAAAAGAAACCTAGAGAGAGAATCTCCACCTTCTCTCTAAAAAGAAACCTCCCCAAGCTTCAACGAGCCTGTGTTTTCTTTTCTTTTTTTTTCCAGTTTTTAGTTTGTGTTTTGTTCTCTTTTTTGTGTTTTTTAGGTCTAATAAAGGAGGTGATCCATTCTCAACAATTTTTTTCACCTATGTTCTCCATCACAACCCCACAAATCCTCTGGGTTTGGAAGTGTTGTCTGATGCATTTTGTTCGAAGTTGTTTTTTTGGATGGGCTTATTGGGTTTGGAGCGATGGTGCTTGTTCGTTGCACGTTTGGCCATGATGGCCATGGTCTGTGCGATGGATGCCGGTGCTCGTGATGGATGCAACCTGCTAGAGTCGCCTGGTGGTCGCGATGGTCATCGATGGGTGGAAGCCAGTGTTGCAGCCTGTTGGAGCTACTTGGGTGGCCGTGACGGTCATCAATGGGTGGCTATGCAATGGCAATCGGAAGGCCGTGCGATGGTTAGGCTCGTGATGAGTGTCGCCTGGTGCGATGGTCATCGACTGGAGGTGTTCGTGAGGAAGGAGTAAAACAGTAAAGAGAGGGGTCACGGGTACAGTAGGAGAAAGAAAGAAAAAAAAAAAAGAGAGACAGACAGAGAAGAGGGGGGGGGGAATTGAAAGGTCAGGTTGAAGGTCGAGAATGGACGCAGCTGGGGCAATAGCTGGTCGAGAGGGGCAGGCGTTGTTACGGCTAGTGTTGTGCGGTGGAGCTCATGTGTAAGAGGGTCTTCTGCGTAGTGGAGGCTGGTGTCTGTGCGA
Organism: Juglans regia; assembly: GCF_001411555.2. NCBI lineage: Eukaryota > Viridiplantae > Streptophyta > Magnoliopsida > Fagales > Juglandaceae > Juglans > Juglans regia. The sequence continues at coordinate 17,959,592 of NC_049904.1, read as the reverse complement.
GCTCGGTGCGCGTGTCGTCTGGGCTCGAGAAGTCAATGCTTGCGGTGGGCGGCGATAACAAAGAGGGGGACGGGCTAGGGAGAGAGAAGAGGTAGGAAGGAGAAGAAGATAGTAAAAGGAAAAGAATAAAAGAATAAAGATAGTAGAAGGGGGTAGTGGGCAGAGAATGAGATGTAGCCCTAGTTCCTCTTAATAGTTTTTAATATGTTTTTGTACTTTTGTTTTTAGTAAAAATAAAAAAAGAAATAGTCTATTGGATTTGGTGTCCATAGCACTAGTGCTACTCTTCCTTGGAAGAGTGGCCGCTTAGTTCTGCTTTTACAAATCGCTCTTCTCTATTATGAGAGAAGAATTTGTGTGTGGGGGTGCCCCTGATTAGATGCGTAGTTTGACTTGTAGTTCAGGTTTTTCCTATATTGATAAGTCACAGTTGTAACTTTGGTTTATTTGAATGAAATGAAGTCTATTTCTAAAAAAAAAAAAAATACTATTTATGCTATAACTCTTATAATATATTAATATATACTAATACTATATATTATGTTCAGAATTTATTAGGCCATAAAATGTAATTAATATTATAAGATATGTTTTTTATATTAATAACATATGATCAAACAAATTACTAATGTAAATATTTAGGATTAACATTTTATATTATAAATTATAATATGAAATTATATATATAATTATATATATTATATATAAAAATTTCATATACAATTATATATTATATATAAAACTTATATATAAAAAATATTTAGTATAATATATAAAATTAATTTATATATATTTTTTCCAACCAGCTCGGTCTGGTCCCAAAAATTGTGAAACCGAAACTGGACAGGGTCCTGCCGGTTTTCATTATATCGGAACCGGTTCAAAATCGGTCCAACCGGTCCGGTCCGGATCAGTTTCTTGGTTTAAATTTACACCCCTAAGTGGAGCAATTAATAGAACTTGGAGCGAACAATTTTGACAAAGGTCGGGGGAAGAACAAGAGAAAATGAGGAACAATGAAATTGAATTGGACAAAGCGAAGTATTTTTTTTTACTTGCCATATTGGTTGTCATGCATGTTGCGGCATAATTTGAATGTAATGCATATAGAGAATAATATTTATGATAATATATTGGGAACATTGATGAGCGTTAACAAAACGACAAAGGGCACGATTAAGACGATGAAAGATCTTAAAAGAATGAGAATTAAACTTAATCTTCATTTGCAGGTGGAAGGCAATATTAGGGTGGTTATGCTGCATGCATGTTTTATGATAACAATGAATGAGAGAATTGACTTTTGCAAATGGTTGCAAAGTGTGAAGTTTCCTGACAATTATGCTTCAAATCTTGGTAAATGCGTGAGCTTTGATGAATTGATCGAACATTAAGAAATATTCGTTCGATCGAAACATAATAAGTTCGAATGTTTATGGAATATATACGTTACGTTCGAACGTGTTTATTAACCATCCAAACGTTTAATCTTTGACGTTCGAACAATTGTCCAATAATGTGCGAAGACAAAATTCAATCGTCATATCACAAACGTTCAAACATGTGGTGTAAAAATCAAACATACGAATGAAAAATATCAAATGTTAGATATTTATTGTTTGAATGTTAATCGGTCAGGTTAACATTCGAACGTTATTTGATATGTTCAAACGTATTTTCTATGACGGAATTTGACTGTCATAAAATTTCTTCACGTTTGAACGTTGTATCTTATGATAAATTTTCAATTATTGCAAAAAAAACTTTTAGTGACAGTCGTATAATAAACCATCACAAAATACGATCGTACAATAAACTGTCACCAAAACATTTATGTGTTGGCTTTATTTTTTGTGACGGTTTCTTCAATCACAATGAAATCTGTTATAGTAGTATTAATTTACCTACAGTTTCGTTAATTCACAACTCCGCCCGTATCTTGTGAATGCAAGTTTGCGTGCTACCTTATGATCTATTACATTATTTTGCATGAACACTAATTAAGATTATATACATATATATATATATATATATACACACACATATATTATTCCCTTGGAATTCATATTGCAGTACCTTTTTAAATATTGGCATGCATGCATGATCAAGTTTTGTCCTCACTTGTTATCTGTCAACTATACAATAACGCCATTCTTTTTGTTTTTTTACAGATAGATATGTATGGCTTGAAGCCATCGAGGGCATGAATGTGTGTAGAACCAGCGAAGCCACGTGAGCAGTCACACATCGAAGAAGGTATAGTACTTAGAATGGCCCCCACTCATGATATCTGTCTGCCCACCTGTGCATGAGTGACTGCCAGCTGCGCCTTCTCCTGGCCACCACCACTTTTCTTCTTCCCTATTATACCCTCATGCATATCCCTCCACCAATATATTCAGGAAACTGAGAAAAATACCTGTAAAAGTACCCATGCATGTTACAGCTTACATTGTTTATATATGTTTGTTCAAACTATCCAACTGGAGGATAGAGAATGTCATTTAAAGGAGACGGCAGTGGGGGAGGAGAGGATGAAGAAATGGGTTTTCTTGGTAATATAATTGCAAGCAGGGGGGTATTTTAGTGGAAAGTGCGTCTATATGTTTATGCATGCCTGTCGTGTCTTTGACATTCATGTGCCTTAATTTGGAGTAGACAGTTGGGTGGAACAGATGCATTGAGCTGGACTTCAACTGGTGACCACCTTTGCCACGATAGAGACAGAGAGATTAGTTTTGAACCAAGAAATTAGAGAGATATATATTCTTCTTTGCCTGCATCTGGTTTCTCTGCACCCTAGCTATCCACACTTAATTTGTATGGCTTTTCTCAATTTCTTTAGCGATTTCTTGTTCATTAACCTTAACTTTTTGCCTGTTTTGAAACCCTTATTAAGCTTGTTGTGTGTTTGTGTGTGTTTATATTTGATCTTGCTTGGTTTCGATCTTCTCTTTTTAGGGCCAGCAAAAGCTATCTGGTTGAATATTATAGAAACGAAATGGGTTACTGGAATGAAAAAGTTCTTCCAAAGATCAAGAAGGTTTTCGACAAGACTAGTACTGGTACCAAGAAGGCTGCTGCTTCTGAGGCATGCAAGTCGTTCGACGAGTCTAAGGTATATATATATATGTATGTATGTATGTAATTGCTTACTGCTTTGAAATTTATTGCTTCTTTTATTCCGAAGATAATAGAAACCATAAACTTTTTGATATACTCATGCAGGCATATATGATGAATAATTGTAGAACAAAACAACAACAAAAAAATTCTGACATTCTTTTGATATATATATCTATGTTTGGTTTTAGGAGCAAATCAATAAGGAGTTTGAAGAGAAGAGGACTGAGCTTCAACCTAAAGTCCTCCAGATATATGAGGCTTCTTCAGCAGAAATCAAGGTCAGATTATACCCAGCGAAGATTGAGGCAATAACAGAACATATATATATATATATATATATATATAAGTTAAAAATGAAATAAGAGATGAATGAAAATATAAAGAGTAAAACTAAATAAATCATGTTTTCAACTGCAACAGACTTTTATCAAGGAACCTAAGGAGGCAGGATTGAAGAAGAACTCTGTTGTGGTTCAAAAGTTCCTAGAAGAACTCGTGAAAATCGGTACGTATATTATATATGATCATTTTTATTTCCATTATTTTAAGAACAAAGGATAATCTCCCTAGCTAAATTATGTTCAACACATTACATGCATGTACAGAATTTCCAGGATCAAAACAAGTATCTGAAGCATCTTCAAAGTTTGAGCCAGCTTTGGTTCCAGGACCAGTTCTCTTTGTCTTTGAAAAGGTATCAACATTCATAGTCACAGAAGAGAAAGTTGATGAGCCACCTCCAGCAGCAGCTACGACAACTGAAGAAGCAGGTGGCAATAAAGAAAAGGAGACGATCTTAGTTGTGGAAGAAGAGAAGAAAGAAGAAAAGAAGGAAGAGGAAGAGAAGAAAGATCAGGAGGTGGAGAAAATAGAAGAAGAGAAGATAGAATTGGCAGTGGAGGAGGCTGAAAAAGAAGAAGCAGCACCAGCTACAACCGAGCCTGCCAAGGTGAAGGAAGCTGCAGAGCCGCCAAAGCCTTGACAAACTCAAGTACAGGAACTTGCCTAAGAGTGATGTCTGTGAGAACTTCTTTTATAAAACCAAACTGCAATTTCCATCCTTAATTTGCTTTTAATATCTATGGGATTTGTTTTTATGGATTGATTTCACAATTAATGATTTGATTCTTTGATTTAAGTGTATATTTTTTTGTGGATTTATTTGAATCATTTACAATATAATTAAACATAACAAATAGATAATGAGAGGACGATCAATAAAAGGATATTAACAAATAACAATCCTCTTTTACAAATTAATGGATTAAAAATTGCTATATTTATTTGGATTTAATTCTCACTCCGTGTGTATAACAAAATTCATGGATTTGAAACTGGAAAATAATTTATACAATCTTAGAATAGGAAAAATTTAGGACTCAAGTGAAAAATCAGTTTTCTCACGATAGATTCTACTTTTTTTAAAGGGATTAATGTACGAATCTTACACATCTTAAAATTATATTTAATATTAATTTTTTGAAAATTTTAAAATTATGAACCCTAAGTGAGAGTAAAAGATATTTAAAGTGGTCTCGTAATATTTATTATAGTCAGTAACGATTTTGAAAATGTGTCAGTAGATTCTGCAAGATACTATTTATATATATATTTTTCTTTTACTTAATTAAGTATTAAAACTCGACCAAAACTGAACAGAATTTGGATAGAAAGTTATATAAGGTAATTAATATATTATAGCTTTGTTTATCACTCCGATCTCAATTAATCTGACTTGTACGCATTAGATTAAAAATAAAATAAAAAATAAAAAAGGGTTTTGTTTTTAGAAATGATGACTTTTATGCATCAGAAAATTATAATTTTCCCTACATCCAAGCATGAATAATTGACCCTCTCCTTGGTTGTGTAAGGAAAAAAACAAAAACTGTAGAGTTGGTTTCAAGGATGTGGACAGTATAGCCAGCCTGCCATCCTCCACCAAAAGAGTTTCCAGACACCAAGTAATCAACGATTTGAAACTCATATATATATATATATATATATAATATATATATATGTCATATTCATACATGCATGGTTTTAACACATGTCAACATGTCATTTAATTATCAAAGCAGAGAATATATATTTAACCTATCTTGGCCGCATTCAGTAATATTTTACAGTAGTAATTATAAAGTAAATGTTAGGAGAGAAGATCCTTCTCAATGTGTGTGTATATACACATACAAACATACATGCATATACATGTTAGAAATAATTTATTTATTAGAGTCCCAATATGAAATAAAGAGCAAAAGCATTTATCTCAAGCGACAAGTGGATTGATTGCAATTGTTCAACAAACTTTAGTAGCCTTTCATTCATCTAAATTCATTTGCCGCTAATTCCACAAGAAATTGGAAAAATATTCTGCTTCCTCTATAGTCTCTCAAGCATTACACGTACTGCCCTAGCTACTGCAATTAATGCTTCCCGGCCAAGCTCTACTACATCCACTGGTGACTAGGCCTACAACCCTGGCTATGTCTGGGCCCGACCTGACCTAGCCCACTTCTCAGGATAATACAAACCGAACCGACCCGACCCGAGTCGGGCCAACCCGTTTCTTCTCAAAGTCTGAAGCAACGATTCGTGACTATCAAACTGATCCTGATCTTCAACTCCAACCTGCTCGAAAAGCATCACACTTCAACTCCAACCCACTCGAAAGCAAAATCTCCATAACCAATATCTAAGTCCAAAAAGGCAAAAACCCATGATCCTCTTCCGTTTCTTCCAAGCCAACTGGTTCACCAGCTGCAAGCCTACAACAGTCCCTCGAGAACAACTTCCCTTGTGCCTCTTTCACCACCAACCTCTCCACCCTTCAGGCCTCGTACCTGATCGAACCCTCCAGCGGCAACGTCTCTGACTGCACCGCATACCCCTCGATTTACATGATTGCGTTCGCCATTCTGTAAGCTCAATTTTACGTCCTCGAGCTCCAAAAGTATCGGCGAAAGGTAATCTTGGACCCTTGGTTGTCTTGATTGCTTGTAGTGTCGGGACTTTGCTCCTGATTGGTGGGGGTAGGGTTGTGCAGAAAAGAAGAAGAATAAGACGAAGAAGAATCATGTGAAAGAAAAGAAATAGTCAGATCGTTTCGACATTTACGGGTTTGACCCACAAACTAGTTCAAACCGTGTTTTTCAAGCAAGTTTGGTTTGATTTATTGGGCGGTTTGGGTTCTACACTTTTCTTCACAGCCCTATTGGTGACACTTCTCCCCTTGAAGCATCACCTTCTTCACTCTCCTCTACTGTTCCCTTCTCTAATTGCTTAGATCCTCCAACTTCACTTTGGTCTCCTCCTAGACACAATGGTTACTTGATGCTCACCTTCATATTGTTGTGGATCTTCCTGAGGAGCCCAAGAGTGTTTGCATCGCTCTAAATCATGACAGATCGTACCAGGGAATGTGTGGCGAAATCCATGCCCTACAAGACAACCATACCTAGACTCTTGTCCCTCATGAAGCTCACATGGGTATCATTAGTTGCAAGTGTGTCTTTAAGACTAAATTAAATGGTGACTGTACACTTGGCTGCCTTAAAGCTAGCCTAGTCACTAAGGGCTTTATCCAAGTTGGTGGAGTAAATTATGCTGACATATTCTCACCAGTCATCAAACCTGGCACCATTTAGATTATCCTCAACCTCACTCTAATCAACCATTAGAGTGAAGTTGCACTAATGATCATTGGGCATTGGACATCATGATGTCCAAAACCAAAGGCCTCACTAGTGATGCCTTTTTCCATGACCACAACCATTTTCATGGTACTTTTAGGACACTACAATATCTTACCCTTACACACTCTAAACTCTCCAATAGTGTTGGCTTTGTTCCCCAATTTATATATTCACCAATTGTAGCTCACTAAAAAATATTGAAACATATTCTTCAATACTTACACAACATTGTTGACCTTGGTTTATATTTTGGCACTGTTTACACGGCACATCACCTTACTTTGTTGTATAGCTTCTCATATATGCAAAGACAATGTGTATCTTTTTTATAGATATTATAAGACATATCTTTCATTCTTCATCATGAGATGGCATTTCTCGTAACTCTTTATGGTGATCAGAGAGAGGTTACTATCTGCAAATTTTATTTCTCCACATCCAACTCATCGAACTACTCTCCATCTTCTCCCTCATCTACTGAATACCTATACCCCGTGGCTCAAGATGTAACTAATTATTTCTCTTTATGTCTCACCTCCACCAACTTCCTACTTTGGAAGACACAGAGGCTCAATATCTTGGAGAGCTATGATCTCCAAGGCTTCATTAAAGGATAAATCAAATATTCACCATATCTTCTAGTGGATAACATATCTATTAACCCCATAAATGTCTAGTGGTGTAAGACAATCCACATTTTCAAAGGCTAGATCACTGCCACACTCTCAGAAGACGTAGTCAATATTGTTGTCAATCTCAATATTGCCGTTGATGTTTGGAACGCTCTACTACATGCTTTCACCCATGACTCATCCAATCACAGCCTTGCTTTTAAGCAACAGCTCACCTCCGTCACCCAAGGTTCAGACACCTAGTCAATGTACTTTCTTCATTTTAATTGATTCAACCACTCCTTACAAACTGACAACATATCCTAGGCCTTGGCTGCCATGACCATTCACGACTCTAAGTGGTTCCCAGACTAGCTACTATTGATCATGTCACAAGAAATTCAGGTAACCTTCATGCACTTAAACCTTATCATAGTTTAGAAAGTCTTATGGCTCGTAATGGTGTGCTTTATCGATCACACATATTGGTAACACTTCTATTGGTTTCGGTACCTCTTCCATTCCAAGAAATGATGTTCTTGTAATTCCATACCATTACAAAGGACTTACTCTCTATTAGTAAATTTACTATTGACTATCTACTCACTATTAAATATAATGGGGATGGTTTTGTAATAAAGGACAGGGCAACTCAGATAATAATGGCGAGGGGTTGTAGAAGAGGTTTGTTATATGCTTTTAATGAAGCTCTAATTGCTTGTTTTTCTCACACATTTCACAAAGTCAGTTTTGCTTGTTGGCATCACCTTCTAGGGCACCCAAATTAGCAAGTTCTGTAGCATCTACATTCAAATAAACATATTTCTTTTGATATTTTAAAATCTACTTCTTCATCTATACGTGTCAATTGTCAAATGTCAAATGGGAAAATCATGTAGCTATATTTTTGCCTAAAGACAACAAAATAACCAGTTATTTTCATAAAGTACATTGTGACTATGGGGACCAGCTCTTGTTGCTTCTTGTGATAAATATAGATTGTATTCCATCTTTGTTGATGAATACATAAATTTCACCTGGTCTTTTCCCATGTGGCATAAGTTTGAATTGACTTCATACTTTGCGGTGTTTTCCACTATGTTGAATGCCAATTTAATGCTAAAATTTGTGTGGCTCAAGCTGATGAAGGTCCTCATGAGTTCATATCCTATTTGCAATCTAAAGGGATCCATCATTAATTGGCATATCATAAAACACCAAAGCAAAATGGAAAACCCGAACATAAGCAATGGAACATCACTGAACTTGGCCTCACTATGATCTTTCATGCTCACCTTCCTTCATGGTTTTCGATTCACTACTTTTCTATTGTTGTGTTTTTAATTAATAGATTACCATCCAAAGATCTTCACATGCAGTCTCTTTTCTTCGTTTGTATAGAAGACAATTTGATTACTCCAATCTACGTGTGTTGGGATCATGTTCCTTCCCTTTCCTTGGTGACTACTGGGTGCATATACTGGAGCCAAAGTCCTTACATTGTGTATTTCTGGGCTATACCACCAAGCATAAGGGCCACCCACTGGTCAAGTTTACAGTTCGCTGCATACGGTCTTCAAAGAATATGTTATCGCTTATTGTGAAGCTCACGACCCTCCGCTTGTGATTTGGCGATTTACCGCAACATTTGGACAAGTAATACCGAGTTGCACACCCCTTACATTCATGACTGTTATAATCATGCTCCTAGCATGTTACTAATGATATGATGCAATTGCAGCGGAAAGTAAATGGCTAGTTGAAATATATAAATATTATATATCAATACTAGAAGAGTTTTCTGAACTCCTAAAGTATGGCAGCAAATGCCATCCATAAGTCACCAAAATTAAAACCATAGTATCATAAATTACTACATACCCCAAATTGTTTCAACCAAATAAAAGCACTCACCCCATTGTGGTAAAGCCGAAACACAGTAAACAGATAAACAAGGGGTCAGTAAATGGGTTAATCCCTCCTTACTCCTTCGGATGTGTTTGGTCATCTTGCTCATAGACACCTTCATCAAACTAATCTGCAAAATTTGTGGTTCTGGAAAATCAGCATCGTAGTGGGACTACTACGGCGAGATTTTTAAATCTCAGTAAGTTAGTTTTATAGCAAGTCTTATGAATGTATGCATTGATAATTATCACATAAGTAATAGATGCATGAATTATGTAAGTTTTCAAAGGATAAAGTCCTCCAGATTCCTCATCTTTGAATGTCAAAAGCCTTATTGTTCATATCAACTATATGCCACGACCTCCCCTAAATATTCATACGCACATCATGATTCCCTTTCCTAGACCTACGGGTAACGTCTGCCAGAGTGACTTTATCTCAAGAATTAGTTAAGGCTTTGCGTAATCGTCCTTTACCTTAAGCCTTTTAACCCAAGATCGTTACGCTCTCATGCCCAGCATCAATCTAGAAGATATCACTTCATTCTTAAGCACTCTAAAGTGGTTAGACGAGTTTCACTAGGATAATGTCCAATCCCATCCCAACTTGGAATTGTGAATCAACCCATACACTCTTCTTTTGAAAACAATGTGATCTTACAAGAATTAAAGGTTATTATGTGCAATACATAAATGTATAATTTACATAACTATTGTAGGAAGTATACAACACGAAAGTTGAACAATTTGCATAACTTACAATCGTAGATCACGCATTCGTAAGTATCATCATGGAAAAACTTACCTGAAGTTGCTAACATCACTAAAACATGTTTGGCTTGTTGTCTACAAAAGAGCATGGTTTAGTTAACCTATAGTGTTGATAGTTTATTATTAAAGAGCGATCACACACAAGTTTGACGTTGATTAAGATGTTTGACTTTGCAAATTAGGCCCTTAGTGAAGTTTGAAATTACACTAATACCCCACGGTGTTTAACCTAACACCAATCAACTTCTGCCCTTTTTATTTCTATTTCCATTTCTTTGATACAAAACAAGTTCTATTATCAAATCCATCAACACAACTTTTTGTTGAAACATAACCAAGCATTCCACATTTCTAAACACATTTCTTACAATGGTTCTTATATCATACTTCAAGTGAACCGATATCTAAGGCCATAAAACATAAGAAACATACATTACTCTTGATATTACTCCAACTGAGTCCATATAACAATATCATAATCAAAAGACTCAACCTTTTCACGAATAGGAATCTTAGACCATACTTTAAATCTCAATTCAAATTCACATCAACCATAAACATCATAAAAGTATCCTTTTCCTTCATGAGTTCTTATCAAAACCAAGTATCCAAAACTTAGTTCAAAATTAGATCTTTTACCCTCAAAACCATTTTTCCTTTAGTTATCAAAACAAAAACTCATACACCCGAAAAATTTGACATTAATAACTTCATATTCGACCATCAAAACTCATCATCAAGTACACTCTTGATTAGCCATTAAAACATGAAGCAAAAAAAGAACATGAGAGAATAGGCTCATTCCTTGAAGGCTAAAACCAAGACTCCCAAGTCTAGGTTGTTAGAGAAAGGTGTGAGTTTTTTGGCATGATGGTGTTTTGAGTGTGTTTGTGTAGGTGGGCTCTAGAGATTGAGAGAAAATGTTTGATGGAAATGATTTTGTGAGTGGGCGAGTAAGGGAGAGATAGCTTGAGAGAAAATTGAGGAGAGAATGGAATGTGCCCAGTGAGCAAGAGAGAGTTTGAGAGGGCTCTAAGGTTTCTTGAATGGCTTGTGGTTGGTCTTAGGGTTGGCATTCATCCTCATGTACATCTGTATGGCGGATTAAGAGAATTTGAGGCAACAAAAACTAAACAAATGAGGCTGTTGTGTGAGTGGGACACCCGGCCAAAGCAGAAAGTCCTTTTGTGGTTGTTAGTCCCTTTTGGTCCTCCATTCCTTAGTGTAAGACATGTGTCCTAAAGCATCTTGTGCTTGACCAAGAGTGGTTTGAGGTTGAGTTTGTGGGTGGTTAGGTCTAGGTATGGTTACTATTCATGCTGAAGTGGAGGGTGACATGGCAAGGCCATGATGAGGTGGCATAATCTTGATGAGGTGGCGACTTCCCATTAGTCCATGTGGATGCCATATGTCAAGCATCCAAGTGATGAGTTGAAAACTCTTAAGGAGGTGGGTCTTAGACATTTCTACTAGAGGTGTTTTATGGTCGCTACATGGCACTCTAGGATTAGACATATAGGCATTATGTTTTTTTTTTCATAGTTAGAGTCTTAAATGTTAAATCCATTCTTCCCTCAAGCCTAAGAGATCTCAAGTGGAAGTTATGAATTTCTTTATGTTGAAGTGGTTACTAAATGGAAGTGTTCTTCTAGAGTGTTCTTCTAGAGTTTTTTCTTTGCGATTCTCACACGTACGTTTCACCAACACAACTATATGGTTAAGATGTTGTTACTTTGTGCTCATTTACCGACTGTGAATCATTTTCTCATCCTAATGATGCTTCCTCCACTGCTCTTCCACCTTCCACTCATGATCCCCTTATTTCATTAAGCACACCTAAGCGTCTGGAGTCTCTGTCACCTACATTGAGCTTGCCAGGCTTACACCTAATGACCGTACCTTGATCCCTTGCATGAACACAAGTCTTACAGGTTCTATCCCTTCAAATCACGTTGTTTCTCCACCTTCAAAAGTCCTCACTCTACATCATATGCTCACTTGGGCCAAGGATGGCATTCGCAAGCCAAACCCCAAGGTACTAGAATTTGCATGTTGCACATGTCTCTCATGATGTCCCTTTCATCCCACACACTATTATCTTTGCTAAACAATATCGAAGATGGCTTACAGCTATGAAAGAGAAATTAGAAGCTCTGGGCAGCAATGATGCACAAACCTTAGTTCCTCATCAACCTCACATGAATGTGATCAGCTCCAATTGGGTTTACAAAGTTAAACTCAAAGCCGACGTCTCCCTTGAGCAACTCAAATCAAAGCTCGCTTGGTTGCCAAGCAGTTTAACCAAGTTGATGGCCTTGATTTCTCTAAGGCTCTCTCTCTGCTAACCTACAAGCATTCGATTTGTTTTCATCGTTGCCATCGTTAAAGTTTGGGAGATTCGTCAACTCGATGTTAATGTGTTTCTTAATTAATTCCTTAAAACTTCTGACTATATGAAGTAGTGTTTGGGCCACATTGACTCCCGCCATCCTAACCATGTCTGCAAACTCGGTTGTGCCCTCAACATCCTCAAACAAGCTCCACGAGCTTGTTGTGATTTACTCAGTGTGTTCCTTCTACAACTCAATTTTTATTGTAGAGCCTCTTATCCAAGTCTCTTCATCGGTAACTCTATTTATGGCATTCTTATACAAATTCATTCAGCTCAGTCCTTTTTCTGGACAATGTGGCTTTAGTAGGAAAGAATATAACATATTTTTCTTTGTTAATCATCTGCCCTGATATCCACATATTTTTCCAACACTATAGCTAGAGCTTGTAAAGAAGATTGAGATCCAATAGAAAACACCACCAAGTCATCTGCATATATCAAATGTGTACCCAAAGGATAGTCTCATAGACCTTAGTAAGCACCGATAGCCCATGCATCAAAAGAGTGATTGATTAATCTACTTAGGACTTCCTATGCTATAATGAAAAGATATGGGGACAACGGGTCTCCTTGTCTCAGTCTACGTGATGACTTAAAGAAAGTCCCTTTCATGATGGAAACCCATGAAGATGAGATACAGTTGGACACCAGCTTGATCCAAGCTTTTGCAAAACAAAATTCATTTAGTACTGCCAACAAGAAATCTCATTCAATCTTGTTATATGCCTTAGCTATATCAACTTCGATCATAACATTGCCACCTCGCACCCTTTTGTTACACTATGAACTCGCCTTTTATGTAGTGTTGTTTATACTTTGGATCTAAACTTAGAAAAGTTCAACACATCTCTATCTTTTGGCATCAACACTATATAAGAGGCTGAATAAAGTCTTTTCAAAATATCGCCTTGAAAGAATTATGAGGCAGCTTCAACCAAATCTTCCTTGATAATGTCCCAACATTCCATGAAAAAATAAGATCCAAAACCATCTGGACCCAGGCTACTATCCATTCATATAGCATTTACAGCTATCTTTATACACTACAAGAAAATGGCCCTTTTGCAGCGCCACTTTTCGTCGCAACAAGTGGTTAAAAGCACTACTTTTAGTCTTTCTCTTCGTTTCTTACTTTGCTGCATATTAGTTGCCATTTTTTATTCACTTTTACTCTACTGCAATGAACGTCTAAGAGAGAGAGAGAGACGGTGGAGTAGAGATGATCTACTGACGAGGACGATAAGCATGGTGGTTCTACAAAATAGATGGGAAATGAGAGAAAAATAGCAACCTATTTCACTTGGGAGTCCAGATTTTTGAACCAAAAATTGCAGAAGGTGGAGGCACAGATCACTGATGTTTACCACATTCGGAGGAAATCTAGGACAGTAGCTTCTGTGGAAGGCAAATTGATGGAGGCATCTGGTAGGGGTGGTTTTCGATGGTAAAGGACAGTCGTGAGACAGGTGGGTTAATTTGCAAGGGAAATGAAAATAGAGAAGACGAAGTTGGGGAAGAAAGATGGATATTGGGGATTGTATAGGTGAAAATTGAGGGGGACACTTTTGGTGCGTTTTGGCGCCAGAGTGATCTATCATTAAAACACCAATTCCATTGAGCCACTTATGTCGCAACAAGTTTTTAATTATTGCGGCGAATTTTTCCATCGAAATTAGTGAAAACATTGATGCAAAAGGCCAGTTTCGAAACTTGATGTTAAAAGTTTGCAGCGACATCGAGGTCGCTGAATTTTTAATACTTATTGTGGCGATATTATTTCCAACAATAAAGAAAATCTCCACAATAGGTTTTATTTCTTGTAGTAATTAATTCTTCCATAGATGGTGGCTTGCATAAATATAATTTTCCACTTGAGAGATTACAGGGGTTATAAGAGAATCAAACTTGAAGTCTTCCACAGCCGCCCTCGCCCCCCTCAAAAAACCCTATTCTCGCTCTCTCTCATTTCTCTCTACACAACCCCCCAATCCAAAAAAAAAAAAAAGACTTAGACCAGAGGAGGGGGGTTGGAGCTTTGGCTCCTCCCTCCCTCCTCCCTTCCTCCCATTTCTCTCTAGTTTTTCTTTTATTTTTCTGGTTTTGTTTGTTTTTTCATTCACAGTAGGGCGAAATGCAAATCTGTTGTTCTCTAGAGCCAGGCTACCACCACACACCCCACCGCAAGATTCCCAAGGCATCGGTTCTTCAGATGGACAAAGAATCTCGTCAAACAGAGCGACGCGTGAGCCACACGCGTGGCCCAAAGTGTGTGTGTGTGACATCTAAGCGCCATCGCAAGGGGAGCTCTATCGCCGCCCCAAGCGGCTTTTTTGGGACCAAAGCCATCAGTTTCTTTAGACCTGACGTTCTGCCGTTCTTCCAAGGTGGCGCGTGTCCCTCACACGCCACCACAGTCTCGGTGTTTGTTTCCTCTAAGGTTGAAAATGCGGATCCACAGCTTTTCAATCTGTAATTCACTATTTTCCCATATATCTTTTACATTTTCTGTTATTTCCTTTGCTTTAGGTTAAAATAAAAATAAATAAGAAAACACATAATCTCTTGGATTTTTTCCATAGAGTGTGTCATTTACTCTATTTTAGACAAAGTGTGGGGTTGTTTAATTTTTTCTTAGGACAGAATGGTGGGTTTGTTAAATATGTCTTAGGACAAAGTGTTGTCTCTCAGATGGTTTGTCTGTAGAGAGTTACAGCAATAGACTAGACCATGTTAGTCACAAATAAATTTGTGTATTGGGGGGCCTTAAAAGCAGGAGTTGGCTTGTATTTTGTATGTCTCAAGTCAAAGTTGTAATATCTTGTTATGAATGAATGGTTTTATTCTACCTTAAAAAAAAAAGAACCTGAAGTCTTCCACTGAACTATTAGAAGTAAGGGTTACTTCAAAGTAGCCCATTGCAGCCTCATGTTTTTGTTCCGAACTTTCCAGAATTCTACCATTATCTAGTTTCATTTTTGCTATTGGGCTTTATTCCTTCTGACTTACGTGATATCATGACAAAATTTGGTGTTAGCATCCCTTTCCTGCAGCCATTTTATTTTTTATTTTTGTTTAGAAAGTATTTCTTCCTACAGTAAACAAGTATAAAGTTCTATCTTCTTTCTACACAACTCCTGTTCCATTTGACTAGATTGATTCTCACACAACCCTACCTCTAACTCTAGAATGTCCTCTTCTAGTTTCTGCATCCTTTGCTCAACTCCTCCAAATGATTGTTTATTCTAGACTCTTTAGTTTAAATACCAACTTCGCTAAACCAGTCCCATAAGCTGCTTTCCTGCCAAGATAGTCAATAAAGGTTTAAACTCCTTGGGTAGGGCCTATATATGTAAGAATTTGAATGGAGTCGGGCCATAGGAGACATGACTTAGATTTTCAGTAGCTAACATGGGACAAACGATCAGAACATGTTTTTTATAGATACTACACCAAGATTTAGGAACATCAGTAGAAATCAATGTTCTATCCAATCTCACTCATATTTTGTTTCTTCCTTTCCCTACCAGCTACCTCCACTAAACTACAATCGTTTATGAAAAAATTAATGTCTTCAATGGCCACCCTCGATTTAACAAACCTCCCAACTTCTCAGAATTATTCCTGATAGTATTGAAGTCATTAGCCACAATCCATATTTTATTCTGTATTTGTAGATCATTCTTTAGGTCTTGCCAAAGAACCCTCCTTTCTAAATAATTTCATTTAGCATGTAAGGATAAACTCATTATGTTGATAACTCACCACGCTTGAGATAGTTTGATTGGTAATCTGTAGAGGACAAAACTCAACTTCTTCATCCCACAACAGCCAAATTTTTCCATAAACATCCTCATTGGAAAATAATTAGAGAAACGTAACATTCTAACCAAAGACCTTGCTTGCTTTTTAACTGGCAATGAATGGTTCCAACAGAGCAATTACCTTAGGCTTATGTTTAAAAACAATTTTTTTTAATCTGCCAGTTGAAGCCATATTTCCCACTCACCTAATGTTTCATACTAAGATATTTGGTATCATTGAGATATTTAATGGAAATGGTTATGGTTGTTGCTAGATTTCTTCTTACCCTTCAACTTGATCTCCTTCTTCAATAGTACTAAAGGTTTATCCAAATCAAATTCATAATCTTTTCTGCTAGTAATGATTGCCTTCAACAGAGCTTTCTCATCATCTTGGTCTTCTAAGGACGAAAAAGAATTTGAACATCTCAGTCCTTGACTGATTTCTATTATAAGATTGCCATCATCGTCCTTCCTATCCTTCTGCACAGATTCCACCACCACTATGTCTACAACCATAGAGATATCCTCCTTGGATTGAATGGAGCACTGGCAGTCCTCTTTGCCCATGCATTTGAGATTCACACTTTTTACTACATTCTCGATCACTATCATCTTTCAGGTCGATTTTTACCACTTCTTCTAGTCTTTTTTGGTTCTCAATACTTAAATTTTGGGTTTCACACAATTGGTTTCCTTTCTTGCTGCACTGCCCAGTTTTCATCTCGTCCATTCCTTTTTCCATATTTTCCTACAAGGTATGAGGCTTAGCTTTATTTTCCTACCATTAACTCTCTTTCCCTACCACACTTTCTTTCTCCCGCCCTTCCATATCCATCGTAGACTGACTGTCCTCCCCTCATCTCTGTTGCCCTTCTTAGATCTCAATCCTTTTGGTTTTTTCTATCAATTTGCAGGCACCTTGAAGATGACCCTAATGCCTAGAAACCTGGCAGAATACCAAAACTTTCTCATATACAGCCCTTTTCCAAAATCCTTTCGATTTGGAAGTCCCAATCCAGAATCTATCAAGTAAAGTCTTGGCCACACCTCCACATACATCCACGCACAACTCGGCTTTTTTCATTCAGAGTTGCATTATCGGCCTTTAAAATCGACCTATCGAACTGGCAAATATTTTCATAAATGCTGGGAATAAGTGAAGAGGCAGACCTAGGAGAGTAACCAAATCGGTGCCAAAGAGGATTCCTCTCTTTCGTTAAATTCTGGCGTCCACTCTTGAACACTCGATACGCCCGCCTCTCCATTTATCTAGTTTCCCTCTCCCAAGCTTTGGCAAAGTCTTCCTTCAAATTCATTCTCACCATTATGTACTTCTGATCCAATATAACAATCGAAGGGATAGAGAACAGCCCCCCAGCAATTGTTGACGTGAATCCTAATTGTGGAGGATAAAACATCCGACCTGCTGAAGGCTAGGTCCAGCCTACCAAGTTACACTAAAAGACAAAATAGAGGAGAGGGGAGTGGGTAATATGTCTAATTACGTAAATATGAGTCTTTTACTCTTATTTTTTTTATACTTATTTTTCATTCATCCTTATAAATATACGTATCACTACTGTACAATCGTACCGGAACGTTATCGAGATTAAAAATAATACTAATTGAGGCGAAATCAATTCAGTAGGTCGGGAATGACTTTTTCTCTCCCTCCAATCTGTAATGCAATTTTTCCAACACCAACGCCTATTAGCACCAATGTGAACCGGACCTCTTTCACTTCTATTGCCATCTCTTTTCCGAGAAGAAAAAAACTTGAGCCACCTTGAACTGTGACCTCCAACTGCAACTGGAGGTCGCATTTAAATCGCCACCTTGGAGGAGACCTTCGATTTTAGACTGTCAGCATAAGATTTCATGATTTTCGATGATCTTGCCGGTGACATTTGGGCTGGCAAGGCCATCGTATTCGAAATGGCCTACAGGCTCGTCGTCACGCAACTAGGACATATGATCATGTTGACTCAAGATGTCATATTGTGAATTATTTCATAGCATTGATTTTGTATAAGCAACATATTCAATGACTTCTCAGGCATCACCTGTTAAAATGGAAAGTAAATTCATAGATCTAGAAATATGTGTTAGGCTTGGTCTTTTTAGTGAAATAAATAGGTGAATTTCTCGAGAGTATTTTTTTTAGCATTGAGTAGGTTGCTTTTCTATTTTTCCTAATCAAGCATATATATCATTAATATAAGGAAAGTCAAATATATGAGGAGGGGGTGAGATTCCCAATAAACATCACATTACAACAACCACAGTATAAAAATAGAAAAAAAAAATCTGATTTTGGGACCAAAAACTTAGTCCCCACCCATACCCTACAAAGATAACATAGTCTTAAATGATGATTTTTTATAGTTTGCACAACTATGCGAACTGTGATGCCACCGCTAGATGTGGTGGATGTTGAAGGTGTACTGTAGTTTGTTGTCCTGAGATATTTCCTAAAGAGACCCATATTCCCAACCTTAAGATCACCAATTAGGGATAACGGAAACATAATAAGAAGATTGGCATTGAATGGCCTGGACTATGGCCTAGTTTCACCTGTTATAGTGCATGGAGACCACGTGCTAGTGATTGTGAGATGGGTGTGTTCGATCTAAAAGATCTTGAGGTGGCGAAACTACTAGTACGATGTGTGTAGCCATCGAACGCATTATGGCGCGACGGCGCATGGTAGCCACATAAGGAACAAGTCGCGTGTATGTAACGCCTCGGTCCCAGATAGATCAGAGAGTTACTCCTTATCACTCAAAATCATTTTTCAACCATATAGTTATATACTCCAAAGTTTTCAATGACACGTACAACTCATTGTTTCAGATCAACTACTCCAATAAGATTAATCTAAACACCACAAAAATCTAAAATTTAACATCAACCTTCCAAGATGCTAAGTCAACAGAGCAAAACAGAACTACGGAATAAAATCTCCAACAACCAAAATACCATCTTTGTGCTTAATCCACTATGTTCACGTAGCCTCATACATGATTTCTATTCTTGATCCTCAATTGTATGATCAAAATTATCTGAAAAATGTTATGGAGATAAGGGATGATCAATAACTCAGTAAGCAGAGAACATATATTAGTATGTAAATATGAAATATGAGCATTTTCAGAAAGTTCGGTATGCAGTAACAAAACATTTTATTTTCATATGCAGATCTCATAAATGTGTTATCAAAAAATCCGAGCGACTTTTCAATCTTTTCATACTCAAAAACCAACTATTCATATTCAAATATCATTTTCATACTCAAAGACCATTTTCATATTCAAAAACACTATGGCATAACATAACTTAACATCTTCATCTTATCATATCGTATCGTATCGTATCATATCATATCATATCATATATCATGTTTAACCCCTGTGGTAGGGTTGTGCTATCCCCGGTGGCCAAACCAGACAGTATCATATTGTAAAACTTCTCCTTATTCATTCTCGAAGTTTCAAGTGTGCACACAATAAAGAACACATAAAAGATCACTTTGCTTCTAAAATGGGTGCACTCATATCATATCATGTTGGTACCAACCATGTCACGTGAAACAGTATCATAGGCCTGTGCAGAAAACATTAGAACCCGGCCCGTCCATGGGGCTCAACCCGACCCGACCAAAAAAATAGGGTGGAGCAACTTGCAGGTCGAACCCGCTAAAACCGATATTATAAGAAATCTCAAATTCAGTTCAAGTTGTCAAACGATTTGAACCTCGTAAAACTCTCAAGAAAACATTTTCTCACCTTTTACTATCATCCAAACAACCACCTATTCCCATGGCCTCTCCTTAGATCTTCTCCTCTTTCAAGTACTCTGACAGCCTCACCGTCGTGACCATTTCATTCTACACTTCCATAGTCTGCGAAGCTATCTCCTTGCTCCTCATCTATCGCATCAACTCCTATAAGTCGAGGTCCTTAAGTGACAAGGCTACCAAGAAGTTGGAGATGATGAAAACCGACTCCTCCGCCAAGATCGCCAAGAAATCTAAGATCAAAAAGATGGAACGCATCGAGACCATCCTCAAGGAGTCGAGCCGCGACCTCTCCCTCTTCAAGTTCAAGTCCAGTGCTGTCGTCGCCCTTGTCCTCTTCGTCGTCTTCAGTCTTCTTAACTCGCTCTTCTTAGGGTTTTCACCACCACGCGGCGCCAGCTATCTCCATAATATTTTCAACCAATAAAAAAAGATGGATCGTGAGAGAGGAGCAACCATATGAAGCAACCAAGAGAGAAGGCCTAAGACGAGGAAGCTAGCCCAGAGACTAAAAGCAAGAGCAACCCTCGTGCTGTTTCTGCTTAGAAATTGAAGCGATCTGACAGCATTAGCATTCATGGAATTTTAATGGAGTGGTTTAAGGTTTTTATTCAGGGGATTTGTAATTTTTGCCTGATTGTGCATTTATCCATGAATTCTCGAGAAAATGGGCTCTGTTTGTATTGGCTTATGCTGGGTTTTGATCGGATTGTATAAGGATAGTGGGATTTGTAAGGTTTTTGTTGGATCTGTTTGTAAACGATTTGGGTTCCCATTACCTGCTTTCAATCTCGGGTCGAGTCGGCCCATATCAGATTGTGTTTAAGACGGGTCGGTTCGGGCCAATACATGAGTCAAGTTGGTCGGGTTGCAACCTTACAGTATCATCATATCAGAACCAAAATCAGAATCAGAATAAAAACATATAAGTCATGCTAAAGGTTTTTCAGATGCATATCATATCAAACCACGTGCTGAACATATTCATATCATTTCCATATGTTTAAAAACAGATCCAAATCATTTTCATATCACATGTAAAAAAATTCTCAGATATCATATTCGCTCTTTTGCACATTTCAGAAACATGTCAAAAATTGTTCATATCTACACTATTCATGTCAAAAGCATTTTTTTTCTCTTCCATACGTATTTCATGAGTGAATGCAAAACATTTACTGATGTTATTTTTTACCTTCTTTTTTTTAAAACAACATGCACATTTTTACAAACTAACCTCAATTCATTTCTTTTTATGCAAATCTAGCATAGGAACTCCACTTACTTGGACTTTTTAACTTTTTTTAATCTTTCTACAATCATGTCGAATAAATACAAATCGTCACCTATACGGAAAACTAAACATTACTAAACTTCTAAAATGACTACTAAAACTCTTCGTCTACTTAATCTATATTGCAAAAATAGTTTTATAAATATTCAGTTTAATACGAAAATCATGAATGCTAATATTTTAAATTATTTAAAATACTAGTAACATATTTTTTACTTTTAAAATATAATTTGGTAGAATACTTGGGCTATATTCATTCTGTTAAAACAAGTCAAGAAAACTAAAATTCTTAAAATAGGCTTATTTTCTTATAATTAACATTATTATTCAAACTTACAAGAAATCTAATAAATACTAATATCATTAAAAGTATATTATTAACTCATTATAATATAATTTTTATCAAAATATGGCGAAACAACTTAAATTCATGTTGAAAATTAACTTAATCATATTTAAAACTCATATATTTATAAACTATTTAAGAAATCCTAATTTAATACTACTAACATATAACGTAGTTGGAAATCATAATTTCTTAAATAATAGTAGTTCATAAAATATATTTAATAATACTTTAACGTTAAAATAAAATCCTTGTAAACTTATAATATATAGTCTAGTCAAAATTTAACACTTAGTTATACAATTAAAACCATAATTTCCTTTTCTGTAACCTATCGCTTATGGGCTAATATAATTGCCCATTTAAAAATATGGATAGATTAAAATATTAAACACAACCTAACTTTAAATAAAATAATAGTATTTTAATTACATTAAAAAGAAGCCCAATATAGAAAATTGGTATCTCTTGAACATAACCCACTTTAAATAATACATTAATTTATTAATACAAAAAAAAAAAAGAAGATAAAGCCCATTTAAAATTGTTAATACAATATCTATAAAATACAACAAACCTAATTTAAAAATCAAACAATTCAACTCTTTTAAAACTAAACATCCAAAAGTAAGAAGAAATTAAAAGAAACCCATGCGAAAGCCCGTAATACTAAAATTATAAAAGTACTTTGGTAATCTCATGAGACCACATGGGCTTGTGGCCCACGACCCACTCATCTTAGGTGTAGTGGCACTGTGTATTTGCATATCAGCATATCAGGTGTAGATAGGATTGTAAATGAACCAATCTATTCGATAGCCCGCTTGGTACTCGCTCAGTTAAATTTGAATCGAACTCGACTCGTAAAATTAAAAAAAAAAAAAAAAAAAAAGAAGCTCGCTCGTGAAACCAGATACCCGCTCAATTTGTAAATGACACATACCCGACAAAACTCGACTCGACTCGGCCAAGACTCGTTAAGGCCCGCTCGTTTATGCTCTAGTTGACTCGTTAGCTCGACTCGATTAAAACTCATTCATATATTGATAAATATATATATATACATATGTATATATACATATATATGTATTAGCAAATAATATAAGCATACCACTTTTATAATTAAATATATAATATGTAATCTAATTACTTATGTCTATATAGTGAATATACTTCATAGGTATATTTTATAATTTGTACATAATAGTCGATAAAATTTAATAATTTCATATACTAGTATGTGAGAATCATATATGAAATAGATATATGCTATCATATTAAGTGTATATATTAATAATATATACACGCATATAATATATTGTTATTTTGGATAAGTATCAACTAGTTGATATTAATTATTTATAATTTTTTTAAAATTTTATAATTCAATAGATGTTCTACTTGTTAGTTGTATAAATTTAATATTAGATTTTTTTTTATTTATTTAATTTATTAATTATTAAATCTTATTCAAAAAATAAAAAAATAAACAATTCGACCTCGGCTCGACTCGAAGTCGTTTGTGGGACGAGCTCGAGTTGAGAGTTAAGCTTATCGAGTCGAGTTCGAACACAAAAAAAAAAAAAAAAAAAATCTCAAGCTCGGGCTCGAACTTGAGCTCAAGTATTTTGAGTCGAGCCAAGCTCGGCAAGCCAAAGCTAGGCTCGGCTCAGCTCGATTACAGCTCTAGGTGTAGACCACAAGGCAGTGCAACGTGGGTGGCTGAGTTGTGCTCAACGGTGGCAAGTGCGGCAGTCTGGGTGCGGCAAAAGAGCACAAAGAGAGAGAGAGAGAGAGAGAGAGAGAGAGAGAGAGAGAGAGAGATATATATATATATATATATATCACAGCATAAGAGGAATAGAACACTCACCGAGGGAGAGCAAGGAACACGTGAAGGAGCAGGGAGTGGGCTGGCGAGATACAATCACAGCGGCCTCCTCTATGGCAGGCGGTGGAGTTCAGAGAGAGGGAGAGAGCATGATGACCTTGCCAACAGGGAGTAACTAAGAGGGGTGAAGGTGCCATGATGGTGGCTCACGACGGCTCCAGGTTGGGTATGGTGGTTCGGGGTGGTGCAAGGTGCATGTCACGGTGGTGCTGCTCGGTGATGCATGGTGGTACGAGAGGAGACGTGCAGCAGCTTGCTCTCAAGTTTGGGGTGACACTGCTCTATTTTGGTGTAGAAAAACAAAGGAGGAGGAGGCTTTCCTACGACAGTGCATGCGCTAGAACACTGTCTATAACACCCTGGTCTAGCAACACCATAAGATAGTGTCTAGTGCTTCAAACCTCCACGTGCCCCTCTTATTTTTCCAACCTGTTGCACCAGTAGCTATCGAGCCACCCTTCCGCACTACTGCAACGACCATGCCACTGCGTAGCACCACTACATGAATGCACCACCGTGTGATAGCCCACTGCGCAACTCCTCCTCTTTGCTACCGTAAGCCACCACCTCTTCACGAACTCAGCCCGTTGTCCCTGTTTTCCCACTCCCAAAACAGAGCAAAACCGAGAAGGCCATAAACTCGGTTGATCACCACCGTACGACAGAAAAATAATCAGGTTAGCCACAAAATCACCTTAGATCCGCCTTGTCCCTCACGGTTGTCCTCTCTCTCTCGCTCAGCTCTCTCTCTCCCTCTCCGTTCTCTCACTCATCTCTCTCTCTCTCTCTCCTCTGCATCCACCCAGCTCCGCCGCAACTCCTCTAGATGAGTCTTCGTCACAACTAGGTCTCCCTCTCGCTAGTGACATTTTACAAACCAAAGTGGTTTTTGCATTTTACGTGGGAGAAGATTTGTTTTATGATATTTCTATTTTACCCTCTAAGTTGCAAGTCAAATTATAATGTGTTTTGAACTAGAATTCGGATGGATTGATTTTAAGACGGCTTCTTCTTTTTATATTTTACCTTGGATTTGCGTTTTAAATTAGGCTGACCAGGTTATAATTTATTACATAAACTTTATTTTTTCTATAGGAAATATTTAAGGTTTTAAATTATATTAGTTGATATTAAATTTTTTATAGTTATATTTCAGTAGTAAATAATTCAGAATTTATTGTCATTGTCAGAGAAATTAAGTGATTATTGATGAATTTGGGAAGTGATTATATTTTTAGATTAAGAGAGTTTTAGACATTTAGGAAAAATTGGTTATTTTGGTATTTCAGGTTTAAGAATCAAATTAAAATTTATGAGAGTTACATGACAATTTTATAGGTGACGATTGATTTTCGTTCAGTACTACGGGGGAGAAATTTTGATAAGCTAAGAAGTTCAGATAAGCGGATTTCATATGCTAGATTTTGCATAAAAAGAAAATGAAACGAAGTTAATTTTGAAAATATGCATGTTTGTTTTGAAAAGAAATCTGAAAATATCCTCAATTATTTGCTTTGCATTACTTATGAGATCCGTAAGAAATAGAAGAGTATTTTTGTCATAACTAGTGTAGACATGAACTAGTTTTTGTACATTATGTTTCTGATCTGAAAAAGAGCGAATATGAGTCTTTCTATTTTTTGAAAGTATTGTTTTGATGAAATAAAGATGTTCTGATGCATGATATCTAAAAGTTTTGCTGTGAATAAATGAAGATATTTTGATTCTGTTTATTTCGAACATGTGAAATTATCTGAAACTGTTCAGTATTTGGTTTTTGATATGAAGTGGCATCAGAAAACCTTGGCATGAGATTCTGATTCTGTTCTGATAAGGCCTAACTACGGGTTATAATATTGGATACGGTCCTTCCACGGGTTATAATTGTGGTTTATAACCCTACCATGAGGGTTAAACATAGTATACGACCTAACCACGGGTGATAATAGTGGATACGACCCAGCCATGGGTAATAACAGTGGCATACGGCCCAACCACGGGTGATAATAGTGGATACGGCACAACCAAAGGTTATAATAGTGGATACGGCTCTTCCACGGGTTATAATTGTGGTTTATAACCCTAAAACGGGGGGTTAAACATTGTATATGGCCCAATCGCGAGTGATAATAGTGGATACGGCCCTTCCACAGATTATAATTGTGATTTATAACCCTACTACGGGGTTAAATATGATATATGTCCCGATATGATGCTTTGATATGATGAAGATGTGGTTTTAGATTTTGATATGCCAAAAGATTTTTGAATAAGATTGTTTTTCTAAAAGTTTCATTCTGATATTTTTGGTAATATGTTTTGATTGTGCAAATTGATAGTAAGTATTTTTTGTTCTGCATTCTGAAAGTAAATATTTTTTTCTGCATTCTAAATTCTGAAAATACTCATATTTACATACTAGTATATGTTCTTTACTTATTGAGTTGTTGGTAACTCTCCCATTATCTTTATAATATTTTTCAGATATTTGGATATTTTCAGCTAAGGATCAGATTATGAAGATTTGGGTAAGATGATTAAATAATAGTGGATTTAAGTATAGAGAGTTTCTATATGAGTATTGGCGAAGTTTATTAAGAAATTTTATTGTACTCTAATGACTTGGTCTTTTGAAAAATTGATTATATTTAGGAAATTAGTTTGAATCAAAATTCTATATGATATTAGGGATTTGGAGTCTTTAGTTATAATTGTGATATTGGAGTTGATATTAAGTAATAAAAGTAACTCTCCGACCCCATGCAGGATTGGGGCATTACACTGTCTGTGGGAGGTGTGAGGCAGTGGTCCTTTGCTTGGATGTTGGTGGCAAAGATACGGCTTGGCAGCGGCATGCGATTGTGAAAATGGGTCATTGGTTGTTGTCATGTGCATGGTGCAGTAATGTCATGAGTGTGGAAGTCGTGCAACGGTGGAGGTTTTCTTTTGTGGTTTTCTATGGATCCTGTTGCTGGCTATGGAAGGGCACGCAGCAATTCTTACGTACAGTGGTGCATCTATTATGGATGTTTGCAGCAGACAGTATATCGTGATATTATAGGGTGGCTACGATGAGATTCACAGAGAAGAAAAGAGGGAAAGGGAGAATATTGGGTGCAAAGTGGGTGCGCGTTTGAAACAGGATGTGAGTAGTTGGATAAAGAAAAATAAACTGACGGAGAAGATCAGAAAGAAAGAGAGAGCATTTTCGAGGTAAAGATGATGTGAGAACCTGAAATAGCATCAAAGGCGCATGGGAGAGGGAAAATAAAAGGATGAGGGAGAGCAATTGTTGAGAGAAATTAGGACGTGGGTCACGAGGAAGGAAAACTATCGAGGAAACTGTTTGCTAGGGGAGAGAAGAGATAGAGAAAAATTAAATAATAAAAATAATAATGAAGAAGATAAAGTAATAATAATAATAATAATAATAATAATAAATAAATAAATAAAATAAGAATGCACACACTACTCATAAATGGAGCAATTTTACTTAGCAACAAACCTTCTGTACGAGCTTGGACTAAGATTGGGCCTAGGTGTTACAACGTGAGGGTCACGTGCCAAGATTTTCGTCACAATTCCACTTCATCCTAGTAGATTGCAGACTGGAGAGTTGCATGGTAGGGCGCATGCAGGCAATCAGTCACTGGAGTACGATAGATCTGATCAAAACCGAGCCGGTGGAAAGAAATGATTAAAATTTCTAACAAAAAAGCTTATGAATAGACAGGTTTTGGAAAAAGAACGAAAGAGGACAAGGCTCCATCCTCCTATCCGGTAGAAACACATATGGGAAAGGATGAGAATATTTTGTTGAGAGAAGCGGTAGGAGGGCATACGACTTTTTGAAGGACAAAATTGAGTGGGTTGCTTTTCAAGTGAAAAATATATTACCTTATTGAAAAAACAAAACAAAAAATCAAATGGGTGAAATTAATAGGTGAGTTGAAGTCACGAATGGTAACACAAAGTAGATAATCACCATAAGACTTGCCAAAACAAAAGTTATAACATTTCCCGAAACAAAAGCAACCAAACACCCCAATTCCATGCAATAAAAATATATTTCTTTAAATTTACTATAAGAAAATTATTTATTTATGACTAATTAATTCTAACAAAATGATTATTTACAGCTAAAATAAGTTTGTTTTGATCACAAATAGTCACAAAAATCTATTTTTCTTATAATGATCAGAATACAAAAATACCCTAAAATACTTTCTCAGATGTTAGTGCCCTAAAACACAGAAATACTTCTTAAAAACACTAAACAAAAAGAAACCCTTTCATTGTCATGAGTTCTTGAGAATTAACAGAAGCACTGGAATTTTCGAACGTAAAATCTTGTAAATATTCCTTGATCTGTCGTTTTAGGCCAGACCTCAGAAACAGTAGTACTGTCTTGCCCACCTTGTCTCATGCACTTAGCATCCCTCAAATACTAAGTTACAGCACCTATATTCCAAAAAGCAACCTCACATCATTCAGTGAATACCATCTAAATGATGACACAATAATTCAGTCAACCACAAATATACCATCACTTTTTGCAGTATCCTTACTGTTCATGTTTACTTGGAGTACTTAAATGACCACAACACCCCCCCTCAACTCTAACTACATGAACCAACCAACAATTAATACAGAGCAACGTAAAAATCCAAAAAAAAAAAAAAAAAAAAGCATTTGATCCACTCATGTTATATATGTATACTGAAACTGCTTGTCTGATGCTGTTATATTTTAGTTTTAATACTTTGAAGATCTTGCATGATTGGGATGTCATTGCATTCGAAACGTATTAAGTTGTTGAGCTTCTGCAAGCATCTGAACAACTTCTCTCATGGTGGGGCGCTCCACGCTGTGCTCTTGAACACATAACATTGCGACGAAGAACACCTGCATTGCTTCATCTAGTGGAAAGTCAGCCACCAGCCGTTCGTCCAGAATTTTCACAACTCTTTCTTTGCGTGAGTTAGTCTGCATCTTAGCCCACTGAACAATGTCTAACCCTTCTTCACCAAAATTACCAACTGGTTTCCTTCCCGTTACGAGTTCTAGGAGCACCACCCCGAAGCTGTAGACATCACTTTTCTCGTCAACTTTCAATGTGTACGCGTATTCTGTCACAGGAAGCACAGAAAGGAGAAAAAAAGATAAAGAAAAAGATTTATATATAGCTGCATCGCAGAATATCATAATATTAGAAAAGGAAGAAAGAAAAAAAATGCAGCCTTTTTCACCATGCAGTAGTATACTTTAAAGAAGGGTAAATTATGGGTCTGTTCAAACTTCAATGTTGTGAAGTTTGAGTGGGATTTCATGACTCACCACACTGTTCTTTTTACAGAGAGAGAATCAGTATCAGCTCATCTCCCCAGGTAAAGTTACTGACTCTAATGTGAAAAAGAAAGGTATTTTGTGGTTTGTATATCTAAAGATATATTGCTCTTTCTGGGGTTTAGGGAAAGCAAAGCTTAGATCCCAATCTGGATTCTTTAAGGGGGAATTCTTTGGATATATGTGCATGCTGTTATGGTCTTAGTTTTGGGTTCTGGTTAAAAAGGTCGATCGGAATACGTCTGAACGAACATGGGCTAATGGTTTCAACTTTCAAGGCATGCAAAGCTCATAGCCCGTTAGTGTGGCTGTAAGTAAAAGAAAAAGCAAAAGGAGAATTTTCCTGTGTTAGTGGAGGCTTTACCCTTATCGGAATGCACAGAACTCTGCTTTCTGCTTTAGTACCAAGAAAAGTATATTCTAGCTATATTTTATGGAGAGGGGGAAGAAGTGTATATCCCTTTATTAGTTTGCTATTTTGATCCCGAAATTGAAGAAAATGAGTAAGATTCCGAAAGCATGAACACAACCTCTTTCCCGGGATCCCGGGTGACGGACCCATTTCGCCAAGTCAAAGACTCTAGTCAGAGATTTTTTGTTTTTTTGTTTTTTTTTTTTTTTTTGGTGTTTTCTTTATTTTACTGCTCAATGTAAGTGATTAGGTATTCTGATATGATGAAGCTAAAGCTTTGAGTTATGCCAGAAACTGATGCATCTATGCAAAGAAAAAGAAAATAAAAGAATAAACATACCTGGAGCTATATAGCCATAAGAGCCTGCAATTGCAGACATGCACTCTGATGTTCCAGTATCTTGCAAAAACTTGGCGAGTCCAAAATCTGCCACATGAGCTTCGCAATCTGAGTTAAGTAAAATGTTGTTGGATTTGACATCCCGATGGATTATCAGAGGGGAACAATCATGATGCAAATAACACAATCCTTTTGCGGCTTCAATGGCTATTTTAAGCCTAGTCTCCCACTTCAGATGACCACCACTCTTCCCATGCAGAACTTCGCCTAGACTTCCATTTGGCATGTATTCGTATACAAGCAAGTTGGTCTCTTTATTTGAACAAAAGGCCAGCAATCGCACAATATTCCTGTGACGGATTTTCCCCAGTGTACGTATTTCTGCAGAGAGGCCATTATCATGGGAAGAGCCTTTGCTTATTCCCAACAGCTTCTTCACAGCTACTTCCTCCCCATTTGGCATTGTTCCTGTGTACACAATCCCAGCTCCACCTCTTCCTATAATATTATTTTCCTTTATGCATTCCAGAATGTCTTCACTTCCAAATTCTAGCTTCTGGAATGCCGTGAGCTTCCACGAATTTGAATTCCTCCTCATCTTTCTGGTTTTTATGATTGCTAGAACAGCAAATACCAACGAGCATAGCAGGAGTCCCAAAGCAAAAATAAGCTTAAATTTTGCAGGGACTTGAGGCCTGCTGCCACTATGGTTGTGGGATTCTAATGGTGAGCTTGATAAATAGTTGCAGGGGCTCAAGTAAGGACCACAGAGCTGAGGGTTACCAGCAAAGGATGTAGAGTTGAATACTGAATATTGTCCTGTTTCTGGTATTGGACCAGAGAAGTTATTGTGGGAGAAATCCGCTGATGTTAAGCTCTTCATGGACCCAATTTCCTTAGGGAGGCTCTGGTTAAGGTGGTTCCATGAGACATTGAGATAATTTAATATATGAATTTGTGAAATTTGAACAGGGATTGGGCCTGTAAACTGGTTTTGACTCAAATCCAAGGAAGTCAGCAAGAGGCAATTACCAATCTCAGGAGGGATTCTGCCTGAAAAGTTGTTTCTACTCAGATCCAAAGTTAGGATATTTTTCAACTGGCCCATGTCGAATGGAATCTCTCCTGTGAATCGGTTTCCATTTAGTAGAAGAATCTGCAATCTGGGGAAGTTTCCAATAGAAGTAGGAAGAGTCCCAGATAAGCGATTATTTGAAAGATTTAGCTGGACGAGTTTCGAGGGTACCTTGCTTGTGTCCTGCGGAAGTGGCCCACTAAGATAATTATTGTACAATTCCATGAGTGATAGCTCAGGCAAGTGCAGAAATCCATTTGGTATCGAGCCAGTCAAATAATTATGACCAATTCGAACTCTTTGGAGAGTGTAACATTGGCCAAGATCATCAGGCAGAGGGCCAAACAGAAAATTGTGTAGTAAAATCAAGATCTTCAACTTCCTTCCCAAGCATAGAGATTTAGGTACCAATCCAGTGAGCTTATTACTTGACAAATCAAGCTCAATTAGTCTACTGTTCTGACCAAGCTTGGAAGGAATGGCTCCGGTGAAGTTATTCTGCCACATTTTTAGGACTTCTAACTTGGGTAGCTCTGCAATGGCACGAGGGATCTCACCATGAAGTTTGTTGATGAATAAGTTCAAGAGTGTAAGCTCATGGAGGCCTGAGAACTCCACCGGGATAGCTCCGGTTAGTGCATTATTCGAAAGATCAAGAGTTTTCAGACTACTCAGATTCCCGAGTTGAGGAGGGATCCAACCATTGAGTTGATTTATTTGCAAGAATATAGTGTCTAAGTTTATCAGATTGCCCAACTCTGGAGGAATTGGACCCTCCAGTCCACAACTTGCAAGGTCTAGATGAAACAGATTGATCAGCTTACCCAACTCTGATGGGATTCCACCATCAAATTCGTTGTAGTAACCCAAAAGAAGCTGCTGGAGATTAGTAAGATTACCAAGTTCCCTTGGTATGAACCCGCCCAATGAATTTCCTGCAAGTGAAAGATAATTGAGCTGCTTCATATCTCCATAGCTTGGAGGTATTTTCCCAGTGAAGAAATTCCCGCCAAAGTCCAAGTGTTGCAGCTTGGGAAGTTGAGTGACACCCAAAGGAAGTGAGCCATTGAAAGTGTTATCATAAGCGTCTAGCACAACAAGCTCTTTCAACTGAGAGAACTCCCAGTTCAAATCTCCACTGAACATGTTGGTGGACATGTTGAGGACCTGAAGTCTTCCTAGCTTGTGAACATCTGGCGGAAAAGAGCCGGAAAAGCTGTTTGCGGCGACTGAAAGATTAACAAGGCTAACAAGTTCTGTGATTGCAGGGGAGAGAGAACCAGAGATGTTGAAATTTGATATGTCTAGTGAAACGACTAATCTGTTCGTTCTGTCACAAAGGACACCAGTCCAAGAACAAAGGGACAAGTAGTTCGATACATTCCAGCTACTTAGAGAAGGATCGAAGGACTCGAAAGTTTGTTTGAGAGAAACCAGGATTGAAGCTTGCCTTTTGAGAGATGGATAATGTGCCGAGACAGGAAGAGAAGTTGTTAGAAAGACAAGAATTATAAAATAGAAGGAGACGGACCTCATATCAGAAGCTGCCATGGGAAGCTCTCTGGTATACAGGAGGTGGGTTCTAGAGAAAACAATAGTTTTTATCAGATTGAAGTAAAGCAATACCACAGTTCATAGAGCTATATATTCAGCAGAGCTGAGAGAGAGAGCCAATGAAGACAACTGTGGAAGCAGCAAATGTATTGCAAAGCAAAGAGCTATATTAGCAGCATCCAAGGCCTTCTTCCTCTATGTGAGAGTCTATCCTGGTTTTATCTTTCACTTTATAGAAAGAAAAAGCAAAAGCAATGTTTGCTTAAAGATGAATATATTACAGCAGACCGTTTGATCATACCAATATTCAGAATTCCGTTGCTTTTGAATCCAAATGACAAAGCTGGCCCTGCTTTTATTTCTTAAATTTTGGACCCAAATGGACAGAGAAGTCATATTTTGAATCTTCTGTACTTGGGAGGTTTTTGACCAAAATGAAAATGCAAAAGAAGCAATCATAGGTAGCTAGGCAAATGCAAAATTAATTGACCCTTAAGTATTACACACTGTTAGAGCTCAGTATCCATACTTAAACTGAACTATATGCAAATCTAAAGCATGTCAATCGATGATGACAGCCGCAATTTTGGCATAATTTCTTCTTCATTTGTGATATTGGGTTTGGAAGTATAATTTGCACGAGTTGGTTTATTATTAAAATGCAGTACTGGGATTTTCCTTATTGCTTGGCAAATGTCTTTCCACCCTCCTCGAGAAACTCATGAGCCTAACTCATCTCATAAAATCAGTTCAACAATAGAGGATTGTTCATTCCTTATAAACATGCCCAAGACCATGTTTACAGGCAATGCAAGATTATTCCTCAACACCCTCCCTCAAATGCAGAGTAGTATTTTTCCAAGTTCTTGTCACGAGATAAGTAATGTGGGTTCCCGTTCGTCCTGTACCCTGGCTCTGATATCATGAAAAAATTCTTGAACCTAATTCATCTCATAAAATCAATTTTACAAGAGATGATTGTTCATTTCTTATAAACATGCTCAAGACCTTGTTCACATGCAATATGGGATTATTCCTCAACACCATTATGACATACAGCTTGAGTTTATCTACTTATATAACCTTGCAACTCTCTCCCTCTTTCTTTTCCTTCTGCTTTATTTTTGTTGCTTATCATAATGAGTTTTGCCACTTATAAGTTAGTATGTGATACACAGCATACCGTGAAAGCACATCAATTGTGAGAGAAATTCAAAAGCATAAAATATATTTTATGTTAGCTGGTGTGAAATCACCACTTATCTCAAAAGTTTGAATTGGTTAAAAGATGTAGATTTAATTATTTACATGATCACCAGATGCAGTCAAGCCCTTATCATTATGACATCAAAGGAATATTTGCATTGAGAGTGGCAGCCTAGCTAGTTAGCGAAGCTGTTGGGGGATACACCCTGGCTCGTGAGAATTTTTAAGTTGTCGGTGTTTGATGTCTAATAATGAGGATCATCCAAGAATTGTATCAACTTAGGGCATGCAGATAAACACACACTATTTCTGTCCTTTCAGGTGGAAAGTGAAAATCCCCTGGTCCTCGGTCATGTCCATCTTTCTAATTGGCTGTGAGCATAGGAATAAGTAGTGATCACCTAAGAGCCCGGCCCCCCAGTCACTAAAAAACTTAAACCTCAAGGTGAAAAAGAAAAAGCATCTCGCTTGATTTTGGAGCTTGTTGGGGATTCATCACTTTAATCTC
Source organism: Juglans regia (assembly GCF_001411555.2). Lineage (NCBI taxonomy): Eukaryota > Viridiplantae > Streptophyta > Magnoliopsida > Fagales > Juglandaceae > Juglans > Juglans regia. The sequence continues at coordinate 17,925,516 of NC_049904.1, read as the reverse complement.
TCTCTCTCTCTCTCTCTCTCTCTCCTGTGACCTGCATGAATCTCTTTTTTTTTTTTTTTTTTTTTTTTATATATATTTTCTCCTCTCTTGTCAATAAGTTGCAGTATAACAGGCTTAGTTTGTCCTCGAATAGAGGCATGGTAATCTCTTTTGGTTTTTGATTGGTATTTTGGCTCTATTTCTGGGGTCCTACAGAACTGGCCGTTCCATTTTCTGCCTGAGGATGAGGACTCCATTTTCTGACTCTAATTTGAAAATTTTGCAGAAGAGTGCTTTCCTTTGAAGAGAGCATGATAATATATAGGCCATGCTGCCATGAAGCCATTGACCGTTAAGAAATTATGATGTCCAAAAACGCTTCCATGCATGATATACATGTTGAAAACATATCTAATAAGCATCATTCATCTTTTACAAAACAGTACGTACAACTTTTTTAAGCGCATGTAGACTTGCTGTTTCCAAACTCTAAGCATCTGATGATGATGATGTCTTTAAAGCCATGATGGTCCATCATCATCAATGTCATCACCGATGGAATCTCTTCCCTCCTCCCTTGGATCATTTGAATGGATAACGAAAAAATCACCGTTGAAATTAATGATTCATTTAAAAAAAAAAAACACACAAGCCTAGATTTTCGAGGGTGGCAGCTCCTGTACTTGCAGAGAGGGAAAAGAAAAACAAGAAAAAAAGGACAAGGCCTGGCTGCTATATATCACATGTTCAATGCAGTGCTTTTAATATCAAATATATAAAAAATATGTGCAGTGTGATATCCTATATGATATGAATAAGGGTAGGTGATGTATAAGATCTCACATTACTTGAAAATGAGAAGTACTTCTTACTCTTTATAAGGTTCCAATAGAATTCCTGTTGTATTATTAACTAGTCTTTTTGAAGTATAGGTCATATGGTTTGGGCCTTCCATTGGGGCATTACAAATGACATCAGAGATTATCCTAACCAGAAATGTGGGACTTAAGTCATGCCACCTACAATGGACAGGTCCGACGAGAACGTCAGGAATTTAATGGGGATAAATTGTGATACTCGATATGATATGAATAAGGGTATGTGGTATAAAGGAAATCAAGCAAATTCCTTCAATCAAGCATTAGACCAAGGAGGCAGATTCTCAGCCTTGAATCAAGCTCGTATCACCATATTTAATTCCTCCATAATACTCTGTAATAGCTAGCTTTATTCTTTCTTAAAATAGTTTCTGCAAATGTGTATTTATTCAGTGATCAACTGTTGTAATTAGTGTGTGAATATTTTCCAAATACAGCAGTAAATCATTCTGTGCAAACACTTGTACTTCTCATAATCTTATCATGTGGTGTATGAGATCCCACATTGCTTGGGAATGATAAATTTTTACTCTTTATAAGATTCCAATGAGACTCCAATTGTATTATTGACTAGTCCTTTTGGAGTATAGGTCATGTGGTTTGGATCTTCTATTAGAGCATTACATGCAAACATCATGGTTGCTATCACATGATGTTCAACAATTTGCTCTTCATGCTGGATTTCAATTAATTAATTAATTCTACAAGAAAACTGTTTATTTGTGATAAGTTATTTCTAGTGAAAATGATTATTTCCTTCCAAAATCAGTCTATTTTTATCGCAACAATAGTCACTATCATAATAAATAATCCGTCACAAATGCTTATTTTTCTTGTAGAATTTGTTATTTCTAATCTTACAAATTGATAGAGTATCTATTATCATAAACTTTTATTCTTACCATCAATCAAAGAGAAGAAGTATGCATGCATGCATGCGAGTCTATTAATGTTTTCTTTAATTATTAAGATGCTTTAAGAAATTATTGTTGGCCAGGAGAAGTTAGGTACCCACTAGTGGTTCATGGAAGATAAAAAGGAACACAATTCTCTTTCGAAAAGACATCTAGCTATCTATCTTTGGTATTGCATCATCAGATTTTCCTTATATTATTCACATATATATATCTTTATTAAAGTGGCTTTCAAATTTCCTTTACTTTAATATACAAACCAATGTGCTACCTTTAAAGTGCATGCAAATGTGAAATGCGACGATGATGTACAAAACCTGTTACATCCAATCTGGTTGGTGCCTGCTACCTAACTGAATCACCAATATCAGATTCCGATGCTTCAGCATTTGTGGAAGCTGATCTCTCACACGCTATAATATCCCTTATAAAGTCCATGATCATCTTATATCAGATGGACCAAGATCATCTACTCAAAGCTTTTTTTATCCGAAGTACTTGAAGGTTATAAATGAGAGAAAAACTGACTCATGAAGTAGGTCTTACAAAATTTATCGATCATTCGAAAAAATCATATGAACAGTAATAAATGCTATAAAATCCATTTTTTGTGTCTTTCTTTCTTTTCTTTTCTTTTTTTATATCTTTGAATTCAGACAAAACTCGGCCGGAGAGTATGTTTTTTCTCATAAAGGGTTGTTTGGATTTAGAGAACCTCTCAACTCATCTCATCTCACATAATTCTTATAATTTTTTCAAACTCTGACATAAAATACAATAAATATTAATTATACTTTTTCAAATCACAAAATAAATATAATATTAAAAAATAATATTCTAATAATATTTTATTCTTAATTTTAATATCTCGTCTAATTTAAAAAAAAATAATGAGTCATGAACATAACTCATGAAACGATATTCTAAGGGCCCATTTGAAAATAGCGTTTGGTGAAACAAAAGGAATCAACTTTCGGTTCAACTGTTGTCCCTTCTGTCCCAATGGACCCAAATTCCTACGTACTGCTGCGCATGTAACTGCATCGAGCAATAGATAGAAAATTAAGATGAGTGTTAGCTCTATACAGAAATCAGTTTATACAGAAAAGTTTACAAACTAAAATAACTTAACCTGATTCGTCAGATTCTAAATTAACTTATCATTTTATCAAAAAATAGATTGGATGAATAATGTTAAGCCACGTCAATTTATAAATTTCATTACATAAGATCTCAAGCATTTCTCAAGAGACAACGTGACATTGTCTCGAGTTCTGCTATCACTTAACACACACACACATATATATATATATATATATGTATGATGTCCACTATCTTAAATTGATCTATCATCTCTAAGTATACTTGCCCAAATAATTCAAGTAATTTCACATGTCAACTATTTAAATACAGTTATTTAAAACATACCACATCAATAATATAATTGAGGATAATAAAATTTAAGATAAAGATTAGTATATATTTCTCGAGAATACTGACGGTCCTGATCATTTCAACAAATGCAGTCACCCACAAGAATTAAGAAGAAAATGTTGGGGGGAAAAGAGTACAAATAAAAAACTTATATAAATTTAAAAACCATAATGATTCATAATCTTTTCTTTATATATATGGTGGTTTTGATCTTCATAAAGTTCACCAAATTCATGAGCATCCTCATCCAAGATTCTCAAGGAATATTTGTTGCTGTTGTTGTTTATTACTTTGTCTCAATTAATATTCTTTTCGTACAATGATCTGATGTTATCGCTAACTTTCATGATAAAAAGCAAATAATTGAGAGAGAGTATTTCTCTTGCATGCATTCTCGTGTTTTACAAAGCTAATTATAAATGGTACTGCATATATGCATGGAGAGAAGTTAAGAATCTTCTTGCTTTATTTTTTTTTTTTTTTTTGATATTAAACCTCTTTATTCATTCATTGAACTATAACATCATTACATGATTTTTCCTTACAAATAATACTCCTAATACAATTAGGAGTCTCTTCAATCCAAACTAAATCTGTATGTAAAGATAAAGCTTCTTGAGCAAGCACATGAGCTGCCGTATTTGCTTCCCTATAAACAAAATTAACACTCCAGTTCTCTATAGCTTTTAACATCTTCTTGGCATCTTCAATTACACCCCCATAAGAGGAGTAGTCTTCATCCCCTTTGTTTACAGCATTCACTATAACTTGAGCATCACCCTCGAATAAAACTCTGTTAAAGTTGAGCTCTCTACACACTTCCATTGCTTTCCATAAAGCAAGACATTCGGCTGTTGCAGAGTCTGTCAAGTTAATCTGTTCTCTTGCAGCAACCAAGATTTCCCCTTCCTCATCTCTAATGACCACCCCGAGCCCCACCTTTCTATCTTTTCTCGACACTGCTGCATCCCAATTAGCTTTAACAAAGGACTCTCTTGGTCTGCTCCACGAAACAGCACCTCTATCTACTCTTGGAATTGGATTCTGTTTTGCATTCTGTTGAGCCAGTTGGAAGACTCTCAATTCATCTCTAGTTGCTTTAATGACTTGGCTTGGTCTTTTGAAAACTCCCTCAAAGATGAACTCATTTCTTCTTAACCAGATGTTTCTCATAACCATAACAGTCTCCTCTAACACATCTTTGCTTACCTTCTCCACCAAACTGTCCCATAGTTTTAATAAATCAGTTTCATACAAGCTCCACTTCTGTATGACAATGTCTGATTCGGACCAAACATCTGCTGCTGCTGGACAGTACCATATTGCATGCATCACTGATTCATCATCATTTTTGCATATTGGGCAAGATGAGCTATCTGTTATTTTCCTCAGTGACAGATTCACTCTAGTTGCTAATAATTCCTTCATAGCTCTCCACATAAAAATTTTTACCTTTCCTGGGATATTCAAACCCCAAACTTCCTGCCATCGAGCATCCCCTTCTCTGCCCCTTGAACTTTCACCCTTCAATGCTTCTTTCTTGTTCATTTCCATCTGATATGCACTGCTAACAGAAAATTGTCCCTTTTTGGTACCTCCCCAAATCATTTTATCTTCAGAGTTTAGTCTACTAATAGGGATGCTACATATTTGTTCAACTTCTTCTTGAGTGAAAATTCTTTCAATCAGTTGTTTATTCCATTTTCCTTCAGAGATCAGCTCACTAACTTTTGCTTCCTCATTTAGAATCGAGCAAGGAGATTGCACACAGTAAGATGAGGGTGTTTGAAGCCATTTCTGCCCCCAAATCCTTATGCTACTCCCATCCCCAACTCTCCACCTTAAACCATCTTTTAACAGCTTCAAGGCCCCCCATACACTCCTCCATATGAATGAAGGTCTATAACCCAACTTAGCTTCAAACAAAGAGACTGAGCTAAAATATTTTTCCTTGAAAATCTTGGCTGCCATACTCCTTGGATTCTGTAAAAACCTCCATCCTTGTTTAGCCAACAAAGCCACATTGAAGCTCTCGAGATCTCTGAAACCCAAACCTCCCCTCCCTTTTGATTTTCCAAGTTTTTCCCAACTGCACCAGTGAATATTATTGCTACTAGACTGGTTGCCCCACCAAAATTTTGCCATAAGGGAATTTAATTCCTTACACAGATTTTTTGGAAGTTTAAACACACTCATAGTATATGTTGGAATTGCTTGTAACACTGCCTTGATCAAGATCTCCTTTCCTGCTGAGGACAGAAAAGAGTTCTTCCAATTGCTGATCTTCTTCCACACTCTTTCTTTGATACCTCTAAAAGTGTTGTACTTGGATTTCCCTACTACAGGAGGCAAACCCAAGTATTTTTCATAGCTGCCTTTCATAACTGAGCCTCCTTGTTCCAATATCTTCCTTTTTTCTTCATTCCTTGAGTTTGAGCTGAAAAAGATTGCTGTTTTTTCCTTGTTCAAGAACTGCCCTGATGCTTTTTCATATTTCAGTAGTAATTCTTGGATTTTAATCCACTCTCCTGCTACAGCTCTTCCAAACAAAATGCAATCATCAGCAAAAAGTAAGTGGTTAATTCGAGTTCCACCTCTTGCTACTGTGACTCCTCTTGTGTGACCCCTAGAATCTGAATGATTAAGCAGTGCACTAAGCCCTTCAGCACAAAGAATGAAGAGATATGGTGACAAAGGGTCACCTTGTCTCAAACCTCTCAAAGGAAGGAACCTAGATCCGGGGCTACCATTGATTAACACAGAATAGCTCACAGTTGTTACACATTTCATAATAAGTTCAATCCATTTCCTGCAAAAACCCAATTTCCCCATAACAGCCTCTAAATAACACCATTCGATCCTATCATAAGCCTTAGACATATCTAATTTGATAGCCATATTCCCTACTTTGCCTTTTTTCCTAGCTTTCATTGAATGAAGCACCTCATAAGCCACCATTATATTATCTGTAATCAACCTTCCAGGAATAAAGGCACTTTGGTTGGGTGAAATAAGAGCATTCAGAAATTTTTTCAACCTATTTGCCAAGACTTTTGACATGATCTTGTAAGCAACATTACAAAGGCTTATAGGCCTAAAATCACTAGCCACTCTTGGTTCTTTAACCTTAGGAATAAGAGCAAGATAAGTGTAATTCAAAGAAGAATTCAGATCATTACCATTGAGCCATGATAAAACAGCTTTGCACACTCCATCACCTACTACATGCCAATGCTTTTGAAAAAAGCATGGTCCAAATCCATCTGGGCCTAGTGATTTTAATGGAGCCATTTGTTTAAGAGCTACCTCGACCTCTCCTCTAGTGAAGGTTCTAGTTAAACAAATGTTCATATCATCTGTCACACAAGGTACCACCTCCCTTAAGCTGTCTTCAATATCTGCAGGGGTCGGGTTTGTTGAGGTGAACAGGTTCTAAAAATAGTTGTTAAAAACCATTTCAATCTTCTCAGGTTTGGTCTACCTCAAGTTATAATCATCATAAATCTGCAAAATCATATTCTTTTTCCTCCTTTGATTTGCACAACAGTGGAAAAACTTAGTATTTCGATCCCCATGAATGTACCAATCCAACTTGGCCCTTTGCCTCCATTTTAAGTCCTCCATCTCAAGACAGGTCCCTATCTCCTCTTGTATTTTCTTTATCTCCATCATATTGTGACTCCCTTCATCTTCTTGTAATTTTTTAAGCCTTTCTGTTTTTTCCTTTAATAGTCTTCCCTTATCTTGAGTAATCTTCCTGCTCCAGCTTTGAAAGGCTACTCTACTGTCTTCCAGTAGCAACTGCAAATCCTTTTCTGTATCCCTACCCATTGTTCTCACTTGCCAAACTCTTTTTATAACTTCTTCACAATCTTCCTCCAAAGACCATTTGGCCTCATATCTGAACAGCCTCTTCCTCCTCCTTTCACTAGAAAATTTCTGGTTCACATAAAGTAAGATGGGTCTATGGTCAGAGCACCTAGCAGCCAGAACTTCTACCCACCCTTCCTTAAACATCCTTTTCCACCTTATATTAGCTACTGCTCTATCGAGCCTTTCCTTTGTGAAAGTCTCATCCCCATGCTTATTACTCCAAGTATATTTATCACCCTTCCACCCTAAATCAAACAGACCTCCCATCTCCAATGCTTCTCTAAACCTGCCCATTTGTTTCTCTAATCTTGGATTGCCCCCTTTTTTTTCATCATGTGTTAATATTTCATTGAAATCCCCTACCACACACCATCCTACCTCCTCTAATGGTCTCAATGATGCCAACAACTGCCAAGCTTCTGCCCTTAGTCTAGTTTCAGGCTGCCCATAGAAGCCTGTCAGCAACCACCTCTCATTACTATCTTCATTTTTAATCCAAGCATTAATGTGTCTATTGGAATAGTTCAGAATTTCCACTCTCGTGTACTGGTCCCAAAGTAACATTAATCCCCCTTTCCTACCCTCAGGTTCCACCACAAAACAGCCCTCACTCCTCACTCTTCTTTTTATGCTATCACATTTACCACTCCTCAACTTTGTTTCCATGAGGAATATCACATTTGGCCTCTTTTCCTTTACCAGTTGGCAAAGGTCTTGAACTGTCCGAGGGTTGCCAAGCCCTCGGCAGTTCCAACTGAGAGTTTTCATAATGATTGGTGGGGCTGTCCACCAGCCTCCACCAAAAGTTGTGACTCTTCAAGCACCTCACAACTGGTACTTTTTTGCCTCTTCCTCCCCCTTACCTCCTCCTTCCCTACAACAGTTGGACTAAATAATCTCTTTGAAAGGCTGGAGACACTATGAGAAATTGTTTTGTCACCTTGTTCTCTTGCTCTTCTCTTCCAGGCTCCTATGGTTTTTCCTCTCCCCCTCGTCTCCCTTATGCTATTTTCAACTTCCTCTCTCAGAGAACTCCTTTCTTCCCTCCCTTCCTCACTTAATGTTTCCTGACTCTCTATAGTAATATCCTTCACGCCCTTAAATGTTGGTGAACTACCCAAATTACTCTCTTCCCTTTCACTTCCCTTAGTCTCTTGACCTATCTCTCTCCCTTGTTCAAACCCTGAGTCAGTCTCTACCCCTCCCTTATCAACAGTCTGCTCTTGTGGAACCTCCTTCACCTTCATTATAGCAGCTGATTCCCCTCTCTCTATGCTGACTCCATTTCTAGTTGGACTCCATCTACTCTCTCCTTGTTTTTGGAACTTAGCTCTCACTCCAGCCCTCATCCAAGCACCAAACTGTATTTCCTCCCCATCCTTTCCCCTGCAACCTACCTCATCGTGGATAATGCACCCACATCTGAAGCAGAAATGAGGAAGTTTCTCGTATTTAACAGGTATCCAGAGAACCTGCCCTTTTATAGTAATAGTTCTTCCCCTAGCTAATGGTTTTTTTAAATCTAACTCTGTTAGGATTCTAAGAAACGACCCCCATCCGCTTCCATCAACCAGAGTCTCCACTTCCAGCACTCTACCAATAGTCTCCCCCATCACCACTCCTCTATCCTTATTCATACATGCTAAAGGTAAGTTGTGTAACTGAATCCACATCCTTTCTCTACTAAAATCCATCTTCTGTGGAGGGATAGATCCATTCAGCTGCATTATCACAAACATCTGGTTATCAAATAACCATGGCCTTCCTTGAAGAATACGTAGTTTGTCAGCTTGGTTGGCAAAAGTCATAACAAACATATTTGTTCCAACCTCCTGGAACTGAGCTTTTCTACTAATTCTCCATACTTTTGCCATTGTGTTTTCTATCACCATCCTACTAATGCTTCTCTCCACCCACACTTTCCCTACCAGACTACAGTCTTCCTTGTTTTTCAATTCCTCTGGTATCTCATCGTCTAGATCGATGCATTTGGATTCCTCCTCCGTTAGTTTCATACTTTCCCACCTCTTCTCCAGTTCATTCATGTTTTCCTCAGCCTTCACCACCTTGCTTGCCTCTCTTACTTATCAGAAAACAGAGAAGAAAACAGAGAAGAACCAGCGTCTCCTCCTCTGACCACCCCTTCCCTGCCACCTTCGGTACTCCCACTCAGCCGTAACGAAACCGTTGTGCACGTCCCTTGCCTCTCTGCCACCTCCAATTCTGTTAGAATATTTTGTGGACCCCACTTCACCTCACTCCCCTTCCCGAGAGAGAAAAAGAGCGAGAGAAGACTAGTATTCGTTTCTAATCTTCTTGCTTTATTTGTACTATATATATTGTTAGTTAAGGTATAACGTAGGGAGTAATGCTACACAACCTCTCCAACCTCCATACATTATTTTTTTTTTAAATCTTTATATTTTTTAATATTTTTAAAAATTTTTTTTTTTTGAGTTTATTCTTTTTAAAATAATTTTATTTTTCTATTCATTATTCATATATTAAAAATTTGATGAAAGAAAAAAATAATATATAAAATTTAAAAAATATGTGATGTGTGAAGGATGGGAAGTTGTGTAGATTTTTTCATAACGTAGGTGCCCTCAAAAAAGCTATCCCTCCTTGCTCCTGCATGCCGGTTTGCATATATTTGTAGAATAATGATAGGGTTACTACTGATTCATTACTACCTTCTATTACTTTTTTTATATTTGATTTTTTTTAATTTTTAATTTTACTTAATGATTAAAAAAGTGAGTATTAGTAAAGTTATATATTTTTTTATTTTTTTTTTAATGATTAAGGATGTTAAAAAAATACTTAAAAAAAATTGAAAAAAAAACTTGAAATACACTTGAGTAGTCGATGAGTAGTAATAGAGTAGTAAGCGTATCATTACCCATATTTGTGAGTGCTAATATGAGCTAGTGAGGTGCTGGAAATTAACTTATTGTCACAAAATAGGATCTATTCTAGTCATACATCAACTCAATATATAGTAACATCATTTTTCACGTTAAATTATTAAAGAGTAATATTAAATATAGTCATATGGTATGCACGTCATGCATACTCATTTGAAAATATTAGGTAGAGGCCACTATAATAAAAATAATTTTTTTTATGTTAGTATCAAATTTATCAATTTTTTTCAAACCAACTACAGAGTATGGAGTACTTTCATATTGTAGGACTACAAATATCATTTATCATTATTTAAAAATTAACAATTTACACTCAAAACTATCTTCTTCTTTTTTTTTCCTTCTCATTTTCAACCCCTCGCAGTTTAAATCCAATGAAATTCTGGAATTTTATGGATGAATTGTCAGCATACCCTCGTTAAATAGGTCTAGAGTAATACAAAGAAAAAATTTATAAACAACAAAAGTTATAATCAAAAAATGAATAAAAATATAATATAACATAAAACAATGATTAAAAAAATCATAAAGAAAGAAAATGGAAAATAAATAATAATAATAATAACAACAACAACAATAACAATAACAAATTGCAAATAAAAAGACTAACAAAAATTATGGACAATAAAAGTACTGATAAATATTGATAAATGATGACGACGACGACAACAACAATATAGTGAAAGAAATAATAAAAAGGAGAACATGAAAAGAAGCCCTCCCCACGTAGGAAGAAGGGATGGTATTTAGTTATTAAGAATGGAAGCTGGGACATTCTCCCCATCTTGTACCCTTGCAAACCATGATGGTCCAAATTGAATCACATTGAGTGTATAAATATCGTGTAATTATTTTAAAAAAGATTGTGATCTGTTATTAAAAAATTAGTTTTTTTTTTTATCTGAGTCGCATATTTACTTACTTTTTTTAAAAAAAATTACGCGACGTTTGCACATTCTACAAATTCAAATATCATTTCTCTATATTATACCGATTATGATAGTTCGGGTACAACTTAAAAAAAAAAGTGCAAATTATTTGGGGTGTAAAATGAAGTTTCTCAAAAAATAAATAGAAAAGAAAAGAAAAATGTTACCGAATATTTCCTTTTTATGGAATATCGTAGTAATTCATTTCCGTTGTACGATCGAATTACTTGGTTTTCTTGTCGTGTTTATTATTTATGACAGTAGCTTTGTATGCATGTATTCAAGATGTTTTGGTATCTTTCAAGATTTCAGGGCCTGCTAAAAGATTCAAAAGAGGGAATTAGGAATGTTTCACTTTGCTTCAAACTGAAGCCAATGTTCTCATATCAACCAAATGACAGACTTGAGTGTGAGAGTTCGAGGTGACATATTTCACATCGTATGGTCCACTCCAATCATTCTTGCTTCCTCTATATATACATACATATATATATATATATATACCTCTGTATATACATACATACATACATACATACATATATACCTACTGAGGATAGTCTTCTAAAGTTTTCCGTAAATCGTGTAAATATTTTTTAAACATTTTTTTAAACCCCTTAAACATTTAAAAAAAATATTACAAACTCATTAAAAAATACTTAATCATTAAGTAAAATAATCGGTAAATTTTGTCGGTGGCTTTCCTTGGTGAGAATATCATTTTCTATCCACATGTAATGCTACTTACCAAATTTGTGTCTTATAAGTTCACAACAAGCCCCTTAAAAAGAAGTAAGCTCCTCTAAAGAAAATCTGAATTTGTTTAAGTGGAATCTCTTTTTTTTTTTCAAAATTTTTTTCCGAAGTTGCACGTTTGGCTCTTACACAAATCTTTTTAGTGTAAAAAAAATTTTTAGCTCAACACACAAATCTTAGATACCAACATATTTTTAGTCTCCTCTCTCCTTTTATAACGGGAGGTTGCGGTGAAGTAGTGGGACCACAAAAGATTCCAACAGAATTGAGGTGGGAAAGTATTAGAGTGGAAGAGGAGCACGATAGGGATACTATGGAGGAAGATTTTGTGGGCAGCACAGCCGCTAGGTAGCAACTCAAAAGAAGGTGGTAAGCTCAATGAAGGAGATGAATGAAATAGAAGAGAAACGGGAGAGGTCATGCTTAACGGAGGAGGAAGGTTTGGCCATAGAAATCAATGAGAGAGTTACAGAAGAAATCTTCTACAAAGGTGAGTGCAATCTGGTAGGGAAGGTTTGCATGGAAATAAGCATCAACAAGGAAGTGATAGAGTCCACGATGAAAGTATGGAGGGTAAGCAAGGCAACGAAATTCTTAGAAGTTGGTATGAATGTTTTCACAATAACTTTTGCTAATCAAGCTCATAAACAATGTGTGTGGAGTGGGAGGCCATGGTTATTTGACTTACATTTGTTTGCTTTGAAATTGTTTGAAGAATACACACCACCACAGAAGTTGAGGTTTGGTCAGGAGCAATTCTGGGTTCAGAGGCACAACATGCCCCTCACATGCATGAATGAAGAACGTGGGAAGCAGATAGGGAAGAGACCATAGACATGGTGGAGGTAGATGTGAAGGAGGATGACAGTGGATGAGGAAAATATCTAAGGGTCCTCATTAATCTAGATCTTTCTAAACCACTAGCCAGAGGCAGAACCATTACTGTGAAAGGTGAAAAGTTATAGATTCATTTAAGAGAAGCTACCTAGGCTATGTTTCTCTTGTGGTTGTCTAATTCATGGGCTTAAAGGATGTGAAGGGAAAGAGGAAGGGAATGTTTAGTATGGGACGTGGCTAAGGGCAAACTCGAAAGTATGAGGTAGAATGAAGAAAAAATAGGGTTCCATATCTATAAATAGGAGTGCTGCTAGTATTACTACAAATATAGAATATGAGAGGTGGGGTTCTCAAGCTGAGGTAGCAGCAAAGTGTAACAAAAAGGATGATAGAAAGATAAACAGTAAAAAGGATCGTATTGATCTGGTAAGGCTGGACATTGAAGGTGGGGGGTTTTGAGGGAAGGTAGTGATGGGAGAGGCAGGAATGTTGAAGAGTCAGCTATGAAATGCAAGCAAGCAAATACTATTGGAAAAATAAAAATAGGGAAGAGAAAAAAAAATTAAAAGATGGAAGGAGAGGAAAGGAAGAAGAAGGGGAAGTGGCAGATTGCAAGGGAATTATTAGGGGTGTAACCGGTCCGGTCCGGTCCAATTTTGGACAAAATTTAGGACCGAACCGGTATGTGTACTGGTTTTATATTTTTCAAAACCGATTATGCACCGGTTATCCTCTTAAATCGGTACCTCCAGTTTCTAGTAAGGTTCGATCCAATTTTCTATTTTTTTAAAATGTAAAAAAATATATGATAAAATGTTACTTCTTATGATAAAATGTTATTAATAATTTAATATATATATTTTATGTTTAAAGCATATGATCAATTAAATTTTCATTTTTAAGAGTAAACTTTTATTTTATAAATTATAATAACATTATCTTATATATAATTATATTAATAACATATGATCAAACAAATTACAAATGTTCATATTTAAGATTAACATTTTATTTTATAATTTATAAATTATAATATGAAATTATTTCATATATGATATATAATTATATATTATATATAAAAATTTTATATATAATTATTATAATGATATATTATATATCAAACTTGTATACATAAAATATTTTGTATAAGATATAAAATTAATTTTTATATATATATTTTTTTCCAACCGGTTCGGTCCCGGAAACTACGAAACCGAAATCAGACCAAGTCCGGCCAATTTTCATAATATAGGAACTCCAACTGGTCCAGTTTTCCGGTTTAAATTTACACCCATAGGAATTATGCCTATTGAGATAGAGAAGCTGATGGAAGATCTAGTAACAATTGTCAAGGGGTTAACAACCAAAAGGACTCAATCTAAAGGTGAATCGAAGAGGAGCTCGAGAGAAAAGGAAGGGAACAAACAATTTTGGTGCTTGTATCACTCAAAAAAGAATGAAAGATGAGAAGGAAGATAGGGAAGCAGAGAGTTTGAAGTGTAAAAAAGGCAAAAAGAGCATATATAAGAGGGTGGAAGTTTCACAACACGTATTGGTAGAGGTTGTTCAACAACCCCGTCAATTACAATGAAAACAATTAGTTGGAACTGCCGAGGGCTTGGAAACCCTTAGACAGTTCAAGACCTTTGCCATATGGTGGAGGAGAGGAAACCTGATTTAGTTTTCTTAATGAAGACTAAGGTTGTGTTTGGATGTTGAAGCGAGTTGAGTTGAGTTGAATTGAGATGATAAAATATTGTTAGAATATTATTTTTTAATATTATTATTATTTTGAGATTTGAAAAAGTTGAATTGTTTATTATATTTTGTATTGAGATTTGAAAAAATTGTAATGATGAGTTGAGATGAGTTGAGATGAGTTTGGTAACCAAACTCACCCGTTAAAAGCTGAGAAGTGTGCTAGACTGAAGAAAAGACTTAATTGTGAAGGGTGTTTTGTGGTGGAGCCAGTTGGGAAAATGGGTGGATTAGCACTTTTGTGGAATAATAGGGTTAAAACAAAAGTTTTGAATTATACTCAGAGGCATATAAGTGTCTGGATCACAGAGGAAGAAGGGAATGAAAAGTGGTTGCTGACAGGTTTCTATGATTAGCCTGAAACTAGCAAAAGGGAAGAAGCTTGGAATTTGCTTATATCCCTAAGGCCAAGTGATAATCAAGGGTGGTGTGTGATAGGGGACTTTAATGAAATCCTAGCTCATGATAAAAAAGTGGGTGGTAAGTCGATACAAGAAAAATAGATGAAGAATTTCAGATCAACACTTGCGAAGGGGGAACTTTTTTACTTAGGGTGGAGAGGGAATAAATACACATGGAATAATAAACATGAAGGTGAGACATTCACAAAAGAAAGGCTGGACAGAGCAGTGGCAAATCCAAAATGGTCACAAATGTTCAAAGATTATCGGGTGAAAGTACTGACTAGAAGAAGCTCAGACCACAGGCCAATCATACTGCCCATGAATAAGGTAGGAGGGAAAGAATGGAGGGGAAGGAAAGTGCTAGGTATGAAGATAATTGGGCTAAAGAGTATGATTGTGAAGAAGTAATTAAAGGGGCTTGGCACAGTTATGGGGAAAGGGGAGAGCCAACTCAAAATATTCAAAACATGCTGGAGAAGTGTAAAGGAGCTCTCACCAGATGGAGTAATCAGATTAGTATTGACAGGTTGAAATAAATAATGGAAAAGATTGAGATTCTCAAAAAGCTACAAGATGAAAAGTGTAGATATAACTTTGAAGAGATTAAAAGAGTATAAAGGAAGATTGGGGTTATGCTTGAAATGGAGGACCTGAAGTGGAAACAAAGAGCTAAAAGGAACTGGTATGCTTTTGGGGACAGAAACACCATGTTTTTTCATGCAAGTGCAAATCAAATAAGAAGGAAAAATAGCATAAAAAAGGTTGTGGATGAGCAAGATAGGATGTTTAAAAGTCATGAAGAGATTGAAGGAGCTTTTAGAAACTATTTTGAGAAGTTATTTACCACAACTCAACCAAGCACAACAATTATTGAAGACTGTCTGCAATACTTGGAGCCTCGAGTCACAAGATAAATGAATGAGAAGCTTGTGAGGCCTTTCTGCAAAATGGAGATCAAGGAAGCAATTAAGCAAATGGCCCCATTAAAGTCACCAGGTCCTGATGGGTTTGGAGCATGTTTTTATCAGAATCACTGGAGCACAGTAGGAGATGAGGTGTGTTCTGCAAGGCTAGCCTTCCTGAATGGTAACTCTTTTTATTCACCTATGAACTATACTTATATTGCCCTTATTCCTAAAACAAAGAACACCATGGCTGTTACTGAATATAGGCCTATTAGCTTTTGTAGGTCATTTACAAAATTGTGTCTAAAGTGATTGTTAATAGGCTCAAAGGAGTGTTGACAGAAATCATATCATCCAACTGAAGTGCCTTCATCCCAAGGAGAATAATCACTAATAACATCATGGTTGCTTATGAGGTTTTGCATACAATAAAGGTGGGGAAGAAAGGTAAAATGTGGAGTATGACTATTAACCTTGACATGTTCAAGGCGTATGATAGAATAGAATGGCCATTTGTGGGAGCTGTTATGAAGAAGTTAGGCTTCTGTAATGAATGGTCAGATTGATTATGAAGTGTGTTACTTCTATATCATACTTAGTTTTGATAAACGGTAAACCAGAGGCAAAAGTGTATCCTTCAAGGGGCTTAAGACAGAGAGATCATTTATCCCCCTACTTATTCATTATGTGTGCAGAAGGTTTAAGCTCATTGCTTAATAATTCTAATCATAAGGGGGAAACAAGAGGGGTATCAGTGGTGAGAGGGGGTTTAAGAATAAATCACTTGTTATTTGCTGATGACTGTGTGTTGTTTGGGAGAACTTGTGTGGAAGAATGGAGGAAATTGCAAGTGATATTGTTAAGGTACGAAAAAACCTTTGGACAATTTTTGAACAAGGATAAGACTGCTATTTTTTTCAGTGCAAACACCAAAACTGAAGACAAAAATCTGATTTTAAGGGAATGGGAGCCTTAGTGAAAGGCAGTTATGAGAAACACTTGGGGCTTCCCACCATGGTAGGCAAATCTAAATATAACACTTTTAGGTGTTTAAAGGAAAGAGCGTGGCAAAAAATGAACAATTGGAAAAACTCTTTTCTCTCAGGAGCAGGGAAGGAAATTATGATTTAGGCTGTCTTGCAAGCTATACCATCCTATACTATGAGTGTGTTTAAGTTGCCTAAGAAGCTATGCAAAGAATTGAATGTGATGCTCTCCAAGTTTTGGTGGGAAAACCAACAGAAAGAGAGTTGTATATAGTGGAGGCGCTGGAAGAAGATGGGACAACCAAAAGGGAAGGGAAATTTGGGTTTCAAAGATTTAGAAAGCCTTAACTCAATTTTATTGGCAAAGCAGGGATGGAGAATAGTTTCGAACCCTTTTTCCATGGCTACAGTGATTTTCAAAGAAAAGTACTTCAAAAATTCCTCAATATTGGAGGCAAAGTTGGGAAATGCACCCTCTTTAATTTGGAGGAGTGCATGGAGTTCTATTGGTCTGTTAAAAGAGGGACATAGATGGAGGGTAGGTAATGGCAATAAAATTCAAATATGGGGTCATAGGTGGTTGTCATCTCCTTCATCCTTTTGTGTTCAATTACCCATTTCGAAATTTAGTGCTAATGCAAAAGTCAAAGAACTCATACGTGAGGGAAATTTAGTGCTAATGCAAAAGTCAAAGAACTCATACGTGAGGAAAATAGGGAGTGGAATGAGGGTCTAATCAAAGCAATATTCAAGAAGGAAGAGGCAAACCAGATATGCAGTATCCCCCCTAAGCAGAAGGATTAATATAGAGGAAAAAATGGTACAAGGTCTTTCCAAGAAGAGTTTATTCAGTGTTAAGAATGCTAATTTTCTGGAGAAAGCAAGGAAAAAAGCAGTGCAGGGGGAAACATCAGGAGAGCTTGAGACAGATAGTAGGTGGAAGAATATTTGGGGTCTGGATATACCTGGAAATGTGAAAATATTCTTGTGGAAGGCATGAAATAATTTGTTAGCTACAAGAAGAAACCTCTTTAAAAAAAAATTGTTTATGAACCAAAATGCCCCATTTGTTTACAAGAAGAAGAGTATGTGATGCATGTACTGTGGCATTGCCCTGCTACAAATAATGTTTGGGCCATGGCTTTGAAGCCAATTAAAAAATGGAGGATAGCAGAAGATGATTTACTGAAACTATGGGAAGAGTTGACAGGAAAGCTCAACAAGACTTAAATGGAAGAAACATCAGCAATCATGATAAACTTATGGATCAGAAGGAACACATTCATTTTTTAAAAGAAGTTTCTCAGCCCCACTAATGTGATCAAGTCAGCCAAAGATAGTTTGAATAAATATCAGTTAGCTCAACAACCTTTAGAGAGGCTAGAGAGACTTAACAATGTAGATAGGGAGGAGCAACATTGGAGACCACAGGGCAGAATTGTGTAAAGGTTAATTGGAATGCAACACTCGATGTTAAGTCAAGGAAGATGGGGGTAGGAATTATCATTAGAGATGAAAAGGGGGAGGTGATGGTAGCATGTTGCGATCAAAGAGGTAATGTGGAGCAACCAATTATAGTAGAACGTTTTGCACTGAGGAAAACAATGTAAATCTACAGCAAATTGAATTTCAACAGAGTGATACTAGAGGGGGATGCACATGTTATTGTTAATGTAGTAAATGTCATAAATGAAGATTTTACCTACTATGGAAGCATTATCGAAGAAATGAAGGTCTTCCTACAAGTTTGGCCTGACTGGAAGGTGCAATATGCACATAGAAGTATAAACACAGTAGCTCATAATTTATCCAAAGCATCTACACATTTAGATGTTGAGAAGGTGTGGATAGAAGAGGCATCTGATTTTGTTTTAACTTGTTTACAGAAAGACAAAGATTGTATCGTAGACACTGTTCTATGAATGAAATTGGAAAGTTCTACTTCAAAGAAAAAAAAAACCACGCGAATCTTACATTTGATGTAATATATATGATTTACTTCTTAATAAAAAGAACTTTATGATACGATGAATCACATTAAACCGGATCTCTATATAAATATTTTATATAATTTGTGAGTAGATCAAATTTTTATATTTGGTGAAAGGTAAATGTCTGGCTTAAGGGATTTGGACTGCAGTATAAAAACTACATACCGTTTACAAACATATTTGAGCGACAGGTCGTATCGTTCCGGACAAAGTAGAACGATGCTGTTTCAGGTTCTACCTACTTTCCCTTATGATTTCCCTGTTTCAGAGAGAGAGAGAGAATGAAGCAGATATCGAAAGATCCGTTCGAGGCGGCGTTTGAGGAGGAAGAGGATGATTCCGCCGCAGTAGCTGTCGATGCACAACAACAAGAACCCGACGACGACGAAGACTACGATGGTCTAGGTACTGGTACTGGTACGGGTACGGGTACGGGTACGGATACGGGTATGGGTATTCATTCCTCTGCCGCTGACCCTTCCGTTTCTGCTTCCACGTCCGCACCAGCATCGACCGCTACGACAGCAGCAGTCTCTGCCGCTAAATCCAATGCAAAGAACAAATACGACGATCAGGAGGAAGAGGAGGAGGACAACATGGAAGTTGAGCTCTCCAAGTTACCCCCCACTGCCGACCCTGTTAAAATGGCCAAGATGCAGTATGCTCTTTTTTCTTTTTTTCTTTTTTTTTTTGTATCTTATTATCGCAGACCCGTTTCACTGTTGTTCTCCATTACCTTTTCTTCTGTGAGAAAATTTCAATTTTGACAACCCATATACCACTTGCGCCTGAATTATCATAAAAAGTGTTTCTCTATCAATTGGAAAATAAAATCATAATTAAACACATAAGAAGAAAAAGAAACGGGAGTCGTATATGGAGAAACCCGTTAATCGCTTAATTATGTCAAGTCGTTTGTAAAGATAAGCTTTTGAAGGCTTTAGATACCAGTTTATGACAGAATCATCTCTGAAGGAGTGGCTGCAAATGCACGTTTTGGTATATATTGAGGAAAATGAAACCACTCAGTATATTTTCATCAATAATAGCAGTTTCTTTTATCGAAACTGCAATTGCATGTACTGATAGCCGTTTTGGTTACAATCCCACTTCATAAAAAATGCCTGTTTCTTAAGGTTCTTCAATTTAGAGCTTGCCTTTCTTTGCATGTGCTTCTTATCTTTATGATAAAAGAAATCTCTGTGGGAACTAGACGTACACCAAGTCCTGCATCAGACTAACCTTCTGTCCTCCCTCTCTCTCCTTTTTATTACTGAGGCAGGGCGGAATAGGGATATGAGGGAAGGGCCAATCTTCTAACTTGCCTTTTTCTTTATCCTACTCTAATCTGCATTGGAAATTGATGTGATTAATTATACAACTAGCATGTCCGCTAACTATTGCTCTTGATCACTTCTACAGGGCTATTTTGTCACAATTCACTGAGCAACAGATGAGTAGGTACGAGTCCTTTAGGAGAGCTGGATTTCAGAAATCTAACATGAAAAGGGTACGCTTCATGTTTGGTTGTTGTTTTCTCCTCTCCTCTTCTTCCCTTGTTGATGGGCTTCATTTGTTGGGTTCAATGTATTTAATTGAAGTGTTCTAGTTCCAATAAATTGGTCAGTTTCTGCTTTGTTTATCTGAGAGGTGGTGGAGGGGGACCAGCAATATTAAGTTCAGGCCTAACGGAATTCTTCATTCTTGTTTTTGTTTTTGTTTTTTCTTTTTGATGGGGGGGAAAGGTTGGGAGTTTGAATTTTTGAAAGGTAAAAACAAAAGACAGGTTAAAAAGAGGCTCACATTTTTCTGCTACATGAATGCCATTTTTTGTGCCTAATATTGAATTTGTCAAACTATTCCTATGGTCTTGTGTACTGTTTTCTGAACTTACCTTCACCAATTACTGATTGCTTTTGGTACATCCTTGTAAAGATTCATATTTCTTTTCTTGTTTGCATTGTTTGCATATTTATCCTTTGGTGTGGATGCAGTTGCTAGCAAGCATCACAGGAACCCCGAAAATTTCTGTGCCAATGACAATTGTAGTGTCAGGGATAGCAAAAATGTTTGTTGGAGAACTTGTCGAAACAGGTATGCATATTGTCCAATCTTGAGTTTATGTTGAGAACTAGTTTCAGGAACAACTATTGTTCACCTTTTGGTTAATCATAAGAAGGAAAGATATATACTCTTATGACTATAAAGAGAATGACTGCACAATGGAGAATAAATGAGATTGTGTGAGATGCTTTCTCAATTATATTTATTTGAACACTATGTATCAAATCTAAAATATAGTGCATGATGAAGTCCAACTATCTGTATCTTCTAAAATTGGAATAGTTAGCATTAGTAACAAGACTCCTTACTTTGCAGCTAGAATGGTTATGACGGAGAGGAAAGAATCTGGGCCAATCAGGCCTTGCCATATCAGAGAAGCATATAGAAGATTAAAACTTGAAGGCAAAGTACCAAAGAGATCAGTTCCAAGGCTCTTTCGGTAGATTGGGCAGAGACGTTTTTATGGCTGATTGCACAGGTTTCAACATCAGCCTTGTTTTGAAGTATGGAATTTAACATTGTATTTGGCATTTCTCATACTAGGCATGTACCTTCTATGTTTAAGTAAATAGAATAAGAACGGCAACATAGTAAAAAGGATATGGATTTAGAACAGTAAGCCTAACTTTTTTTCTTTTGCGAAGAGTAATTTTGGAAGCAAGCTGAGCTGATCACTTGGCCTCTCACGACACCTATAGAAATAGTTGCTAAAGAGGACCTGAGGATTCAATCCTTTAATCTTTCCATATGCCAAGGAATCTGGATACTGCTTGGCCCCCAAAACCTATTTGACCATAGTTCAAAGTTTAGGTTTTCCTACCAATATAGGTGGGCTAAAGGACTCTAGATATTCTGGTTTCATGGTTAAGGCTACTTCAGACATTTTGGAGCCTTGGAGTTTTTTCAAGGCCTTCTAGGAGTCTCTCACCTAGAAAAGTTTTTGATGCAGTTTACTGTTAAAAGAAAGCAAAACTTGTTTGAAAATTTTCCCATATCAAAGTTGTCATGATTCTACTTTCTACCACTTCTAGTAGAAATTGAAGTCCTAATTTAAGAATTGCAGAACCCAACTGCTATAAAAGACCACAAATAAAAAAATATAAAGAAAAAAAAAACACAACAAACAAAGAAATTACATATTGAAGACCCACCTCATTGACAGTGAAACATAAATTAAGATTACTTGGTATCTTGAATAGCCTTTCAAAGATTACATGATTTAGTTATTCTATAAGCTTCATTTTTCTTCAGCCTTTTGTGTCCTGTGTCACCTTCAATGCTTGGTTAGCTTATCTTAGGTCCATAAGAGTTCGGCAAATCGATGAAATCAGAATTAGTGCCAGGTTGACCTTGGTAATGATAAGTCCATAAGGGTGTTACAAATTGAAATGATTGGATTAGTTGAGGCTTCTATGGTTACCTATTAAACAAAAAAAAAAGTTGAGGCTTCATATGTTGTTGAAGGATGGAATATAATAGTTTATAATCTCAATGCATGCACTGTGGATTTTCTATTTGAAGGTTAATGATTTTCCCGAGTTACTGTCTAGAAATGCAATATTGCAGAGGTGTAAATAGCTATATCAAGAGAGACAGAAATAATAAATAGCATAATTAGAACTCTTTTGCATCGTGCCTTATTGAGATTTCTCAATGTTTCCGGAGCCATAAATTCATAATCCAAAAGATGAGAATTTCCACTCCTGGTCATTTCCATAACAAGGAAAAAAAAAAGAAACAGAGAAAGCAGCTATGTTCCATACATTAAATGGTATGCAGTCGTGTCTCATTTTGTTTTGAGTTAGAAGACTCCCTGTACTTAATATATTGTAGTTTTGTTCCAACTCTGAAGCTCAGAGCTTTTTATCTTCTCTTTTTTGGTATGATTGGTGACAATCTCATAGATTTGGTGACTCATTGCTTTCACAAGAGTTTTATCTTCTTCCTGCTGAGATCATTTATCCTTGAGTCTTTCATATGTTCATACAAAATTCTGCTTTTCCTTTTTTATTTTTGATTATAATATTTGTTTTGCCATATATTATTTGGTCAATTTGACTGTAGAGTTGTGATGCAGTTCGTTCATTGTAAATCAGGCATGCACGTCAATGGTGTTCGGGAACATCTCTCCCAAAATGCTGAAGCACAGGTCATATCAACAGTCTAATTTACTTGTGCTTCAATATTGTATAATAACTATTCATGAGTCTAGACATTTTTCCCTATTTTTTTTCTCCACTTGGAAGTCATGACGCTAGATAAGTTTATACCACTCTATATTCCCCACGGATGCGCCATGATGCCAGTGGATGTTATTGTGCCATGTTTTTTTTATATTATTATTCCAAGTAGAGGATATAATGGTGCCATATAAGCCACATGTCACATTATTTGCTTCTTCATATCCCATACTCTATGAAAAACACTCTTACTCTACGGAAAAAAAAAATTATAACTATGAAGTGTGAAAGTAAATAGTGACTGATGCATAGAATTACTCGACTCAAATCTTCATGTAAAACCTGCTTTTATGGTTTGATGAAACCATGTGCTATGGCTCCAATTCATAGTCAATCCTATTTTTGATAGGAGCATTTGACAATTGAATTCAAATTTTCCTCAATAATTATTATGCAGAAAGAAGGAAGGCTTGACTTCCAAGTTATTAGATAGTGTTCATGGCCCTTTGATTGCTGGTTTAAGGCCACGTTTGGATGGATAGAATTGTGGGCAAGGCCAAAAGTTTGACGTGGAGATCCCTTCTATTTTGTCTTGTTGTGGAAAAAGTCCTGTTGTCGATTGACTTCTTTGTGCTGTCCAAATAACTGCTCTTCCAATGTATATAAAAAGTAAAGATGATGTAAAACTCTTTTTACACTTCTTTATATAATAAAGTAAAGAGGACGTAAAGGGTGTATTGACACACGACTCGTGTACAACTCTTTCTAGAATTTTGGTGTGTCAATAAGTGAAACGTTTTTTAAAATACTTAATGTGAAACGTTTCTATATCAACTGCGAATCGATTGGATAAAAAGTGAAACTTACAATTAGATTTTTTACGAGGTTGATGTTCTAGAACGCCAGAATTTATTTGTCCTTTGTAAGAGTAATTTTAATTATGATTATATAATCTTCGTGTAATTATTTTAAAAAATAGTATGATTTATTATTAAAAATATAATTTTTTTCATGTAGATTTTATATTTTATTTTATTTTTTTAAATTATTACGCGACGGTTGCACAATTTAAAATTGTAAATACTTTTTTCTCTTTTAAATAAGAGTGTAAAGAATAGTAATTCTTCGTATAATTATGAAGTGTGTAACCGTCATGTAACCGTTTTAAAAAAGAATAGAGTTTATTATTAAAAATTTAATTTTTTTATATAAATTTTATATTTTATTTATATTTTTTCAAAATCATTATGTGATAATTATATAATTCACAATTAAAAATATATATATTTTTTTTTAAATGAGTGTAAACCAGAGGAATGATTTGTCAAAAAATTAAAAATTAAAAAAAAAATTTAAATAACAAATACATAGTATGGTCTGGACGTCACAGCGGCTTTCCATGAACTGTGACAATTGACAAATGGAAAGGGACCCTGTTACAGTCATCACTTCCAGCTATCACGGAAAACTACCGTTTGTTATAGGATTTTTTTTTTCTTTTTTATATATGTATTTTTCTACACTTTAAATATTTTTTAAAAATTAAAAAAATCATAATATTATTAACAAATATTTTTTTAATCACTAAGAAAAAAAAAATTAAAAAATCAAAATAGTAGAACAGAGCTGTAGAATAGAGTGATAAGAGCTGTAGTATTATCCAATTGGAAAGAAAACAAAGGAAAGCACTCTACTCTAAGCTGTGACAAATGAAAGAAAACTGCTAAGTCACCGACATTTGGGTTCCATTGGTCCCGATAAAAAAATTTTCTTTTTTTTTTTTTATTATTTAACGATTAAATAAATATTTTTTAGTGATATTATAAATTTTTAAAAAAAATATATTTATAAATATAAAAAAAATAAATAAAAAAAAATTTGTTCTTCTTGAGATAGATTTGGTGCTGGATGTAGCACCGCTCTAAATGAGAAGAACTCAAAAATGCTAATAAGTTTTGCTACATATAATCATTTTATATATTTTTTTATACACTATACTAATATGATTGACTAAAATAATTATTTTATATTGAGAAAAAGTGACGTAGATAATCGTATTAGTAGAATGTGTAAAAGAGTACGCAAAAATGAGTATATATAATTTTTTAATGCTAATTAACCCCCTCAAGTGTAAAGTTCAAATTACCTTAGTTTATTTTTTATTTTTTAAGAGTTTGAATAAGTTATCACTAATATATTTGTGTGTGTGTGTGTGTGTTTTTTTTTTTTTTTTTACTTTTTTAACATTTAAAAAAACAAAAAAAAATCCAAAATACACTTAGGGTACACTTGAGGAGCTGAGTAGATTTAAGAAGGTAGAATTGTTACCTTCGCTAGACTAAAATTTAGAGAAGTAGATTAGAGGAAACATGGCAAGAAACAATGAGATTTTTATGATTGATTGCTCATATGGTAATATTTTGACTATAACTTTTGATTTCAATTCTGGCTAGATTTATGATAGATTTCTTGTTTAATTAAATATTTATTTTTCTTTCAATAATTAAGATTTTGCCTTTTCAAGTAAAATTCTCGTGGTTTTGGAATTTCATAGTTACAATCAAAACTTGTAGTTGGAATAATTCTAATTTTATTTGATATCAAATGCACAAAAATAACTAAATTTAGTATGTAAAAAAAAAAAAAACATTTTAGATAACTAAGTTAGCATGCTTTGGAATATCATAGAATAATTAAAAGTTGTAAAAGATCTCAGATGGTGGTCTGTAGAGATTTGCAGTATAAACTAGACTATGTCAGTAACAGTTGTGTACTGGAGAGCTATTAATATATTGTAGTTGACTTGTTATATATGTTTCAGATCAAAATTATAATGTTCGTTATTAATGAATGTAATATGTTTTTTTTTAAAAAAAAAAGAAAAAGAAAAATATAATCTCTTATTCTCATTTATTTCTATATTAGTGAGGAGGAAACCTCGTAAACTTTATTTAAATGAAAAGAGGAACCCATAGCTATGTATAGAGCGTGTCAAAATAATTATAGTCATAACGGCTTAATTACTCTTTAACTTGTTTTAAAATTTAATAGCATTTATGATAGGAACCAAGAAATATAATGGCATTTATGTGATTCTTTAACTAGTCATCCGTTAGCTTTTTAATCTCAAGAAGTGATGTGAAGAGAGAAACCAAGAGCTATTTATATAATTTTTCAAAGTTAATGGGTATAATTTGAGAAAGGAAAAAAATGCGCTTTAAAAATGTTAAAGGACTAGTAATTTGAAATTAATATTAGTAATTTAATTAAATGTATTGTTTTTCAATTAATAATTTTGAATTTAAATAAGATTAATTATTTTAATTGGATATACTATACTATATTTATAATTTTAACTTTATAAAATAAACAATTTAATAATCTAGTGAGATTGTTGATGATGTGGCATCATAGGAATAGGGTTCAATATTTTGTAAAATTAAATAATCTATAGATATTCTATTATCTTTTCTTTTCTTATAAAATACAATTGCCCTTTTTTCATGTTTCTTGAAAAATCATAGATAATTTTTTAAGATAAAAAAAAATAATAATAAGACAAGGCAGAAGAATACTTACGGTCGAGGATGCCATTATGGCATTTTATATGCGTTAACAATATAATATAAATATTAAATCTACCTATTTCAATTACAATAAAATTTTAGAATAAAGAGTGATATTACATGGTATTAGAGCATGATCTTCGAAATCTAACTCTACACTCTAATATATTTAATTAAATATTTTACATATTGGATTCACTTGTTGATATACTTTTTAGAAATGATTTCAAGAGGATTTAAAAAAGAGAAATGATATTTGCAGTCGTGAGTGTGCAAGCACCGTACAGTCGCTTTGAAAAAAGTGAATAAATATAAGACCCACATAAAAAGAAATTAATTTTTTATAAGTAGACCCCACTCTTTTTCAAAATGACTGCACAATATTTGTGTATTTCACAGACTGTATATAGCATTGCTGTTTAAAAAAACTCCACCAATACTAACGAGCTAGAATTGAAATTTCTTGGGGGGGAAGGGCCCCACCATGAGAAAAAACTAAAATTTTATTTGAATTTTAATTAGAAAAATGTCTTGAGATTTTATTTGAACATGGTCTTTAAACAAAGATCAAAAGAAGGATGATACTCAAGCCCTCAATTGCCACCTTTTCTAAAACACTTCTAAATTATCATTTTCCTTTCCTAACACCCTAAATTAAATATTATAATGTCTCTTTGAACCATTCCTTAGGTTTTGCTATTAAATTAGAGGAAAAGTAGTTGTTGTATTGTTTAAGTGTAATTTTTTACATAAATGATCAAAGTACCATTTTTAAAAATACAATATTATTTTCCAAATCGGCACATAAAATAAACACAATTCGATCAATTTCAAATCGAAAAATTGTTCATGCAATGCATGTGAACTACTTTCCATCCAATTTAACACTAGAATTCAAGCAAGAGTGTAAAGTGAGATTAAATTATGAATTAAGAATATCAAGCCTTATTGGAAGTATCATTGCAAGATTAAAAGGTCGTATTTGATGAAGTTTAGTATAATTTACGCTTAAAAAAAATGATATTTACAATCGTAAAGTAAAGTGTGTCAGCGTCACATAATTTTTTAAAAAAAATTGAATAAATATCAAGTAAAGAAAAAAAAAAAGAGAAAAAAAAATGGTAATTTCACAAGCGAAGGATTCGATGCATTTGGGTTGGGACGGCAACTTCTAACCCTAGTGTTGGGAAGTTGTAGGGTAATGGGATTGAAGGGGGTGATGGAATTCTTGGGAATGGGTTTTAATATGTATATGGTGGCAGAGTGGGAGATAACGTGACAACATGGGGGTGTTTTAGAGAATTCGATTGATAAAAGAACTTTGTTAAAACCTGTTTTGTTTACTACTATATCGTTTCATCGCCCATCCTCTGTAGCTCTCTTACTGTTCTCCTTCTTCCTTCTTCTTCTTTCTCTCTTTCTAGCATTCTTCTTCTCTGTTCTTGTCTTATTTTGATTTATCTCATTTGAATTTATCGGAAGAAAGAAGTCATTTTGATAGGTGTTTTCGTTACCGAAACGCGTATCCGTTTGTTTCACAGAAAGCTGGTTGAGTGAGTGATTGAGGGATCAAAGCAGAATTTGTTCCAGCAATATTCATCCTTTGGAGTACATATATGTCGATGAGGTCTGCCTCCATATATCCCTTTTCTTTCTGTGTGTCTCTCTGTTGTGATTATAAAAGGCCAGAATATATATAGCCATTGCTCGAGGCCTTGAGATGAATTTATTTTCTTCTTCCCTTTTGTAGCTTTATCTGATGGCGCAATGAGTTCCTGGATCCTGTTGTTGCCGATACTTGATTGAGATGTTCTTATTCTTTTGTTTTTCTTCAGCCCCACACGCCCACCCCCCAAGTTATTGTTGTTTGATATCAACCATTTTCATGGTGGAAATTGTTGGCAGGCAGCAATGCCTCGGTTTCTTTGAAAACTGAGCTCCTTCTTGTGGGTTGGACCCGAATTTGGTCCTTTTGTTGCTTGTCTTTTTTCTTGAATGAATGAAAATATCACGGAAGACTCTCTCTCTCTCTCTCTCTGTGTGTGAGTGTGGAATGATCGAGATACCCACGAGATTGAGATTGAGATTTACGGTTTTATTGTTTTGAATTCCAATCGATTATCATATTTCTTTAGATTCGGTTGCTGGAGAGTCTCTGCATCTTAATCTGGCAACAAATCTCACTGGCGGGTTCAAGCCTTAAGGTAATTGCTTCTCTACAGCGGTCAAGATGTTTTTGAACCTGGATTTCTCGATTAGATATTCGGAAAGTAATCAACAAGGGAACAACACCAAACCTCCTGAAGAAATTCTTCCTTACTCATGGGGCGATGCACCGAGCTTAAGAAGCTTTACCAGAGCTCGTTTGCTTTCTGCTAGATTTTGTTGCAGGTCACCGGTTGCGTTGCTGGAGGATTCACCTGTGGCCTTATGTTCCGAAAATGAATTTCCATCCTAAAAATGTTGTTATTTTCATTATGCTAAACATAAATCCTTGAATGTCTGAACATTTCTTGTGCACATTTAGTGTTGAGTGCTTTCTCTTGGTGTGTGTTGAATGTTTTCATTCGTGTAATGCCGATTACATTTTAGAGCAATTTGGGTGAGCAGCTGGGAAAGGGAATCTGTTCTTTTTGTCATATCCTCCCTTTGCGCCATCAGATCTTGTGATTAACTTTTTTTCCCAATTGAATCGAAAGGGTTAATGGTATTGAATGTGTATATTTTTTTGGTTATGCAGATATCAGAGAGTAAGCAGCCCAGATGGTGTTCCTCTGGCTCTGAGCAATGTGAAAAGGTCCATCACCAATGGCAGAATTCTCCACACCACGACGAATACTACCAAACCAATCGTGAATAGCACTAGTTGTTCTACTTTGGAAGGCAAAGGCTTCAGATTCAGATCCCCATCTAGAACAACTCAAGACCATAACACCACCCTCGAGGCTGCACCCACTTCTCCCCAATCCGAGAACCACCACCATGATTCCCCACCACCACCAGCAAAGAACCACCAGGCACAGATCCCGACCCAGAACCCGAAACGCGACAGGAGTCCAAGTCCTAGTGCGAGTGCCAGTCCCAGCCCCGGCCGGGGTGCTGGAGCTGGTAACGGAGACATGCTATTGCAGTGGGGCCAAAGAAAAAGGGCAAGGGTCTCAAGGACCGATGTCCGCGTACCGACCGATGACTCGGCTTCATCTTCATCGTCGTCTGCTGCTATCAAATCCCAGAGGAGACTAACCCCCGCCTTATCGATGCCGCCGCCGCCACTGCCCCTTCCTCCCGTTTCTACTTCTAATGGCACCACCAGACCCAGAAGGGAAGCTTCTTCCTTTCTTTCAAACAGGTATCAACCTTTTTGCTTTCATTTCTTGTTTTTCTCGCTCTACCGAATATTTTCTTTCATTTTTTTTCCTGGAAAATATTTTTCTAATTAGTACGTTTTTATGCATCTTTATTTGCTAAGTTTTTTGTTTTTTGTAGATCTTGCATTATGATTCATCAAGGACTTTTTTGTTTGGTTTCTTCTCGTCTTTAGATGTAGGATGAATGATGAATAATTTCCCTTAAATGTCATTCCGGGTCTTCGTATTTGCTTTTATTTGGTAAATTTCAGACGTTACTCACCTCGATCCAGGATCTGAAATCAAGATGCTGTGCTTACCCTTGATCGCTATGTTTTAGCTGCTTCTGTAGAATATATTAGTTGAAAACAGCACATTTTTACTAATTTACCTTTGTGCCCCTCAAAAAGATGGGTATGGAAAATAAAGACCTAAAAGATCAAGTGGGTTATCAAGATTCAGGCAGTCCAATCCTAGTCCTCCATCCCTCTCTTGTTTTTGTCTCTGCTTTCCAATTCTCTTTCACAAATGTTTGTTGGGTTTAGTGGGTATCCCCTATTCATGCCTTATTCCGTCCCTTGATTATGACAGAGAATTGCTTTGAGCCCCGTTACAGTCCTCTAATCCCCGATCTTGAAATTTGAGAGGAGAAAAAAAAGAAAAGAACTCTTTGAAAATCGTTTCCCTTATTTGTTCTTTCTGATTAGAATTCAAAGTTCAAACTCCTTTTTTGTTTTTTATAAGATATATTGACATGAATTACTATATTTATTTAATATAATTAATTGCTAGTATGTGGTACTAGTATAGTATAGACAAGTGTATGTTAAATGCATTTTAATGTTCTGGGTGGGTATTAAAAATCCTGTCTTTTCGATTTTTCCGTTCTCATCGAAGTTTTAGAACTTGAATTTACTCTGCAACCATCCCAAAGCAAGCACCTTTAGCTATCTATTACCTAATATTTCTAGGCCGCCATGCCCAGGACTTTAGAAGAGCGATCTGGTCGTGTAGGAAATGGGTCACCATCAAGAAACGGTGGCAGGGTGCTGCCGAGATCTACGGCGGGGAAACGATCTCCTCCTCCTGAAAAACATGATAGAAAGGTGATGCTTTGTTCTGGGTCAGCAAAAGATGAGAAGCCAAATGGATCCTCTGATCGTGTTGGGATTGCTAATCACACACTGTTGGAGCAGGAATCCCGCCGTAGTAACGCTGCTGCTCCATTGGGAGGAGGAGGAGGAGGAGAAAAGGTGAATTTTGAAGTGACTGAGTGGCCCAGGATTTACATTTCTCTGTCGAGAAAGGAGAAAGAAGATGATTTCCTTGCAATGAAAGGCACAAAGCTCTCTCAGAGACCCAAGAAAAGAGCCAAGAATATTGATAAAGCTCTACAGGTAAAAATACTGAAAATAAGAACCCAACAGGAAAAATCCACATAAATCATATCAATAATAATAATATGTTTCCTTTCTTGAGTGGCTCTCTTCCTTCCAAATTCTTCCATGCAGATACCAAATATAAATTTGTGGGTTACTGTGTTTTTGGTGCAGTATTGTTTTCCAGGGATGTGGCTGTCGGACTTGACAAGGAATCGATATGAGGTTCGGGAGAAGAAATGTGTGAAGAAGGTATTGATTCTCTTTCTCGGTTGTGTTACTCTTCTTGGCCTTTTTGGATTTTGGAAGAGTGCGAGAGAGACCGCCCATAACAAACTACAACTCTTTTTATTTTTTCAATCTTTTTTGGCAAGCATTTGTATTAATCAAAGACTTTTAAAATAAACTTGGAGTCTCAGCAATGAACAAACACCTCTTTAGTCTTTTGACCCAGTCCCTACGATCATTTATTTATTTTTTCTGTTCTTCCTTTCGGTCATCCTTCACAATCATGTGCTTGACTTTGGATGTTTCCATCTACTTTCCTTGATGGAGATTACAACTTGATTCACACACATTTCTTTTGGAGTTTTTTGACATATTCTTTGCAAATCAACCATCCATCTCGACTCCCCCCCCCCAAACAAAATCCAAAAACTAAAAATAAAAATAAAAAATGAAAAAAACCCATAATGTTTATGGTCAAAGTAATAATACAAGTGCTCGAAGCCATTAGTTATGGGTACATATAAAAGGGTATATTAGATTCAATTGTTTGCTTGTGTGTATAATATATATACATATAACTTTGTAGACTGAAACTATTAGTATGTTTGTTGCTTGTTGTGGATGCCATATGCAGCAAAAGCGAAGGGGTCTGAAAGGAATGGAGAGCTTTGACAGTGAATCCGAGTAGGGGGAAAGTTATTCAATTTTGCCATCTCTCTGTCTCTCTCTGTGAAGTCACAAAGCAATTATGTCTGTGTATAGTTGGTGTGATTGGGGTCCACAAACCACCACCACCTTTTGCAATTCTATCTGCTCCATTGATGAGTGTATTACTTGAGTTATTACTGTTAATGATATCATATATGAGGTGAGGTTGAGAGATACAGAAGGTTGAGATCCTTATGGTAGGGTACTATAATATCATGAACTTGATCCCTATAATGTCAACACACAGTGAGACAAAGGGGTCAGAGGCTGTGGAGACATGAAAATCGAGAGGTTTCAGGCTCAGCATCCTTTCAGAGATGATGGTCCCACTGACGTATAAGAGCTTTATCACCATCTTAACTCACGTGCTCAAGCCACCTGGGGTTTCTCAAATTTTTTTTTTTTTTTTTGTCATTCATTTTGCGTGAAAGTCTTTCATGTTGTGCATGCTCTTCATCTGAAGGGAACCTACCCCCTATAGTTTCTTCCTCATCAATCACAAAGAGCTGTTTCACCTTTTTTTTTTTTTTTTCTTTTTTATTTATATAATTTTTTTTTGCCTTTGTTCACGCCTTGGAAGTGTTTTCTTTCCATCTTAATTGTGAAACTTTTTACAGCTAATCCAATGTTCTGGGACGAGGCACAAAATTTTATTTTTATTTAGTCTTATCGTTATAATATTTTAAATTTTCACATCAAATGTAAGAAATAATTTTTTTTAAATTTTAATTCAATTTTTTTAAATTTTTAAATAATAATAATATTAAAAAATAATATTTTAAACTTTCATTTAAAACAAAAAATTCTTATACGATAAGAAATCACTCAAAAGGAATCAGACAACCACCTAAATCCATCTGAGATGCTTGTCTTTGTTCTATCCTTCTGCCATTAATAAAGGATAATCTTACATAATTTCTTGTCAAAAAAATACGGTTTTATTTATTTTTCTTAGAACTTGGTGGGATTATACGAGACGTGGGAATTATGGAAAGTAGAGTAATATTGAATTAGTTGGATGCTTAAGGAGACGTTTGGATTCGAAGATAATTTGAGATGAGTTGAGATAGATTGTAAATAGTAATGAGATGAGTTATGAATAGTAATGAAATTTATGAGTTAAAGTTACTGAATAGTAATAAATAGTAGTGAGATAAGTTGAGATGAGTTGCGAAAAATCACGCACTCCTTCAAATTACCATTCAATTTGCAATTGCCTTACACTATTATTTTTGAAAAATGATACTCTCAACATTGGTTTTTACCGTTCAATGTTACTACTAGAGTTTTTTTTTATTATTCTTTTTACTTAGTAATTAAGAAAATAATTTTTAATAATATTATAATTTTTTTAAATATTTAAAATTATTAAAAATTACATGTAAAAAAATAATAAAAAATATCAATAATTTATGCCTTATGGTAGATCCCAACGAAGCTGGGTGGACGTAGCACCGTCTATTAATTTTTGCGATCATTGATGCATAGAAATTTGTGATCTTTTCACTTGAAAAGAGAATTTTACCTTTACCCTTGAAATAAATAACAACAATAATAATAATAAAATATCCAGCTAAATTAAAAAATATAAAGTGAGAAATAAAACTTATTAATATTTATGTGCAAAACAAACAATATTTTAAAAGATAAATTTTTTTCTCAAAATAAAAATACTTTTAAAAATTAAAAAAAATAGTTTTATGTATATAAAAAATTAAATATATTTGGTGCTTTATTAGTACTCGATCAATTTATATAATGAGTTGTAATGAAATGAAATGTCAATATTAGGATAGTGAAGTGTGTATTGCAGCAATAGAATGCACTTGTGTAGTGTATTGTTGGGTGATTCTGCAATTCAACACAACAGTCCAAACAAGATTGCCGAATCCACCCATTGAGGGTGGCTCGGCTCCCAGGCCACCTTGTGCAAGTGGCACGCCACTCCGTGGTTGTCCTCTACATGTCGTTAGAGTTGGAGATATTGCAATCCGCCTCCGCACAAGGGTGGATCACAATATATGTAACCTTGGTGACCCCCGCCCTCCCGCCCTCTTCTTCTTTGCATTGAGAATAGCCTGAATAGGTGATTTGCCCCCTCTCATATGGCCTTCTTAGTCGCAATAGAGGCGCGGAGGGCCTCATCTGTACTAGGAGGATAAGGGCATCCAACTCCAGACGATGATATATATCACTAATTATATTACAACTCAACTATTACTATATATTAAAATATTAATTTTATTATTATTTTAATTTAAAATTTCTAAACTTGCAACGGTTCAAAGTAAATAAAATAGTAATTTTTTTTTTTTATACTTGGTTGTAAACTGAAGTATAGTTGTTGTTATATCATTTTCCATCCAACTCCTCGCTATTTTTCATCTTTTTGG
Organism: Juglans regia; assembly: GCF_001411555.2. NCBI lineage: Eukaryota > Viridiplantae > Streptophyta > Magnoliopsida > Fagales > Juglandaceae > Juglans > Juglans regia. The sequence continues at coordinate 17,891,083 of NC_049904.1, read as the reverse complement.
TTGTATAATTGTTTTTGTCTTTTCTTGTTAATTAAGATGCTAGTGGGACAATAACTACGCAAGTAACGATGTTTTTAACTTAAGCCGTCTGATATAGCTTTTCTACGTACGTGAAAAACTTCTATTAATTTTTTAAAATGGTAGATGGATGAAATAGATTGTTTTCACCGCAAGTGAAAATCCAAGAATTTGACACTTCTATCGGACAACACATGAATCTTCTTCATTTGACAAATTTTAAATGCATGCCTACAGATAATGTCCCTCATCTCAAACACTGCAAACATGCATTTGACATCACATTCCTCCTCGTTATAGTAAACTATTTACTGGACGGTTTTGACATGGTCATCCGTGAAAATTTCATCTAAGATATTGAAGGTGGAAATAAAATCATGTTTGCTAATAAGAATGCAATTACAACCAATCATCCCCCACACCTCTCTTTAGATCTCTTTAAACTTCGCATTTATATACACTGCTTGAAACTACTTCTCAATGTGCAATGTGAAATGTGAGCATTTACCTTTGCCTTATAGTCTGTTTTAATTGTTGGTCGTAGCTTCGAGATATTACTGTGGCTTAGATGGTATTTGCCACCATGTGCACACCCAATTATCACATATTTCGCTTTCCCATCTGTCTCTCTTTTCGTTCTTTGTGTGATAATACCAAAACCCCCGTTGCTTGGCATATCGCTTATAATATGCCATAAGCTCTTTATCAGTGGCGAACTCTATACCAAGTTTTGGCTCCTCAACTTGTTCATCATCATCTAATATTTCATTAGTCCCCTTTGCCTCTGTCGCTTTATTTACGTTCGACGAAATTTCTGAAAATGAAAATATATGTTTTGTATTAAAACTTATATTATATACACCAGATGTTTACTAATTGGGTTAAAAGTCTAATACCGTTAGCCCGGAGATAGCTCTAATCAATCGTGTGTGATGCATCTCCAAAATTCTTTTCACTTTCAGCACCCAATGATAGTGGCACAGTTGATGATTCACTTGCTAATTGGGAAGTCTTTTCAGATCTTGTTTACTCTTCTGGATTACTCAACGGAAGGTATGGAGAAATTGGTTCGAAAGGTGGCATCGATGGAAGCTGTAATGAGGCACGATATTCAAACAAATTCAATGCATATAAGAAAAAAAAACTAAAAAAGTTTAAAAAGAATATACCTAGAAAGTATGTTGAACTCGTGTGGACTCCTCCAGATTACTTGACGGAGGGTAGGGCATCATTGGTCTAAAAGATGGCATCGATGGAGGTTGTGATTAAGCTTGGTGTTAAAACATCCAAAATGCATATAAGAAAAAAAAAGACTAAAATTTTTTAAAAGGAATATTTATGGAAGGTATGTTAAATTCGTGTAGACTCCTCCGGATTACTCGACGGACGGTAGGGCATTGTTGGTCCAAAATGTGGAATCAATAGAGGCTGTAATTAGGCATTGTGTTAAAATATCCAAAATGCATATAAGAACAAAACTAAAAAAGTTTAAAAGAAATATACTTGGAAGGTATGTTGAAATCGTGTGACTCTTCCGAATTACTTGACGGAGGGTAAGGCATCATTAGTCCAAAAGGTGGCATCGACGGAGGCTATAGTTAGGCACGGTATTAAAACATCTCAAATGCATATAAGAAAAAAAAACTAAAAAAGTTTAAAAGGAATCTACCTGGCTACCCCAAGCTTATATATATGGATTTGGATATGCATTTTGAGGCATAATAAATTATGGGTATTACGGGTTTCCTGGACCATAATATTTTTATAATACACAAATAACAAATATATTAACTAAATGGTAATATCGGACACAACGAGATTTCCAAATGACCAATATGTTTCATACATGAGTCGGTGAAATCGATATAAAATAGGTGGCATTTCATGTTCCTCTTTATTCATCCCGCTATTGCAATTGAGTTTTTAGGACAAAGTTACTAAACCGAAATGTATAAATCATTCCACAATTGAGTACACTAAAAGCATGATGGTTAAACATAAATATTCAACTTAACCCAGAAAATAAATACTTTGGTTTAAAAGCATGGTGGTTAAATAATCCTTAAAAGGGAAGTTGGAAATTGAGAGAGACATTGCAGAATGATTGTTTTTGTATAAGAAATTAATGTGACAGGTGCTTTTTCAAGCTACATGCAATTGCAACAATCCACTACCATAGTTCTGCATCTACATAAAAAAGGATGTAATAAAGAGATTGTATTTAAATCCTTGTCCAATGTAGTTCCCACTCTTAGAGAAACAAAAACCCAAGAATGCATTTCAAAAAATCCAAATTTAGATGCAAACTGAAGATGTGGAAATTAAATTGTTATCCAACTCAAACAAAAAACATGGTTACCCAACTCAAACTAATATTCTATATACAGCTCTGATCATTCAATTTTGGACTTGAATCCAAAACCTCTAACACAACGCATAAAAAAATAAAAAATAAAAAATAAAAAAATCTGCCTTGCTCTAACTCTAACACCCTAAGTCCCAAGTTCCCAAACAAATTGAGAAATGAAACTTTTCAAATAATATATAGACAAAAGAGTGAAAATTAATGTAATGAACTTGGATAGCCAATTCCAATGCTTACATTTTATATGATGATTATAAAAAAGAGAGAAAACAAAAACACTAAAAAAAAACATTCTCCAAGTAATAAGGCAAAGAAGTAATGGTTAATAAAATTCAATAGGAAATAGAAAAACAAAAAAACAAAAAAATAAAACAAAAATAAAAACAAAAACAAAAACAAAAACAAAAACAAAAACAAAAATAAAAACAAAAAACCCCAAACTTTATTTGCTATGATTTTAGGTGCTTATTTTCTTTGCAAGTTCGAGTTGACAGAGGGCAATAAGTCTCTCAAATGAGAGCTTCACATAGAATTGAATAACAAGCACTAATCTGAAGGTCTATAACCATCGTTCGTCTTCAACCATTTTTGAGAGATTCTATTGCAGAAAGTGTTTGGAATAAAGGTCACCAAGAAACTTACAAGGCGTAAGAAAAACAGCAAAAAAAAAAATAAAAAAAAAATTTAGGAATAAAAAAGAAAGAGAAAACCTATGTGAGTTGAACGTGGATGCGAGCTGAAAGCTTGAATGGGGTGGGTTGATTGTGGCTAGATTCTCGTCGGTATGTCATTCTCGTCGACAGTCCCAGACAATGGCAGATGTGAAGGAGGCAGATGAGTAGAATTACTCTTTTGGATTGTGGATAACCTATCCATCAATATGTTTTTGCCGTTTTAAATTGTTAATATTTTAAGTTGGGATTGTGGATTATTGGATAAGATTATTATAAAACAAACATAGTTTTTTAATGGCTTACAAATAAGACAAATTGATGTCCATTTGAACAGCAAAAAGTGAAATCTTAAATAATAGTAGAAGAACAGTTGGCAAAATGTACTTGTTGGGTAGAAAAAAAATTGTCAAATGAAGATATTTGATTTCAAGAATTAAAGATATGATTGTTGGATGGAAGAGTTGGAAAAAAAAAAAGTAAAAAAATAATAATTTAATTATTAATTAACATATGATCAATAAAATTGTGAAATATAAAAAAAATTAAAAAAAATTATTTTTAAATTAATAATTTATTATTATTATTTTGGCTAACAAATAGATAATTCAATATAGGAATTTCTTTTGAATGGAATAGATAAAAGACAAAACATGTAATTTTAACCAAATTTTAACTTTGTCTTTGCCTACGCTCTTAACAACATTCTTGGAAGTTAACTCACCCGAGGTAATCACAGGCATTGAACATAACCACATCACAACGGGTTGAAGAATCTTTCCTCCCGTTAAAGACATATGCTGCCCTCAAATTTAAATCACTTCTCATCATGATCAATCCACAAAATCCATCAACGTGCCAACCCTTTAACACAAGTCTCAGAAGTTGAGTCACCTCCCACACTATTGTACGGAGCATTCCCATTTTCAGCATCCCCCTTATACTCTCTCAAACCCACGTGTCTTTTATCCCCTGTAGCTAGCAGCCTTCCTTTGCACTCTTACGATCAGTGTTGTGAATTTTGTACCGTACTAGTCGTTATGGTTGATATTTTACACACTCTATATGTTTCGTACCGGACGTACCGGCCTCAATTTCGGCCAGATTTTTTTTTTTTCAAACTACAAGCTTATTTTTTAACCCACAATTTAGACTAGACTATTTATCATTTATATATATATATGTATTTATATATAATTTATTTATATATAAACTATTATTTTGGAATATAATTTTGGAATATAATTTATTTATATATCGACTATCTCGAAATGTTATCCCGAAACGTTATTCCGAAACGGTACCAGTACCGAAATATTTCGTTCCAGTGCCTTGACCGGTACGGCCTCCAGTACGGTATTCAAAACATTACTTACTACTCCAAATAATAATAAAAATATCAATAATAAATAAATAAACATAGGGTAAGTTTAGGGGCTCCTTTGAACACTCGAGTATCTCAAGAATTTTGTGAATAGTAGTAAAATATTTTGAGTTAAAATATTTTATTAAATTTTAAAAAATGGAGAGAGAAAATGTTGATTAAAAATATTAAAAACTTATTTGAATATAATTTTTTTTATATTTTTTTTGAAGATTAAAAAAATTGTATTTAATTTTGTTTTATTTTGAAAGTTGTAAAAATTATATTGATTTTTGTGTTTAGATAATGATTAGGAAATAATAAAATGAAAAAGTTGAAGATTTGAAATTAAGAAATGTTTTGTGCTTGAGAAAGAAAGTATGAGAAATTTTTGATAATCTTGAGAATTTCATATCTCATCTTTGTGTCCAAACGTCCCTTAAAATTCAATGGAAATAAACAAAAACATTAATGGATCAATGGAGACCGGATGTCAATTTCCAAATCTTAGTACATTTACAATGTATTTCTAATGCCTGGTTACAGACTCAGCATTACAAGTTACACGTATTTGTTAAGCTCAACATTATATATCAATATGTGATTTGTTATTTTTATCATTTTATTTAAACACATACATATTGATTTGTAAATATGTATTTTTAAATAAAAGAACAAAAATGACAATTCACATATTAGTATATGATGTGAATATAATAAGTAGAATTTCTTATCTTACAAAGAAAGCAGAGGTTTTTAGATACGACAGGGCAATGAAGTCAAAGCTCTCAAAATTAGCAGGCTTAGGTTGTATTTAGAACTAAACTCTAACTAATCTCAAACTAATCATTTATAAGATTCATTACTTTTCTCAACTACTCATTAAAAAAAATTAAACTCATCTTAGTCTACTTCATACATTTTAATCTAAAAAGTTAAATTCATCTCAATCTAAAAAAGCTAAACCCATCTCAATAGGACCTATAGAATACTATTATTCACAACTCAACTTAACCCATCTCAACTCATTTCAATCAATGTTTCAAACCAGGAAGAAAATACTTATATAGACCTCAAAATACAGCACAGTTCACTTCACGTTCAATGAAAGTACGAAACCACAAACAAAATTGTAACATATTAGCAACTGAATAAATATGTTTTCTCTGATCTTTTTTTTTTTTTTTTCATAACAAAATAAAACAAGAGCATTTGGGGGTGTCTTCCCTTGCATAGCGCAAACAATGCCTTGGACGATGGGCTTCTTGGAGCCCAAACATGAGCATCCGTCTTCTACCCAGTAAGGCTTTATGAATCTGAATTGATCCTTCCTTCTTTGAGGCTCTGCAATCCAGTGCATAGATTTTATTTTTTCCAAAGTCCAGTGTATGAATTTTCTCTCTTTTTTTTTTTGTTTAAAAAATAACCGAATATTATAAAAAATTTAGACAGTTACAAGAAATGAAAGAATATATGTGTGTGTGTGGGTGTGTAGATATGATATATATATATATATATATATCATAACAATATTGTTTTTTAAAAGCATTAAGACAGTTGTTCTCGTGACAAACCATTCGTTTGAAGGATCTGCTTAGCACTGTTTTCTTTGACTTCTCCAACTCGGGCTTGGCACGATCTAGAGCCTGCAGAGTAATAAACGTATGCTTATTATAAACCTCTGCTAAGAATATTCCGTAATTGCTTCCTGCCAAGTTGATTATATTCAAAACAATAATATCCAACCGGAACTAACTTTACCATGTTTGGAAATTTAGGTAGATAAGAAGTTATATGAAAGGTAAGATATCAAGAATGGGGAGGAGAAGGGACAAGAGAAGAGGTGATGCAAACTATAACTTCTCTTTTTGGATATTCTCCATAGACAAAAATGCATAATTTTGTACCCTTTTAGTAGGAATGGGAAACAGGGACTCGTTACCCGGCCTGCCCGTGCTAATCTGCCTGCTTATTAGGGTAAAATATCAGATTTTCCATTCATTACCCCAGGTACGCAGGCGGGCGGATTCCTTAATTTCCAAAACATATGCAGGTGGGAGGTGGATTCAATCAAAATCCGCGTTGATATATACCCACCCAACCATATATTATATATAAAACATATTTATATGTAAATATAACAAATAAAAGCCCTGACTGAACCTTTCAGGCCTACCCAAACCATCTCTATGGTTCTATGCATCTTCTATTTCTAAGAGGCCACAAACCCTCCCCATTAAGGTGTCAATCCCCAACATGAATGAACCCAGGCCTACCACAACGGTAAACATAGTCAACATTCTCCTAAGCCTGAAACAGCAAAATTCGAGTACCATCATCATCTCAAAAAAAAAAAAAAGAAAAAAAAAACAGAAAGAAGCCCAAACAGCCTAATGACTGGCATAAATTTCTTAAGCACAGAAGATAAGTATAAGGGAAACACTACTCAAAGGCCCAATAAAAAAAGAAAACCCAAATTAATGGGAGGTACAGAAGATAGTATCAACAAAAGAGAGAAAATTGGAAAAGGAAAAACAGTTATAAATTCCTATAAGTCAAGACATGCATAAATTAAATCAAATAACCTCAAATGGCCATAATGAGGAAGATTGAAATCCAAAAGAGAAGCTCCAAAACATACTTTCTCCTTATGGCTTTTATGAGTTTTGGTCCTTTTCTAGCCCATTACTAGCAGCAACAGTTTCCTTTGCTCTATTTCAGATTAAGATATTCACATTTGTCTCCATAATTTTTCAGGATCAAGCATAATATATCAGTACAATGCAAAATCAAACTAAGCAGGACATTTTCAGAAAGTATAAAAAAGCAAACTCTGTTGAAGGAAGGATATAGAACCTGAATCAAAGACTCCACACGACGCCGCATCCTTGTATGCATGAAGCCCTCTGAGCACTGTTAAAAAAATGTAGGGAACAGACTGAAGGGTAGAAGACAAAAGCATGCGAAAACAAAGTGAAGACTTTGCACCCCAAATATAGGCCCAAAGGTGCTGATAGGACCAAATAAAGTCTGCATACCACACAATCTAACACATCCAAGTAGACCAAGGTTTTTCTATCTTTTACTTTTACTGAAAGTGGAAAGATCATATTAGAAGCAAGGTTCTTAATTAGACTTGGTCCGGGAAGAAAGATGCATAATATGTGCACGTCTTCATAATTTTGAAAGCATAACAACAGATTCCAAGATAAATGAGTCCAGAGCATCTACTGCATGCATTTGATGGGCTGCTGCGAAAGGAAAGTAAACATACTAACATACACTAACTATTAACATGACAGATTTCCAGTAGTTCATACATGGGAAACATTCCCCTCACCAAAACATCATATACACTAAAAGAACAATATGAAAAGATTTAAACCATATTGCAAGGAATTATCCACTGACAAATTTTAGATCTTGTCTGACGTAATAAAGTAAATTAAGCGATCGAAAGTAATTACTTCTATGTGAACCTAGTCACTAGATGTAAATTTACCTAAAATGAACAGTTTGTTCTTTTAATAGGTAAGAATGAACAGTTTGTGACTCCTTTAAAAGTTTGAACATGCGCAGTGAAATCTTTCTGTAAGAAGATGCTTACTGCTTTCTTTGCCATAAATATTGAGACTAACATATGTACATGTATATTAAATTTTAATGTGTTCTTTATTTCAAAATTTACAAGTATATGAAAAAATTCAAGATAAAGGAAGCAAGACTCAGGAAGATAAGTTGAAAGAAATCTCACTTTAACATGATAACTAACATAGGTGTGAAAGGTAGATAAACTCCAAACTGTACGGTCCAGCTTTTTGCCTTCTACATGACGCGGGTAGATAACTGCATGGTTTGAACATTGGAATTTGTTATGGTGATATAGACACAGAAAAAACCAACTCTGACCATTTTCTACATTACCAAATGTAACAAATCCTGCATTTGCCGATAATGTTTCAGCAGGAGCTCCCTTCAGTTCTAAAGGAGGAGATGGAGACCACATACAAGAAGGGGCATTATTAAGTCCAGCTGTACGCCTTGCTTCCACAAACTCCTGAATGAAAAGCAGACCTTGGAAGTGAAAAACTAGAAGTAACACAAGAGCAGTATAAGGGAAGCATACAAGAAAGGTATGCTTGTAAGTGTCGGCAACAATATCACCATACATATATGCAAATTGTTAAAAACTTCCAGGTCTGAAAGGCATTCCAAGGACCATCAACAAAATGTGTTACTCCGCCAATATCTTTCCCAGATAAAAATCCATGTTGGCATTTTTTTGAGACATAGCATTACATCAACTATTTAAGTTATAAACTTATTGTACCTGCAGGAAGGAAGTGGCAAGAACAATATCTATGGAGTCCTTAAATCTCATAGGAAACATCACCATCATTTTTCCTACCTGTTAGAAACCAATATTATAACAACTTCTCAGCGAAATTTCAAGTACAGATCCTAATACATCGGCTACAGTGAAACATACACAATGATTACCACAACTACGTCATGCACTTTAATGCAAATAAATTTTTGCTGAAATTCAATAATATTCTGTACAAATTTGAGATTGATGCAGATAAAAGATCATGGGGTTAGCAATTTAATTTATGAATTTTAAGGGGTATTTGTACAATTAGTTTATGAGACCGATTCACTCCTAAATAATGAATTTATTGCATTAGTGTACAGGGTTTGGAATAGCATAAAATGGAGATGTAATAGGAGTGCTGTTTGGTTTTCTAAATAATCTGCCAGCAATAGGAATAGGCTGGTTTCTCCATCAAATAGCATGATTATGGTAGAATAGCTTGGTTTTATGATGTGTTAATGTTTAATTCATGTTTTGAAGTGCTGCATGAAGTCATTTGAAACAAATCGGGAATTTGTGGAAAACAATGAACCGTCTGCACATTGCTTACTTACTGAGTTACAATCTTGCATTATCAATATCTTTTTTTGATAAGTGCATTATCAATGTGTTTAGGAGCTAAGTTGCTGATTGACTGCTTTGACAGAAGCAAATAACTATGGCCGTAATATTTTTTTGGTAACATACTCCCTAGACTTTCTCAATCTCCAAACCTTGCCAAAAAAAAAAAAACTCTCCCCAAGTCTCTAGTTGACAAACTATTTTAATTTTTGATGCCTCTATTTGTTTTATCTAATTTTTGGATATTTTTGTAGAAGAAGATTGAGATTGCGTGCGAATTATGTGATCAGAACATAGTTTGACCATTTTCTATAAAATCTGTACATAGAAGTAAAGAATTGTTAGTCCATGAAGAAAAGGAATAGAACAGGTTTGATCTAGTTAAATATGAAAATAAATCAAACAATATGCACAGTTTGTTGGGTTGAAAATGAAACAAAAGCACGGTTCATATACAGTTTTTCAAACAAAGAAATATATTTCAGAGGCAAAAAGAATTCCTGTCGAATGCGTCGGATTAGACAAAAGACGGGAATCACATATTTTCTGGAATCCTATTAGATTCACAATCATATCTAAACGTGGGTTAGTCACATACCCGAGAATTCATATTTGTCAACATCACATCCCAGGTAACGTGGATGTTGGGGGAAATGTAAGATTCTATAAATCAAACGCCATGTTAGTCTTTTTAAGAACAGTTTTAAAGCCAAGTGACTATGCCCACATTGGGTTGTCTATCGAATGGTTGAAAACACAAAACCTTAGAACACTTGTCAAATTAAAGCAAAGTATACTTTCTCTGATACTTAGCAGGTTTTTCTGTAGATACACTTGAATGATAGAAATATGTTTAAGGCCACAAAGGTCATCTTTTTAGTAATACAGATATTTTAAAGTGGCTTTTATGTGCACTAAAAACCTAGGAAAATCCACAGAGCGAATGCAGCCACAAAGGCAAAAGGGACCTCAAATATGAATAGGAGGATGGATTTCTATTTAAATTCATCCTATGCAACTTAGTTTATGGGCTGCCAAGACAAGGTTTTAGCAAACTTCAAAGATAGAAGTAATGATTTAAAAATCATTTTTTGAGACCTAATGACTTTAGACTAGCTGAGTTTGAGTAAGGTTAGATAATTAAATTTGCACATAATGGATAGCATAAAGCAAATTGACCTATATTATAGTTGTGGGATAAGTAAGACTACTTGCATAGTGTAGACATTCAATGCTAAATTAGTTGAAGTCAAAGAAAGATTTAAGGGGTGAGGATGGAGAGAGAGAGAGAGAGAGAGAAGAATAATTTTCTCCTGAATACTACTACTCGCTACAAATAAACCAAGAAGGTTAAATGAAGTTGTTCGAAGTTCTAAAGAAGAAAAATTTATGCAACAAATATACATTAACCTGTCAAGATGATATTTTACCTGAGGAACAAGGAAAAAGGACTCATTCGGACGATGTACAATGGCAAAACGCCGATCCATATTAGAAGCAGCAGTCCTTGCTGCAAGTTGCTTTAGAATTACTCTCAATGGAGCACCAAGTACTGTTTCCCTTATAGATGCAATCTTTACCAGAAGAGCATGTTTGTACCCTGCACAACATCAACAAAAAAAAAAAAAAAAGTTGAAGAAATCAACAAATTATGATAGATAAGTGAGATTTTTTATACTATATGGTTCAGGGCAATCTTAGACAGATAGAATTCACACAAGTTATATCAAATAACTATTCTGTGCTTTTAGAAAAAAGGTGAAAGCAAACTCAAAATGTTGGCACGATGACTTGCATTATAGCATCATTAAATGCTCCAGTCTGCACAGAAGCCCCACACTGCTAGACAGCAAAGGGGAATCCTTACCAAACAATAATGCTTCATAGCATTAGGTGCAACAGCCAGTCACACAAAATTTAACACGGCCCAACTCTACAACTTTGAACGTAATGGCAATTTACACACCTGAAGTAGGATATTTAACTTCCAGCAAAAGAATGTGGCATTTACATCCATGGTCCAAAATAGGAAGGTATGCAGATGATGAAGGGTGGGTGAAAGAGGACAGATCCCTAAAATGATCCTTAGCATAACCATCAGAGGGACCACTAGTGAGATTTCCATTTATTTTCCTTTTTCTTTTCTTTTCTTTTTTCATTATACAAGTAATAAAACATATTAAAGAAAAAATGAAAATATATACAGGATGTATGGACCCCATATGCTCAAGAGACTACAATCAAAAAGTCAAAGTGAAGGCATCAACTTCCTAATCTTGTGCAGCTTTGATAAAGGTAACATTCCATTGAGGGAAGCCACTAGATACATCCAGAAGATCTGCAATGGAGGCTTATTGCATTCGTGAAATTCTGTAAATTCCTGGAAAAAAGCTTCCTTGAGGGGTCTATCACCACACCAGATTTCATGCCAAAATTTGATTCTAGACCCATCCTCCACCACAAAGCAAGTGTATCTAGAGAGAGTGGCCCATCCTCTTCTTATTTGCTTCCATAGCCCCACCCCATGTGACCCTCTCACCTCATTCAACACCATCCTCCCCATGTCCCACCATATTTTGATTGATATCTCCACAGCCACTTGCCCAATAGAGCATGGTTACAGGCTAACAAATTACGAAGCCTCCTTCTGAGATTGGGGTACATGCCAATGATACCATGGCCCATTTTACCAAGTGAAACTTGAACTCATCCTCCATCCCCACCATAAGAAATCCCACTGCAGTCTCTCTATACAATGGGCCACCCTAGTTGGAATTGGGAACAAAGAGTGGAAATAGGTGGGCAGGTTAGAGAGTACTTTTGATCAAAATTACTCTCCCTCCTTTTGACAAGTATATCCTCTTCCAGCAAGCCAATCTTCACTCCATTTTTACCAAGACCTCATCCCAAATTGGCATAGATTTGAATGAAGCACCTAGGGGAAGACCAAGATATTTTATTGGTAAGGATGATACTTTACACCTGAGAATGTGATCCAAGCTCTCCACATTTGGAACATTTTCCACTGGCACTAATTCCGACTTGGCTAGATTCACTTTCAAGCCGGAAACAACTTCAAAGCAAAGTAAGAGTGCCATCAAAGCTAGGATGTAATCTTGGTTGGCCTCACAAAAGTTGAGAGTGTCGTACGTGAATAGAAAATGGGAGATATCAAGGGCATCGGTACTTGCTTGCCCCCACTAAGAATCCTGAGAGAAATCCACTCTATGACACCTGAAATCATTTTGCTAAAAACTTCCATTACAAAAACAAAGAGTTATGGAGAAAAGATCTTTTGGCGTCCCTCTAAGAAGGGGAGATTCACCATCTAGTCTTTCTACAAGTCTCTCACCATGGGAGACTCCAATCCTTTTCCATGGAAAAGCATTTGGAAGACTAAGGCCCCTTAAAAGATGCAAGACGGCCTCCTAGGGGAAGATCCTCACTATAGACAACCTTTAAAAAGCCGAATCGTGGTTATGGATTGGTGTTGTATGTGCAAAAAGAGGGGAATCTGTTGACCATGCATTACTTGATTGTGAAGTTGCCAAGGCCAATTACCTTATGGAATGAGATCTTTTCTAGAGTCGGAATAGCTTGGGTGATGCTGAGAAAGGTGGTTGAGTTTCTAGCAAATTGGAGAGGCCTTCATGGTAAATCCCAAATCATAGCAATTTGGAAGATGATCTTGACTAGTCTTTGGTGGTGCCTATGGTGGGAGAGGAATGAAAGAAGCTTTGAAGACAGCAAGCGGTCAATGGACAAGCTTAAAATGTTTTTCTTTAATCCATTGGTCAATTGTAATTAACTTCAATGGCAAGACTATTCGTGATTTCCTTGTATCCCTAGTCAATTATGCCTAGGTATTGCTCGTTTATATGTCTTGCGTACTTGGGCTATACCTACTTTCTACCATGAATAAAATTATTATTTACCGATAAAAAAAAAGGGAAATACCCTTAGAGAGAATTCTTGTTGAAGCATTTTTTTGGGTACCATTGCAAGGGCTTAATAGTGGGAGAACTCAATTGTACTAGCTAGTTTTATTCCTTTTCTTTTATACAGCTATTTTATTTGTGCATCTGCAAAGGCTTAAGAGAAAATAGAAAAGAAAGTGCATGGGGGCAAAACTATGTAAAAGAAGGAATATCCCATTGTAACTTATAAAAGGCTTATGCCCTACAGGATAATCCTCATCCTTTTTCATGGCATTTCCAGTGAGAAAGGGAATTTTGCTATAACAACTTAGCACCAAAAGGAAGGATTTTTTTTTTTTTGCATGTAATTGAGGATTTTATTAAAAATTGTAAAAGGCATAACCAAAGTATATAGGACGTATAAAAGAAGAACACCAAATTAGAAACATAAAAGGATAAAAGTAAATCATGAAACAAATAGAGTATTGAAGAAAAACAAAAGTTATAAGCTCTTCCATCATTAGCTCGCAATCATCGGAATTTTTATCATTCATTTCCCTACAAACACACCGCATTAAACGGATAAGGGTCATCTTTCATATTGTTGTGATTTATGGGCTCAATCTGTCACAATAATATGACGTTTTCTTAGATTATCTATGATGAAGATCTTCCCTAAAGAGGTCCATGCAAAAAGAGCTACTCCTAGAGTCACCTTAGTCTGCCAAATACTCCTCCAAGGAAAAAAGTTACTATCTTGAGGTACAAAGACTTGATAGAAAAATCAAGCAGTCAACTTCCTTTTCCTAGAAGGGGTTTAAAGAGAATGGACCGCCGAAACAGAATCTAGAAGATAACAAGAGATTAAAAGTTTCTTCAAAAGCATCGACCTCCAAACATGAATCACAGTAAAAAAACTAAAATTTCACTACACAGAGCCACTCTAAAACTCCAATAGATCAGCCACTACAGCCCCTTGCAAATGCACAATACTATACACCTTTGAGAAAGCTTACTTGTGTAGCATATGGATCCTAAATTAGGGCATAAGATAAATTTTTGTTTATTTATTTATTTATATTTTAAAAATATTATTAGAAACATTCTATTATTGTTACTATTATGTTTCATTAATAAGCTGCACATTTTTTAATCTGGATTATTATTATTATTATTATTCGTTTTATTTATTAAAAGGATAAATGCAATTAAATCATCAGTTAAGATTTTTTGTTTAAAATCATCATTGACCGAAACCACGCGATTAATCTGTAAACTGCCCACTAGCAATATCAGTCACTTCGAGTTCTGTTAATTAAACCGCTGCGCAATGCTTTTAAACTTCCGTCATTCTCTCTTTCCTCTTGGGTGCCCTTTGGCAGGTTAGCGTTATGGCAGTTAGTAACCGACTCCAATTTGAACACATTGAACACCCTTTCCCCCCATCTTTAAATCTCCTCCCCTCCCTCTACAATTTCCCAAAAAAAAAAAAAAAATGTAGCATTCTATCCTCACAGCTAGCTACTGTAGCCAAACTGCCAGACCCTCCCTCACATTCTTGTAAACCACAGCACTGTCATTCACCATCCCAGACGCCACATCCACTTCCCTCACACCTAGACCACCATGAACCACCCTAGCACCACCCAAGCAAGCCAAGACAAACTGAGACACCCACTGTCCATTCAGCCACATTGTTCAAGCCCATCACATCGGAAACCACCAAAAGACACCACAAAAGTGTCCATCGGTAAGTACTCTCCTCCCTCCATGACGAGGATCGACCCTATCTCTCTCCTCCGTCGTTTTCTCTCTCTATAGCATGTGACTGACTATTTTTGTGTTTGTGATATGTTTTGCTCCACCACCGACCACGATAGGGGGAGTTGGAAATCACCGGACAGCCCAAAAACAACCGACTAAACACCTCCTATCACCCTCGCACCGCTTCGGTAAGACCACATCTATGTGTCTCTCTCTCTCTCTGTCCGCTCCGTTGTTTTCCTCTGTTTAACGACACTATTTCGTTTCCACCACCATGTCTCAGAAGGGTCGGAGATTATCTTCTCGCCGGCGTCTTCAATTCAACTTCCAGTCCATCGCATCCTTTCTTTCTCTCTCGCTGACGAACTACAAGGTGAAATTCAGGAATTAGTGCTACGAGGTATGTAGCTTGATCGTAGAATTAGTGCTACGAGGTAGTGCTACAAGGGAAGTGGTTATTATCCTAATTAATGATGACCCTATAGAATGAATGGATATAGAGTTTTCCTTTCCTAGAGGGACTCCTTGACCTTTTTTTATTTTTTTTATTGGTAGAGGGACCCCTTGACATCTTATCTACTTCTTGGTTCCTTATTCCGGTAGAGTACAACAATGCTGAAGAAATCTGTAAGAACCCCAACTTCCCCAATTATGGGCCGCCGTAAGGATTTTTTTTTATTGGCATGGGTTGTTTGGAAAAAAAGTCCCGACTAATCCCGAGGGTGCACAGACTATAGATAAGGAGTTTCCCATAAGTGTATCTCGGGAAAATTCCCTAGTCTAATGGCTTCCTCAGGAATTGAACGTTCCACTAAGCAAAACCACCCGAAATCTCCAATAAGTCTATCACCAATGCCGCTTCTCAGCACACAATCCTATATACAGTAGGGAAAGTGTTCTTGAGTGCCCTCTCACCACACCAAATATCATGCTAGAAACTGATCCTAGAACCATCCCCAACCACAAATCTAGTGTGTTGAGAAAATACCCCCAACCCCTTCTAAGGTTTTTCTGTAAGCCCACACCATAAACACCTTGTGCCTCCAAAGAGCACCCCCCTTGTACCACCATATTTGGAATTTATCACCACCTTTCACAATGTCTCCCCCTCTTGACAGTAACACCATAACCATTACCTAAGAAAGGCCCGGTTGAAAACTTTTAGATTTTGGATCCCCAAACTGCCACACAAGATTGGGGAGCCTACCTTGTCCCAATTGACTACGTGGTGAAATTTAAATTCTTCACCTAGTCTACTCCAAAGGAAGTCACATTGGAGCTTTATGCAATTCACCGCACTCATGTAGGGAACAACGAGAGGAAATAAGTATGAAAATTTGAGTGTACTCTTGATTAAGGTGATCCAACCATCTTTTGACAATTACAACCTCTTCCAACTTTCCAACCTACATTCAAACTTCTCGATCACTGCATTCCATATGCACTTACCCTTGAAGGAAGCACCCAATGGGAGGCCAGGTACTTCATAGGCAAAGAAGAAACCTTGCCTCCCAAGAACTAGCCAAGCTTTCTAAGGAGCAACCATGGCAATAAAATGTTATTTCCGACCGAGAAAGGAACTATTATTCGCAGATAATCACCTAAACCAAATCTAACCTTTAGCTACACATCCATGCCTATAATTATAGGTGGGCATTTCAATAGGAAAAAAGGCTAAGGGAAAACCCTTGCTCATTGATTTCTAATAATGCTTTTGCTGCCTACTGGTAGGGAAGATAGCATGTTTGAAGGTATGTAGCATAGGCAACACTAAAATCAGCACAATGAAAACATCAAGCAAGGCCTAAAGGAAACACAATCCAGCATCAGTTTGGCCAAGAGAATTAAATAATACAAATTAACCAACCTCCATTGTTTGATAACAAATGGGACTACTTGAATATAATAATATGTGTATGCTTGGCAAATCCATGCAATTAAATACCTACACAGCTCCAAACATTTAAACCTCTTCCTACATGTTATACATTTTCAGTTATAACTCCTAATCATTTCACTAGCAAGTCATTGGAATGGATCCTTGACACTAACATTCACCCATGTCATGTGTGAAGGGCATAAGATTGGTATAAAAAACATTTTAAAGAAGTAGAATAAATGGATATCTTTGACAAGTGATCCCCAAATCCTTCAGCACATCAACTGCAAGCTAATAATGACCTGAGAAAAGGAACTCGTTGAACCTTCATCTGGAGGAAGTTTGGATAAGTTCAGTTTCAGTGTGAGGTTAAATCCATCCCTTGGAGGATCAAGAATTTGAACAATCACACCGTATGCAGCTTTTATAGCTTCAATAGCTCCGGAAGGAAGTCCACCAAAGAAGATGGCCTCTGGAGGAGGAGTGGGTAATGACACTGACAGCAGCAAAATGTGTGGATTCTTCAATGAAACCTACAATATATTTTTGTCAACCAGATAATTAAATCCAAAACTCATGCTCCACATGACAAAACTACTTGTTTGATAACTAATGTAGTTGATTGATTCAAGATCCATGGTTACAAGTTTAATTGTAATTATTTTCTTTCCTTACACAGAAATGTTAAATTGTTAAAATAAAATACCTGAATATGGTAACGAACATCATCAAACTCAACCCAATGGTTATCAAATTCAACTCCTTTCTCAAGACTGCAGAAAAGAAATGACAAATCAGCATGCTGTGCAAGGCAATTGAAAACAAATCAGCACGCTGTGCAAGGCAATTGAAAACAAATCAGCATGCTGTGCAAGGCAATTGAAAACAAAAATGCAAATAAAATTGACTTCAGGTTTCCAATATGTATTTTTGTAGGTGGCCAAGTGATAAAAAGCTAAAATATGAATGAGTACTGGAATAAGCAGCAGTGTCATTACAAAAATTAAGAAGATTACTTAATAGTAATTGAATTGGGTAGTATGGAAGTGATTATTGGCGACAATGTCTTATCAGTTCGACTGCAGTAATTTTAAACAAATGATTTTTTTTTCTTAATTGAACCCCCGAACATTCCTTTTTCCATCGCAGACTGAATTTGAGTAAAAAGAATTATGATACAAACCCATTCAAAAATTTATAAATAAGCCACTCGACCGAAAATGCAAAGACAAGCATACATTGATTACAAAGAACCACATGAAAACGCACAAAACCGATTTGAATACAAATCAGAGGAAACAAGTTGAGAATTATATAAACTACATGCGATGCAAAACTAAGCTCAACAATCAATGTACGGATGCCAGGAAAAGTTTGTGAACTTGAGTCCTAGTGAACAAAAACTGGAGTGAGGTATAATACTTATTTGCGGATTGCAAACAAGATCCACAACAGTGTTTTCAACGACAGAACAACGCAAAAGGTGAACATTTCAGGAATTACAGGTATACGAGGGTCCCGCTCCAGCTCCTATAGAGAATTAAGCAAAAATAGCAAATGAGAGAGAGAGAGAGAGAGAGAGAGAAAACTCACTTCTGAACTCGATTCAGCAAGGTCTGAAGGAGAAATCTGGAATGAGACTGCAGCAGTATCATGGAGTCCAAGAGGCTGTTTCTGTGCGCGTCGGAGAGAGCAAACAATTGACCGGGCCTTGGGAGGATCTGCAATGTCGTGTTAAGGAGGGAATTGGAATTGGAATTGAGATTCTTTTTCTACTTCTTTTTCGATCTTAGGCTTATGTTACTGTATTTAATACTGAAATAGTGATTTTATTTTTGAACAATTCGTCTTTATATTATAATAATTTTAGAGAAAATGATATTTGTAATTATTGAGTACGCAAGTATCGCTCAATCTCTTTGAAAAAAATTGAGTTATTTTAATGCTTTTATTTTAATTTTGATTATTAGGCCTCGTTTTGTTACATTGATGAGATGATAAATCTGTGAATAGTAGTGAGATAATTTATAAATAGTAATGAAATGGTTTGAATAAAAATATTTTGTGAGGTTTTGAAAAATGAGAGAGAAAAAGTTAAATAAAAATATTATAAAATTAAACTATTGTTAGAATATAATTTTTTCATATTATTTTTATTTTGAAATTTGAAAAAGTTGAATGATTTTTTATTTTTTGCTTGGAAATTTAAAAAAGTTGTAATAATTAAGTAATAATTAGATAAAAAAGTTGAAATTGAAAAGTGTTTGTGTTTGTGTTTGAATCGTGTTTGGATATTGAGATAAGATAAGATAAGACAAAATTAATTGAGACTATCTGTGAAACCAAATGGGATCTTAAAGTACATTCGTCGCACAATGATAAAAAATAAAAAGAAAACACTATAGATACAAAGGAATCACACAAAGAAATTTTACACACTTTTTTCTCTCTCCTTCTCTCCCTTATTCCCCATTTTTTTCCCCTTCTCCTCCCGTACCACTTTCCCCACTTTTCTTTTCTTTTCTTTTCTCTCTCTCTCTCTCTCTCTCTCACTTCACTCTGCGCCCAGTACCCGTCTCCACTTTCCTTTTCTATTTTTTTTTCTAACTTTCCCCCTATGCCCCAGTACCCCTCCCCCCACTTTCCTTTCTCGGAGCCTCCCAGATAGCCAGACGACGTCCCCGACAGCCCTCTACTGCCAGGTATGAATTTCTATTTGGTTGTTAAGAAACTGAAATGAGTTGAAAGGAAAGGGAAGAAACTGCCAGGTATGAATCTCTCTACGTTTGGCTGTTAAGAAAATGAAAGGAAAATAATGAATTTGCAACTTGTTCTTTGTTTGGTTGTTAAGAAACCAAAAGAAATTGCAAAGAAAGATCATTGGAAGGGAGGAAGAAGGAAGAAACGGTAGGAAAAAAAATTGTTCGTATTGTTGATGAGCAATGGGAGCGGAGAGACGAAATTAGTAGTTTGCTAGGATTGGCTCCAACGAACGACATCGGCTATTTGCTAGGGACAAGAATGCTAGTTTGAAATAGTGGAAAGGGAGGGAGAGTGGGGCGCGGGGGAGGGAGAGAAAAAATTTCAAGGGATGTGAAAGTGACACGTCAGTTTGTGAGATCCATTCGTGGTATCCTTTTGTGACTTTAACAGCCCTTAAATTAAAAATATATTTTCTGTCTAGTCAATGCTCTTTTCCCTCTTGAGTGCTCTGGCCTTGTAGAGGTTTCACCCCTATCTAAGTACAGGTTTTATATTTTCTTGTCCTGATATCCATCCTCAATGGATGAAAACATTGAAGAATTGTGTCAGCGCTTATCATTATCGAAAAAGGAGAAGGAGGAACTAGTAGTGGATGAAGTGTTGCTGGAGGACTCAAAAGTGCATGGAGAATGTTGTTTGTTCGTATCATTACTTACAAACAAGCATTACAATCGAGATGCATTCAAACAGACATTGAAAAAGATTTGGAGACTTGTGAAGAAAGTCTGGTGTAAGGAGTTGGGGGCACTATTGCTACTGGCTAAGTTCGAAGATAAAGTTGAGAATGAGAGGATTCAACATGAAGCACCTTGGTTCTTTGATCGAAGTTTGGTCTTGCTGAAACAATTCGATGGTGATGTTCAGTCAAATAAAATAAGTATTACCAATGCAACTTTTTGGATTCGGCTATTAGATCTACCCTTACATGCAATGAATGAAAAGGTGGCAGGATGATAGGAAACAACATTGGTATAGTGGAAGAAGTTGACGTAGAGAAGGGGGAGGTTGCATGGGGTGAATATATCATAATCAGAGTGAACATGGACATAACTCAACCTCTGATGATAGGTAAACGTATACACTTGGGATCTTTGGGAGCATGTTGGGTTAGGTTTGTCTATGAAAGATTGCCTACGTTATGCTATGTATGTGGTAAGTTGGGTCACTAACACAAAGATTGCAGTTAAGGCATGGGACAACAAGAAGTGATTGGGGAAGAGAAGCTTCCTTTTGGGCCATGGATGAGATTAAGTACCATTTTTCCAGGGCCTACAACTCACCACCGTGGCCAAAGGGTGGTGGCAAGTCATGAACCACCGTTACAAGGTTCAGTAACTGATGTTGCAGACGAGGCAAGAAGGAAGGCTGAAATTCTGCAACATCCTGCATCAGGTCTAAAGAGTAATAATGAGGAGACCAGGAATAAAGGGATTGTAATTACCAATCAAGGAGACGTTATGGAGATACAGAAGGAAAGTTTCACAAGGGGTGTAGGTGAGGGTGATAAGGAAACCAATGCTATTTCCACGGAGAAGACTAAAGAGGTAATAAAAGGAATATCTCAAGTTAAATGCAGTGTAGAAAATATGGGTCATTTAAGTCAGGAAGGGAAGAATAATGAACCTATTATTGTAACGGAAACAACTGACATGATGGGAGATGGGCCTAATGATTGTGTTCTTGTTTAGAATGAGGCCCAACAGCTAGGGATGGAGGCCATGCAGGAAGATAAGGCTGTCGAATTCTACTAAGGACACGAGATTACAGCAAGCAAAAGGTGGTCACAACATAAAAGAAGTACAACTAAGGAATAACAAACAAGCCCAGTCAGCATATTGCAGAAGAGAAAGGGAGTGTGGGTGAAGTTTCTGAGGAGGCACAAAATTTTAACTCAAAAACTAGAAAGTTAATGACAATTGGAGGAAAATTTTCACAAGTTATGTCGGTGGAGGCTGTTGACCAGCCCCGTCTAAAGCAATGAAAATTCTAAGTTGGAATTCATGTGGGCTTAGGAACCCACCTGGAATTCGAGTTCTTCATGACCTGGTCAAGAAATAAGTTCCCAATATTATTTTTTTGCAACAAACAAGACTAGTTGGTAGAAATATGGATAGATTGAAGTTTAAGTTGGAATTTGAGAACTGCTGGACATTGGACTTGTGAAGACAGAAGTGGTGGGTTGTGTTTAATGTGGAGGAGTGATGTCAACCTTAAGATATGTAGTTACTCTAAACATCATATTGATGTTGTGGTGGGTGATGAAGGACTGAATGACCAACATTGGAGAATTACAGGCTACTATGGTCATCCTGAAACTAGCAAAAGATCTAAAATATGGGACCTTCTGAGAATGTTAAATTCTGCTAATTATAGTGGATGGTTGTTTCTAGGTGATTTTAATGAAATAATAAGCAGACATGAGAAGAGGGGAGGGAGGGATAGATCTGAAGTACAAATGGAAGGTTTCAGAAAGTTGATTGATGATTGTGGTTTAACTAACCTGGGGTATGAGGGCACAGATTTCACTTGGTGGAACAATAGAGAAGGAGAGCATAGCATAAGTGAAAGATTGGACTGTTTCTTAGCTAACAATGCATGGTGCCAAGCTTTTCCCATGGCGAAAGTGACCCATGGTTCAATTACATATTTTGACCATGTGCCTATCATGTTGCAGACAAAAGATTTTATTCTGAGAAGAAGGGGCTCCAAACCTTTTAGACTTGAAGCAATGTGTGTGGAAGATGAGGAGTGTGGAAAGATGACTGAGAAGGCTTGGTCTTTCAACTATGGTTTTGGCCTTATGAATGATGTGCTATAGAAACTTGAAGGTTGTAGTGAAAGCCTAGCAAAATGGAACATGCAACATTTTGGCCTAGTACATAAGAGGATTCAGCAAGCTAGAGACAAGTTGGGAAAAGCTCAAGCTGGAAATAACAATACTCTAAACAAGGTTGACCTGCAGCAGGCTAGAGATGACTTGCAATGCTGGCTTGAGAGGGATGAGATAAGATGGAGACAAAGGTTAAAGGCACTTTGGCTAAAAGTTGGAGACCAAAATACTAAGTTCTTCCACAACAAAGCAACATAAAGAAAGAAAAAGAATCATATAGCTCGTTTGAAGGATGATGAGGGATGCTGGAAAGAAGGGGAGGACATAGATGAATTGATCATGAAGTATTTTGAATGAATGTTTAAAGCTGAAAGCCATGATAGAAGTTTTGAGTTCTTATCTGATCTGAGTGTAAGAGTAACTGAAGAGATGGATGAAATACTTACCAGACCATTTACTGAAGATGAAGTGACAACAGCCTTGCAACATATGAATCCAACAAAGGCCCTTGCACCAGATGGAATGGCGCCTGTTTTCTATCAGAAGTATTGGAACACAGTGGGTAAAATAGTCACCAAAGCAGTTCTGCATGCCTTAAATATTGGTCAGCTTCCTTCCTCCATAAACCACACTTTTATAACCCTGATTCCAATAAAGAAAAAACCTGAGAAAGTGTTAGAATACAGACTTATTAGCTTATGTAATGTTATTTACAAATTGATTTCAAAAGTCTTATCTAATAGGTTAAGAACCACTCTTCCTGATGTAATTTATATTTCTCAAAGTGCATTTTTTCCTGGTCGAGCTATTTTTGATAATATCCTAGTGGCCTATGAAATGATGCATTTTCTCAAGAGCAAAGGGAAGGGCAAAGAAGGATTCATGTCTCTCAAGCTGGACATGAGTAAAGCTTATGACAGGCTGGATTGGTCCTACTTGGAAGCAGTGATGCAGCATATAGGGTTTGCAAGACAATGGATTGATAGAATCATGTTTTGTGTGAAGTCTGTCACATTCTCTATTCTAATTAATGGAGAACCAATTGGGCCTATTTGTCCATCTTGAGGTATAAGGTAGAGAGACCCCATCTCTCCCTACCTATTTTTACTAGGAACAGAAGGATTGGTTACACTTCTTACTCGAGCAAGCCAACAGAAGATGATAAGTGGAATCAAGGTGTGTAGGGGTGCCCCAAGGGTGAATAATCTGTTGTTTGCAGATGACAGTGTGCTATTATGTAAGGCATCACTTCAAGAAACCATGAATGTTCATAGGATCCGCTCAGTCTATGAAAATGCATCAGGGTAGAAGATTAATGAAGAAAAAACAACAGTGGTTTTTAGTTAAAATGTACCAGTGGAGAAGCAACAAGAGCTGATGGCTTTTTGGGGTATTCATGAGTACCAGAACTATGAAAAATATTTAGGCCTTCCACCAATGATGGGTAGGCACAAAGCAAGGGCTTTTTCTGACATTAAACACAAAGTGTGGACAAAGTTAAAAAATTGGAAGGAGAAGTTGCTTTCTTAAGGTGGAAAAGAAATCATTATCAAGACAGTAGCACTATCAATACCCATATATGCTATGATTTGTTTCAAATTGCCAACTGCATTATGCAATGAGCTTGAACAAATGATGACAAGATTTTGGTAGGGTCAAAGGAATGAGGAGAAGAAAATCCATTGGATTAGTTGGAAGAGGTCGTGTCTCCCTAAGAGTGAAGGAGGTTTGGGTTTTAAGGATCTAAAAACATTTAATGATGCCTTATTAGCTAAACAAGGGTGGAGACTTATGCAGTCAATTGGGAGCCTTATTCACAAGATTTTCAAGGCTAGATACTTCCCTCATGCTAATTTTTTAGATTCAAGATTGGGACACAATCCATCTTTTGTGTGGAGGGGCATCTGGGGAATAAAGGACAAGTTGATGCAGGGATGTAGTTGGAGGGTTGGCAGTGGCAGAAGGGTTAGAATTTGGAAGGACAATTGGATCCCTGGTATAAAAGATCTCAAACAGATGGTTGTTGGGTAGAATATTAATGATGATGCTAGAGTAGAGTCCTTCATTGATATGAATAGTGGTTGGTGGGATGTATTTAAAGTAAAATGCCTACTTCCACCTACAACAGCAGCTGAGGTTCTAAAGATAGTAAGAAGTTCTGATAACCACGATTACAAGCTGATTTGGGCACTAGAAAGAAGTGGAAGTTTCAGTATCAAGAGTGCATACAGATTTCTTAGGGGAATGGACAATGGCAGATCATAAAGGGAGAGCTCTTAAGCAAATAGACATAAATAGGTTCTTAAAACAATCTGGAAGTTGTAGATACCCCACAAGTTTAAGCTTTTTGCATGGAGAGCAGTGTTAGATGGCCTACCAACCAAAGAGAATTTGCATAAAAGAAGAGCAGTAGAGGATAATTTATGCCAACTTTGTTCATCTGGGGTAGAGAACTCCTTACATTCTCTCTATTCTTGTCCTTTACTGAGGCACATATGGCATAAAAAAAATCCTAATTTTACAATAGAAGAAACAACATTGTTATTCCTTAAAGTGGTGATCAAAGTGTAGGAGTGTACAAGTAGTAAGTCTCACATTGCTTAAGGATGACTATTGTATTGCCTTGGCTCCCCTATATAAAGGCTAGCCTAGGAGGCCAAGACAATCCAATGACTTGAATATAATTTTAAGTCTTTAAATTTATTGACTTGAATACAAAAGAGTATAAAATATAAATTTATTGACTAGTTTCAAAAAAAATATGATATGAATCTAAATAGTTTCAATAAATATATAATTTATGTATTTACCCTCAATTGTCAATTTTTTTTACCTTGTATACAAAAGAGATGAAGACCATTAAGTTATAAACATATGGCAAATGTAAAATTTTATGCACAACCATAAATTTGATATAAAATACTCATTCATTTCCTTAATTTTTTGTTCAACTAAAAATAAAAAGAACTACATGTTTTATCTATAAACTTTTCTGCAATTCTTATCGAATACAGTGTTGAAAAAGTTAATATATGTTTAGTTCTATTATATTTTTGTCCAAGAAATTAAAAGAAAAAACGTTGTTAGACAACTTAAAAATAAATACAATTTTGAATCGATTGGAATCAGTTCAGATCAGTCTAAAATCAAGTAGAATCGGTTCAGTGAACGATTCAAAATGTTCACTAAAATGGGTTCAATTTCTCACCAATTCAATTTGAATTGGATGAATCGTCCTGAATCGAATCGTTTTTTTTCGAGCGTTAGGTTTAATACACTAAACAATGTCGTTTTGTGTTAGGGCCCGACCCCCTCTTCTTCTTCATTTCTCCTCCTCTCAGTCATTTCTCTCTCATCTCTCACTCTATACCTCTTTGAGCTCTCCCTCGACCTCCATCTGGCTGTCCACCGATTAGACCCACCCGCCTAGTCACCCCAATACTGTCTCTCTCTCTCTCTCTCTCTCTCTCTCTCTCTCTCTCTCTCTAATCTCTCAAGACTTATCATGCTCTAAGTGCTCCTAGATGTCTCTTGGTTCTAGGTTTGCTTCCATATCTATTTTTATTATGAAATTCAGCAATAAATTTTATATTTGAAGTTATCCCATGCCTCACTTAATGTATTGTGAAATTGAAAGTTTTGAAGTATTTTTGTATCGGCATCAACATGTCTTTTTTGTAAATTACATGTTATATGCTTTTTCCCAAAATTATGCATTTCCTTGTCTTAATAATCATAATTTTATTTAAATGTATGAGGTAATGGTTGAAGGGAAGTCAATTGATGCACATAACAAGTCTATTGCCCAATGCCAAGGGACGAAAAAGTTTCTCACTTCAGTATGAGCTGCTGAGTATGAGGCTCTTCCATAGTTCTTATATGTACTTCTAATATGCTAGTGCATGTCTTAGAATTATGTAGAAACATGTTGAAGATTTTGGTATGCATAATTATAGGACACTAGCACAAGTATATAACTTTAAACACAAATCAATTTATTAGAAGTTTAAACACTATCACAAGCAATTACTGACATTGGGAGTTTGAAGATTGCAAAAATCCATTGATCCAACAATCAAGAAGTATGATGATTGTAAAATTGTGTATGCTAATAAATTTCATTTTATTGTAGAAAGATTAGCGAACTAAAATATAGATTTTAGAGTCTTAGGCCTTATTTGGGAACACAACTATTCTCGGATATTTTCAAGTATTCTCAGATATTTTATTCTCAAACACAACATTTTTCAATTTCATTTCTTTAACTTTTTCATCTAATCATCACCTAATTATTACAAATTATCCAATCTTCCATACCAAACACAAAAAATTATATAAATTTTTCAAATTTCAAAACCAAAATAATATTAAAAATTTATATTCAAATAGTTTTTTATATCTTTTTTCAACATTTTCTCTAATATTTTCTAAAATCCACTAAGACATCTTAACTCAAATCATTTCATTACTATTGCCAGATATTCTAATATATTCTAGGTGTTCAAACGAGCCCTTAGACTTGTGATGTTTGTCATTGCAAACTAGTTGTTGTGTAAGAGAAATTATATTTACAGTCCTAGAGCTTGCAGTCCTCCTGTACTCTTTTTGAAAAAAAATGAATAAATATGGTAACCACAAGAAAATATTTTATTTTAATGGTGGTCCCAACTGTTTTCAAAAGGAGTACGTAAGGACTACACACTCCAAGACTGTATATAGCATTACCTATGTGTAATTGACTAATTATGGTTTCTGTTTTGTGATTATTTTTGTCTTTCATATGTTAAATAGA
Organism: Juglans regia; assembly: GCF_001411555.2. NCBI lineage: Eukaryota > Viridiplantae > Streptophyta > Magnoliopsida > Fagales > Juglandaceae > Juglans > Juglans regia. Next base: position 17,863,785 of record NC_049904.1, on the reverse strand, counting down.
TTTTTCGTTAACTCCAATTGAAGTTGAATCAAACAAACCAACCATAAACATGGAAGATACTTTGAGAAATATCCAAGCATCAGAACCCCCGAGCACCCCTACCCATAGTACTTGTCCAATTCCTAAGAAATGAAAGAGGAAGAATTTGATGTCATTTGTTTGGGATTATTTTAAGAAGGTAGAAGATTATCTCGTAGATGAGTTTTAAGGCTAAGTGTAACTATTGTGGCAAGATATAAGCTTGACACTCAAAGAGGAATGAGACTTTTATTATGCAAAATCATTGCATGCGTGTCCCAAAAATCTCCATAAACGTGGGTTATTAGATAGGTATCAAAAAACATTTGCGAGTAAGTCAACACCAAAGGAGGGGGTTGAATAAAGTATTGGTGGTATGATGAGGACCCTTGTAACTCACAAGTGTAGTGAATAGGTCGTGAGCTTGGCAATTGTAGAGATAATAAATATTGATGAGTTGTCATTCAGAGTTGTTGAAGGCAAGGGTTTAAGAAGGCGTATTGGTATCTTAACCCTTTATTTAAAGTGACATGTTGTGTCATGGTTACAATAGATTGTATAAAATTGTCTACATTGGAAAAGAGAAAGTTTAAAGTGTTGTTTAAGGATGGTGGCATTAGGATTTCATTGACTATTAAAACATGGACATCAATACAAAATATTAATTATGTGTTTAATCACACATTTCATTGATAAGGATTTCAAATTGTACAAATTTTTTTTAATTTTTGTTTAATTCATAGTCATCGAGTGGAGACTATTGGAGGTATGTTACGAGGATATTTACTGTAACTGTTGATAATACAAACTCAAATGATCTTGCAATTAAATATTTGAAACATTTTTGACAATGAATGTGTTCTGGGGAAAATATATGCACGAGATGTTGTGCTTATATTTTAAATCTTGTTGTGAATGAGGGTTTGAGGGAGCGTAATGACGTCATCACAATGGTTTAAGATGCGATTAGATATGTGCACTCGTCCTATGCAATATTAGATATGTTTAAGAGATGTGTAGAAAACTTAAAAATTGATTCTAAGAAAATATTGTCTCTTGATGTACTAACTCGATAGAACTTAAATACATGATGTTGGAGGCAGCTAAAAAGTCTGAGAATGCTTTCAAGTGGATGGGAGTGAGGATTATAATTTACTCTCTTACTTTGTTCATGGATACATAGGACCTCCTATAACTAAGAAGTAGGACGTGGTGCAGGTGTTTGTAAAGTTTTTAAAAATGTTTTATGAAGATACTGTGAGATTTTTTAGGTCTTTGTATGTCATGATCAACATCAGTTTCTAGGAGATTTTTCAACTCCAAAAAGAGTTATTAGGTTGAGCCAAAGTGATAATCATTATTCGGTGAGCATGGCCTAGGGCTGAGCACCGACAGTCAGTTTCGGAGTCAGAGTCCCTATCTCTAACTCTGAATCTGACTGAGTCGGAGGTTGAATCCAACCTCCAACCCGACTCTGATTCTTATAGCCTCCGATTCGACTTCGACTTTTCTGAGCAGAATTGGATTTGGGTTTTTTTACTTAGCCTATTTGAGATTTCAATTTGGCAATTTTGGGCTCTCACTAATCGGATTTGAGCTTCTATATGTCAATTTTTTAAAATATTTTTAAAATTTCAATTTTATTAAAACATAACCAAAATTGTAAAATAAATCATTCATACAAATTAAAAATAAATAGCCAAAATTTCAAAATTAAATCATTCTACAAATGAAAAACACATAACCAAAATTACAAAAATAAATCATTCATACAAATTAAAAATACATAACCAAAATTACAAAACTAAACCATTCACTAGAATCACTACAAGTTAAAAAAACTTAACCAAAATTACAAAACTAAATCATTCACTCACCACAAGTTAAAAAAACATAACCACATCTAGAACTAATTAGTACTAATTTACTACAATAAAGTTACAAACTTACAAGCCAAAACTAAAACCTTGCAAGCCATCAAATATTATTAGTTGTTCCTAACTACAAGCAACAACACAATCTAAATTCCACGTTATTGTCTCATTCCAATAACAAACAAAAATCAAACAAAGCCAACAATATCCATCATCTATCATCCATCATCTACCATTCATTCAACACATCCTTCATCCATCATCTGTCCTCCCAAATTATCCAATCAACCCATTATCCATTAACAAGAAGTTCTCATTCCAACAACAAAAAAAAAAAAAAAAAAAAAAAACAAATAAGTTGCTCCCATTCCATCAAAAAAGCTAATAAAGTGAGTGTCATTCCAATCTATGCTTGAAGAAAAAAGAATAAAATTAGTGAGGAAATAACATACCACATAAATTTATAAAAACAAAGAAAACAAAATTGAACAAACAACAAATTACACAATTTCACAAATGCACCTCAAATCTCAATCGTCTTCATATAGTAAACTTGTCATATTGGTGTTCAGTTCTACATTAAGATGTTAATATATAAGAAATTAGTATTAAAAAATAACAAATCAAGATATATAACAAAAATAATTAAATTTGAAATATATTATCTGAGTCTAACTTATAGTTCTTTATTTCATCAATTGTACCCAAATAATTTTGACTCAAGCATTTGGGAGTGGACTTCAACTAGTTTTACGTACACACAAGAGCCTCCACAATTCTAAGAGCTAAAGAACTCCGAAATGAATCCAGGACACGACCTCTTGTGCTAAATACTGACTGAGATGCTGCGGTGGTGATTGGAATAACCAAGATATCTCTCGTCATTATAGCAAGATCTGGATATTTAGTGGAGTTAACTCTCCACCAAATTAAAATATAAATGCTCTATGTAGGGTTCTCAACATCCACCAACAAATACTGTTCTAGCTTCGACTTATAGTCCATCAAGCTTGCTGATTTCCGCTCTTTATGGAAGTTTCTTAAAAAAATCAAGAGATTAGTTGAAGAGCTATTCCCCATTGAGATACTTCTCTCATTATGAGTGTCAAAAATACTTGAGTTAGACTCACATGAGTACCTACCACCAAACATAACATATTGTTCATACAAAAGTTCCATATCCCTCTCGAGGATTTCAACAAATTCCTCACCCCTCTCATTATCTAATGTTTGATTGAAACAATATGCTTGAGTAACCAACTTGTACCATGGATTAAGAATGACAACAATAAACAACAATTTGTTTATCTTTCCAAGATCACCCCAATATTTATAATTTTTTTTTTCATTCTAAAGGCCATTGCACTCAAGCATTGATTATTACTATCATAAAAACTATTCAAGTTGGCATAAATATTAATGAGCTCTTAAAAATATAGATTCGCATTGACATATAATGTACTAGAATTACGCAATGTGACATTATAAAATATTCCTAGAAAAGTTTTTTATAGCCTCTCAATCATCAAGCACGGGAGCTCCTAACTAGATTCACAACCAATGATTCACAACTAGATTCACAACTTACTTAGTATGACAAACAGAGCCCAACATAAATATTTACTCAAATTGGGGCTGTTATGAATTGATAATAACCACAGTCCACAGTTGGGGCTATTTTAGTGATACTTTTAGGTTAATCATTCAAAGCAGCCCCAACTTATGCATCATATTGATATATAAACAGCCCCAAACTAAAACACACAAACAAAATCAGCTCAAAAAAGAAGTATAATTATAGTTTAATTATTCAAAACATCCCCACAAAAACAACCCCAAAATCACAAAGATGAAATATGAGCTCAAATATTAACTCAAAATCACTAAAACAACCCCCACATGTTCAAGTTAATCATTCAAATTTTGAGATTAAAGATTAAAGTGTGACTAAATTTTATAATGGAAGTAAGACAAGTTTTTGTGACTCTGCAATAATTTAATTTGTAGTTATACCAAACTCCAAAGACTTGTGTTCAAGCTCCTTTTTTAAGTCTTTTTCTAGTACTCTGTTTTTTCTTTGATTCCTTTTATTCAATCACATCTATGGAATCCAGGGAGAATAACCAGTTCACATTCTTATGGCACAATTCCAAAATACAATTGGAAGATTTTTCAAAGAAAGGAATATATGTGGTGTCTTATATCTCTGCATGCCATGGAAACCGGAGTTATAAAACTAGTTGTTTCTTCTGGCAAAAGGCCAAGAGTAGTCACACAAAGTTAATTCTTATTGCTATAGTAAGAATCCCAATTTGTTTTTGGTTTTAGGAATGTGGGTGGGGACATAACTTATTGGCTTCTTTTTCATGTATATATATTGTTTTAGGAACTTGGGTATGTATTTATGGTTTATATTAAATAATTGAATTGCTAATTATTTATATTTGAATATATGTGGTGTCTTATATCTCTGCATGCCATGGAAGGAAATTAATATCGTGTTCTTCTAGATGCCATGGAAGAAAAATATCATGTGCATCTCTACATGAAAAATATCATGGAGCAAAGTATCATTGAATCTGCACCAAAATTAGGAATATATAGTCAAAGTCATGCCATCAATTAGTGTAGGGACTTATCCACGTCGATGGGCAGTGCTTAAGGATGCAATTGAGAGTGGATGACGGGTCTGAGATTGTGTGACTGTACCAGTGTTTAGAAGAGTCGGACAGTGAGTGAAGAGTCGAGGGACGGCGTCTGCACGGTGGGGGAAGCGATCAAGAGGTGATGACGATGATGGGCTAGCAGTAGCAGGACCTAGGGTTTTCAAAAACTAAAGGAAAATGAACTAAGGGAGTGAGGGTGAGGTCTAGGGGTGAGCACTGACTCCGACTTTGTGGGAGTTCAAATCTGAACTCCAATTCCGACTCCGACTTGTGTATGATTTGATCCGATTCTGACTTGTCGAAGTCGAAGTCGGATTTGGGCTTTTAGTTTTGGGCCTTTTTTTAGTTTCATATTTGGCCCATTTTAATTTAAAAAATTTGTGGTCTTTCAAATTTCAATTTTTTCAAAATATTTAAAATTAAAACTAAATCATTCACTATTAATTTACTTCTATACTAATGTCTAACTTATTTTTATACTAGACTTATATTATAGTGTCTAATTACATATTCTCATACTAGAGTATTAAATATTATTTTTAGTATCTAATTATATGTTATTATACATTAGTATTATATGTTATTATACTTTAGTAAATTAGTATATATGTTACTAATTTATTATACTAGATTTATTTAAATACTAGTATCTAATTTATTTCTATACTTGATTATGCATGGTAGTAATACTATGATGTTTACATATACAAAACTAACATTAGTCTATTTATATTATAGTATAAATATATTATTTTTTAATAATTAGCTCATATTAGTATATTATTGAATTTAACTATAGAAGTTCTAGTTATATAATTCTATAACTATACTATTATATATGATAAATATATAGATAAATACATATTTTTAAACATATGTATAATATCGAAGTCGGATTCAGAGTCAGAGTTGGAAGGCAAAGTCGGAGTTGGATCAAGTTAGAGTCGGAGTCGGAAGGCAAAGTCGGAGTCAGATCAAGTTGGAGTCGGAGTCAGTCTAGTGATACCTCCACCTCGACTGAGAAATTAAAAAAAAAATCCAACTCCGACTCCTTTTTGTCAGAGTTGGAGCAGAGCCGGATTTGGAGTCAGATTTTCATATTTTTTCTCAGCCCTAGTGAGGTTGCGCATGCCCGAGGGGGGTTGCAGGGTAAGAAATGTATAGATTTAGTCAAAACGGCACTGTTTCTCTATAATAATGACATCATTTTGCTGAGGGAGAGGAGAAAATAAAAAACATATCCAAAATGGCACCGCTTTTGGAGGAAAAAGGGCGCCATTTTGCTTAAATCTTGGGCTGGCGGTTTTGGCCCTTTTGTGCTTCTAAACCCAATTTTTTCCCTCTGTTTTGGATTTTTTTCCTAAACCCTATTTTTTAAAATCTTAAATTTAATTTTAATTTTAATCTTTGTTTTAGACTTTAACCCTAAGTTTTTTTATTATGGTTTTTATAATTATTAGTACTTAGTATGGATTATTATTAAATATTAATTCACTAGTGTTTAATTATATGTTATAATTTTATACTTTTAACATTTTATCATACTATAGTGTCTAATTATATGTTATCATTCTATTTATGGTTTTTATAATTTTCTTCCATCTCTCAATTTAATTGTTAGTATTGATTATTGATTAATAACAATTATTATTTAAATCAACTTGTACTATAGTATTGAATTTGACAATTAAATATTATTATATTATAGTATTATATGTTATTAACTTATTATATTTGTATTATACTAGTGTCTAACTTATTCATATTATAGTCTATAGACTTGTACTATAGTAATTAATTACACATTATTATAGTAGTTTCTAACTTAGTTATATACTAGACTCAATATTGTATGTTATTATACTAGAGTTATTATACATTAGTATACATGTTAAAACGTTATTATGCATTAATTATTATACATTAGTATTACATGTTATTATAAATATATACATTTGTCTTTACAGTATTATACATTAGTATAATAGTATTGCATATTATTATAAATTTATAGTGTTTATATATTAGTATTAAATGTTATTATATGTTAGAATTATATGTTGTTATACATTAACATGCATTAGTATTAAATATATACATTTGTCTTTATAGTATTACATGTTATTATAAATTTATAGTGTTTATACATGAGTATTAAATGTTATTATACATTAGCATTACATGTTATTATATATCAGTCTTCATACATCAGTATTACATATTATTACATTAGTGTTACATGGTAGTAATAGTATTATAGTATGATGTTTATATATGTCGTCATATACTAAACTATTATTAGTCAATTTAGTGTATTTATATTATAGTTTAAGTATATTTTTTAATACTAATTAGCACATACTATTATTGAATTTAACTAACTATATAATTTATAGTTATATAAAATATATATGATGAATATATAGAAAAATATATTTTTATAACATATGTACAATATCGGAGTCGGAGTCAATATGTCGGAGTCGGAGTCGGAGTCGGAGTTAGTCCTACTCCACCTCTGACTCCGACTTTTGGGGGAAAAAAAACTCCGAGTCTATGTCAGAGTTGAATTTTTAGATTTTTGCTCAGCCCTAGCATGACCACAAGCATGAGAAGGAAATATAATAAATATTGGGAGTCATTCATTAGATAGGCTAAATTTGTTGATGTTGATTGCAATTGTGCTTCATCCATGTAGCAAGTTAGGAGTTCTTGGTTTCCACTTGAAAAAAATTCACGATGAGCCTCGAACTGAAAATTTGGTATCGAGTATGAGACAATTATTAGTGGATTAGTATGAGGAGTAAAAATGCTACATGCGGTTCTACCATGACTAGCCAAGAACATGAACCCCTCTGACATCTACAATCATAGATGTTGAGACACGATGATATGATGAGTAGGATCAAACATCATCTACCTTGGAATCTACTATTACCAAAATAGAGGTGAGTTAGTATTTATCATATGGTTGCGAGGCCCAGACCACATCTTTTGACTTGTTGATTTGTTGAAAACTTAATAAGGCTAAATATCCATACTTGCGAGGATTGTACAAGACTTATTAGTCATACTTGTTTCCACAGTTACATTAGAATAAACATTTAGTACGGAAAGTCATGTGCTTGATCCTTTTTAAGTTCATTGCCTCTGAGAATTGTCAAGACCCTTACTTGTGCACAAAATTGGTTGAAACATCTATCGACACCAATTAATATTTGAGAGTCTATAGATAATGTGGAGAGCTTCTTTGTGGAATCAGGTAATGTTTTGATAATCACTCAATATTTATTTTCTTTTATAATTTAATTTTAGCACTTTTCATCATCCATATTCACTAATATTAAATATTTTATTCTAATCTATGTTTTTATATAGAGTTGGGCATACAATCAAATGTCACAAGTATTGAAGATTGCCAACAAGAGTGGAAAATCGAGAACTGTTGAAGATTATTTTTCTTATGTTTTGTAATTGTATATTTAGCAATATTTGTATGGTGCATTGGTGTTTGAGACAATTTGTTCTGTGCATTAAACATCTAGTAGAGTTATTTTTATTTATTTTCTTAGTTATCTACTTACTATTTTACTATTTCTAATTTTATTTTTTAATCTAACATTACAAATATTGTTAAAGAGATTAAAATAAAATTGAAATATTAAAAATGGCCTTTAAAATGTGACTAGATCAAATTAGGATTTTGATTGGGTCCCAAATTAATAATCTAGACATAGTTTTTCTAAAATGCACAAAAAAGGCCAAAACTAAGGCTATGTTTGGGTAGCTAACATATTTCAACACTTTCCAAGTATTCTCGTACTATTGAAAATATTCCACATGCCAAACAAAATGAACCATCTTCATATCAAAGTCTTTCCAAAAATCAATATAATATATATTACTATTAAATATAAATAAATAAATAATTACTATAATATTTATCACTATTATATATAAATAAAAAATAAAATCACTATAATATATAAATAAAAAATAACATTACTATAATATTTATCAGTATTATATATATAAAAATAAAATAATTATAATATTTATCACTATTATATTTAAATTAAAAATAAAATTATTATAATATTTATCATTATTATATATAAAAATAAAATAAAATCACTACAATATTTATTAATATTAAAAAATCACTATAATAAAATCACTATAATATTTATGGAACCCACACATTTTTCAACTACCTATTTAAAAGTCAACAACTTAACATACTTCACACATCTAAACAATTCAAAATACTCTCAATAGGACTCACAAACTCACTCTAATATCTACTTATAACTACTTACAAACATTCTCAACACTTCTTAAGTATTCTTACTACCCAAACGTAGCCTAAGACAGAATCGCAGAAATGATCAGAACCTGTCAGGCCGGTTTTCTCTCCCTTAGTCAGTTGGTTCGACCGGTTTTATACAAATAAAAAAATTGGTCAAATTGATTTGGGTTTTGGACCGAATCGACCGATTCGATTTGCAACGTACATTATTCTTCATTTCTGTAAAAGAGAAGAAAATGATAAAAAAAAAAAATTGATAAAGATGCAATGCTTAAGAACAAGTATTACTAAAAGTAAAAATATACGTTTTAAAAAATGAAACCACAAAATTAAATTGAAAAAAAGAAGAAGATAAATCTCAGAAACTTCTTAATTAGTTCGTTAAAAAACGTTGGAAAAAGAAAAAAATTAATAAATCTCTAAAATAACATCATGAATCATGATAGTCATTATTGATTTTATTTATTTTTCATTTATTTAATAAGATTAATCTGAAATGTTGGGTCCTTAACAACAACTAACATTTCTCTACCAGATTTATCGGATGATGTTATAGTCCATACATCACAAAGACGTGTCAAATGTTGATTATATATTTGATTTTTTTTTTTTTTTTTGCTTTTCCTATCTTCGAGTGTAGGACTTATCCGTTTATTTTCTTTCGTTTGAGTGACTAAATCAGCCTGAATATCATCAATGTCATATAGATTAAGGGCTTATTTGAGAAGTGAGATGATCTCATCTAATATCAATATTTTTTATAATATTTTTTTCAAACATAACTTGAATACTGACATTTTTCAATTTCAAAATTTCAAAACTTTTAACTTTGTAACTTAATTATTATAACTTTTTCAAACTGTCAAATAAACCATTAAAAATAATATAAACATTTTTAAATTTTAAAATAAAAATTATATTAAAAAATTATATTTTAACAATATTTTAATTTTATAATATTTTTATCCATATATTTCTCTCTCATTTGACACATTATTAAAACCCCTTGTTTACCCATACTTATTATAGAAAGGTTGTAATTTATGCTATTGTATTCATAGCTCCATGTTTTTTCTACCGTGACTATTAACTTAACTACTGACGCCGGAACATAATAGAAGACTAATATGATGGCTAGCTAAACGATAGAAGCTAGAGATTGAAATTGAGAACATTCACAAATATAGAGAAACTCTGAAATAAAAGTTTTAAATAACATAAATCAATCCTCATTTCTAAAACCCATAAGCTGGACTTAAATAGCTAATGAAAAATGGTAAATCTATAATTAAGGCCAAACAATAGAATATGAAATAAGATAATTATGACTAAGATCTAGCCTAAGAATTCAGAATAAATCGTTACTAAAGATAAACATTACCATAAAAGAGAATTAATCAAAAATGAAAGAGTTGACTAAAATTGACACTTTAGAGGTAAAATGGCTATTTTGGGGTCTACAAGGGGCCCACCAAGCAAGCATGGTGACCACGACATGTGCGCCAAAGAGAGCTTTCCGAATTGGGGTCATATGTGCTATTCGACACTTGTAGCCAAAGTTATAGTTAAAATACGGATGTCGCAACTTCTCCTTGCCCAACCGAGGGATAAATATCCTTGCCCATCTAAGGGATAAATCTCCTTGCCCATCTGAGAGATAAGTCTCCTCACCTAAATATGTCGCTCCTCGCCCAAATCTTTATCTCTCCCGTCTACTTTGTACTGGTCTACATTCTCTAAGTAGTCCAGTGCTTTTAAGATCGCATCTGTCAACTGAGCCTCATCGACCTTTGATTCGGGCTCGGATCCTCTTGTATCAGCCTCCCTGCATTGGAATGAAATCATCCTCTAGTTCATGACATCATCGAAAAAACAAGGGCTGAGGTGTTGGACGTTGAACACATTCAAAGTTCTCATATGACTAGGAAGACGTAGTCTATATGCATTGTCGTTGATCTTTTAGAGAACTTCACAAGATCCAATATTTCTATCCTTCAACTTGTTTACTCTTCAACAGGAAAATGATCACGGGTTTGTACAGCCCAAACAAGATTGCCAACCTCAAAAAGTATCTGGCGGCGACAATTGTCGGCGTGAACATTGTACTTTGCATTGCTCGCCTGAATTTCTTGTTTGACTTGGTCGTATACTCCCTGAAGGTGCTCTGCCATCTTCTCGGCCTTGATGTTCAGGCAACCAATATGTGGGATAGGGATCAAATCAAGGACGCCCAGTGGATTTTGACCATACACAACTTCAAATGGACTTAACCAAGTAGTCCGGTTCTTGGATCAGTTGTAAGCAAACTCTGCCTGCAATAAGGCGAGGAGGTCCCACTGTTTTGGCTTAGTACCAGCCAAAATTCTCAGAAGGTTGCCCAAACTTCGATTCACCACCTTGGTTTGTCCGTCCATTGGGGGTAATAGGCACTACTAAAGTTTAGCTTCATTATGAGCTTTCCCACAAACTCTTCGAGAAATTACTCATAAACTTCGTATCCCAGTTTGAGATGATAGGCCGAGGAACACCATGCAGGCGAGCAATCTCTTTGAAGTAAAGGTGGGCGATCCGAGTGGCTTCTATGGTCCTTTTGAAAGTTACAAAAATGGGTCATCTTAGAAAATTGGTCGACCATGACCAAGGTTGAATCCATGGCGCGTTGGGTCCTGGGTAAGCCTAAGACAGAATCCATACTAACATCAAGCGACAGACCATTAGGTACAGGTAACGGAGTGTAAAGGCTAGCATTGGTGAGGGTTCCCTTCGCTCTCTGGCACACGAAACATCTTGCCATGTGTCGTGCCACGCCACTGGTCAACTTGGGCTAGTAGTAATCTGCGACAATTAAAGCCAAGGTCTTTTCTTGCCCAAAGTGCTCATTGCCATGCAATTATCGTATAATGTGCTCTCTCAACGACCAGTCTAGGATACACAACTATAGGCGACGGAATAAAAATCCGTCATGTAAGAAAAAATCACTTTGCCTTCCCTCAGTTACTTCCTTAAGAATCTTTCTAAAGGACGGATCTTCGGCATACAAATCCTTAAAAGAGTCAAAGCCCTCCACTCTAGTACTAAAAGTGGTGAGGAGTGTCACTCGCCAGCTTAATGTGTTTCTAACCCGGTTCAAGCTTCCCGATTGGTGCCTCAGTGAAAATGTGAACTCCTGCAAATATGCTACCCACTTAGCAAGTCGCCTGCTCAACTTGTGCTGGCCATTGATGTACTTCAGAGCCTTGTGCTCAATGACAAGGATGAAATCCCTCTGTACCAGGTAGTGACACCAATGCTTCAGGGACTGAACTATGGCGTAGAACTCTAGATCATAAGTGGAATAATTCTTCTTCGACCCATACAGCTTCTCACTAAAAAAGGCTATCGGCCACCCCTTTTGACTCAAAACACCACTAATGCCAACCCCAAATGCATCACAATTGACTTTGAACACCTTATCAAAATCTGGAAGTGTTAAGACTGGTGCCTCTATCATCTTCTGCTTGACCAGTTGAAAACTGGCCTCTGCGTCCTCAGAGCACTAGAAGTTATGCCCCTTGAGGCACTCTGTGATAAGGGCAATCAAAGTGCTTAAGTTTCTGATGAACTGAAGGTAGAAGGATGCCAATCCATGGAAACTCCTGACATCATGCAAGGTCTTAGGTTTGGGCCACTCCAAGACTACATCTATTTTATGTGAATTTTAAACGGAATAGTTTGTGATATGGCTGTGTAATTGAAGTGATGGACATTATTGTATAGTTGTGTTGTAGTTGTAAGCAGTGTGAAGTGACGGGGTTGTATAGTAGTGATGTAGTTGGTGATATGGCAAAATGTTATGAAGTGTTGGGATTAAATGCGAAGTTGTGATGTGAAGTTGTGATGTGGTTGTGCTTTGTGAAGTGTTGAGATGGTTGTGTAGTTGTGAAGTGTGTTATGTGGTTGTGAATTGGAAATGTGAAGTTGGTGTTGTGGTTATGTGTCGTGTGAAGTGATGGGCTGAATTATGGATCATTGTGCAGTTTGGAAAGTGGTTGTGAACTGTGTGAAGTGATTGGATTTGGTTAGGGGTGGGCTCTGAGTCCAATAGAGTTGGAGTGTCCACCTCTGACCTCCGACTCCGACTGGGGTCAGAGATCAAAACACCCTCCGATTCTGACTCCGACTGGAGTCAATTTGACTCCGATCGGCATTCAAAGCTTGGAGCTCAGAGTCGGAGCTCGAAGCTCCCATTGGAATAGTAGCTGGGCTTTTTCAGGCCTAGTTTCCCTATAAAGAAAAAGGGCTCCGAATCTCAGATTGGCCCAATATTAACTCATGTTTAATAATTAATAATGTAAAAATAATAATTCAAAAATCTTAAAAGCTGAAAAAAAATTCAGTTAAAAACTAAAATTCAAATACAATAATTAAATCAAACTACAAATTGCAAACCATAAATTTAAATTTAAAACTATAAATTGCAATAAATTTAAATTTCCAGTACCAAAATATTGAATAATGTCATAGATTTCATTCAAATGTGAAATAGCCACAATGACCAATGTCCCACATCAGTCTTAGACAGTCCTGCATGAAGTTTTAACTTTTATTGATCAGATGCACTATCGTTTCTTTAGTCATTTAACTATAGACTTCTAAACCATCATACAAAACTCCAAGTGATATTATAAACTTACTTCCACCTCTAACTCTGACGAGTTTTGCATGATGGTAATCTAAAATAATTAACAAACAACCGTCATTTTCAATGTTATGATAATTATCTACAAATTTGAAACACATTGAAAAGGAAAAAACATGTGTCTAGTCATGTTTGTGGTTTTAAAAATAAATAAAATACAAAAAAATGAACATCCACTCAAGCCACACTCGAGCCAAGGCTCGAGCGAACAATCTGTATGATGTTCACTCTCGAGCCAAGGCTCGATCGAACAATCTGTGTGATGTTCGCTCGAGCCAAACTCGAGCGAAGGCTCGAGCAAACAATCTGTGTGATGTTCACTCGAGCGAGCAAAGACTTGATCGAACAATTTGTATGATGTTTGCTCGAGCCAAACTCGAGCACCACTCGACCGAACCTCACTTGGAACAAAAAAATTTGATTTTTACAAAATCTAAGTCCCTCAATTCTTAAACTTAACAGCCTAAAAATCGAAATCATTGAAATGAAAACAACAAAGAAGTTGAAATGAAAAACAAATTATACACATTTCACAAAGGGAGTCACAAATCACATTTTACAATTACATGGATGAACAACAAAATGACAAATCTATTGGAGGAGGAAATTAGAAACCATTCTTACAATTACTCCAGTAATGGCAGAGTCGCAAACAGAGGCAAAAGGTGACGGTAGACAATGTTCGAAGGTAAGCGAAAGTTGAAAGTTGATGTGTGCGAAAGCTTCAAAGCTGAAACTTGAAATGTGAGGGGGAAAGAATGGGGTCCTGCATTTTGGACCCCCTTCCTTCATGAAATGACGTGGTTCCACTTGAAGTGGAACGACGTCGTTTTGTTCATGTGTTTTTTTTATTATTATTATTTCAAACAGTCAGAGTTTGGAGTTCGGATTTCAGAGCCCGCATGGGCTCCAACTCCAACGCCAACTCCAACTTCGGCTCCGACAACTAGAGTCATAGTTTCTCCGACTCTAAATTCCGCAAACTCAAACTCACTAAGAGTCGGAGCCTCTTCAGAGCTCGGACGGAGGTCAGGGGGTGGAATTTTTGCCCACCCCTAGATGTGGTATAGTTATGATTTGGTGGTATGTCATGTGAAGTTTTAGGATAAGCTATATAGTTGGACGTGTTGTGTGAAGTGTTATGTTGGTTGGGTTTGAGTTGGATGTTAGTGTCGGTGTGTATAAAGCTTGCTTACACAAGCAGACGTTTTAGTGAATTATGTAACACCCGGGCCCTACAACAAGTCCACTTTCTAAATATTTTTGGGTTAGATGTAAGAAAAACCCAGTTGAATTTTTTAGTATTTTTTGTTATAGGCCTTGGGCCTACTTTATTTTGGAGGAATATGATTTTATTGGACTTGATAATTAGGTTATTTTTCTAAAGGGCCAATGTGAGAATTGAGCCAAGAACTTTCTAGGACAAGTTGGACTATTTTTAGAAATTGAGTTGAGACCCATGACTCAAGAAAAAGCCCAAGACCCAAGCCCACACCCGTTTGTTTTAAACCATGAAAACCAACTATCAGTTTATGATCAATTTCGCCACCACACACGATTCCACTCCCATGCACGTCTCTTTTTATCTAGGTTTTATTTCTGGTTCTCAATCACCTATTTATAAAAAGCTCACCCTTGCATGAAAAGAAAACCCTAAGCCGCACTCCTTTGAAGCCATCCCTTCCATGCACCGCTGCCTTTACACGTTCTCAGCTCTGCCCTCATTCAACGTTGCACCGTAGCACCACCCTCCACAACCTCCATGTAGTCACTGTCGCTACCTCCTAGCACCTGCTAGTACAGCCACACATGGTTGCTTCACGGAGTCATCTTTGCACCCCTGTTGTTGTCTAACACCCTCACGGAAGCCCAAACGTGTGAGTCACTATTGCCTCTGTGTTACAAGCCCCCATAGCGCTGTCCCTTCACCACCACCGTGAATGCCATCTACTCAACCAACCCACAACCTAGTACGCCACCACCCCCATCTCATGGAAACTCAGCTGTTAAACCCCTATTTTTGCAGCTCAAAACAGAGCAAGCTTGTTACATTAGGTGACACCAGCCATGGTGCAGTGAACTCAGCGAGGTCGTCAGCCCTCCACATCGTCATCACCTAAGAAAAAAGTGTTGTCGAGCATCTCTCGTCAACCACGTTGTTGTTCCACTCGATAAGCCCACGGCCTTTGGTTGCTTCTCCTCTGCCTTTTTCTGTCACTGTGTTCTCTCATCAGCTCTCTCACTCACTCTCCCTCTCGTACTTAGCCGCCCATATTGCCAACACAGCCTCTGCATCCGCCCAGCTCTGCCGCAACATCTTTCAGTGAGTTTCCATCGCACTTGGGTCTCCCTCTCGCTTGTGATCTTTTACAAACTAAAGTATTCTTTTGCATTTTACATAGGAGAAAACTTATTTTATGATTTTACTATTTTACCCTCAAGGTCTCAAGTCAAATTATAAGGTGATTTGGACTCATAATTCGGTGGGTTTTATGTTTTAAATGAGACTAACCAGGTTATAATTTATTACAAAAACTTTATTTTCCCATAGAAAATAAATAATATTTTTAAATTAAATTATTTAGTATTAAAATATTTTGTTATTATTATGTTAAGAGAATTAGGTGATTATTTGATTAAATTGAGAAGTGATGATATTTTTAGGATTAAGAGAATTTTAGACATTTAAAAAAAAGGTTATTTTAGTATTTCAGGTTTAAGAATCGAATTAAAATTTATGGGAGCTATATGTCTATTTTATAAGTGATGATTGATTTTTGTTCAATACTGCTATGGAGAAATTCTGATAAGCTAAGAAGTTCAGATAACCGGGATTCCTATGGTAGACTTTGCATACAAATAAAATAGGCTAAAGTCAATTTTGAAAATGTGTATGTTGTGTTATGAAAATAAATTTAAAATAATTTCAGTTATTTGTTCTACATTACTCATGAAATTATGTATAAGAATAAAGTATTTTTTGGCATGACTGGTGTAGACATGAGTTATTTTAGCATTTTATTTCTGAATTGTGCAAAAGAGAGCAAATATTAAATTTTGTGCATAAATTATATTTTTGTGATATGATTTCATTCTGTTTTGAAGATGTTCTTAACTCTAATATGATATGATGTGATTTTTGAAAACCACTGGCATGACATTCTATTTCTATTTTTGTTCCATTCTGACCTTACCACAGGTGTAAAATGGTGGCTTCTGTTCGGGTTGGTATCAACTTTTCTGTTTCCTGTGCACCCACTTTGGAAGCAAAGTGATTTTTTGCATGGTCTTTCTTGTGTGCACACTCGGGGCTCCAAAAATAATAATAAAAAGATTCACATTCTGTTTCTTCTCTGTTGGCCACTGTAATTTGCACAACCCTACCACGGGAGTTAAACATGGTCTCTGTTTTGATATGATAAGATGTGATGTTTCAATTTATGCTATGCCAAATGAATTTGATTATGAATTTTTTCAAACTTTCACTCTGATATTTTGATAACATATTCTGACTCTGCATTATGAAAATATCGTCACTTACCAATTTCATTGGTATCTCATGTTGGTACCAACTTTTCTATTTACGGTGCACCCACTTTGGAAGTAAAGTAATTTTCTGCGTGGTCTTTTATGTGTGCACACTTGGGGCTCCGAGAATGATAAGGGGAAAACTCACATTCTGTTTCTACTCGGTTGAACCCTGGGGTTTGCACAACCCTGCCACGGTGGTTAAACATGGTCTCTGTTATGATATGATCATATAAGATGTGATATTTTAGTTTATGCTATGCCAAAGAGATTTTGATTATGAATATTTTCAAACTTTCGCTCTGATATTTTGATAACATGTTCTGATTCTGCATTCTGAAAATAAAGTGTTTTGTTAAGCATTCCAAATTTTGTAAACACTCATGTTTGCATACTAGTATATGTTCTATACTTACTGAGTTGTCGATAACTCACCCCTTATCTCCAAATATTCTTAAGATAATTTTGATTGTTCAGCTAGAGAATAAGAGTAGGAAAAGAGTAGGAAGTTTTAGCAAGATGTGATGATCGTAGAGGAATAAGTGCCGAATGGTACAAGTACTTATTTGAGAGTCATAGTTAGTAAATTGATCATTTTCGAATATTTTGATGTGCTAGGTCAAGGATATTTTCGAGTCTTTGGGGAGTTTTTAATTTATGTTATTGAGAATTTATTTGTTATCCCTATGAAGGAATATAGGTATTTTGGTTGAGTAAATGAATTAATATTTTATGAAATTTTCTGAATTTTATAGTTGTGATATTAGAGATGATTTTGAGTAATAAGTGCTAACTCTCCGGACCTCCAGGACCGGGGCGTTACAGTTAGAAATACTGAAATAACTTATTTTCTTAAAATTCTAAAATTTTCATAATCCTAAAATATCGTCACTTCTCAAATTTGTTGGTATCCTAAAATATCGGGTTGGTACCAACTTTTCTATTTCTGGTGCACCCACTTTGGAAGAAAAGTAGTTTTCTGCGTGTTCTTTTCTATGTGCACACTCGGGGCTCTGAGAATAATAAGGGAAAGATTCACATTATGTTTCTTCTCAGTTGGCCATTGGGGTTTTCACAACCCTACCACAGAGGTTAAACATGGTATCTATTCTGATATGATAAGATAAGATATGATGTTTCACTTTATGCTATCCCAAATGGATTTTATTATGAATATTTTCAAAATTTCGCTTTGATATTTTGATAAAATGTTCTGACTCTGCATTCTAAAAATAAAAAGTATTTTGTTTTGCATTCCGAACTTTGTAAATGTTCATGTTTGCATACTAGTATATATTCTTTGTTTACTGAGTTGTTAATAAATCACCCCTTATCTCCAAACATTTTTTCAGATAATTTTGATGGTTCAACTGAAGAACAAGAATATGAAGTTTTTATAATGTGTGATGATAGTAGAGGAGTAAGTTTCTGAGGATACAAGTACTTATATTAGAGTCATGGTTAGTAAATTTATTATTTTCGGATATTTTGATGTGGTGGGTTAATGATATTTTCGAGTCTTTAGAGAATTTTTAATTTATTTTATTGAGAATTTCTTTGTTGTCCCTATAAACGAACTTTGGTATTTTGGTTGAGCAAATAAATTAATATTTTATGGAGTTTTTTTAATTTTATAGTTGTGATATTGGAGATGATTTTTGGTAATAAGCGCTAACTTTCCGGACCTCTACAGCCGTGGCCTTACAAATTATATGTTGATTTTAGGTGATAAAAGGGTAGGATACATGTGTAAATTGGTTGGACGCATGTGCCAAACAGATTTACCATATGTAATAGATTTTCTGTCTTAAACATGAGTACACAATGTTTAAATCTCAAGATTGGTTTAAAGTTGTGTATTATGCATGGTTTAGATAACGATGAAGTGTTAGTTAGATTATGCATGAATAGATGAAGAGATGAATGTATTGACTAGGGTTGAGTTGTATAACTTGGTTGGTTCAAGTTATGCATCGGAATTGATGGTTTTATAGGAAGAATGTGATTAAGGTGATAGTCCGTCTTAACCTTTAAAGTGAATCAATGAGGTTCACTTTAAAGGATAAGAACTTGATGTAGAATGCTATGTGTTGGAAATGAGACTTCAAGTGGATCCCAATCCATGGATTTGAGAATTTAGAGAAGAGTAATAAAGGAAGAGACAAGATATTTGCAACCGTAAATTGTGCAACTGACGCGTAATCGCTTTGAAAAAAGTTAATAAAACATGGAATCCACATGAAAAAAAAATTAATTTTTTAATAGTGAGCCCCACTCTTTTTCAAAGCGATTACGCGTAGGTTGCACACTTTATAGTTATATGTAGAATTACTCATAAAGGAAAGTATGAAGTATAGAATCAAATAGTAGAGTATGTCTAAGTGATGGAAATCCAAGTGGAGGGTAGTTTATGCATTTTCTAAGTTTTAATTACTTATGCACTTGAGAAAGAGAATGCCGTTAAGTTATGTATGCATGTAGGTTGTCATCTGACACGCACATGAATGAACTGTATGAAATGAAAATAGCATGGAGTCTAGGTAAGTATTATGTTCATACTCTTTTAGAATTTTCTAATGATATGAAAATAAAAAAGAAATGTTTTATGAAATGAAAGGATGTTTTAAAAAAGCATGCTAGATATCCATGTTTAAAAGTAAATGTATGTAAATGCCTTCTTTGTCGGCCCCTATTTATGCACACAAAGTAATAGTTATATACATGTAAATGGATGTTATATGTAGTAGCTATTGTCTTTATTTTTTATGAAATGAATTGTTGAGATTTATGTTTGATGCTAAGAAATGATATTTAAATAATGCGATGACAGTGTATTTAAATGACGCTATAAAATGATATTTAAATGAGGTTATAAAATGAAGTTTAAATAATGCTATGAAAGGAATGTTTAAGGGATGCTATGAAATGATGTTTACTGATGATATTTATGCTTATACTTTGAAATGATGTTTATGAAATGAAATGGATTGATGGATAAAAGAAATGAAATGAAATGAATGAAAGTTTTAATATATGAAACTACGTAACGGGCATGATTGAATGAATAAATGATGTTACCAATAGACTGGACAGATTGTAATGCTGGCCCTTGACTGAATGAGATTCCCAACATGTGGCCACAAGCGGAATCCTAGTCCAAAAGACCGTAAACTCCAACACACGGGACGTAACAGAGTGTATTGGCCATAGTAAAAGTGAGAATAATAATTGAATGTATGAATGATTTAGTTTCTTTATAAATAAATGTACAAGGTGTGAGAAATGTTTTATGAGAAAGAAAAACCTTTTTAAAGAAAAATCTTACCTTATAATGTTTTCAAAGGAAATGAATGTTTTATGTAAATTATGTTGATGAATGTCAAATGCATGAATGAAAACCTGTGCTAGTATATTTTTACAGTATGACGTAATGTATATTGAGTATTCGACTTAATTTATTTTTATGTATGTCTCTCTCCCTCCCAGGAACAAAATGAGGAAGAACCGTCAGGACAGACATGGCCCAACAGAAGAATGATAGAAACCTAGACAGGTTTATGTAATGTATGAAAGTAAACTTTTATAAAATGACTTTTTAATTTAATTTAATGATTTTCACTGTAAACTCTCTTTTAATATATAAAATATGTTTTAATTTTAAACATAAAATCTTTTATATTATGGGAAGGAAATTTTAAAATTTTAAAATGTTCAATAATTCATATCTCATTTTCTAAAATCATTTATTAAAATCTCACAAAGGATGGGCATCACATATATCTTCAACTTTAGAGACTTTATCTTCCTTCGCCTTCTGAATCTTCAAGACCTTCTTCACAATCTTTTGATCTTCAACCCAAAAGGCTCGAATGATCCTTTCTTTGACAACACCTCTAGATAGTAGTACTCTGATTCCTACATAACCTAGACCTCTCATTACTTATATTCAACAGGTCTCAAATGAGGAATCCCTTGGGCCTTGGATTCTCTTTCTAGTGACAGGACGCAACTCACTTTGTACGGAGAGTTCACCTCAACTCACTCTATACGGAGAGTTCGTCTCGTATCCAAATGGTCAAGGTGAAATTATAAGGATCAGATCCCTGTTTTCACATCACGACAAGTTTTCACCTCACTGCCAACTTTTTCTTGCTTTCTAAGAGGAAAGATAAAACCCGAGCAGCTTTTTCAGGAAATGAGAAAACACCCTTCATATTTTCGAACCCCTTCCTCTCACTCATCTTCGTCTAGCAGAGAGTTCCTAAACCTCACATTTCCCTACGTGCCGATCAGTCCATCCAAGGCCAACTCTCTATAATGATATATTAAAATAAAATTTTTGATTTCTTAGAATTACAGCCTTTTATAAATTTTGTAAATACCAAAAATAATTGATTAATATAAATTCATAAAATTATGTAATTTCAATTATGTGATTTGAAGATTTTTTGGGTAGGTAATTTATTAATTATTATTGCTTATTTATAAATCTATTTATAAATAAAACTCAATCATTACAAATACCATGCAATGATTGGTGAGACTCATAACTATCAAATCTTTAAAAAGTCAAAATCATTTCATCTTACTTCTAAATTCAAATACACAAAGTTTTAAAAACTATCTCATATCATCTCAACTCAACAATCTCACTACTATTTACAATCTCATATCATCTCAAATACTATGGAATGAGTGCACGACTTGCCACAGTGGAGGAAAAATTAAGGGGTTTGGCTTGCCAGCAACAGTAGCCATTGGATTATATACCCAAAGATGTCTTGTTATTTTTGTAATAAGAGGCAAGTCGGATCCTAATAATAATAATAATAATATTCACATGTCATTATTATTTTCCAAATAATATTATACACCACCAATTGTTCACCACTTACATCAAGGTACAACAGACCGAACATGATTTGTCGCCTAACTAAAAAGCACGTATTAACAAAATACAAATAACTAATAACGGAAATAGGCCTCCATTTCTATGATTTGGGTGGGATCGGTTCTTCTTTCTCAAGAAACTCTTCTTGGACTATATTTGAATCAAGATCTACGGCTCTGGTAAACAAAATCGCAGGTAGGATCACCACACTGAGAATTTTAAGAAATCTCAGTATGTTAAACATCAATGACAGTACTACTAATGAGACATAATGCAAATGAATATGCATGCACTATTTCATGTAAATTGATCTATCAACACATATTTAGGCATGTCAAGGAATCACCCTCAGAGCAAATCTCATTTATGCATAGTTATTATCAAGGCGACGAACCACACTATTATAAAAACACGTAAAATTCATCATATCTCGTCATATAAATACCAAGCGGGAAATCACTTCACAACTCGAAGCGGGGACTCACTCTACCCAATCAACGTGCAAAATGATTCTCCAATTCCAAATCATCTGACACGAGGAATCACTCAATCCATTTAACATGCCCAAAGACAACACATGTGATCGACCCAGTGAATCTCTCTACCAAGTCAACCAACTCGAAAATACGACACATAATCAACCCAAGGGATCTCTCTAGTTTATCAAGTGAGGCTAATACAAAAACATTCAACCCTGATCATCACGGGGACTCACTTTACCTATATGAAACTTGTGCCAATGTCTCATAGGAATGGTGCAAGAATTCCGCAACTCGTCCATGATCATTGACATACAATAAGATTCCACACACACACTTGAAAATCAAAATTGTCACCATTTCACATCATTTAGACTCATCACCTTAAAATCACAGCATAAAGATAATCCATGGACATAATGAAGAAGATATATTATAACCCCATATTCCCAGTATGGTTGTAGAAACTAACTTACCTAAATAGTATTTAAAATACTAAGGTGGAGTTGGCGTCGCTCCTCCCTTGCACCCTTTGAAGTCACTTACTTTCTTGAA
Source organism: Juglans regia (assembly GCF_001411555.2). Classification (NCBI taxonomy): domain Eukaryota; kingdom Viridiplantae; phylum Streptophyta; class Magnoliopsida; order Fagales; family Juglandaceae; genus Juglans; species Juglans regia. The sequence continues at coordinate 17,840,787 of NC_049904.1, read as the reverse complement.
ATCTCTGACTCCAAGGAAAACCAAACACTTTATGATCTCAAAAATGAGATTTTGTCCTTTGTCCAATGTGTTTTATAGGGTGCTACATTGTCTCGAAAAGCCCTCACGTTCGTATCGATCTTATCCTATACCGTTACTCGCCTCTTTTAGTAGCGCGCCCTTTGTTACGAATCATCATTTTCTAGAACTACAAGCATCTTCAGCTCTTCGTTCTCTCCCTGGTATGGTCAGCACAGTTCTTACTTGTCAGTCACAAAGTGAAAAGCCCTTTATCACCCGATGGGAGACCGTATCAACTAGCTTTCTACATAGTCCTTTGGACTAGCTGCACTTTTCCTGACCTGATGCCTCATCTTCGTAGTACCTTGCCCATGCAAAGGGGTCTCTTCCTTTGCTTATGCGCGGTCCTCACAACCTTCCCTCCTTAACAAGGAATTTCGTCTTTGAAATTCAATGAGGACTATCCCTTGAGATGGAACTTCAAGAGAACAAAGGTTGCAGTGATGACCCATTCTTTCCTCGATCCAACCTTCGACCTTCATCTTCTGTGAATGGGACAAGAGTTCCTTCCTCTTGTCTCCATTGTTGGCATCTTTGGTTGCAACTGTCTCTACTGCTCTCTCATGTCCTAACTCCTTCACTATATTCGACGTTACAAGACATTGGTGAGACTTTGCCTTTGTTCTCTTCTTGACCATCATGCTCCTTGATCGTCCACTTCTCCCCTCGCTGCCTTGTAGCTTCGTCGTAGTGTTCCATCATTTCTTAGATCAAGGCCCTAGCCCTCCGATGATCCTCTTCGTCTTGATGGCGTTCCTCCTTGCTTTGCTAGAATTCTCCTTCTAACCTCGCTGCTTCGCATCTTGCTTCCATGAAATGATAGATTACTGCTAGAGGTACTGCCTTTCTTGCCATCCTCTTTTCTCTCACCATAATAATAGTTTTGGAGCTCTAAATGTTGTAACTAGAGGGGCAATCCAAAAGCTTACTTATAATCCCGCTCCTGCCTCCACTTAGACCAATCTACCCTTACTTATTGCGTTGCAGCCCACTTTAGTACAATTCGAATAAATAGGAAATGTCCCCACGTGACTTGCTCACTAACCCATGTAAACGCCTCATTTCCTGCACTTCCCCAATGCACCTTTATCGATTTTGGGACGTAGTCTTTGTTCCTTTCAGTGTATGGTTTGTACCGTCCTTTCCTCACATGTGAGATTTGGTTGCAATGGACCTAGATTAGGATTAATCATTCAAGGTTGTTAGCTCCTAAAACTCTTTCTTGAGGAGGAAACATGAAACGCATTATAGATCCCATCGTATTCTTTTGGTAATACCACTCTATTCACTATTGTGCCTACCTTGTCTAATACCTGATAGGGTCTAATGTACCTTGGGTTTAGCTTTCCTCTTAGCCCAAACCTTTTTATGCATTTCACAAGTGATACCTTAGGATACACTCAATCACCTTTTTCAAAGGTCAACTATCTCCCCCTTACATTAACATAACTCTTTTGTCTACTTTAAGTCGTTGTCATTCTTTCCCTTATGAGCATAACTTGCTCTCTCATCTCCTGTACAATCTCTGGCCCAATTATCTGAGACTCTCCAACTTTGTCCCAACATAAAGGTGAGCTACATTTCCTATCGTACAAGGTTTCGTAAGGGGTCATCTTAATAGTTGCCAGTTGTAGAAAAACTCAATAACAAGGGAGTGACTTTCCCATGAGCCCTTAAAGTCCAACATGCATGCCTTTACCATGTCTTCTAACGTCTGGATCATCCTCTTCGGCTGCCTGTCAAACTGTGGATGACACGTACTATTGAATCTCAATTTAGTGGTCATCGCCACTTGTAGGCTCTTCCAAAAATGAGACGTGAATCTAGGATCCCAATCTAACACTATGGTCTTAGGCACTCCATGAAGTATAAACATTTTCCTTACATACAATCGAGCTAGCGTACCTTAGGCCTTGACCTTAGTAGCCTTAGTCCTAGTTAATTAGGAGTCGAGCTATTCTAGAATAAGAACTTTTTTGAATATTTGAGTTGGCAAGAGGATCGTATACTTTGGGTTTAGTAGAATTATTAGAAGATTCTAGTGCAATATTGATTTTGAGGAAAATGAAGATTTTTGAATCTTGACTGGTTTAGTAGTATTATTTTGGGAAATTTTTAGTGCTTAATTAATTTTGAGAATAAGAAGCCAAGAGGCCTATAAGGGAATAACACATGGCATATTGGATGGTTTCCACATAATGGGCTAAGTAATTTGGGTTAAATATTTGATGAATTTGTAGAAGGCCCAAAGAGTGGTTTGCCAAAGGCCCAACCTTTTTGGGTATAAACACTTAGGAGAGTCAATAAGACTCTAGGACTCTAATGCACTAAGGATGTGATGAGCTAAGGTTAAGATGCTAAGAAGCCTTAGGCCCAAGTTGGGAGATATAAAATCTTAAGCCTTTCTTGGAGGACACTAGAAAATAGGCCCAATGAAAAGGACGTAAGGCGATTGGGCCTAACTTAGTAAAAGTAAAGGCATTAGGCCCAACTTGATGAACATTAGGCCCTACTTGATGGACATAAGACTTTAGGCCTCCAGTTCTCTAAGGATGTGGTGGGCTATGAATAGGTACCATAAACCCTAGACCAATTTGAAAGTTATAAAGATATAGGCCTTTCTTTTAGAACCTCAGAAGTTAAGCCTAAGGTATAAAAGGCTTGAAGCCTTTGGACCTAACTTGATGTAGAATGGACTCATGACCCAATTAGGCCAAGTAAAACCTTTTCAAGTATCTTAGTGGATCTTGAGGTTTCTTTTCAACCCTAAGAATCTGGAAATGAGGCCCCTCTCATTCAAGCCCAAGAGCCCATAAGTCATGAACCCACACACATGGACCTTTTAAGCCCACAACCAAAGCCATCTTTGAGTTTATTTCACTATTCAAGTTGAAAGCCCAATACATCATACCATGGGTTTCCTTAAACCCATATCATACCCTAAATGCCCAAATTCAATTTTGAAGGTTGGCTAAGACCATTAATCAACATACATGAGGTTAGTGATCTTTAAGCCATGCTTTGAAACTCAATTTCATCTTAATCTTTTCTTAACCTTTTAATCCAAAATTTTCTTGATTTATTATTCCATTTCAATATACTTAGACCTTACTAATATCCTAGATAAACCTCCCCACATGTCATTACGGGAAATGACATATCAAACCCCAAATTTACATCAATCGGCACATATGTATCTCCTTTGAGTGCATGGATTGTTTTGCCCTTAGGCCCAGTATTTTAATTCCATTTTGTCAAGGGTAATATGGTCCTTATACACCTCAGGAGACCCCTTCAAACCCATACTAAGTCTTGTACGAAATTGGTTTCACAAACCAATCCAATTGACCAAACCGATTGCACCTTAGTCTAGTTTAAGTGGGAACCGATTGGGTTGAGATTTAACCAACCATTTGCCTTGGTTGAGCCACCACCCCATGCCACCTCTATCACCACCCAATCCCCAAGAGGCTCCATGACCATCATGAAAAATCTAATTCAGATTTTCCCACCCAAAACCATCCAAACTCGAAGCTCAAATATGCCAAGTGAAAACCACTTGAATCCACCGGTTTGCATGGGTGGTTTGCTTGACTTTTTGTCATCTGAACCATGCCCCATGAACTAGAAACCTCTACAAGACCATTTTAGCCACAGTAAGGAGGAAATCATGGTGGTTTTATGCCACTATTCTCCCTACACAATGTGACATAAGCCCATGGAAGCAAGCTGGAAAAATTTCAGACTTGTGCACCTCCCACTTCACCCAATCACATTGCACCAAAGCCAACATCTCCTCCCATCTTGAAGCCTATAAATACCTCCCTTACTTCCTCATTTCCTCAACACCTCAGCTACAAGCTTCATCTTGAATCTTGAAAGCACTTCTCCCCCTTAGAGAGCAATAGAGTGAAACCAAGTGAGTTTTGGTGAGTTCTTGAGTGTTCTTGAGCAAGATTCTCTTGATTGTTTAGAAGTCCACGAAATTTATAATTTTTCTTGCTCTTGATTTTATTTAGCATGTCAAGCTTTATTTCCAAGTGTTGGTATGAGATTTGGTTGAGTTTTGAAAAGATTATCATGCTTAGTTCAAAACTGGGTCATTAAAGGATAGTTTGAATATTTAAATGATTTTAAGTGGACATTTAGCTATGGCATGTCTCAACTATGATTTGATATAATTTATTATTGTCTTAGAGTGATTATGGAAGGTTTGATTTATGATTAAAAGCATGCCATTATAGGTTTTAAATCTATCTTGTTTTTATCAAGTATAAATCGGTTTTGAATAAACTGGAGATTAATGATATCTTAGCCATGATTAGATATTGGGATGAACTTTATTATCCAATAATTAGCCTTCAGTATGTCATTAAATATGTTAGTGATAATTTTTTATTAAAGAAAATGCCATATACATGCATTCATAAGGATCAATAGTTGAAAACACACTTAGGCATCAACTAGAGTGCATGCCACAGGTTGAGACTGTTTGGGCAAGTTTCACTTTTATTTTTGAAAATATAAGAGTATAGATGGTTTTAGAATGTCAAAAATATGAAGTTCATGAGTTTTGGTTAAATTTGGTGTTAATTTGCAATTATTGAAAATTTAGGGTCTTGATGACAATTTTTAAAAGTCTAAGGGTATTTTTGTAAATACTTATTTTTGAAACCTTTGTTTATGAACCTCATCCATAGAAGTATTAATCTTGACTTAGTACGCACTTGATTTCAACTACTAGGACCTTTTTTTGATTACTTAGGAAGTTCGTAACTTAGTCTCTAACTTACACCTTGATATATTATTTATGAATTATTGATAAATGTTTCATTCATATTTCAATTATCATTTTGAGCATAAAATATCACGTTATATGATACATTGAATGCATACTTACATCACATGTAAGATTTTCACCATTTTTAGCATATTGCATATAAATGTCGTTTTCACATGAAAACTTGATATGCACATGTCATGACATAAATTTTTCAAGCATAGCATGAAAATAATTTTTGTCACAACCCCAAAGGTTAAGATGGGGAACTATCCTACTGGAACTTCTCTGTCCACTCCGGAGTGTTTAAGAATGGAGTGGTAACCCCTAGGTTGACGAAGAATAGTCACCAGGCTTCGAATGAGATCTTTTTAAAGAATGCCAGGGCAAAATCAATATGTTATGACACCTAATGTTAGTGGGTGTACACATTATGATGTTATGTTATATTTATCAATCCATTGAGAACGAGTCTATAGACAACGTAGTTTCAATGTGAGTTATACTATGGTTATCGACAGGTACTCACAGTGCATAAGGGGAACTGTGACATTACCACACGTTATAATATTAATTATGAATTGCTAATAATGATGAAAGTTTATGATGAAATTATGATTTCAAAACTAATGGCAAAAATGTTTACTGAATGAAAATTGTGTCTCCATTTTTCTAAAATGTTAAGGAATTTGGATGAGAGACATACATACTGATTGTTTTGCATCTCATGCATTGTATATTTATTATGCTTCATGTTTAATTTATCTTTGGGCACATTGGTTGTTTAACTTATTGAGATTTCGAGTAAATATCACCCATTGTGGGACCACTATCATTTCACTTAGAATGATATAAATCATGTCAAGTCTCGAGAAGGACGAGCTAGATGGAAAGCTGGATCCGACTGATTGAGGAGGAGCTGGACCTTTAGTGGAGATTGGATTTAATCATGTTGTACATAGTCCAAGTCCTTCATGCTTTAGAACGCATGAAGTGAATGATTTGACTTTGACCCTTAGTTGTAGTTAGATTATGCTACATTTGGTACTTTGAACTTGATGATCACTAATGAACTTGGATGTTTTTAGTTATTTTGGCATAAGTTACACTTTCACCTTTATTTCCGCTGCGATTATTGTATACTGTTAAATGCATACTAGGATGCATAGCATATTAACTGTCATGTACGGGGGTATGTAACCTTGTGTTGCACATCCCGATGCTCTAAGTGTCTGATACATCCTAAGCAGAGGTGGGGGCATCACAAAACTCTTGTGACCCATGCACACTAAACAAATTTTCCATATAAGTAATGTCGCCAAATCTTCAAGAAAACGCTATGGCTACTAATTCCATATTGTGGGTGGGGTAGTTCTTCTCGTGATCCTTCAATTGTCTCAACGCATAGGTCACTACCCTTCTTTCTTGCATTAATACGCATCCTAGTCCATATTTTGATGCATCATTATATACTACGAATGGTTTATGGGATTATAGTAATGCCAACACAGAAGCTGTGGTTAACCATCTCATTAGATTCTCAAAAATCTTCTCACACGTCCCAGTCCAAATGAATTTGGCATTCTTCCTAGTCAACGCCATGAGAGAGCTTGATAATCTAGAGAATCATTCCACGAATCTCCTGTAGTAACTAACTAGTCCCAAGAAACTCCTAATTTCATGTATTGTGGTTAGGACATTGACAATTCATGACTGCTTCAATCTTACTCGAGTATCATGACTCCTTCCCTGGATATCACATGACCAAAGACTTAACTTCTTCCAATCAAAACTCACATTTGTCGAGTTTGGCAAACAACCTATGTTCCTTAAGCTTTCCTAGTGCCAACCTTTGGTGATTTCCATGATTTTCGACATTCTTTGATTATACTATGACATCATCTATGAATACTACCACAAACATATCCAAAAATGGTCTGAACACCCTATTCATGACTTCCATGAATGCCGCTAGGACATTAGCTAATCCAAATGGCATTACTGTAAATTCAAAATCGTCATACCTTGTCCGAAACACGATTTTCAGCATGTCACCTTCCTTGATTCTTAATTGGTGATAAACGGACCTAAGATCAATCCTAGAAAATATTGCGACTCCTTGCAACTAATCCAACAAGTCATCCATTCTAGGTAAAGGATACATATTCATTCTAGCCACCTTATTCAATTCCTAATAGTCAATGTACATCCTAAGAGTCATCCATACTCAGCCTAACAAATCCTTTCATCTTTAGTTCTTGTAGTTGACCTCTTAGCTCTTTCAACTCTAATCAGGTCATCCTATAAGGTACTTTATATGATAGAATTGTCCCAGGTTCAAGTGCAATAAAAAATCCAACTTCTCTAGGAGGTGGTAGCTCTGGTAATTCTCTGAAACTTCTAGGAACTCGTCTATGACATGTATCCCTTGTACTTCCTTAGGCTCATTTACCTTAAGTACTAAGTGTACTAAATAAGTTTCAGTTCCACTCGTCAAATCTATCTTAGCTTGTAGTGAGGTGATTATCAATGGCATTAATCGTAATTTACTATCTTGAAATGCTCTGTCTTCCATTCCAGGCACTTAGAATGCTACGTCTTTTGTTAGATGTTAATACTCGCTAAATGTTGAAACAACCACTCCATATCAAGGATAATATCAAATCCCAATAGGTTAAATACTATCAAGTCCGCCTCCATAACGACTTTGTCTATTTCTAGGGGACAACTCGCAACCATCTTAGTACAAAACATCGTTTCTCCTATTCGTAGCACTACAGAGACCGTCTATTACATTGGCTTCGCCCAAAGGCCTCTTATCCTAGCAAACATAGTAGACATGAATAATATGATGCATTCGAGTTAAACAAAGTACTCGTGTAGTATTCAAATAACCTAACTCTCCCTAAAATGACCGAACAAACTTGATTCTTACTACAATGTTTCTTAAATCACTAGCTAGTTAACTAAGGTCGGGTTTTCGTACCTATGATGACTTATGTCTCTTCCTTCTCTAGACCATCTTCATCGACATATCTTGGTGTTAGGGCGTATACTCTCGCTTGTACCACTCGTCTTTGGCCTCCTTATCTTTCAATAGAATCATTCCTCTATATTGGAATTGTCTAAGGGCAATCCTTGGCATAACGTTCAGCCCATCCACATTTATAGCATGAGAGGGAGGTTTGATGACACTTTCCTTCATGGGACCTATGACAATAACCGCACACAGGTGCTCTGCCTCCCATACGTACCCTAGGAATAGTTTGTGGGCATACCCTTGTCCTCGCCACAAACTTCTTAAAAGAATCTGAACAACTTCATTCTCCCGTAAAAATCCTCCACTTTTGGCCAGTCGTGACGGTCGCTAAACTACAATGCTCGCATTCCATGATAGAGGCCACGTTCACTAACTTTTGAAAGTCTTGTACCTAGAGACAAGCCACTTGCGCTCGTATATGTGGATGTAGTCCATCCTAAAACAACTCTGTACGCATCTATTTCATAGAGATAAGGTGAGGGGGAAACATTCCCAACTCTATAAATTTAGCAGCATATTGCTTGACCGTCATGATACCTTGAACTAAATTAGCAAAATTCATTGATTTCTGTTGTCTTATAATGGCAGGAAAGTACCGATCGTCGAATCATTTCTTAAACCTTTCCCAAGAAATTGCTTCCACGGATCCTAATTCCATGCCATGCAGATCCTCTTGTTACTCCACCATACGTTGCTTCCCTTTGAAGCAGAAAGCTCACGTACAATACATTCTGACTTTCTGTGCAACAGTGCAACCACACATTTCGAAAGTCCTCTCAATGTCCATAATCCATCTTTCTGACCTCATTGATCCCTCATTACTAAAGAATCTTGGGTAACGTTAAGCCAAAAATCTTTCATACGGACACCCTCTTTGTTCATCCCTAGGGTGATTAACTTGTTGTATCTACATCTGGCGTTGATAGAATTCGGGTGCTGTTGTAGTACATCCATGATATGATTAATCGCCCTTGTTAGTTCACTATCTCCCTCACCACGAGATTGATCTCCCTCGTGATTACTCATTGCTCACCCGTTTCATGGAACTCTCGTTCGCTCCATAATTGAATCCTACCGCACAATCTAAGTCTATTCATTTCTAGTGTATCTCTTGCGTAATTACTGCAAATCAAATCCTATCATGCTAAAATTCAAGCCTATGTTGCTCTAGTACAATCCCTATTCTCTAGTACAATCCCTATTCTCTAGTACTATCCGTATATGACATTATGGATTTACTCAAAGCCATATAACACTCTAAAACCAAGTTGTGGAGTCTCGTTCCTTGGTAAAGAGCCAGACAAGAATTCATGGTGCCAAGAATGCTAGCCGGTCGGCAACATAAGTCGCAAAATAAATAAAAGGTTAGTTTAAATGCTAATTGTACCATATGTCTAAACCGATAAGAGGCTCATCCATTAATATTAAGAGTAATTCTACATACAATTATGAAATACGCAAATGTCGCATAATTACTTTGAAAAAAAGTGAAATCAACTATTAAAAATTTAATTTTTTTCATGTGAGTCTCATGTTTTATTCATTTTTTTTAAAACGATTACGCGGCGGTTATAAAATTCACGGTTGTAAATATTTTTTCTCTAATATAAATAATATCCACATGTCATTGTTATTTCCCAAATAATATTATACACCAAATAATAATACAAATAACTAATAATGAAGACATGCCTCCTTTTCTATGATTCGGACGTGATCGGTCCTTTTTTCTCGGGAAACTTCTATTGGGCTACATCTGCATCAAGGTCTACAGTTCTAGTAAATGAACTGTTGGTAGGATCACCATTGTGAGACTTCTAAGAAATCTCTGTAGGTTAAACATATATGACAGTACTACTAATGAGAGACAATGCAAATGAATATGAATGCATTATTTCATGTATATTGATTTGTGAACAGATATATTTATGCATGGCAAGGAACCACCCTATAGCGGAAACACATGTATTCATAGCTATGACAAGGAGCACAAGTATATAAGCATGACGATGAATCACTCTTTGAGCGAATCTCATTTATGTGTAGTTATTATCAAGGAGAGGAATCACCCTTTTATCAGAACGTGTAAAATCCATGATATCTCATCTTATAAATACCAAGCGAGGAATCACACCAAGTCTCCACCGCTCGACACGAGGACTCACTCTACCCAACCAACGTGTAAGTCAATTCACCAATTTCAAATAATCCAACAAGGAAAATCACTTAACCCAATTAACACGCCCGAAGACAACACACATGACCAATCTGAGAAATCTCTTTACCCGATCAACCGACTCAAAGACACCACACATGATCAACTCGAAGAATTTCTATACCCGTTTACCAAGTGAGTTCAATACAAAAACTTTCCACCCCGATCATCACAATGACTCACTCTACCATATGGAACTCATAGCAACATGTCGTAGGAATGGCCCAGAGACTTCTCAACTCATCCATGATGATTAACACATGGTAAGACTCCACACACACTCAAAAATCATGATTGTCACCATTTCATATCATTCAAACTCATCATCTCAAAGTCACAACATAAAGATAATCCATGAACACAATGAAGAAAATATATTATTTTGCAAGTAGAAAATGGAGAGTTACAGAATATGCAAAGTCTAATCTTACAACATACTCACAAACATTTACCCCCACATTTTCAATATGGTCATAGGAACTAACCTACTTGAACAGTATTTAAAATACTACGGTAGCGTTGGTGCCGCTCCTCCCATCGCACTCTTTGAAATCACTTGTTTTCTTGAAGACTCCGACTCCAAAGAATATCAAACACTTTACAATCTCAAAAGTGAGATTTTATTCCCTTGTCCAATGCCTTTTATAGAGCAGGACTGTTAGTCATTCTTCTAACCTCTTTTTTACTTCTAATATGCTTGAATAAGAGACATTCGATCTCAATTGTCCATTTGTTCTCTGGACTTAAATAATTGCAGAGACCAAGTGACTGATGGGACAAGGTATGCATATTCCTGCAGCTTGCCTTGGGTCCAATCTCGCAATCATTCTCCTACTAAGGGTCTCCCACATGGCGCTAGACTATACCTCTAAGATTAGATGATATGGCATGCAGGTCCATAATTCTTTTCCCCTAGGCTTACTCCAGACGTGACATCTCTTGTGGAGTATGGGCTCTGTGTATGACATCTTGTTTCTCTAAGCATCTAAGCCCTCACGTCCGTATTGATCTTGTCATTTACCGTTAATTGCCATTGTGTATAGCTTGCCCTCTGCTACGACTATGTTTTTTTTTAGAACTATATGTCTCTTCAACTCTTCGTTCTCAGCCTAGTATTATCAGCACAGTTCTTACTTGCCGGTCACAGGGTGAAAAGTCCTTTATCACCCGTTGCGAGACTGTATCAATAAGGATTTATACATAATGCTGCTCACCCTTCTTTGGACTAGTTACAATTAGCTTGACTTGTTGCCTCATCCTCCACAGTACCTTGCTCGTGGGAAGGAGTCTCTTCCCTTACTTCAATGCAATCCTCACACTTCATTCAAGGGAGGAACATTCAAGACAACTCTGTCTTATCTCATGAAGTTTTCCACAAAATGAAGATGAGAAAAGGGAAGGGCAACCTTATTAGGTTGCCGAAAGGTTTGTGAAAAGGAGACCCCCTTTAGACCAAATAAATCGCCTCAAAATTTAGAGCCCCTTATAAATCAGTTAAACTGCAAGAACTTCCTCCTCTCAATCAATGTAGCATCCAAGGTGGACTTAAGCATGACTTATCCCAAAGACACAACCTTAAAACGTTTTTAACTGCACTAACTAGTTATTATGCATTTTGTAATACATATTGAGTATAGGAAACTGAGATTTACAAGTGTGGTGGGACTTTTGTTTTTTTTTTCTTTTTTCTTTTTTGTGATGTGATATCAATGGCAAGTCTGACTCATTTAATTACTTGCCAACCTAGTTTGGAAATTTTTTTATGGTAAATACCTTCCAAGTCTATTGGAGGAGCTTTGATGTGCATATTCAACTTCTCTCTAACACTAGCTCTCTGAATTACTTGCCACTAGGTACTTATACCAAATCCTATCTTCGTCTAAAATTTATGTGCCAAGAGTAATGATGATGATGATGAATGAAAGTAAAGTTATGAATTAACCATCCAAAGTTGATTCACTAGTTATATGGTTTGAGGCAATCAAAGCAATAAGCATAAAGATTTCTTTTAGTCCATGGCCTAGCCTCGCTTGTGCAATTCCTTGTTTTGGGGTAGGAACTTATCATTTATGTCGTATATGATGTGTATGAGTTATTTAGCTAATCTATATTCAAAGTGATATAATAGTATCAAGAGCATTATTTTAAATTGAGTACCATACCTGCTAGTATAGTCAGTATTCACTGTACCGGGGTAGTGACCGGTATAGGAAAGATATGTGTTTCATACTGGGTCAAATCATACCGGGGCATTTCGGTCAATACCGGCTGGTTTTTTGCGTACCGGCCAATTTCAGTGTGCCTGTCGAATTTTTTTTTTAATTAATGTAAAAATTCTGAATTTTTCACTCTAATTTTCTCATTTGAAGACTATTTTCTTAACTTTTTTTAATCTCTTGTTCTCGAGGACTGAAAATCAAATCCCTACTTCCCTTTTCGTGATGAAGATGAGTAATTATTTTTTTAAATAATTGGATTGAGAACTAAGAAGTATTATTGAGTTTTATAAATATATGTTTTAACTTTTTAAGACTTTCATTGATGTTATTTTGAAATATAATTTATACATATATAATTAATTTATTATATATAGACTGTCCCAAAACGGTACCCAAAATGGTACCGATACCAAAATATTTTATTTCAGTGCCTTAATCGAAACAACCACTGAAATTGTGTTCAAAACTTTGATCAAGAGTGGTAGGTTAATTTAGGTCGGAAGGGTATATTGTTTGTTATATATGGAACTACAAGTATTGTTTTGCTCTCTATTCTTTTGGCAGTATAGTTATCAACACGATTGTCCAAGCAGGTAGCTTTGCCTTGTGTTTCTTTTGTTGGACATTTGGTTATCAGAGTCATCTAAACAAACAAGTTAACGTTGTGGAGATGAGATATATCTAAACAAACAAGCTAACGGGTCAGCCCCGATGTGTGGTATAATCTATCTCTCATTCTCTCAATAGTTTATTTATTGAGAAGTTGGATGTTGTTGTGGACAGTGTTGTTGTTGTGAAGTGTGCGGTGTTGTGAATCATGTGACATAGTTGTAAATTGATGGGATTATATGTGAAGTGTGTCCTATTGTTGTGAAGTGTTGGGAATTGTGAACGGTGTTGTGGAGTGGTTTGTGATGTGACTAAGTAGCGTGAATTGACGAAGTTGTGCAATTGTGACGTAGTGGTGGTATGGCGTGATGTTGTGAAGTGATGAGGATTAAGTGTGCTAATTGAAGAATGAGACGATTGAGTAGTTGTGCAGTGGTCGGATGCCATGTGAAATGATGGGATCACGGTGCAGTTTGGAAATAGTTGGGAATTGTGTAAAGTGTTGGGATGAGCTCTATAGTTTGAAATGCTATGTGAATTGATTAGATACGGTGTAATCATGACGTGGTTGTATGTCACGTGGATTGAGTGAAGTGTCGGGATAAGTTATGTACTTTGGAGGTGCGGTGTACCGTGAGATGTTGGTTGGGTTTGAGGTAGAGGTTAGTATCAGACTATGGAGCTTGTTTACACAAGCAGGCATTAGTGAATTATATGTTGATCTGAGGTGATAAAAGGAGTAGGGTACATGTGTAATTTGGTTGGATACATATTTCAAACAGATTTACTATATGTAATGGATAATCTGTCTTAAGCATGAGTACACGATATTTAAGTCTCAAGGTTGGTTTAAAGTTGTGTATTATGCTTGGTTAGGATTACAATGAAGTGTTGGTTAGGTTGTACATGAATGAAGGAAGAGAATATATGTATTGACTAGGTTTGGGTTGTATAACTTGGTTGGTCCAAGTTATGCATCGGGATTGATGGTTTGGTAGGAAGAGTATGATGAAAGTGACTGTATATCTTAGCCTTTTAAGTGAATCAAGGGGATTCACTTTGTAAGATAAAAACGTGAAGTACGAGGCTCTGCCTTTGAACGGTGACCTTAAGTGGGTCACAAGTTACGACCCTGAGATTGAGGAAACGTGATAAAGGAAAGTATAGAAGATGGACTTGGATGATAGAGTGTGTCTAAGTGAAGGAAGTCCTAGTGAGGAGAAGTTTATGTGGTTTCTAAGTTTAGTTACTTATGCACTTGAAGAGAGAATGATGTAAGGTTATATATGCATGTAGGTTGCCATCAGACACGCACACGAATGGACTGCATAAAATGAGTATAGCATGGAGTTCATGTAAGTATTATGTTCATACTCTTATGAGTTTTCTAAACAATATGAAATGAAATGAAAAGTTTTTCTATAATGCTTTATGAAATGAAATGAAGTTTTATGAAAAGTATGCTATGTATAAGTGTTTAAAGGTATACGTAAGTAAAGGCCTTCTTTGGCAGCCCCTATTTATGCAACCAAAGTAATAGTTGTATGCATGTGAATGGATGCTATATGTAGAAGTTATTGTCTTCATTTTTCATGAAATGAAATGTTGAGGTTTATGCTTGATGCTTTAAAATGATGTTTAAATGATGCGATGAAAGTGTTTTTACATGATGCTATGAATTGGTATTTAAATGAGCTTTTGAAATGAGTTTTAAATGACGCTATGAAAAGATGTTTAAATGATGCCATGAAAGGATGCTATGAAATTATGTTTATGATGATGTTAAGCTTATGTTATAAAATTATGTTTATGAAATGAGATGGATTGATGAATGAAAAGAATGAAAAGGAAAGGGCTAAAGAAATGAATGAAAAGGAAAGGACTAAAATGAATTAATGTTTTAATGTATGAAAATACGTAATGCTCATGAATAAATCAATGATGGTACTAAAGGACGGAGCAGGTTTCAATGCAAAGTAAGTATTACTGGTAGTGCACCTAGTGCTACCCCTTGATTGAAAGGGATTTTCAACTTGTGGTCATAGGTAAAATCCAAGTCCAAAAGACTGCTAACCCCAACACACAGGGGGTAACAGTGTGTAATAGCCAGAGGAAAAGTGAAAATAGTTAAGTTGAATATTGTGTAATCATTTAGCTCTCTATGAAAGATGTACAAGGTGTGGAAATGTTTTAAGAAATAAAAACATTTTTAAAAAAAAACCACACCTTGTAATGTTTTAAAATAAAATGAATGTTTTACGTAAAATATATAGATGAATGCATGAATGAAGAGTTATGTTAGTATATTTTTACAGTATGAAGTAATACTTATTGAGTATTCGACTCACTTTAGTTTTATGTATGTTCCTCCCCCTCTCAGGGACAAAACGAGGAAGAAGTATCAGGACAGAGATGGCCCAAGGGAAGTGTGACAGAAGCCTAGGCAGGTTTTTATGTAATGTATGAAAGTTATATTTTTGAAGTATCGTACTATCATGAGATTCAACATGGTCGAATGATTCACAATGGTGTTCGACGGACGAGGAGAAGTGCTTGGAGTGCTCATCCATAACGTGAACAATGAACAAATGTAGAAAATGAAAATAAGAGAAAGACACATAAATTTACTTGATTCAGCACTAAGGTCTATGTCTACAAAGCTTTTGGGTGCGAAATCTACCATGTATGGTATTTATACAAAATTTCATAATCTCACTTTGTTCTCTTTTATAGTGGTAAAAATGGAGGAAGGGAGGTGATATGATGCCTAGGTCCCCTAGTGTGTAGAAGTACTGAAAATCTCATTTATTGGTCTTTCCTCTCCCCTATTACCCCTGCTTGTGTCTGTTTTCTCCTTGAGTCTTGTATTGTCAGTAAGGGTGGCAATATATGACACGATCCGTTAACCCAACACGAACACGACAAGATAATAGAGAGTTTGAGTTCAGCCTTAATGGGTTCAGGTCAAAATGGGTTGACCCGTTAAGACACGATTACTTAACGGGTTATCAGTTATGACCTGTTAAGAAAGTCAAAATTACATTTTCACCCTTATACCTAAAAACTAAAAAATCCAAAGTCCTGTTGTAGTAATAGTCTCACACTCCCTCG
This sequence comes from Juglans regia, assembly GCF_001411555.2. NCBI lineage: Eukaryota > Viridiplantae > Streptophyta > Magnoliopsida > Fagales > Juglandaceae > Juglans > Juglans regia. The sequence goes on along the minus strand of NC_049904.1, from coordinate 17,824,753 downwards.
GACCCTCACAAATTCACAAACTCAGATTCTCACATTCATCTTCTTATTCTCCCCCCCCCCCCATTTTGAAAAAATCCTAACCCACGTAGCCACCTGAGGCACCTCCTTCACGAGTCGTAGCCTCGCCATTCAGCCGCCAGTCTTCTTAGCCATCTCACGGCGTCCCAAGCCATCTCTCACAGTCTCACTTCTTCTCTTCTCCTCAACCTTGTTTCACAAGTCACGGGCCAAGGCTCAACCACTTGCTGCAGGTTCATTCTTCTCTTCTCCTTAACTTTTCTTTGTAAGATTTATAATTAGTTTGGTTCCCTAGAAAATAATTTATTTGGTTCCCACACGGCTCTTTCCTGCTTCAGAGGTTCTCTCCTTGGTAGCAGCTCCTACTTCACTTCTTCTCTCAAGATCTCCAACAAGAGGGTAACATCCTAAACCCTAGCACTCGATCTCTGATAGACTGATTCTCTATCGTTGCTTTGATCTGAAATTTGCTTGATTAGTAGTAAAAACTGTTTTAATATTGGAATTTGTTCTATACTAGCTGTAGTCATCATAAAATTTCTATTCATTTTATTTTTGTAATTCTTGAAGGCTTTGCTTGTTGAGGACAGAACAAACTGTTAAACTCAATGTTTTGGAATTTGTTCTATGCTACTCTTCTAGCTGTTTTGCAGACCATTTGATTTATTTCCTATTTTTCCGATATGTTTCCTTAATTTCCATGATCAATAATTTTCCTACTATATATTGATCATAATTATAATAGAAGGATCATCTTTGTTATCTAATAAAAGAAAAGTAGTCATAATTTGTGTTTGATATTAGTTGTGGAAGGACATAGCGCTTTTCTGCGCAAAGTTAATTTCTTTTTCAATTTTTAGTTTCAGTTGAAATTTTTCTTAAGCTTTTCCCGTTTTACACATAATCTAATGAGCATTAAATAAGTTTTTTAGTGCTAGAAACAAAGTAAGCTGTTGAAAATTTTCTCTACTATATGCATCCATCATTTTTCCTCTCTCTCTCTCTCTCTCTCTCTCTCTCTCTCTCTCTGTGTGCGCGCGTGCGCGCGTGTGTGTGTGTAATGTTCAAATCAATCCTTAATATGTCCATAAGATGAAAATAATAAGTCTTGTTATTGATTTTATTTTGTAAGTAATTGCTACTTTATTGAAGAAAATGAATAACGAATAGTGTGCAGGAGGCACTCCCAACTTCTTGTTATTAGTTCATATTAATGCAAGCTTAAGTTGAGTCATCTTTGGTACTTCAATTACAATTTCCACCTTCTAATCGTGTATCTACTTCCACTTTTATTCTTTTTTCTATTTGTTTTCCCTTTTCAAAGTCTCTTGATTACCAACAAAACAATAAAGGAAAAGAAAAAAAATATAGGGTAATTATTAGAAAAAGTCTGAATGCAGTCGATTTGGGGACCAATCGCGCACCAACCACCACCTGGATTAAAACAGTTCGTTTTATTAAATGAAATGGTTGGCCAACATGCGGGAAGGGAATTTAAATGAAAGGAAAGTGGAAATTTAGAAGGGAGATGGAGAGAGATGGTTGGCCCGTATGCGGGCGCTCGAGCAAGAGGGAGATGGAGAGATCGTCGGTGGCATAAGGGTTGGAGATCTGGACAGAGAGGATAACGGGATCGCCAGGCCTATACACTTCTTTGTCGGTTTGGAGCTTCAGAGTGGGCTGGAAAAATGAACAGAACAATTCCCACGAAACAAAATTCATCTTCCAGAGGAAGAAAAGAACCATGCCCAAGTACAGATTGTGAGAGACAAAAAAGTCCAAAACCATCTCCGCCCCTCCCACAAAGAAAGATAAAAAAGGAACCCAATTGAGAGAATGTGGTAAACACAACAAACCCATAAACAACAAAGCAATAGAAAAGTGTTTAAAACACTGGGTTTGGTGACATGCCCATATCTGCAAAAGAATTTCATAAACACAAGGAACCAAAGTGAAGGGAGTGTTTTTAAGGAAACTGCAATTTTTCTTCTGCTCGCTCCAAGCCTCCAACTCTTGACTCTTTGTTTAAACACCCTCTTTTGTCCTCAGAAAGGGAAAAAATGATCACTTTGTCTCCCAGAATTTTCTATATCTCCCTCCAACAGAAACAAAATTTTGTGAACAATTGTTTTATTCTCCGATGAGTTCGGAAGATTCTCCTTGGGCGAACCTCGGTTTCTAAATAGGAATGCTACCTAGCCAAAGTTTCCATCACTATTACCTGGTTCCTCTACATTTGGCGGATGTCCTCAATCAAGGGTACGAATAAAAGCCCATGTCCCATCTTTCTTTCTCTTCTTTACATTCTTTCTCTCCTCTTCGTTTTTTTTAATATAATATAAAAAATCACACCTCAGCATTTGGTACGCGGTTGGTGCCCAAACCGCCTGTACCTAGCAGAATTGTAATTATTATGCAGAAATTTTGAATTGTTCAGAAATTACATTTCTTAATTTCAATCTTTCTTTTAAGTTATAGTTAAGTACTTAAATAATTGTTGATTTTCATGTTTGGTATTTTTAAAATGTTAGATGAGTGAAGCAGCAGGAGAAAATGGCGATTTGATTGACTTGGACGTGCTGGACTCGAAAACTTTTCAAAATGATGAAGCCAAAGCAAAACGAAGGAAACGATCAAACGTGTGGAGTTTTTTTGAGATGGTTCCTAATTCTGACAAAAGTGATGATGGTAAGGCACGAGCCAAGTGCAAGATGTGTGGAGCTTCTTACTTGGCAACGAGCAAATATGAAATCAAAAATTTGAAGTGTCACATTGACACATGCCCTAAAAGAAGTTCACGAGATATTAGTCAGTTGATGTTAGCACAAAATAATGGATCTGTTTCGGTAAGCGCTTCTAAATTTGATTTTGAACAATTTAGAGAAATCTTGGTAGACACAATTGTTAAGCATGAACTGTCTTTTTGGTTTGCTGAATATTCAGGGGTGAGATCTTTATTACAATATTTGTATCCAGATGTTCCAATTATTTCTGAAAATACTACTAAGGCTTATTTGGTTTAGATGTATCATCGAGTAAAAAAAAAAGATTAAATGCATGTTAAATTATGCTTCTGGTAGAATTAGTCCGACATCTTACTTGTGGACTTCTATAAACACTGATGGTTATATGTGCAGTAATGCAAGTTTTCTAGATAAGAAATGGGTTTTACAAAAAAGGGTTTTGAACTTTTCTTCTATGTCACCACCACATAATGTCTAATATTTTTCTAAAAAAAATTTATAATTTGCTATGTGAGTGGGGAATTCAACACAAGATTTTTGCATTTTATTTTAGACAATGCTTCTTCTAATGACGTTTCAGTAGAGTTGTTAAGAACTAAATTGAACATTAAGAAAGCCCTGATTTGTGATGGTGAGTTCTTTCATATTCATTGTTGTGCTCATATTCTCAATTTAGTAGTACAAGATGGGTTAAAAGAGATTGATTATGCTATCCAAAAAGTTCATGAAAGTATCAAATATGTCAAAGGATCACAAACAAGGAAACAAAAATTTTTAAATTCAACAAATCAAATGTCTTTGGATAGTAAAAAATGGCAGAGACAGGATGTCTCCACTAGATAGAATTCTACTTTCTTGTGCTTGAGATTACTCTTTTCTATCGTCATATTTTTCATCATTTGGAGTTGACTAATTCCAATTTTAAGCATTGTCTATCAACATCTGAGTGAGAAAAAGTGGAGCAGATTAACACTTTCTTGGGAGTTTTTTTTAATGCCACTTGTGACTTTTCTAGAACCAAATACCCTACAACCAATTTGTATTTTCCAACAGTGTTTATGATTTATTTGAAATTAAATGAGCACTCTGAGAGTGAAGATGACTACATCAAGAAAATGACTTGTCAAATGATTCCTAAGTTTGAGAAATATTGGTTCGAGTTCAATATATTGTTAGTTATAGCAGTTATATTGGCTTCTCGATACAAGTTTCATTTTATTGAGTTTTCTTATAAGAAGTTTTATGGAAATGATTCCGAGTATTTGAATGTTAATACCAACTTGGCATCTCTTTTCATGGAATATAATAATTTTGGTACTCCCACAAGTTCTACCATGACTTCTAAAAGAAATGTTAGTAGTGTGGAAAGTCAGTTCTTATCTTTTAGTAGATGGAATCGACAATTATTACAGATAAATTCAAATAATATTTTTTTGTTTAATGATTTATATTATATTGTTGATTCATATCACATATTGGCTTGAAAAGTTTTTTTTTTTTTTTAGGAATTTATTTCACTTGAAAATGATGATCTTGCTACCCATACATAAAAAAAAAAAAAAAGTCAATTAGAGCTTTACTTGGATGAACCTAGAGCAGATAGAAATGCAGACCTTGATATTCTTTCCTTTTGGAAAGGAAATGAATTTTGTTATCCTAATCTTGCTTGTATGGCTCGTGACATTTTGAATGTTCCAGTTTCTACAGTTGCATCTGAGTCAATGTTGGTGGTCGTATCATTGATCAGTTTAGGAGTGCACTGAAAACATATATTGTTGAAGCATTATTCTGCACAAGAGATTAGTTATATGACGAGCAAGATAACATTATTTTTATTTTATTAAATAATTGACTGTAATTTTTCAATATAATAATTTTATCTGAATAAAACTTTACTGATGCCATTTTTTAATAGGAACACAAGAAATAAAATTGGATTAGTTAACTGAAGATGTAATGGAGTTGGAGAACAACAAGAGCAAAGAGGATGCTACACTTCCTTGTTCAAGTTCTAAATTTGTTTAGATTTGTGTGTTTATCATATTTGAGATTGTAACATTAAATATTAATATTATTACAATGTGTGTTTATCATATTTGAACTGTTGTGATTTTAATTTCGATATTTTTATTGTTTGAATTATAATTTGAACTTATAGTTAGTTTTATATTTTTATAGATATTATGATTTTAACATTGGTATAAAATTATGCTAAAATTAATCAAATCAAACGGGTTAATTTCGAGTTTGTTTTACCCATTTACATAACTGGGTTGAAACAGGTCGAGCCGGGTTAACCTATTTTGTAGTATTTAATAACAGGTTGTGTCAATCTATTATGTTAATGGGTCTTGTTAGGGTTTGAGATTTTGACACAATAAGTTTAACGGGTCGTGTTCGAATGGACTCATATTGTATAATATATATGATTTGACACGATACGAACACAACCTGTTAATACGATTTGACACCCCTAATTGTCACACAGTTTTTTGCCTTGTCACAATTAACATGTCAGACCACTTGTATTTGATTTCACATTGCTCTCATTGTTGTGGACTCTTAATACATCAATGGGTCAGCCAATGGACTTGTTACATTTATACCCAATTAACATAATGATTTATTTTCATGATTTCATAATCCTTATTTCAGCACTGAAAATCACTAGTCAAAGTTGTTACACACGTACTCTCAGATTTGGTTTCAATACTAATTGTTGAAAAAGAAATAAGTAAAGAGCTATTAGCTGCAATATTATAAGAAATTGGTAGTTTTATTATTTGTATATTAAATACTTTACTTTCAAAATTCCAATTATTTATATTAATTTTGGATTCCTCCACTTAATTTAAAATCATGATGATACGCATAAAGATATTTTACAATCATCTAATATGATATTGTCACTTCATATAATAAATATTAAAATCGGTCTATTTAAAATATATAAGGCGTGAGAAAGAGTAATGAAAATGAAGAGCCTATCGTGCATTTCATTGGAAGCCTGATTTTAATGAAGATGAAGAGTCTTCCTCTATTCTAGTGTGGATCTTGTTGCACACTAAAATATGAGTCTTTTCTCAGAATCCTTACAGCACCAATAAGACGGTTCATTCGTCGTGATAACCTTATGAGATGTGCAACTTGCACTGATGGGGCTTGGCGTTGTTTGGGGATGGATGTTGCCAATGAACCAATTCCTTATTTCTAGATTGGGTCCCCAAGTTTGGTGACGAGTAAAAAGTAAGAGATTGTTTATGAGACTCTTCCCGCGTTTTGTTGTTGTTTCAAAGTGCAAGGACACAATGCACGTACATGTCGTTCTGGTAAGGTGTTACTGGGGAAAAGGTCTGGGCTCGAAAGAAAGGTCTTGTTGCAAGTGAGTCGAAAGAGGAAAACCTTAATATGGAGGAGGACATGGAGGTGATGAAGGAAGGTGATAAAGGACAAGAGGACTCAATGCTTGCTCTTAATTATTTAGATCTAGTGAAGGTTAAGGAAACTGGTGGACTAGAAATTGTTGTTCGTGATGAAGTGGCGGATACTCAAGTTGAGAGAACTATTTCTAATGTGATGAAAGGTGATGTACATCCAACGATCTAGAGCAGTTCTAGGGATGTGGGGAATGAGATCTTGGGGGAAGGGGATGAGGAGAATATATTGGGATATCTGTCAGGAACAAAAAATAACCTTGAGGGGGGATGGTGCAGGTCGATCGAAACTAGAGATATATCATAGGGAAGAGGAGATTGCATCGGTCTAGAACCGGAGATAAATACTAGAATATTTTCTCAGCATAAAGACTATGCCACTGAAACGAAGGGAGACAACGTGAAAAAGAAAGCTACAAAAAAACAACTTGAGAAAGTGAGGAGCTCTACACGGGTGCTCACCCGTACCACAAAATTGTCTTTATGATAGGGTCTTTGTTTGCATGGAATATAAGGGGGGTTGGAACTTCAAGGGGCAGGTTAAAGGAATTGATTTCAAAGTATAAACCAATGATAGTAGCGTTGATGGAACCTTTCTTACAGTACGAAAAAGCACCAGGTTTGATGAGAACTTTAAATTTTGATAATCTTATCTCTAATGAAGAGTGTGGTGGGAAGATTTGGGTGCTCTAGAAGGATGAAGTGTCGATGTAGGTCGTTCAGAAGGGTATGCAGTTTATATCGTTGCGACTAGGGGATGGTGATCAGAAGTTTTGTGTATTTTTGTTTATGTGAAGTGTAATATACATGAACGGCAGGTTCTATGGGTGGCACTTAGTAATCAAATATTTAGGCTCTGAGCCTTGTATCATTGTAGGTGACTTCAATATAATTCGTAAAGATTCAGAATGGAGGGGTGGGAGGCCGAGACCAAGAGCTGCTATGGAGGATTTTAATAACTGGATACATCAAGGTGGCTTGATTGAATTAAATACAAAGGGTAGGAGTTTTACTCGGTGTAACGGTCAAGGGAATTTATCCAGAAGTTAGGCTAAGCTGGATCAGGCATTCATGGATGCAAGCTTACTCACCAGGTTTCCTAATGCAGTTTGTTCTTATTTGTCGAGATCTACGCCGGATCACTCCCTTATGCTCATTGATTTTAAGCAAGATCCTTTTTTATATGGTCCTTCCCCATTTCGGGTCCAACAAATGTGGGCTAGCCATCAGGATTTTCTCAATTGTGTTCAGAATTTTTGGAAGGATGCTGCTAGTGGTGTGGGGCTCCTTAAGCTTGTTGGTAAACTTAAAAAATTGAAGGTGGCCTTGAGAGAATGGAACAAGGTGGTTTTTGGGGGAACGGAAGTGAAGATTAGGGAGTTCGAGGATCACGTTGAGGGGCTGGAGATAGTCTTCAGCTTGGTTGGGATGAAGAAGTTGAGAGGGACCTGATTCAGTCGTGTGAGGAATTGTCCAGTTGGAGACGTAGAGAAGATACACAACTAGCTCAAATGCCGAAGCAAAAATGGTGTGCTGAAGGTGACCAAAACTCTAAATTTTTTTATGCATATTTAGCTAATAAAAGGTGGAAGAGGGTCTTGAAGATGAGATTACAAGATGTCACTTTTTTTGACTCGCTGAAAGCAATTCTCTAAGGGGCCGTGGATTATTTTTCTGATTTCCTCAAACAAGATCATCAGAGGGTGGTTCCGAATTTTTCTTCCCTCATTTTGCCAGTTATTTTGATTGAGGAGACTGAGAAAATATACAAAGCTTCATCTATGGAAGAGGTGTATGATGCCCTTATCTCTATTCGCTCAAATAGTATACCGAGTCCGGATGGGTTTGGATTGGGATTCTTTAAAAGTTGTTGGATGTGGTGAAGGAAGATGTTTTGGAAGCAATTACGGAATTTTTCTTGAAAAAACAATTGCCCAGATTTTATACAGCATCTTACGTGGTTTTAATTCCAAATGTGGAGATTCCAACGAGGTTTGATAAGTTTAGGCCTATCAGCCTTTGTTCTGTGATTTATAAAGTTTGTTCAAAGGTGATTGTTAATCGTTTGACATGTCTCCTCCCAAAGATGATCTCTCTCGAGCAGGGAGCCTTTATTTTTGGATGAAGCATTTTTAAAAATATTAGCCTTAGACTGGAAATGGTTCAAGCCATTCATAAGAAGACTCATTGTGGAAATGTTATGCTTAAAGTGGACATGGCTAAGGCGTATGACTAGGTTGACTGGGAGTTCTTGCTGGCAGTCCTACATTATTTTGGCTTCTCTACACAGGTTTGTGATTTAATCCGAACATGTATTTCAACGCCTTGGTATTCAATTATGATGAATGGTACTACAAAAGGTTTCTTTCAAGGAGGCTAATGATTGCGTCAAGGGGACCCTCTTTCTCCTTGTTTATTATTTTACAAGAGGTTCTTTCAAGACACATAAAGTAAAGTGTGGCGGCGAAGTGACTTTGGGCGATTTTCACAAGCTAGAGGAACAACTCTGATCTCTCATCTCATGTTTGCAAATGATATGGTGATTTTTACAAATGGAGGATCGAGATATATTCGGGGACTCTTGGAATTGTTGGCCAAGCATGAGGAATGGTCAGGTCAAGAGTTAAGTAAAGAGAAAACCGTCATGTTTTTCTCTAATAAAATTCCTACGAAAGAGAGCTCTAAAGCGGATGACAAGGTTTTCAGAATGCAATTTTCTTTTTAAGTATTTAGGGGTACCTATAGTCTCGAGAAAGTTAAAAACTGAACATTTGAATGAGAAGGTGAATAAATTTTGTAACAAAATAAGTGGTTAGAAGATGAAACTTTTATCTACCGGGGAGACTAATTCTTTTGAGGCATGTTCTTTCAAGCATGACCTTGCACTCTCTTGTTGTTTTATAGGTCCCACAAACAATCATCCAATCCTTACGTCGCTTGATGAGTACTTTCTGTTGGGGTGAGGTTGATGGTAAGGGAAAAAAATGGGTGGCATGGCACAAGATATGTAAATCGATTGAAGAATGAGGTTTAGGGATAAGGGACCTTGATGACATGCAAAAGGCCTTACACATGAGATTTGCTTGAGATCTTATTCAAGGAAAATCTTTATAGGTGAATTTCTTCATGGAGAAATATGTGGGTAATAAGCCTTTGTCGCAAATTGATATGCATAAGGGGATAAGGTTTTGGAGAATGATTGTGAAAAGTATCACGTTAGTCCTGAATAGTTGAAAGTGTAAGATAAAAGAGGGAGAGGTACTTTTTTGGTATAACAAATGGATGGATCGAGGGCCTCTAGTAGATTATTTGCAGGTGGTGGACTATCCATTGCTTAAAGTTAAAAAGTGTAAGCTTTCAAACGGCTATGATGTGGATCTATTGGAAAGGTTGGTGGGACAAGCTAAGGTAGACGAAATTTTGGAGTCACTTGTGGTTTGCAAAGGGGCTTCAGACCTGCTTATATGGACTAAAAATGAAAATGGTTTGTTTTCAACTAAATCTACTTGGGACTGTGTTCGTGTTCGGGGACAGCAGATCGAGTGGGATAAATGGTTGTGGCATAAATTCCTTCCTACAAAACTCTCTGTAACAATGTGGAAGGCATGGAATCAAGCGTTATGTGTTGATGATTGTTTACGTCGTATCGGGCTCCCCATAGTTTCTCAGTGTGACTGTTGTCAACATGGAAAATATAAAGGCCAAAATCATGTTTTGTTTGAAGGGGAGTTGGCTACAGAGGAATGGAAATCCTGTGGATAGATTATGGGTTTGCCAATTGAGAGAACTTGGAAGGAAACGGTGGCTAGTTGGCTTTGCCGAGCCTCTAATTCATCACAAATGGGAGTCATTGTGGGTCTTCTGCCTTCCATAATCACCTGGCGCCTTTGGGGTAGATGATGTACAACTCGCATGGAGAGACGTTTATTCTCTTTCCAAACAGTTTGGGGGTCAATCAAGAGTTGGATTGGTTTATTGAGCCAAGGGTGACTAAACTTTCACATACAGACATGGCCATTCTTACTTCACTGAAGATTTCGGCGTTATCTTTACAATGGCGTAAGCTCAAGGTTGTAGCATGGAGCAAACCTGCACAGGGTTGGTCTAAATTGAATTTCGACGATAGCAGCTTGGGCAATCCGAGATTGTTAGGAACAGGTGGTATTATTAGAGATGCTCTTGGTAATGTGGTCCATGCTTTTGCTTCTCATCTTCGTAATGGATCGAATAATAGAGCAAAGCTTTTAGCTCTTTTGCTGGGACTTAGACGCTGCAAATAGCTGGGAGTTGGCTTAGTGGAAATTGAAATGGACTCTCAGGTTGTGATCTCTTGGTTGCAGCAAAGGAGATGTGGAATTTGGTATCTGGAAGACTTTTGGGAGGAGTTGATCTCGCTCATTGATTCAACGGTTTGTATGGTGAGGCATGTGTACAAGGAAGGGAATGCAGTTGCAAATTGGCTAGCAAAGAAAGCTGCGGAAGGTGATAGCCTCGAATGGTCTCGACTATGGGACATGCCTAGACAGCTTCGTGGTCTTATTTGACTTGACAAAGCTGGGATCTTCCTTAAGCGTTGGGGCGTAATTGTTTTTTCTCTGTTTTGGTTTGTTTTGGACTTGGTTGTTTTTTATTTTGGAATTGTTTGTAACGGTATTCATCCGCCTAAAGTAAGGATTTTTTTGAATAAACGAGGCTTTGCCCGCTTTTTGTTTTTTAAATATATATGCGTGTGTATGTATACATGCATACTGATTTGGTGTTTGCTGCATGATGCATGCTGCCTCCTAATATGTTGTACAGAAAGGGTTTCTTGTTTTCTTCGTTTAAGACGAAGAAGAAAACATAAGATCTTCCGATAAATCAAGAATCGATTCACATGCATTTTATTGACAGAAGTACTAAATTAATTTGGATCACCACTAGCTTTCTACTACTTTATTTTGTTTTATTTCAATAGGGATTAGTTTAGTAATTAAATTTCTTATCCGGGGATTCTGTTGTTCTAAAGAGAAACAACTTTTTCTGTCCATAGACATTTTGTAAGAATAATCCTATAAACTATGTGCGGTAGCTAATTATTTCGTGAGTTGGTTGATGGCTATGATCACGATGATCTAGCGAAAAGTCACTAACCGGCCATCTCCTGTTAGAAAGTACTGAACGGATAAGATATATATTTTCATTTATTAATGGCAACAGTTGATCTTGTCTGTTAATTTTTAAAAGAGTAATATTATATATAATTTTTATCTAGAGACTATATAATATGTCTAATTAATTTTAATTTTAAATTTTTTTAAAATTATAATAATAACTTTATAAAAATGATATATTTTTTTCATTTAATGAAATATTTGTACATATAATCTCTATTTAAAGACTGTAAATAAAATTTTTCTTTTCGAATTAGATATGGTCTAATATTAAATACTTAAACTACTTGGAAGTTAGAAGCTTGATTTTTATGTAATGGGTCTCATTTATTTTTCTTATTTTGTTTTGAATGTAATTGGACTTTGTTAATTAGGTTATAAAAGTATGGAAAGAATTAATGGAAATAAGAGGTAGAAAAGATGGATAATATTTCTATATATTAGGTTACCTAAATTTCTATTATATAGTTACTTAAGAAACCATCATCTTTGAGTTCTCTTTTTTTATCATAAAATCATTAAATTGTCCAAACACGTCTTTCCTTTTTGTCATATAAAATAAATTGAAGTTTCTTGATAAAGAATTGACATCTTTCAATTTTTGTTCTTTTATATTTGAGTATTAATATTATTTTTGTTTTAAATTTTATAATCTTGATTATCGCACTAAGAACGATAACATTTATTAAGAAGTACCATAAAATTAAGAATTTTACAATACATCAGTCATTATTTATTTTTATATTTTATACTTGATAATTTTTTTTTTTTTTATAAAATATGAAGTGTAAGATAATAAATAATAATTTATAAAAAAATTAACTTTACATATAGAGAAAAGGGATCGGAAGAGATAAAAAGATTTATTTAAATTTATTTATTTATTGCTTTTGAGACTAAGCTTTCATTAACTACCGCTACTGACCCAAAAAACTTCCATAACTAACGTGAGAGACATTTTGTTCAAAGTCACATGCATTGGCTTTATTGACTCATTCATGACTTTCTCTCTACCTCTCTCTTTCTGCGTCACAGTCGACACGAATACATAAGTAGCCTAGTCATCTCCAGATGACATTAACAAAACAACAGTTATTCTGAATCATGGCCACGTGTTCTGTCGGCCGATTACCCAATATTTGACCAGGCAAGGCATCAGATTTCATGATTACTCACATGCCTTTTCAGATCCAATTTCTTTATATATTATAATAAAAACAGATTCATTTTAATAAAAAAATAATTATTTTTATTGAAAATAACTAAAAATAATATATATATTAACCACACTACATATCTGGTACAAATATATAATTAGATACATACGTATTTAATTTGTTCGTCTATACGAAATTAATAATAAAATATTATAGAATAAAGAACATTATTTTTATTAGTTTTTATCTAAAATTAAAGTATAAGCTCGGGGTAGGACTAGAGGTCTTTTTCTGGGGGCGGTTGTTGAAAAAGAAGCAAGAATTATATTATAAGCAGCTTAATTATATATAACATAGAGTTAGGAAAACTAAATCAAATGTAAGTTCTCCACTCCATAATCATTGCTATATATATATATATATATATATATCCACTTGAAACATGGCACCTGTGGACTATGATACGTCATGACTACGTACTGTTTCAAATGGCAGAATTCAACCGAACCTCAAATATATATATTAAAGGATTTATTAACTAATTTCTGATCTAATCGATCGATCTTCACATTTATATAGTATTCGATCCACTCCTCGTACGTCTCAATTCAAAGGTGAATCTATGTTATAGAAAGAACAAGCTGATGGGGCATCAAAACCCACATGGCCTGCCTCCACACAACATTTAAAAAATATTCAGATGATCACGAGATAGGGTTAGGTATGGTGGTTAGAAAGTCTAATATCTTTATTCACACGAGTAGTGCTACATCCCGCCCGAGGATCTTCCGAGAAGGAAAATAAAAAATAAAAAATCAATTTTTAATTTCTGATTTATTTTCATTCATTTTTTTTATATACTTAAATATTTTTTTTAAAAAAAAAAATTCACAACATCGTTAAAAAATACTTCATTTACCCCTAACTTCACGTCCAAGGTTTAGATATATAATATATGTATGTATGTATATATGTATGTATGTATGGGCCGGGGATAAACATATATATATATATATATACATGCAATGAATTAGAAAGAAGAGCTAGGGAGAGAGGTCTACATACCCGGCCCTCTCCCAACAAATAAAACAAGTCAAGCACGGCATGAGTACTACTCGTTCAAACGAAAACAACTGATCAAAGGTGCATGCGTTGTCAATGACGAGGCAAATCCTTAATTTTCCTGCCTGCACCACTCCTTATCGCACAAGTTTCATCCTCATGAACAGAAAATGTAAACTTGGTACAAGGAAATTTCTAATTAAGATCATCATGACTTGTTCAAATAACGTTATCTAAAGTACTACATAAATCCGGGGGGGCCCATCCTTATAATATGTTCCATTTTCCTTTTGTCTATTTGTTTTTGTTTCCACTTACCCCCAGAAAAAAAAAAAAAAAAAAATGTTTTAATTCCCATCAACTTTTTGACCTAAAAACACTTGGTTTTGTGTATAAATATACATGTGCATGTGTCCATTTCCCTTTAGAAGCATTAAGCTGTAATACTAGCTAGTACTCCACAACATTTTGATCTTTGTGTAGTAGGTCAACCGATTCAATCGGCGTATGCTAATTGTATACGTACCTCGCTCGATCGATCTTTAATATAAGGAGATTTTGGGGGGGTACAGGGATCTTTCCATATACGAAGGACAGACACCAATGGCATGTTTTGGCCTGCAGCTTGCACATGTGCCCTATCATGATCATAGGGCGCGCACATGAGCTTTCCAAGTACTCTGATTTTGCTTCAAGTGCAAGTGAAAAGACATGATTGAGCTTTCCAAGTACTATTATTAGGGGCAAATGATAATAATAACCCAGGGGAAAAAACAGATCAAAAAGAAAAAGAGAAAACAGATCAACAAATTCTGCAGAATTAACAGATCATACAAAAGATGGATGGATCGTACTTATGCAACAGATCATTGAATCAAAGATTTTCCTTCGATGCTGAATATTAAAGAGTATCTCATATCATCAACGATAAATAATAATGAAATAGTTTATGAATAATAGTTGAGAATATCTGAGAATAATTATATTTTCAAACATACTCTAATTATTTCAGTTTGGGGCGGTTGCATGAAGCTATCAGCTTCCCAAATGGTCATTGGGTGCACGAAAAACGCGATTGAAGCAAATTACACCATGACCATGCAGTAATACTACTACTACTACTATATATATATATATATATATATATATATATATGTATACACACACTGATGATCGGCCTCGATCTGAGCATGAGCTTTGGTATTAAAATATTTCAATATTGCAGATATATAATATAAAGCCATTGACAGACTCGATCATCGAAGAAAAAGAAGCACATGCATGATGGGAGAAGTCATCAGAGTCGATCGGTCATCATGTGATGAAGTTGACAAATCAACCGAAGAAATCTCAACGAATCCAATTCGTGCCACTTTCCATGGGCACGTTACTCATTATTATTATGAACATTATCCTATCATATGATGGTATTAAACAACTTTTCATGATCACAGACTTTAGTCATGAACTTTTTATTTATATATATATATTTATATATATGTATATATAAGAGTCGACGACCCCTCCTGATCATGATCCTCGATCCATCAATATTAATGCAATGAGCTTTAAAATAGTTGAGGATTGGGTGGTAGCTTCTGTCAATTTTCAGTACTACTACTACTACTACTGCAGCTTGAATAAGACTTTGACCCAATAATTAGTTATTGTTTCTTCAAGAAGTTAGTTAAGTTTGTTAGGTTGTAAAGATCGATATATAGTTGAGAGCAGCAGCAGCAGCAGCAGTCTTGCATGGACGTTAGACGTTCGATGTAAATTAATTATAACGTTTGATTGGTTTGAGTAATTTATAAGAAGTGGTCGGGATGGATGCATGTGTGATTAATATCTGTCAGAGAGTAGACATACGTACAGTAAGAGTGAGTTTTGCAGTTTTGGGTGCTCTGATCATCACATGCCCATCATGTGTTTCTGCTTTACCTGTCTACATCTTCCATTACCAACTTTTCCTTTAATTCTCTGCAGGGTGCATGCGAACCCTATCTAGTTTGCTTTTCTAAACAATAATTTCTTTTTAAAGATGAGAGGAGATGTGAGGAGATTAAATTAAAATTAAAAAATTAAATAAAGTATTGTTAGAATATATTTTTTAATATTATTTTTATTTTAAAATTTGAAAAAATTGAATTGTTTATTTTATTTTATATTAGAAGTTAAAAAAATTATAATAATTAGATGAAATGAGATAAGATGTTTTTTAAAAACAAACAAAGTCTAGTTTTTATTTCTTGTTCACCCACAATAATAATAATAATTTTGAGTTCGAGATATTAGTATATATATTAACTATTAAATTAATTAAAATTTTGAAATAAGTGATGATTTTACTTGATATCAAAATAGATCAGGTTCTAAATTTTAAAACATAACCCCACAACACTTGTATAAGAATAGTACTAGAAATCATTCTAGTATGTCTTGAATCAAAGGGCGCAAAACTGCTCAAACTGCAGTCGAAAAGGACCGACTCACTAAGAAAATATATAGTAGATTTGATGAGGATGAAAATCATGAAATAGCCAAAACATGATATGTCTATGTGTTCAAAATCTAATTATAGTTTGGTTGAAGAAGGCAATCCATTCAAAGAGAGTGACATAAGTACTGTTTGATTTCTCATCATGATCGATGATCAATATTATTTGAGGTACCATATCTTGGCGGCATTACAAGAAAATTACTTATTTGTAACCAGTTAATTCAAACGAAATAATTATTTATAACTAAAATTATTTATCATAAAAGTCCGTTTTTCTTATATTGCGGGTTTTGGATTATTCTATAATTTTTTTCATAGGACTCAATGCAGGTATTATGTTAACAATTACTTAAGGTTTGTAAGATTTAAAATTTAAAATTTATTTTTAAATCAAATTATATTATGTAAACGGTATATGATGTAGAGATCTTAAAATAATATTATTACTCATATGAAAATTATCACAAATTTTTTAAACAATTACGTACACTTACAATTAATTCGATCTTACTATTAAAATTAACTAAAAATAATGAGAGATATAGTTATAAACTTGTGGCTTGAGGTGTATAAAAACTATTTTATTTTCTAATTAACTAAATTCGAAACATTATAATTATTTAGACCTTACTACGTACGTGTCATTAATATGTCGTTCGAATTGACAAGGTCTATAATGACGTTGTCTCCCAAGGGGTGAAACGTGGCATGTCGGGGCCACCGTAGAGATCCTCATGATCCTTTCTCCTGTCTGTGTGCGTGCCTGCCTCCTCGATTTGATCCGGTCGGTGCATATATTAATTATTCCTAGTGTCGAGTATTTTAAAAATATATTATTATTATTTATTATTTTATTTATTTTTAATATTTATTATTTTATTATTATTATTTTATTATTATTCATAAAATATTTCAGAATATCACACTACCCAAATTCAACCTCAACTTACATTAATAATTTGAGATGTTTCATTGCAACATAATTAAAATTCAAAAATTATATTTTAGTTTACAAATATATTTTATAATAATAAATCTAGAAATTCGTGAAATTTTTTTTATAATACATTAAATTGTTAATTATTTTTCTAATAAATTAGATTTAACATATCCCGACCAACCAGCTAATTTTAATTATATGATCAGTATGTGAGTTTTATTTATTTTTTAAATAATTTTAAAAACATAGCAATTATCTTAAAATCTTATTTCATTAATATTAATGCAAGTTCAGATTTATCTCTTGTTATATTTCAAGTTTATTTTGATTAATAGGGTTAATTAAAAATAGCTTTTTTTTAAAAATGATTTGTATAGTTTTAGAGTATTTAAATCTCGTACACCCATTTAAAAAAAAAAAAGAATAAATCTAAAATTCACATAAAAAAATTACTTATTAATAATGAACTCTATTTTTTTTTTTTTAAGAAAATGACATTATACCGCTTGAGTTTGTCCTTTCAGTTTGATTGTTCATGTATTTTATTTTATTTTTAATTTTTTTATTTAATAATTAAGAAATTGATTATTAGTGTATTAGTATTTTTTTAAAAATATTTAAAGATTGTTTAAAAAATATTAAAAATAAAAATAAAGAAAGTGCAATTTACACTAAAAACATGCCCAGTATTTAAATCTAGACGGCACAGTAACGTCACTTTGTTTTTTAGAGTAATGCTGCATATAGTTGTAGAATGCACAAATACCTTGCAGTCATTTTGAAAAAGAGTGAGGTCTACTATTAAAAAATTAATTTCTTTTCATATAGGTCCCAGATTTATTTATTTATTTTTAAATGATTGCACGGTACTTGTACACTCACTACTACAAGTATCATTTCTTTTCTTTTCTTTTTTTATACAAAGAAGATGGACAAAACTTACACCATTTGTACCCAACATTAGTAAAAAAAAATTGTCCGTAAGAAAGGGCTATTTCGTAAATGATAAAAGCCATGAGGCCACCTACAGCATATGATAATTAATTTAATAAAAATAAAACAACTTATATTTTATAAATAGACCGATACTAGTTTCTTTTTTATAAAAAAATAAAATAAAAAAATAAAAGTTAAGGAAGTGTTTATTAGTAAATTTTTGTTTTTTTTAAATATATATATATTTAAAAATGTTTAAAAAATATGTAAAAAAATAAAAAGAAAAAAATTACTTAAATCTGTACCCTAATAAAAGTAGGAAAATGATAAAATAACTATTCCTTTACAATTTTTCTACAACTTTTTAATAAAATAATATTTTTTAAAATATTATTTTAATTTTAATTTTGATTTAATGTGTTTAAATTAAAAAATATATTATTTTATAATAAGTTGCAAATAAATTGTAGTTGGATCGAGTAATGTTGTCGGCAGGAGTTGGGATTGGTAGGGACAAGACGCCGTACGCATGGACGTTCAACCGTCGGAATGGGCTGGGCCCCACCCTAACCAACAAAAAGGGATGAAACCACGTGTGCCTAACGTGGCAAACTGTCTTAACCGACAATAACTGTGACCTCGACGCTCTGCTTCGATTTCTGCGTTGAATAGCCCTACCTTACGACAAAAACCAAAACAATTCGGAACCCAAAAAATGTTGAGTGTAATTTTTTTTTTTTTATGTATTTTTTTAATTATTATAAATATTTAAAAAAAATAAAATATTCACAACATTACTAAAAAATATTTTTTAATTATTTAATAAAAAAATTTCATTTAAAATATTTTTTAGATTCCGAAATCAGGATCTAAAGTATTTTTCAAACATTTAACATTAAAAAATAGGAAAAGATGGAGAGAGAGAGTTAGAATATTCTGGCAGCCACAGAGAAAAAATAAAAAACAGTCAAATACAAATTCCGACAGTTATTTTAATGCAAGTATTTGTAAGAAATTAGATTTTCTTTTAAAAAAGTATAAAAAAAATTCTTCTCTATTTGTGGGACTATTTTTTCATAAAAAATTTATATAAAATTTATCTATTTAAAATTTTTACATAACATTATTTATTTTACTCTGTTGTAGTTTGTATTAGATTATTTTTATTTTATTTTTAGAAATCTTATAAAATTTACTGTGGTTACTACTTACGTGTAGCAAATTCATTGGTTGATTCTAGATCATAATTTTTGAAAATACTATTCCTATAGTATATATTAAATTTCAAAGTTAATCCTCCATTTAACTTTTTGAAAATGCTCATGAGTATCCAAAATGGAACTAAGCTGATAGGCCTTTTGTCCTACAACAACCAATAATTAATAAAAAAGTGGATGATGCTTGTGAGTAATGCTATGACTCCCAAGTCTCAGAAATCTTTAAAATCAAAGATAATATTCAATTAAAGAATAATTCTATTTGAATGTATTTATACTACACGTCATCTATGTAATATAATTTGATTTAGAAGATAAATTTTAAAATTTAAATCTTATAAATTAAATTATATTACATAGATGGTGTATGGTGTAAATGTCTTAAAATAGCACTACTATCTATTAAATCATCAAATATATTAAAAGTTTAAAGGGATAAAATAAATACATTTATTCATTCTAATGTTTTAACATATTATATCTATATATACTTAGAGTAATGCTACATATAGTCGTGAAGTCCGTAAGTACCGTGCACTCGCTTTGAAAAAGAGTAGGATCTACTATTAAAAAAAAAAAATTTTTTTTATTTTGGTCCCGTATTTATTCACTTTTTTTAAAGTGATTACATGACGCTTATACACTCATGACTGTAACTATCATTTCTCATATATATTTAAGATTTTGAGCAAAATAAAACATAATGTTGAAGACCCACAAAGCATCCAAATTAGAAAATGGGTGAATGGGGACAAAGGAAGTTTTAAAGTTATGATGTGAGAGCTTATGTGGTGACATGTAAAACTGAGGCAGCAAGCTAAGAGAAGATCATCAAGAAAAAAAGAGGTGGTGGGTGGGGGCGGGGTACATACGACGTATCATGCATGATTCATGGAAATTGGAATAATATATAAGTCTTTTAACATTTCCCTATCTCAATCATCGCAATTAATTTCTACATAACCCTACCTAATTGCATATAATATATATATATATATATATATAATCTCGACGATCGAGGCGGCATGTGTACGTGATAGCTCTTAGGCTTCGTTTGGATCATCAAATCCTCTCAACTCATCTCAACTCATCATTACAACTTTTTCAAATCACAACACAAAATATAATAAACAATTCAACTTTTTCAAATCTCAAAATAATAATAATATTAAAAAATAATATTCTAACAATATTTTATTATCTCAACTCAACTCAACTTAACTCACTTTAACATCCAAACTCACCCTTAGAGTCATAATTTGAGTCTTAGATCAGCCTAAATCAGACGTACGAGTCATACCACGAGTGCTTGAATCATGTTTTGTTTATTTTTCAGTAGTCTTAGTCTTTAGCCATTTTTTCTATCTTTACGTACTCTATCTTTATTTGACCTATCAATCCATGTATCTTGTTGGTTGGTTTTCTTTTTCCTCACGAACGTCATGTATCCAAATTATATATATTTAAATATATATATATATATATATACACATCTTGTTCTTTTAGAATAATTAATTATTAATTAGGTAGTTTTGAAGTACGTGTATGTATCTATTCTCACATATTATAAGATGACATGTCATTAAAAATTTGTATATTTATTATAAGCAGTTTTTAAATTAAGGCGTCTTATATATATGGTTAATTAAAAAAAAAAATTAAGGCATCATGTAATGGAATGATAGTACCACGTCATTTAACACTTCGTTTGCATTCAAAACTCACTTCAATTCATCTCATCTCATCATTACAATTTTTTCAAATTTTTACATAAAATATAATAAACAATTCAACTTTTTCAAATCTTAAAAATTTTTTTCAAATTTCCAAACAAAATATAATAAATAATTCAACTTTTATTCTACTATTTACAAATTATCTCAACTCATCTCAACTCATCTTTGAATCCAAACCACTTACAATAATCTCAAATTACCTATATAACAATTTAATATTTCTTTCTTTCATCATTTCTTTTATCCTTAAACTCAAATATTAAAAAAATAAAGAAAGAAAGAGAGTGTTTAATTAATTCACTACAAGAAATTAAACAAGAATTTGTGACGGATTATTTTCAACGATAATAACTATTTACGACGAAAACAGATTATTTTTTTATCACATGAAATAACTTGGAACAAATAAACAATTTTCTTATAGAATTTTTTTAGATTACTATATATATTATGATTTGATCAAAGAAGCAACCATCATATATGTATAGTACGTACTATATAACCCCAGCAAACAATGGAGATCAGCTACGTACATTGGACTCATTAAGGCTTCACTCTTCAATCATATATATACCTCGTTTGCTCACCTTAATTTACACGTAAGACTACCCCTAATACTCTTGAAAAATAAGCCAACCGTGCAACTTGCCTACCGGAAAGACCTAAAATTAAGGTACTGGTGGCCATTTTCTCTTATATCCACATAATTAATTATTAAAAAAAAAACCTAAAAAAAATGCAAAAGCTTGAGGTGTAAATTGGCCGGGAGTAATACTGGCAGACGTCGACATGTCTCAATCGCCAAGTTGCATGAAAAAAAAAAACAACTATATTGGAGTTCATCCAAACCCCAAAATTCTTGGATATTGGATATATATAAATATATATATATATATATACACACACACACACTTATCCAACCAACTCATCATGATCATGTATGCTGTTGGCTAAAGAGATGATCACCAGTCCCTCTGAATGATGAGGTTGGTGCTGAGATACCATGAATATTCAATATTCATAACTAGCTAGCCTGCATGTAGGCCGAGGTCAAATTTGAGGAAAAATAAAATAAAATGAACTAACTAATTCTAGATAAGGTCATACAAGAGAAAAAGTGACTAAAAAGTACTCAATAATCCTAATTTGCTATAATATTCATCACCACCTCAACAAATATATATGCCTACGTAGATGAATATTAATTGAATCCTTGAATATTCCTTTGGACATTTGTCTGTTGTTTGTTTGGTGGTTTTCTCGAAAGAAAGAAAATATTGTACGTATATGCTATATTTTTCATCTCACTCTTATATATCTTATCGGTGTTTACGTGACATTATTTATTTTGAAAGAAAACATTCATCATATTAATCAATAATAGAAACAGTTCGATCATATACAACAAAATACAAAATTTCAGTAGGCCCTTTTTCAATCTAAACAATTTTCTCATTTCTCTGTAAGCCCAACTTGGCTAGAATGTGAGCCACTTGATTTGCTTGCTGTGAAACATATTGGAGCTTCCTTTGAGCAGACTGTCCAAAAACAACCTTTAGGTCTTCCACCTTTTGGCCATACCATGAACAATTCTTTGCTAAGTCAAGGAATCCCCTTCAAACACTACCTTATTAAACCCCAGCTCAACACACAAATCAGTAGCCCTTTCTAGAGCCATAGCTTCTGCATGTAAAGGAGAGGAAATAAAGTCTCTAAACCAAGTTGCTGCTGCTAATAACTCCCCATTGTGATCTCTGAAAACACATCCCCCTCCCATCCTCTTACTACTGTCATGAAAGGTTGCATCCTAATTAGCTTTTATTCAATCTTGTTCAGGTCTGCACCTTTTAACCACTTCTACTAACAGTTTGGCCTTCACTTTGCCTTAGAGTTGAAGCTTGAGCCGCTTGGAAATCCTCCAATTCTAATCTTGCACCCAACCACAGTTTCTTAGGATTAACAAATACATCTTCAAACACCCACCTATTTCTTCTCAGCCATAACTTCCTAAAAACACAAGCTGTAAGTTCAAGTTCAAAAACAGTTAAATTGTCGGACAACTGCTTCCAAGTAAAAACAAAATCAGTCTCAATAGTTTGAGATTTATGCAGAAAACTCTCTGAATCAGCACAAACATTCATCACAGCCCCACAAGACCACAAGACATGGTTGCTTGTCTCAGCTTGCTGGTTACAAATAGGGCAAGCTTCAGTCTCAATAACCTTCATCTATAAAGATTGCTTCTAGTAAGAACAGCCTCATTAACTGCTCTCCACATAAAAACTTTAATTGCATTTGAAATATTCAAAATCCATACCTTCTTCCAAAGCTCAGAAAAATGTTGTTGATCAGAACCCCTCCCCCCCCAATTAAAATTTGTTTTTACTGGCACTGCAAATGATAGGCTGATTTAACAGAAAACAGCCTATTGTTGGTGGGACCCCAGTACAGCTTATCCTCAGAACCCCTTCTACTCACAGTCAAACTTTTAATCACTTCAGCTTCTTCCACCAAAAAAACCTCATCAATTAGAGAGACATTCCAAGAACCTCTAGGTAGAAGCAATTTTTCAACTGTATCCTCCCTATGTAAACAATAATTAGGTGACTGAACCATATGAGTGTTAGGGATTGGCAGCCACTTATCCGTCCAAATCCTTATTTTTTAACCATTTCCCACCCTCCAACGTATACCATCATTTACTAACCCAGCAACACCATTAATACTTCTCCAAATCAAAGAAGAGGCAGTACCAGTTTTTGCATTTAGAATATCCTCACTTCTATAATATTTATCTTTCATTATTCTAGCCACTGAAGAAGAAGGCTTTGTAAGAAGTCTCCAATATTGCTTTGCTAACAAAGCCTGATTAAAGCTGACTATATCTCGAAACCCCATACCTCCATAATCTTTAGATAAATTGACCTTGTTCCACTGTTTCCATTGAATCTTGGTCTGGTTTGTCATGTGACTCCACCAAAATATGGCTATCAATTGAGAAATCTGTGAACACAACTTCAAAGGTAACTTGAATACACTCATAGCATATGTAGGTAATGCTTGCAAAACAGATTTTATTAGAACTTCCCTACCAGCCTTAGAAAGAAACTGATTTTGCCAATTATTGATTTGCTTCTTCACTCTATCCAAGATGCTACTAAAAGCTTTACATCTAGATCTGACCACCATTGAGGGCAACCCAAGATATTTTTCAGCATCTCCACAAATCCGAGCTCCAACAGTCTGAGCTAAAACCTCTTGCACCTCCCTACTTGTGTTTGAACTAAAAAACAATGAAGTTTTTTCTAAGTTTAATTTCTGACCAGAAGCCATTTCATAAGTATGCAAAAGACCTTCCAAAGCTAACCATTGATCCACCTCAGCCTTGCAAAAGATCAGGCAATCATCAACAAATAGTAAGTGGTTAATACTTATGCCTCCCTTACTAACCTCCATTCCTTTTAGGACCCCTCTTGCCTCTGCCTTTTGAAACAGGGAAGATAGGCCTTCTGCACATAATAAAAAGAGATAAGGGGATAGATGATCCCCTTGCCTCAAACCTCTAGAAGGGTGAATCAAATTGCTGCTCTACCCATTCACTAAAATTGAATACTTAACAGAAGAAACATAGACCATGATTCTGTTAACCCATTTCATGTGATAGATCATGCGATCTAACATGATATATATTTAGAATTACTACAAAAAAAAGTATTTATAATAAGTTATTTATGATAAAAATAACTATTTATAACGAGAATAGATTTATTTTGACAAAAAATAACCATACAACAAATAAACAGCTTTATTGGAAATAACTGGTTTTTGAAATATACGGATTCCTGGCCCTCCCCTCCAAATGAAAGCTTTTTCCTTTCGGTGAGTTTATCCTTTTGAGAGTAGTACGTACTCTTTATGATATCCTTTCATATTGATCAGCTTGGAACCCTACATACTTTTCTCATTTTTCTCAATTATTTTCCCTGCCCTTTTGGAGTACTGCATACTTTCGGAGAAGTGTCAGATGCGATAAGGAAATTAAAGATCAGGAAAAACCCTACTCTCATGTGAACTCGTGCATGTTGACCACAGAATATCCTTTCCTTCCCACTGCAAAAGGACTGATTTCCTAATATCAAAGACTTTTCTCTGAGATAAAAGTATATTTCCTTCAAATTCTCAAACTTCGTTTCAAACCAAAGAATTTGGAAAGGAAAAAAAGAAAACTTTCAATTTTCAAAATGGCAGAGTCTACATTGATAAGGATTTTTTTTTTTTTTTTTTTTTTTGCAAATTTAGTTCGTTTATTTAAATATAAATAATTATATTTAAAAACTTTTACACGTATAAAATTAACGAACTAAATATATATTAGTGGTTGTACGGGTGGTGATCACGGCCGTGATCACCTTCATGGTGGTGCATGGTGGTGATAATGTAAGAAATTAAGTTTTGAAAGAATGATTGGTGACATGATAATGTTAATATTGCAAAATTAACACAATTCCATGTTATATGAATATCATTGAAATTATACTTGCCACGTAGATGCTTGAAAATCATGCTAAGCTTCAAAATCCCAAGTTTGAAATAACTTGTGGATTCTAATATTCTTTTCAAACTAAACAGTTTACATGCCATAATGGCAAATTCAATGGCTTTTTTGCCCAAATGGCAAATTCTAAGATTGAAATAGAAAAAAGATAGACACATAAAATAAGTTTTACAATATTATTAAACATTTAATATTGTTCAAGAGATTCACAAAGTATTAATAAATATTAATTCATGTGAAATCTACTTTATACGTCGAATTCTCTTTTACTGTTAACGGTAAAATTTAAACATAAATTTTGGGAGATCCAAATATATATTTAGGCATCGTTTGGTTATACAGATAAGATAAGATGATGTGAGAAATTTATAAATAGTAGTGAGATAATTTGTGAATAGTGATGAAATAGTTTGGGTTAAGATATTTTACAGAGTTTTGAGAAAAAGAGATAAAAAGTTGAAAAAAAATTATAAAATTAAAATATTGTTAGAATATAATTTTTTAATATAATTTTTGTTTTAAAATTTGAAAAAGTTGAATTATTTTTTGTGTTTTATTTAAAAGTTTGAAAAAGTTATAATGATTAGGTAATTATTAGAGGAAATAGTTGAAAAGTTAAAAATTTAAAATTAAAAAATATTTGTGTTGAAATGGTGTTCGGTTGGTATTGAAAAGATATTAGATGAAATTAAATGAGTTAAAACTATGTGTAAAACCAAATAGATCGTAAACACAATCATTTGTCACTTTACATCTAAGATAAACAGAAGTATAAATTCTATTTTCCTTTTCTCTTTTTTGGATAATAAGATGAGTTTAATATTTTTTTATAAAAAATTAAAAAAGATTATGAGTCTCAAATATAAAGATATTTTAAGTTAAAAAAGATTTTGAGTCTCACGTGTAAGAAAGTTTTGAGTTAAAATGAGTTTAGTAATTTAAAAATTAAATATTTAAATATTAGATTTAATTTAAAATTAAATTAAAATTAACTGAATTTAAGAATTAAACGGAACCTCAATATGGTAAAAGAGAAAAGCGGGCATGGATGTCGTAATAAATCGAAGAAAGGTCCACCGGCAGGGCATGAGTGGGTCCAAGCAAACAATATAAACTAATTGGGAAATGGTGGGTTGGTAGATTTCATTACACATGCATAATATGTGAAAATAAAAAATAAAAAGTAGAAACTGATTATGACTGAAATTGGCTCTCTTATATCATGATCAGATTCTCTTCTTCCTTTTCCTCTTCCTTTTCCTTTTCTTTTCTTTTTTTTTTTTTCTCTTTTTCATGCTCATTTTCCATTCTGATTCTGATTCTGATTTTGATCTTGATCTGGTTACAATAACATGATCTTTATTTGTTATAATTGAATAATTGGATTCAAGTTTTATTTATGTTGGCTCTTTATTTTCTTTCATTTCCTTTCTCTTTGTTAGGCATGATCTAACTTTACACTTAATCAATGATGATATCAATGCACCTACGTCATATGTAGGCCATTGAATAGAGAAACTACCCTTTTAATTAAGGTACTAGATAAAAGGGAAAATGGAATTAGATGATAGGGTTACTTTTAGTTTTACCCTTTAACCTCAACAATCTATATCCCCCCCTAAAATGGCGGGACAAAGTTTTTGAAGTTTTATTAAAATGACAAATTCCCCTTAAATATTTGAGAAGCAAACGTCTTTCTAGCGAATGGATGCATGACAATTTTGAACTTGAATTTTTAAAAAATCACGTTTTTTTTTTTTTTTTTAATACGGGAGGTGGGGCGTTCAAACATGGTTCTCTCATTTGGAGACCGGACTTTATCGTCTATAACTTGTAACTGAAATGATATTAATTAGAGAGCCATTGTAGTAATCCCAAATCTGTTTTTAATGGTTTCTATTGGATATTTGCCCCCTCCCATTTTATTTTTGTATGAAAGAATAACTATTTTAAACAAAGTGGATAAAGATTTAGGAAGTGGGATTCATTGTGTTTCTCAAGAAGTGATCTTCTAAATAAAAGGGGGAGGAAAAAAGTGGGTTTGATAGCTAAGATCTGTAATAGGTGATTGAGAAGTGATTTTCCCCAAATCACTAATTTCATGCTACCCAACTAACTTATCCAAAAGATGATGAGAAAAAAAAAAAAAACAAACTAAGCCCATTTGGATTGAGAAGTAATCTCATATCATCTCGTCATTACAATTTTTTTAAATTCTTATATAAAATATAATAAATAATTTCAATTTTTCAAATCTCAAAACAATAATAATATTTTATTCAACTTTCAATTTTTATCTCGACTAATTTCATTTCAACTCATTATCTAAACGGCACCTAAATGCAGTGTCTTGGTCCCATACCTCCCAAGTTTTCAAAATGCATAAGATAAAGACATAATAAAAGTTTATATATCTATATATATATATAACCTTATAATAAAAAGTCAAAAGATGTAACTTAAATAGTATTGGATAATGTAGCTTTAATATGATTAAAAACTAATAAAATAGAGTAGGAGCCTAAAAAGGAAGAAAAAAAAATTCTATATGTTAGAAAATGGTGAAAATATCAGATTCATCTCCAGCATTTTATTATTATTATTATTATTATTGAAAATCTTCCCCTTTTTCATTTTCTTTTATCTGTTTCTGCTTTTAAGATAGAATTTTTCTCCAAATAACTTATTTATATGAATCTCATAATTTATTTTTCATTAATATTTCTTTATAAGATCTTTAAGAAATTAAAACATGCTATTCACTGATCAGTGATAATATTACTCCTCCTAGGCTTCTATTATCCATTATCATTTCATTAACTATTAATATATTATTAAATAATTAGTTTATTATTTTTTAATTATTTACCAAATATTTCATCACTCAAAAATTTATACAAAAATGATAGTTAAAAGAATAACAAATAATATTTTTTTTTTACTGATTTTACTTTATTTTATATTGGGTTGAAAAAATAATAGTAAAATTATATCACCACTTAAATAATAATAAATTGTATTAATATTCTTTATAATTGATGTAGCAAGTGTTGATATTATACGTAAATTACTTTCGAAGGAAAAAACTGAAAGAAAAAAAATAAAGAGAGAGAAAAGTTACTGCCCTGCACCACGCAAGGGCAGTTTCGGCCTTTCATTTCAGGCATAGTTTATATATTTTTTTTACCATTATTTTAATAAATATAAACTCTAAAAGAAAAGGAAAAAGGTTGTTTTTTCTAAATAAAAAAATAAAAATAAAATTGCTTTATATATCTATATTTAAAATTTTAAAATTTTATTTTTTTAATATTCTTTTAATATCCATTACACAATTTTATTAATAGTTAATTTCTTAATTATTAAATAAAAAAATTAAAAATTAAAAAATAAAAAAATAAAATAGTAAAAATTTATTTGAATAGTAGGACGAGAGATGAGATGAAATAGTTTTAAATAAGTTAAATAAAATATTATTAGAATATTATTTTTTAATATTATTATTTTAAAATTAAAAAAAATTAAATTATATAAAAATTTAAAAAAATTATAATAATAAGATATATTTATAATATTTATAATAATTATATATATATATATAATTAATATATATATTTATTTGGCGATATTTTCCCACTGGGTTTTGGGTTATATATAATGCCGCCAATGGTAAGCAATCTGGAACTCATTCCTCTGGTCTCTCAGCATTCTCATTTCTTCCGCATCAATACTCTGTTTTTGGTTGGTGAATCTCTCTCTCACGCTCTTTGCACTTTGCCACCTTCGTTGTTGGATGAAGAGAGAGAGAACGAGCGAGCATTTACGTTCAAAGACCCAGAGTATTCGACTAGAAAGATAAGATACAGATACCGGATTTCCTTTCCTTTTCATCCTCAACCCATTTCATTGACGTGGTTTTTTTGAGTACCACAGCATAACAAAGGTTCCCACCATTTTCCTCTTCCTTGTTCTTGAGCAAAATAGTTGTCGCTGATGCTAAATGCCTGCTCTGTTCTGTTCTATTTCTCTCATTCTGTCTGTTTACCAGATATAGGTGTCGACTAAAACAAGGTAAGAAAACGGAAAATGAAGTACGTGTTGGTGACGGGTGGAGTAGTTAGCGGTCTCGGGAAGGGGGTCACCGCCAGTAGCATTGGTCTGCTTCTCAAGGCCTGTGGACTGCGCGTTACTTCCATCAAAATTGGTCTCTGTTTCTTCTTTGATTGATTTTTGTTCTTCTTCTTCTTTATCGCTGCTGCTTTTATTTCCTTTTCGTAGTTTTTTAGTTGAAGAACAAGTCAGCTATGTATGCCTTTTGTTTTCTCAGCTGCAAGATGGATATATTCTTCCGCTTCCCCCCCCCTCTCTCGTTCTTTTTTTGTTTTTCCTTCGAAAAAATAGTTCTGTTTTGAAGCTTTATCGCCACATTTTTTTTTTTTAAACTTTTGGATTCAACTCAATTTTTCGTGCTTAAAATCTTTCTCAGAGGTTCTAAGTTTTAAATTATTTCCCTTTGGGAAGCAGATACTAAATTTAAAATGGATATTATCTTAGACTCACAAATCTGTCTTATAAGCATGTCAAAATACCATTTAAATTTTCACTTGTTTTGCTTTCTGGGCTCCTCTAACGAGAGCTAAAATTTGCAATATCACGCAAATACGTCAGTTTTGTGTCACAATTTTGGGCATATTTTTTCTCTCTCAACTCTTGATATGACTGCCATGTTTTGTTCTCTATTCAACGTTTTAATATAGTCCTTGGCTCCCTTTTTCAGATCCTTACTTGAACACCGATGCTGGAACAATGTCCCCTTTTGAGCACGGGGAAGTTTTCGTGTTAGACGATGGCGGTGAGGTATAAAAACTCTCTTTTCTGTGTTCATTATATTCTAATTTTACTGTATATTTGCTTTGTAAACGCTATTTTCCTTCTTGCTTCAACTCTCTGACGGGGTCTACTAATTCGTCGGCGTTTAGCCCCTCTATGGTCTAAACGGATAGTATGATGAAGTTGTTAATGCTGTTAAAACCAGGCATATGGTAGGCTATTTGGGTGTTCGTCCACATCGTACTGCACTTCATCGGATCAATTTCTTGTTCTGTTTTTTACTGACCGCAATGACATATAAAATGAGGGCCATCAACTGTTAGGCTATTATATTTCTTTGGCACAAATAATATGTAAAGCTACCCATGTTAAAAATAGAACAGAAATGTAAATCAGTGCTCATGGTTTTGGAGAACATGGGAGATTGATCGAAATTGACTGTAACAGTATGAAACACGACTTTCTTTTGTGTTCAAAGGTGGACCTGGACCTTGGAAATTATGAGCGGTTCCTCGATATCAAGCTGACTCGTGATAATAATATCACTACTGGAAAGATTTACCAGGCAAGTTAGTCAAACGGCACATTTCCGTATGTACATCATATGTTTCCTAACTGAAGATTATTATATGTTTCATTAAAACCCAGTCACTGAAGTTAATAGTTATCTTTTCTTCTTTTATGGCAGTCCGTTATTGATAAGGAGAGAAGGGGAGATTATCTGGGGAAAACTGTGCAGGTGTTTTTCCCTGCTATAAATCCATGTTCTTTTATTCGATTATTCTTAAATTGGGTATATTTGTATGGCCCTAAGCCTGTTTATATTCTTTTGTTCTGTAGGTTGTCCCTCACATCACAGATGCCATTCAAGAGTGGATTGAGCGTGTGTCAATGATACCAGTCGATGGGAAGGCAGGTCCAGCTGATGTTTGTGTCATAGAATTGGGTGGAACTATAGGTATAACAACAATGTTCTTGACCTGTGGAAGCACATGTGGGTTCTATGTTTTTCAAGGGTTATAACAACTTGCCTCGATGCAGGAGATATTGAATCCATGCCATTTATTGAGGCTTTGGGGCAATTCTCTTACCGTGTAGGTAAGGACATTGTCTATGCAGCTTCATATGACACAAGTGTCACACCTTATTTTTTGTATCTTATAATTAATTTTTTTTTTTTTGTGCATGAATTCTTCTCATTTTAGGGACTGGAAACTTTTGTTTGATACACGTCAGCCTTGTGCCCATTTTAAATGTTGTTGGTGAACAGGTGACTTCTTAGATATTCCCCGCACATCTTCTATGCAAAATTTTTCTAGCATCTATGTACATATCTCTCTCATTATATTAGAACAATTTAATAATGCGGTGAATCTGTTGTTCAGAAAACAAAACCAACCCAGCACAGTGTTCGGGGACTAAGAGGCCTGGGTTTGACGCCACATATCTTAGCTTGTCGCAGTACAACGGTCTCCCCCTCTCTCTTTGCTTTCCTCTTGTTCATGTGCCTGTGCTTAGGTGCACGCACGCAGACACACAAGCACTTTATGCTTTTGTTTTTACTTTATTGGATTTGCTTAAGGTAGTAAATTTAATGTGTTGACAGGCACTTGACCAGCAAGTAAAAGTGAAACTCTCTCAGTTTTGCCATGTTGCGGTAATTTTACAAGAACCAAATTTTGATGTGCATATAATTGAGATGCATGCTTACCTGCTTTGCGAGATTCTCTTTATTGAAACTCCATGTTTTACAGGAAGAAAACATCATCACTCTCTATGATGTACCAAACATCTGGCACATTCCTTTGCTTTTAAGAGTAAGTAGTTCTTGGGCGATTCTTGGAATGTGGCTGCTGAATATTTAATTACCATTACTCACAAATAGTGTGTGGGTATGCTCTTTATTCTCAAATAGGATCAGAAGGCCCATGAAGCAATCTTGAAAGTGCTGAACCTGCTGGGGTTTGTCTGATGATCTCAGCTCTTTATAATTCTGTTAACTTTGGCCTGGAATTTACAGGCATGTGCATCACATAAAATCATTTTCAGTATCCTTACGCAATATTTCCATTATGGCAGTGAAGCAAAAGAGCCTGCACTCGAGGAATGGACTTCTAGGGCTGCAATCTGTGACAAGTTGCATGAGCCGGTGGGTCTACCCAGCAATTTGAGAAATTCAGAATCTTGTTTTGCTTCTAATTGCTGTCAGAACTTATATATGTCAATCTAATTGACAGGTCCATATTGCCATGGTTGGAAAGTATACAGGCCTTTCCGATTCCTACCTCTCTGTACTGAAGGTGCAATTTTCTGTTACTTCTTAACTCGGAATCATTTTATTTTCAGCTGGGAATTTAATTCTCTTATGGTATAATCATTGGAGATGTTGCTAAACACATTTGTAGGATGTATTTTCTATGTGGTTTCCCTTGATTTTAACTACACCTTACACATGCTTCCACTCAGTTTTTTAATTATGTATCTTGCTAAATAAATATTTATTAGTAGATAATAATGATAAGAATTTTCAACACATGAACCATATGGCTCAAAACTTGGACTTATACAGTAGATAAGATGATTATTTCAATCTATGCCGGCATTGTTGTGGTTTGTTTATCATGGGACTTAGGATTCCTTATCATCTGCAGCATCCAAACCGCTCTACTTTTCTGTAAGTCAGTTGTCTTGGCAATTTTAGATCCATTTTTAGCACCCATTATGTGTTCCAGTAGGTTAAAAGGTCAGATACACAGCTGATTCCTTTGCCGACAGAATTTAGCCACCGATTGTTTTATTCTTGTTTCTGCTGAATTTTTTTAAAAACAAAAATAATTTAATTATCTTTCTTTGTATTCATACTGAAGAAGCTAGAACACGTTTCGTTTTGCTGGTTTACCTACTCATCTGAATTAAAATCTTCAAGATCTCACTGCAGAGAGTTGTGTGAAACGAAAATGCATTATGCATGTAATTTCTCTCTCTCTCTCTCTCTCTCTCTCTCCATATATATATATAATTAAAGTTCATTTCCATTAGATATGACATACAGATTGGTGTAGCTTGAGTGGATATATAAGCATATAGTTTCTGTCTATATTTGATGTAATCTGTCTACAGGCTCTTGTGCATGCTTCTGTTTTTCATCGAAAGAAACTCGTTGTAGATTGGGTTCCTGCTTCCCACCTTGAAGAAGCAACAGCAAAAGAGGTTAAATAAGAAGTTTTAATGCTCATATTGTATATCTTTGTTAAGTAATACCTCATCTTACAAACATGTAACTTAATTCTTATTGCAGAATCCAGATGCTTATAAAGCTGCTTGGACGTTGTTGAAGGTTGGTTTTTTTTTTCAATGGTCTTGGATTTGCCAGCTGATACTGCTATTTAAATATGTTCTGGGTGTCTCCTTTCTTGAGTTGTGGTAACTTTCTCTATTTGGTCTCTGACTAGTCTTCATCTTTAGGGTGCGCATGGTGTTCTTGTTCCCGGAGGTTTTGGTGACAGAGGAGTGCAAGGGAAAATTCTTGCTGCAAAATATGCTCGAGAAAAAAGAGTTCCGTTTCTTGGCATTTGTCTAGGAATGCAAATTGCTGTCATTGAGTTTGCACGATCTGTTCTTGGTCTGAAAGACGCTAACAGCACTGAATTTGATCCAGATACCAGGAATCCCTGTGTTATATTTATGCCTGAGGTTATATTCTGTGCCTTTTGAGTTCCATTGGGTGATGGAAATTGTGTTTCCAATCCATTCTTAGTATTGAGCTAAGAAGGGAAAATGTTAAGTGTGTGTGTGTGAGAGAGAGAGAGAGAGAGAGAGAGAGGGATGAAAGCCTTCATTTTCCCCTCCAATTTTCAAGTTGGCTATTAAACTAGCGACGAAGCATGCGATATATGTATTTAAAAGAAGTCCATTTCTGATATATGTACCATAAGCAGGGCTCAAAAACACATATGGGGGGCACCATGCGTCTTGGATTAAGGAGGACATATTTCCAGGTTATGGACTGCAAATCTGCAAGACTGTAAGTATTGCTTTACAAAGTGGTATTACATGTGTATACAGGAAGTCAACAAGTAATCAGACTTTGTGGAGCTAAGTTGACAATCAGAAGATAATCTAGTATAATGTTGACTCCGTGTTCAGACGGATGTTAGTAATAAAATGTTAATGAAATATTTTTTCTTTTCAAAAGTGTTTGCGTAGATTATATATTACATAAAAAAAGATTTATCTATTCAAACTGTAGGGTCTTGACTCAAAGAAAAATTTTATTTTTAGGGCTATAAGCCTATAACACAAAAAAACGAAGAAAAACTCCAAATAATAAGAGGAGCTGTCACTGAATTTGGATTTGTGGTTCGTGTGTCCTAAATTTATCACTTATGTAACTCTGCTGTAAATGTCATGTATAGATTTATTAGTTCTGAATTAATTGTGAATGTGTAGTAGTTTGCTGATGAGATATATCAGGTTGGCTAACCTTTCATTCTATGCATTCTTAGATATGGAAGTAGAAGCTTCATTGATGAAAGACATCGGCATAGATACGAGGTCTGTATGATCAACATGAGTTTAATTTCTTTTATCAAGCTACTTTGGCAGGGGGATAATTCTTTATCATGCAGGTCAATCCTGATATGGTAGAACGCCTTGAAAAAGCTGGCCTCTCTTTTGCCGGCAAAGATGAAACTGGTCAACGCATGGAGGTATACTCATCAGCCCAAAGCATTGAGACTTTAGTGATCTGTACATAGTGGTTGCAAAGTATTAACATCTGGAATGAATGCTGATGTTACAGATTATCGAGCTACCTAGTCATCCATACTTCATTGGGGTGCAATTTCATCCTGAATTCAAATCAAGGCCAGAAAATCCTTCTCCTTTATTTTTAGGTACCTGTCTCGCCTTTTTTGATATACCCACTCAATGTTGTTCAATCGTAGATGTTTTACCAGAATCAGTTACTGTTCTATTCATCTGCCATGTACACACTGCATCACATGCATGCCGTTTTTGGTTGCGTTTCGTGATAGTTGCTATTGTTGCTACTAGTTCATTTATTTAGGATTGTGTTTAGGCTACAATAGAATTTACTGAGGCCAATAAGGCTATGTTATGATCTAATACTTTCTGGTTTGCTTGGTCAAAATAAAAGCCTCAGCTTGATCTTACCCTGGTATACCTTGTCAAATTCCGTGGTCCAAATACATAAACATGGATGTGTTTTGCATTTAAGAGGAAAAAGTGAAAAACACCTGCACGAGTCTACATATTTTTACACAATGAGAACATTTTACAAATATATCAAAGTTTCTGACAGGTAAAGATACTCTGCTATCTTATTAAAAAAAAAAAAAAGAGACTCATACATTATAAACCTAGTTTGAAAGTTATGAAGGTATACCAATAATTCAGCTGTATATCATGTTCAGATCCTAGGATAAAAACGTGGCACAATGGCCAGAGCATCTATTTCATTTGATCTAATACCACTGCAAAGTATTTGCGTCCTGAATGAGTTACCACTTTCAGTTTGAAAAAGAATGTAATAAAGGAGCATATAAGGACATATCTCAGCAAATCAGTTGATAATTGAGGATGTCTCACTCTTGATTTGATGGACACATGTAACAGGAATTTATTTGGTAAGTCTTGCCAAAATGTGTCCAACAGAGTAGTATTGATATCAGCAAATATGGGTCAGTTTATTAATAATGAGCAGATTCTCATCCCAGAGTACAATTAAATAATAGATTTAGAATCTTCATGTTGTCAGAACTCGACTACTTTTAGGCGTATATATTTTTATTGTTTTTCTGTTTTTGGTCTTACTGATATTTTCATGTATGTGGTAAATATACACAAGTTAAAATACTTAAGATGCATGTTTATATAATACAAATCTCAAAACACAAGGAAACAAAACCATGCTTGCCAGCTGGTTTTGTGGAATTTGCCAGGCAATCAGAAAATTCTATCTCTTAAGGGAGCACTCTTATATCAGCACCCGATATATGGGACCAGTTCGAAGAAGGATTTGCTCCACTCTATACAGCTTTATACTGAAGGATTGCATTGTTAACAACCTGAGTTTAGTATTTTATTGTGGGAGTTAGTCTACTTGAAGTATATACTGCTTGTTTCGACTTCTCCCCCCATATACAAATGAGATCCTCAATAATACAATACAAAATAAATTAATATTTGGAACTGCAATTTGTAATTGGTAATATCACTATAGCTCGAATTTGAAACTACTTATCATTTCACTATGGCCAACCTTATGCCTAACCAGCCTGCTTTAAGGTATTATTGGATGAGCATGTTTTGGATCAACGGGTATAGAATTTGTGAACCCAATTTACAGCTATTCTGACAAATAGAACATCCTCTTCAGTTGTGAAAGATATTTGTCATTTATGTCAAGTCTGATGATTCCTTGTGCCATCTTTTACGTTTGATATAGACGTCAAATATGCTAGTGAGGATATTAAAATTTATAGATAAAAATATGTTAATTTATGTAGTGACTATTAAAAAAACTGAAAAAGTATAAACTGAATGCTTTTCATGATAAATGTTCTTTTAGGTTTGTGCCTGAAATATTATTTACTATCTAAATATAAATACAGCTAAGAACACATTCTTCACTAATTTCAGCGAAATATAGATGATCTTTGTGTTAAGAGCAGGCTTTTGATATCAATTTGAACATAAAAATAATTTCATCATTCTTTATGAGAACAAGGGAGATTCATCAATATTAATGTTATGCGGATTGTCATTGCTTTTCTCTTTTAACACTGCTTTGGCTTATGATCATGTATTCATTTACTAATTAAGGAGGGCTGCAATTTCTTTTTTCTGCTAAAGAAGTCCTCCGGCTGTTGGTTTTTAATTCGGATCAAAGTTTTGTGACCTGGAGGGTTCAAGTTTGTGTAATAGGAATGGAAGGAGGTTTTGGGGTTTGTCGGAGGGTTCCCTGCTGCTTGATATTAATTTCCATTTAATTATTTAATTACATTACTTAATGATGAACCTAACCGAATTTTTGATATGCTAATACATATTCCCCTTTTTGCACCAAAAGTCTGAAAAGGTAACTTTCAAATCTCATCGTTCTCCTGTCATATATAGGACTTATAGCAGCATCAGCAGCATGTGGGGAATCGGATGTTGTCCTACAAGGATATGGGAGCCAAAGGATTGTCCCAAATGGAGTTGGAAATGATACCTCAAAACTCAAAGTTTACCAAAATGGAAGTCCAACTAAGCCCACGATTGCATTGCCTGATGAGGATTCCAAGGCTGGCTTACAAGGATATGGGAGCCAAGGGAATGTCCCAAATGGAGTTGGGAATGATACCACAAAAGTCAAAGTGTACCAAAATGGAAGTGCAACTAAGCCCACCATTGCATTGCCTGATGAGGAGACAGACGATGTCTTACAAGTATATGGGAGCCAAAGGAATGTCCCAAATGGAGTTGGGAATGATACATCAAAAGTCAAAGTTTACCAAAATGGAAGTGCAACTAAGCCCACCATTGCATTGCCTGATGAGGAGATAGATGATGTCTTACAAGTATATGGGAGCCAAAGGAATGTCCCAAATGGAGTTGGGAATGATACATCAAAAGTCAAAGTTTACCAAAATGGAAGTGCAACTAAGCCCACCATTGCATTGCCTGGTGAGGAGACAGATGATGTCTTACAAGTATATGGGAGCCAAAGGAATGATACATCAAAAGTCAAAGTTTACCAAAATGGAAGTGCAACTAAGCCCACCATTGCATTGCCTGATGAGGAGACAGATGATGTCTTACAAGTATATGGGAGCCAAAGGAATGTCCCAAATGGAGTTGGGAATGATACCTCAAAAGTCAAAATTTACCAAAATGGAAGTGCAACTAAGTCCACCATTGGATTGCCTGATGGTGTTTATAGCAATTGCAATGGGATCTACTTGTGAAGATTGTTGCTCTGCCTTATGTTATGGGACCTGTTTTTTTGGTGGTCTGCTTTGGCAGTTGGGGGGGGAGTGTTAGGTAGACTTTTAGGTTTGGTATATGTACAGTTATTTTGGGTATTGGTAGATATAGCTATATCTAAAACACTATTAGGACAGAGTTGGATCCTCCCGGTCTTTTAAACGGGCTAGCTTGTTAAATTAACAGTTGAATTGCATTGAGAAGGTATTTGCAGGGTGTTCCTTTTTTATTCCACCTTGTTTTGGTGAATTTAGTGAATCCTTGCTATGTATGGATGTACTTACTCATGCGGTTTGTACTCTGTATACATTGTAAACTCTGTGCAAGGGCAGCAATTCCATTTCCTGAAAGAAAGCATCCCTTTTGAAATTGGACCATCTCATGCGTTTTTTCATGGTTTCTTTTTACTCAAGTATTGCCATAATCCCTCTTTTAATGCTGTCTATAAGCAGTGTGAACACAACAGTAAATCCAGGGGAGTCCATATACTGTAAATGGTGTTTAGATAAAAAAAAAAAATTGTAGGGAATCCCCACAATCACTCAACCATTGTCATAGGTGCGGTCAATTCCTCTTGTATTAAATCATTAATGCTGCTCAAAATGTTATATTTGTGACCCATTTTACTTAAGGCCTCGTTTGGATACACTTCTCAATCCATCTCATCTCATTTCTTTCCTAAATATTACTCAAATACAAACCATTTTCATTTTCAAATCTTCAACTTTTTTACCTAATCATTACCTAATCATTATAAATTTTTCAAACTTTCAAACAAAACACAAAAAATAATTTAATTTTTTCAAATCTGAAAATAAATATAATATTAAAAAAATAATATTCTAACAATAGTTTAATTTTATAATATTTTTATTCAACTTTTTCTTTCTTATTTCTTAAAATTTAATAAAACATCTTAACTCAAATTATTTAAGTATTATTTATAAATTTTTCATTTCAACGTCCAAACAATTCGGTATTAGAAAGTTGTCCATCATCCATAGTGATGGGTTCTATGGTATCAAATCCTCTGTCAATAAAAGCCGAGCAATCAACATCACCGTAAAAAACCAATATGGATTTGATCTCATTTAGATGGTGAGATGATAATTTTTAATGAATAAATCTTCTCAACCTCCTAACACTCCACACTCCACATTATTTTTAACTTTTATTAATTTTTTTTATTAAATATTTATTATATGAATAATAAATAGAAAATTTAAAATAATTTTAAAAAAATAAACTCAAAAAAAACATTTTAAAAAAATATTAAAAATTTTAAAAATTAAAAAAAGAATGGAGTGTGAAGTGTGGTGGAGGTTGTGTAGCAAAACCCATTTTTAATTTTAGATGAAAGTTTAAAATATTATTTTTAAAATTATTATTATTTTAAAATTTAAAAAAGTTGAATTGAAATTTGAAGTTTAATCGTTTATTATATTTTATATGAAAATTTGAAAAAATTATAATGATGAGTTGAGATGAGATGACGTGAGATGACATGAGAAATCTTGTTATTGTCTTTGCCCCCCAAACCGCCCTAATTTTAGAGTCGGGCCTAATAGACCGACAGTTGCTTTTTGCAACTGTTTTTTATTTTTATTTTTCTATTCACATTTTTTTAATATATTTAAATAATTTTAAAAAATAAAAAAATATATCAATACATTTAAAATTACTTCTTTAATCATTAAGTAAAATAAAAAAATATTTTTTTTCCCGAGCAGTCAAGTAGAGCGGTCAAATAAAGTGGGGCAAACTAGCTTTTTCCTTAATTTTATCCGCAATGAGGACTTAGTCTTGTTTGTTTGCAAATTCTTTCGCCACTATTTTATTAGAAAAATAATTGAATAACAATTAGTTCACGACTTTTAACACAACTTGATCTTAATTTTTTTTTTTCATTTTTCATGATTTGTCTTGTGTTTAGTTCCCATACTCTGAGTTAACCCATTTATGTCTTGTTTGTCTTGAAAAAATGGCACTCATCTCTCTTGGACTAACCACATACCAAGAATCTTCCTGGCAGCGCCCAAGTCCTTCGTGTCAAACTCCTTGCTTAGCAAGGATTTCCGTTTATCAACCTCACACATGAGTTGGTATTGTCAATTTCCATGCTCTGAAAAGATGGCCACCATTTCTCTTTTATTAACGAACGAGTTAGCGTTATTAAACCGTGTTTACGCTTGGTCTTATATTTTATCTACTCGATTTTGTGTCAACTTTTAAGAATTTTGCCCAACTCAGGCTCCTATCTACAGCCCATTTCTCTGTTTTTGTTTGTGTAGGAAGAGAGGATGAGAGTTAGGCCATCTTCTTTCAAGCTCTCTCTTTGAAATCTTGGCATCACGCTCTGCATTGCGTTCACCTTGCCGCTGCCTTTGTTTCTCCTTCCTCAACCTCAGCACCAACGACCTAAGGCCGATGAGCTGTGTGGACTCCACCGTGTTCTTTACCTTATCTTGCCTCAACTTTGCAATACATCATCTTTGTCACTATTGTTGCATGCTTGTTGTCTCTCTACAAGCTTCCTATGTTCAACTTGCTTTCATCTAGCTCAATTGTTTTTTTTTTTAATTATTATTTTTTTAAATTCAGTTTACCCACTGAAAAGGCAAAGAGCTCATTCCAAAATGAGCATCACTGAATGGACAAGTGCATGCGTCAATGCGAACAACATGAAAAGTAAAAGTGCTCGACTCCAGGTGAGCACTATGGAGTACAAAAGTGCTCGTGTTGATGCGAGCATGGTGGACAGCAAGAGTCCTTGCCCCAGACAAGCATTGGGGAGAGCAAAGTACTCACCCCAGACATGTATTCTCTAGACCAAGAGTGTGATATCTCAAATTGATTGATAAGTGATAAGGGCAGGTGATGTATGAGATCCTACATTGCTTGAAAAGGAAAATTTCTTTTTTTTTTTATAATAGTTTCATTGATTAATCCTTTTAGAGTATAGACTCAGATGTGGCTTAGGCCTCCTTTGGAGCGTTATAAATGGTATCAGAACTCATTCTAATCAGAAATGTGGGACTTGAGTTATGACACCTACAACGGATGAGCCTGACGGGATTGTCAGGAATTTGGGGGGGGCGGGGGGTGGAGATTGTAATACCCCATATTGATAGGCCTAGGCAAAATCTCTGCCAACTCCGACTCTGGTCGACGGCTGCTCCGATTCCGACTTCGATGGATTTAGAGTAATTGGAATTTGGAGTCGGAGTTTCTTTGAAAAATATTATCTGAGTCGGAGTTGGATTTGGACTTGATATCGGCTCTGAATTCCGAACTCTGATT
Source organism: Juglans regia (assembly GCF_001411555.2). Taxonomy (NCBI): domain Eukaryota; kingdom Viridiplantae; phylum Streptophyta; class Magnoliopsida; order Fagales; family Juglandaceae; genus Juglans; species Juglans regia. The sequence goes on along the minus strand of NC_049904.1, from coordinate 17,783,179 downwards.
GCTATCTCTGCTATTTGTTCGCTATCTTTGCTATGTTCTTGTTCAGAACTTCTATTTTTTTGTCAGGTTGCTTTCTTATCACTCTCCTGACAAAGAAAGAAAAGTTTGTATTTTTTTATGAAAAATGATAAACACACATCACTTTCACAATATTTTACACAATAATATTTTCAAATGAGGGATATTTTTGTTAAATATTTTATAAAACTAACATCATTTTACAAAAATACTCTTATTTTACAATATATGTTGTGAAATATAGTGTGTATCATTATTTATTTTTTATTCTATTAGCTCATTATGTCTTATGAGGTTGCTTTTTAATTGCTATACACTTCAGATAAAAAGCAGCCTCCTGACAATCGTGTATTTTCTAATTGCTTTTTACGAGATTGCTTTTTATATGAAGTTCTGGTTAACATGAATTGATTCGGTTTCAAATCACCATCGTTTTCATTTTTTTATTTTTAGTTATGGGGTGCGTGTATCATGTAGGTGTGTACATGTTCTAGTTTTATAGGCTTGTGGCCAAAGTTGGCTTCAAGGTACCAGTCCGATCGCTCTTTCCTTTTCATCGATGATGGCTTAACTTTTTCCATTTTGACACGGTACATGAGTCAGTCTCATATGTGCTTCCAATTGTAAAAGTATCAAGTTGTATAAAAAATAAGTCAATGATCGTATTCCACAGGAACAAATGATTTTTCAAAGTACTTGTGAAGGCCTAATGTAAAATATGGCGATGTAAAATGCTATGTAAGACTCTTTTTGGATTTTTATAGTGATGAAAAAAATAGTTTATTTACAATGAAGAATTTGTTGCCATTGAAATGTATGATGAAATTTTATAGAGTCTCGAATTTAGAAATTTTTGGTAAGACAGTTTCAAACCATGAAAGTATAAACTCAAGCAATAAAAAAATGTATCCTATAACAAACTGTAATTATAACCTCACTAAGTTGCAACCAGAATTTTAATTGGAGAATTTTGAAATCACAGAATTAGTAGAAACAATTTGACAAACACCTGAGTTACAGTTTTAAGATTTCCCTTGACTTCAATCTTAACAAGGATTCCTGGGTACCACCCATCAATTATTAATCCATTCAAGGTATTAATAAAAAGTAATTTGAAATTCATAAACTCAGAGGTCATGTGCCAAGACTCTGTATAAATACATCATTAAACATCAACCAAATTTTGCTTTAACACTCAGCTGAGAGACACCTCGATTGATTCAAGATCCTGATGTGCCTAGTGTCTACAACAGAACAAGAGCAATAGCGAGGGGATCTTACAAAAACCCAATTTTCAGAATCTGATTCTCGATGTAGTGAAGTGCAAAATTCAAGAACTACAGAAATCCAGCAACTAAAGTAAGCAAAAGAGAGCTTTACTGCAACCCAGGCTATGGAATTAGCCTATCATCTCCATCGTGCATAATGCCATAACTGCCTCATCTCTCTGCTACTCGCAGTCCCCAAATTCTCAAGAATAATCGTGTATGTGTCTATCGGTTTTGGTCGTGAGTTGGTTGGTTCCTTCACGTGGCCTTCTATTAGGCCTGAAGCAAATCACGGTTTCTTCTCAAGTTTTAGCTTCTCCACATGGGCTTCAACTATGGACATGGGCTTCAGTTCTAGATCTCAGGTTTTAGCCTCAACAAGTCACAAGTCTTGTGTATCTCATCACATTGGCTTCACTCCTGCAATGGGCCACAGCTCATATAAGTTGCAATTAACACTAGCCAGCCTATTAGTTGATAGAAGTGATAATCAGACCATGTACACGTGAGTTAAGTGCTTCTGATAGGAGAAAATGAAGTTTATATCTACTTAAGGTGTAAATGGTCATTTCACAAGCCAGGAAGAGCTAATGTTAATGTACATTGCTTGATTAATACTCTTATTTTAACAAATAAAGTTCACTCAACCCACTATATTAAGAGTATTAAAACAACATAATTATCCATTTATCAGTACAGACTACAGTGCATATAAAGCTAGTTTTTGGAAGATCACTCGACAAAAGCAGAAAAAGAAATGAGAGGAGACTCGGTATTGAAGCAGTTGAGACGGACAACGAAGAACCACCACGATTGAAGAGGAGTTGGGATTGCTACCATTCAACGCCGATTGAGCTCTCTCTCTCTCTCCCTCTCCTCGACATTCCAACTTCGGCACTGATAACTTCGATCAAAGTCAGAGTCTGCTCCTGATTGGAGTCAGAGTCCGAGCCTAACTTTGACTCTAACTTTTGTAAGAGTCAAAGCTCGGAGTTGGACTTTTTATTCCGTCGGAGTCGGAGCCTAGCCTTACATATTGATTGATAAGGGTATGTGATATATGAGATTCCACATTGTTTGAAAATGAGAAGTCCTGCTATTTATAATAGTTACAATGGAGCTCCAATGTGACACTGTGGATTTTTTGCTAAGATTACATTCATAGTTCTTGTGGATATTATTTATTCTTTTTATTTATTTATTTGAATTATTGGCTAAGTATTAGGAGGATCCTTTATGTCACTTTCTATTTTGTTGGATTGGATCTTGGAGATTTAAGTTAGAAATGCCACAAGAGGAAAATAGAAGAAATAGCCTTTAGTATTTCAGCCCATTAGGAATTTTGGCTTTGGAAGGCCCAAGTTAACCCATTAGACAAGGAGGAGGCATCACTTGGCAAGGGAAGAAGTTTTTGGTCTTTTGGAAAAAGGCTAAGGTGTGACACTTGTCATCCATACGTTGGACCCTTAGATAAAAAAGTGGAAGAAGCTAAAAGGACATAGGATTTTCGGATGATAGAGTGTTAGGCGCCACTTTTTGCAAGACACAAGCTTCTCATGGACATATGTTAAGCTTTGGATAAAAAGTAACTTTATGAGTTCCAAGATACGTCATACTAGGGAAGATAAAAAGACAAGTTTCTAGAAGACTTTTTGAGGAAAAAATAAGGATGTGGCCGACGGCTAAGAGGGAGAGAAAGAGACCCAAAAACTATATAGGGAATGACAAAAAAGTCACCTCAAGCGACATAGTGATTTCGGCAAGCCCTAGATCCACACACACTCCTCATGCCACATGTCACCCATGCATTGGAAGAAAATCTTAAGAAGAATAAGGTTATGGAGGAAATGACCTTTTGACCACTAAGTACATTGAACCAAGACAAAGGAAGAAGGGTAAGATGAGGAAATGGAGGCAAGATGGGTTTCGTATTTGAGAAGGAAGAAGGGCACGCCCAAGCCACCCTTTGGTCTTCTCCATGCCATCCCATTATGAGGGAAAGGGAATAAAGCCTTGTCACTTGTCTTACATGCATTGGTTGGTAAAAAAACATAGAGAGACACTATATATAGAGGTAGCCGAAATTAGGGGAGTCCTTTTTGCCCAAAATTTTTCTTGTCTCCCTAGAATATTTCAGCCACCACCTTTTCTCTCTCAAGTTTTTACTTTCTCACATTTTCTATCTAGCCAAACACCACTAAACTAATTTTCGCATATCACTCTCAATATTTCGAGTAGGAGCATAGCACTTGGAGGTAAGGATCTTTTCACCCTTTCACGATGATCATGCATGGCCAAAGTGGAGGAACCCATTTTCTTCACTTCCGGTTTTGGAAATTTCTACACAACCACACACTTTCACTTTAGAAACTAGGGTTTTCTCTTCAAGGAAGATGGAACCTGAAGTGTTCCAGACATTTTGAACGTAGGAGCACGAGATTTAGAGTGTTGTATAGTTCGGTTTTAGCTCAAAAGAAAAATTAGGGTTTTAATCTTCAAAGGTTTCGTGCCTAGGGTTTTTACCTTGAGAAAGCGACTTCAAAAATACCACGACACTCACACTCACTTACATTTTCGGAATATATGATTTTTGTGTGTTGATTTCTAATATGCCACGTTATATTTCCAGATTTTGCTACTAATATCGTTAGATTTTTGTAAGTAAACTTATAACTTACTCTTTTGATAACACTATTATATATTGTGTAAACTCTTCTATGTATTTTATTGCTTGAACTTGCCATCTTATTGAATGTATATACTCGGTTCATATATTTTGTAAGCTCTTGTTTGTATTTCGTTGCTTGATCTTATTATTTGATGCAAATGTATTCGGTTTTGGTTAAAGTAATGAAATGCCATGTTTTGTGATGCTTTGGTTGAAGAAAATCTCGAGTATGCCATGCTAGGGTTTCGGTTTTACATTGTATATGTGCTAAGCATATTTGTTTTGACATAAGATTGTGTGAAAGCATGAGTTTATGATTTGTGATGATGAAAATCTATGTTTTGGAAGACTTGGATGAATCGGCCAAGACCATATTAGGGTTTTAAAAAATCTGTTTTGATGCTATCAAGTGTGAATTGAATATGTTTACATGTATTTGACATTGATTGTATGTTCTAATATTTTCAAGCTATGATGCATGATACATGATACATGATGCATGTTGTTGTCTGGACTACATGATTCGGTTTTTACATGTTGCATGAGTATGATAAGTGCTTCATCATATGTCCATGTCTCATGCATTTGGGTCTATGTTTTTAAAAGAAAGAGTCAACATATGTTTTATCATGATCCCAAATGCTAGGACAGAAAAATGTCCTAGTAGAACTCTCTGTCCACTCTGGAGTGTTTAAAGTCTAGTGGAGATCCCTGGGTCGATGAAGCACAATCAACGGGCCTCGAATGGTTCCTATGGAAGGATACCAGAGCGAGGTTGCATCTAAAGATAGTGGGTGCAATATGGTGAAGGCGAAATAAGTGAACTGTTGTAAAGAATATATTTATGTTTATGGCGTAGTCACCTCGATCAAATGGATCGTTGGTTGATGTGGTAACTAGCGGAGAACACACGGTATATAGGGAACCGTGAGGTATCCAATCATATGAATTATATGATATGAACGAGGCATTTGAGCTTTATGACACGATATGTTATGATATGCCATGATACGATATGACATGATATGTTATGCCATGATATGATATGACATGACATGAAATGATGAGACGTGATCTCAATATGATATGATATGAAATGATAAGGAAATTGCATGATATGTTATGATATGAACAAGAACTGAGCTCAAATGATATGAATATGTGTTAAGAGTTTAAAAGATGAAAAATTGTTTTATGGAAAGGTCAAGTTGCATATGTCAAGGTTTTATGTCAGAGTACATGCCCATGCATTCATTTGTGGTTCGCTTTTATATGCTTGCATTATCTGTGGTATGTTGACTGTTTACTTGTTAAGATTTCTCGAAATTTCATTGTGGTAGTTTCCACTACCATTCCCTACCTGGAATGGTAGAAGTTGTACCAGGTATAGAAAACCCCGATGACGAAGCGAAAGAGGACAATATTCCCTTCGGATAGGATAGTGCCCAAAATGGTAATGAGCTCTTATGGACCCTCCATCCAAGAGCAGCTGGAGACCATAGACCAGATAACTACTGATGTAATTAAACTCATTGACGAGTTTAAGCGACTCAAGAACCGTGGCAAGGACCGGTTCCTAGAGAAGAGGACGAAACTTGATAAGCCCTGAAAACTTAAGAGGGAAATTTCTTTTGAGGATTAGACATTATTTTGATGGATCCTGTGTTTTGGGAATAACTTTATGATACACTACTTATTTTAGAAGTCTTTTGGCAAAACAACTCTTATTTTGAAGTGCTTATGCTTATATAAAAGCTTTTGGGATATTTGCACTTATTGGTACCATGTGTCTTAATTATTTTGTCGTCGTGCTTAAGTAGATAGAAAATAATTTTTCTACTGTGATTTTTATTGCATATTGCTAGATGTTAAGTGCATTGCATCTTAACTGTCATGTACAACCTTGTGTTACATATCCCGACGCATTCAGTCACCGTCAAACCTAAGTGGGTGCTGTGGGCGTTACATCTAATTATATTATTGACTAATTCTTTTAGTATATATGCCTAGATGTTGCTTGAGCCTCCTTTGATTGCATAAAAAGTACTCGCCCTAGGCAAGCATCTTGGAGAGCTAAGAGTTCTTGCCCCTTGGGCGAGCACCACTTAAAAATATCTCGTCCCCAGGCGAGCACCGCGTGGCAGGCTTAAAGCGCTCACCCCTAGCTCATCTCGACATCTCCTATGCCAGTGATATACTTCACTCGTCGGCCTACGGAAATAATAATGTCAATGTGTATGTATAGGTGAAGTGAATAGGTGTATTTATGACGATGAAACACCGGGTTTCCATCTTCCAAATCAAGAGCGTCTGAAGCAAAACATCGCAATAATACCTCCGCACCCCTTTCTCCCATCCTCCGGAGCTCTTTGGATTTGGAGGCGGGCAATTTTCATTTCCTGCATATTTCTGGTGAATTTTTATCCCTCTCTTTCTCAATCATACATCTTTCATTTAGGATGTCATAAATCTCCATCAACTGTTTTTTTTTTTTTTTTGTTTCTGGTTGTTAATGATAACACTCATATATCGGTTTGGACACGGCTGATGTGAACTATATTTCATTTTTATGGCAGTTTCATAACGGTCTCAAATCCAAGTTTTCTGACATTTTGACCGTTTATGGATGAACCCTTTTATCGATGATCATTTTATAATCATTTCTTCGATATTGAATTTGGTTTTAATATGTTGATATGCTGGTAATTTTAAATTTTCTTTTCTGTTGCGTTTAGCTGTTTAGAAAATGAAGCATTTGGCAATGCATTTGAATTTTGAGTCTTCCTGGATTTCCCGTCATTTTTACTACACAATGCCAAAACTTTCTTCCAACTCGTGTGTGAGTTGAGTGTTTGGTCCGGTCCGGTAAATTCTGTTTTTACTTTTTCCCTTTTTCAGTTTTCAGATGCTGAGGCATGTTTGCTTTTAGAAAATTTTCAATTTTTTTTTTAAGAAAAATCTCAGTTACAGAGTACAAAAACCAAAAAACCTTTCGCAAAAGCTAAAAAGAAAACGCATCTCACAAAATTCTTATCCCAACAATTTATCAATTTTACCTCCTTTCACAAACTCAATAACAACATATCTAAAAATCTCTTATTCAAATAACGTTCATGCTACCTCTTCTACAAAATCTTGAAAAACACTTCTAAACTTTTTTTCAAGAATAATAAAAATTAACAGAAGGAATGATTTCAACATTCTTCTTCTGCCAGTGGCAAAAGAAACATAGAAATTCTTTGAAATAATTGATTCAATTAGAAGTAAAGATGAATGTTTCCAAAATCAGTATACCTGCAAATGATCTCAAATACCCGATACAGTTTTTTTAGATTTTCACTACCGAAGTGCTTAGTTGCATTTTTTTTTGGCAAATTTATTCAGCATGTTTCCCCCCCACATACGTTGAATGTATAAATGTTTTAATCTTGAGATTTGCATGAGTTTTTTAGTAGTTGGGTTTTTGCATCAGTTTTGCTGAGATGGCTCTTTTCCTTTTTTATTGTCTCCTTATCCCCATTTTTTGCAGGTGAGATATAAGCAGAGCAATGAGTAAACATCAACTGGAAGTTGGGAGGCCTGCTTCAGGTATCCTTTGTAATACTTTGTAGTGGGATATTATCATGAGTTGGCTCTAAGTAATTGGTTAGACTTATCAATCCCATGAATTTATGTTGCAATGTAAGTATGTAACATCTATTTTAGTAAATTATGCGTTTTCTTCTTCTTCTTTTTTTCCCTTTTTTCCACAGCAGGGTTTTACCTTCCTCTTGAGTTCAAATTTTAATTCATTCCAACTTTCTGGAAATAGATATGCTTCACCATTGGCACTTTCATATCTTTACCATGATATTGGGATGTGAGAATTTAATTTTTGTGTTTGTATATGTATGTCCATTATACTATTGAAGTGGTACCCAATTGCAATCTGCAATGATATACGTATAAGGTTTATAAGGTGTGTGCGTGGCGCGTGCACGTGCGGAGATATATGTAAGAGCAAGAGTGTGAACCGCTTGTAAAAGAATTAGAGTGCTTGAATCTACATTAGGGGTCTCAGTGTAGCATTTAGAATGTATCCTTTGCCAGACATATTTTGTGCATATGGATGTATATGCTCCTAGTTGGGAATTCTAACCTACATGCTATTGAATTATTCTTGTAGTGTTTTAGCATCTGATAGGAAACTGAAGGATAAATGGGGGCCTTGTAGAGATAGGTGTGATTGGTATTTTTATGTTCATCCTTTCATGTTTTTTCTTTGTCTTCACCCCTAATCTATCATTTTTGTTCAAAACAACTTTTTATTCCATCTTCTGTTCTCATGTCAAAACTTAACTCCTGAAAAATTGTACAGTTTATATTTCCTAGACTATTCTGGTGTTTAATCTGTAGTCAATAAACTGCATGTAGTAAACATGTAGGCTAGACGCTCCTCTTTGTTCCATATGAAGCTTAGATATTAGCAGTTGTGTCTTGATTGATGAAATATTTTCAATCAGGTTTTCCAGGGCTTTTTATGAGTCCCTTCGTTCTTGTATGTTTGGTATTTTGTAGCAATGAGATTTATTGTTCATCTGATTGAACGATGGGCATTTTCTTGTACAGGTAAAAGAAGACTAAAAGATTTATTGCTTCAAAAAGATAATCGCTTTTGTGCTGATTGTGGTGCCCCAGATCCTAAATGGGCGTAAGCTTCAACATCTTGACACCTTTAGTTTGTTAACTAGATATGTTGTGTGCGATTGTGTATTGTGACAATTTATATTTCGTGCTTGAGAACAAAAATCAGAAGATGACGATTTTGTGTGGGAGCTTTTACTTGACATCCTATGCATGAAGTTGTGAGAATGAATAAAAATCATGAAACACATTCTATTTGCTTAGTCATATTCCTTTATGATTTTGAGGTATTTGTTGATAAATGCATTGTCAGGTCAGCAAATATTGGAGTTTTTATATGCTTGAAATGCTGTGGTGTACACAGGAGCCTTGGTACCCATATATCTAAGGTAACTTTTCCATGATTGCCTTACTTTGCCATTGGCACAATAGTTATAAAATATAAAAGGAAGCCAGTTGTTGATAGCCACACATGTTATGATACTGGGTATGTGGTGCATTTTGACAAGGATGGAAACTGATTTTGTTAGTTCTCTTAGTTTTTTTTTTTTAAAGTCAAAGTAGACACTAAGAACTAAATGGGCCAAAGTAATATATGATGTCATGGCCTTTGTGTGGCTAGACATCAACAGCTATGACCACTCAATAAGCTCTTCAAGATCTCTTTCCTTGTTGTGTATAATTTAATAGCATCTTTAACCACGGTGTGGCGAGATCGTATATTAAATCTAGGTTCCAAATTCCTAGAATTAGCTAGGAACCCTCACCTGCTAAAAACCTAAAGGGCAACTCATCTATGATTGATATATGAGCAAGGGACGCCTTCAATCTCTATGGATCAAATTTTATATACTCATTCAAAGTATTATTACTATCCCCATCTGCCTTCTCAAGCCTCCCGTCCAATCTAGTTTCATTTGTATCATTTTTGTGGCCATCCTAAAGGGTGCTTCTTGCATTGGACTTCAATGTGAGTCATCATCTGGGAAGCATCATATATCTTATAATGACAACCTATAATGGTACAACAATGGTTGCATTTAGCTTTAGAGCCGTTCACAATGATCCACTTTTGTGAAGTGATCCCATGCTATTGTCACATTCCTTTTTTTTGGGTTGGTTTGGGAGGGTTGAAGTGTCAGGGATACATGTAGGGGGGATAGTTGTTGGGTTGGGGGTGGGGGTTGTAGACATGTGATGATCCTCCACAACAATTGAGTTGAGTTCACAACTACGTGACATGCCCACACTAGCATTAGAACTACCTTCCATGTTTTATTGAAACTTAAGAAAAACTACAGGATATCGAAACAAGCATACAAAATAATTGTGACTTGCTACTTCTAATTGCTTGATGTTCATGCTGATTTCCAATTTTAGGTCTATTTATATTCACCTTGTTAATTCTTACTGGTAAGTTTAGTAGTTTGTTCAAGAATGGATGACGTTATGTATATAGGTGTTTTTTATATTTCCTCCGAACACAGGCACATACAATCACTAAACTTTTAGATTCTCTGAACAACATTGAATTTGTTTTTCAGGTTTTGTCTGTGACATTGGATGATTGGTCTGGTGATGAAATTGATGCCATGGTTGAAGTTGGAGGAAATTCTTCTGCTAATGCAATAAATGAGGCTTTTATACCTGAAGGATATGCAAAGCCTGGACCAGATGCCAGTCATGATGAGCGTGCACAATTCATCCGGTTAGGCATGAGTTATGATTTCTTAAGCCATACATTTGTGAGACACTTTTCTGATATCTCTATATGTTTGGTCACTTAAATGGATTTGATATGAAAGTGGTCAAAATACCATGACCATCCCTTTATGCTGTCCAATCGACCATTAAAAATCACCTTTTCCTGTCCATATCATGTTCTTTACTGTCAGACTTCTATGCTCATTTGACAGTTGACTGATCTATGTGTCTTGTTGGATGGTTGGTACAGAGTTCAGTTTCGATTATCTTATATGTCTCAGGCACTTGGGGTATTCTTACATAATTATTATATTTTTGTAGGGCTAAGTATGAGCTTCAAGAGTTTTTGAAACCTGGCCTGCAGATTGTGTCACTTCAGTCCGGAAAAAGTTCTCTTCAGTCAAGTTCTTCTAGAAAGATTGTGGACAGTTTTCAATCAAATTCTTCTCACCATTCGGTATATTTTGTTTACCTTTTCTTCTTCCCTGCAGATTCTTTACTTCAATGGCATAGGTACATCACTAGGAAGAGAGGAGGTCATTTTGGGAGCCATAGTTCTGTGCACACCTGGCAAATAGATTATATTTAATTTGTAGATATTTGTGGTTTAAATACTTACAAAGAAAAAAGATATTTGTGGTTTAAATATACACAAAATTTCTCATGTGCACATGTTTGATATGATAATGTTTACATTTTGTTACTGAGTTGCTTCAATTGATCTGATGCTAAACATCATAACAGGAAGGCATGGTAGAATTTATTGGACTATTGAAGGTCAAAGTTATAAAAGGTACAAATTTAGCTATCAGAGATATGATGTCAAGTGATCCATATGTAGTCTTGACTCTTGGGCAGCAGGTTAGTCACTGTTTCTTTCTCACTTTTTTCGTTGGGGAAACTGCAAATTCTACTCAGTTTTGTTTATTATTGTTTGAGCATGCATACAGTATATTAGTGGGGTAGGAAATGGCTCTAGGCAGAGCTGAGTGGCCTAAATGGATCCATATAGCCAATTTGATTTGTTGGATGGCTGGTCGGCAGATCATGTATCTTCATTTTGATGTATCTGTTATCGATTTAATACTTTAGGTAAATCTTACATAGTACACAGTATGATAATATTTTTCCTGATGATATTAGACTGTTCGGACTACTACAATCAAGAGCAACTTGAATCCAGTCTGGAATGAGGAACAAATGCTGTCTGTTCCTCATCATTATGGGCCCTTGAAGTTGGTAAGCCTCTCCTTTAATTTTTCTTCTTGATGATTGTAACTTTTTGTCTATATTCTGTTTCTGTCCCATGCTTTATTGATGATTGCATTTGGTAGTGTTGGTGAAAGTGCAAGGCGCAATAAGCACAAATGTCGTCTAGAGCCTAGGCACGAAGTACAAGCATGCACCTAACTGAAGTAAAGTGCATATTTAAAAAAAAATGATGTATGGTAACAAAAGATCCATAAAATACAATAGAAGCAAAATGGTAATATGTTCAGCCTATTAAATCAATTTAGTAGAGTATTATGCAAGCATAAAAATCACTTAATAAACTGATTTAAATAAAATATAAACATAACATTTTATAGAATTTGCCGATGCTGTGCTTAATATACACATCTTGATATTTGATAGCCATAATCAAATTAAGGTACATGGTTCAATCAAAATATACCAAGAAGGCCATGACCAAAAAAGCTCAAGAATTGTAGCTATGGGCTTGTATGCTAACATAAGCAATCAAATATCAAGCAGTCTAGAAACCCAACTTAGACTACTACATCAGGTTCAAAGCATGTATATCACAAATGACAACATGTGGTGCCATGCTATGTAAATGATCTTCAATATCAATCAATACTTAAATATATTTGATTGTGTCATTTTTGGGTATTGAACTGATTTTTATAATTTTTTCTGAAAGAAATTACAAAAGCGCTCTTTTGTGCGCTTTAAGCTCACGCAAAAAGTGCATTAACAAAAGTGCACTTTTGTTAATGCACTTTGCTTTTGGTATGTGAAGCACTTTAGCTTTGGTGCTTTGTACTTAGGCCCGCTTTTACCTACAGTTATTTGGCATGCTACATTCTACCTTTGTATTGTATTTGTAAAGCTGGGATTGCTCTATATGACTAGCTATGCATATAGGTTCTAGTTGCCTGTTGTTTTTTCTTTGGAAAAATTTCACTTAGCCCCTCAAATTACTTTGCTTTTCCCTGTATGTCCACCAAACTACGAAGTGTCACTTAGTCCCCCCAAAAAAGCGATGTTGCACGATCTTAACGTTCACATTTTAAGGGAGTAAATTGCAAAAGGAGCAAGAAGTGATATAACAGTTGGATCTTAATGGTGGACAAATTAGAAAAGGGGTGATAGTTTGAAGGTAAAATGACAACTTTGGTAGTTTGGTGGTCATATTGTGAAAGGAGCGGTAGCTTACAAGTTTAAAATGTGATTTTAAATTATTATTGCCTCTGGAAGGGTGTGAATAATATCATCTAGACAGTAAATGAGCTGGTTATGTATTTGTTTTATTACCACTAACTGGTAGTGGACTTCAGTCCCCAAGTAAGCCCATTCCCTATGTGAATTCTCCATTCCCCAAAGCATCTCGTTTTTTTCTATATTGCTTTCTAGATTCAAATGTGATATCTGCGTACCCCATCCCTTGACTAACTGAGTTAGGCCAAGGGACCACCTGCCACCTGTCTCACTTGCATTATACATCATTACTGTCAATTGAGAAGGATTCTCTCTGCAGAGAATTTGGTTGATATTGAGCATTGTAATTTTGCAGCAAGTATTTGATCACGACACATTTTCATCTGATGATATTATGGGAGAAGCAGAGGTTGATCTCCAGCCCTTGATACAATCTGCAATGGCATTTGGAGATGCAGGGATGTTTGGAAGCATGCAGATTGGGAAATGGCTGAAATCGCATGACAATGCCCTGGTAAATGATAGCACTGTCAATATTGTTGATGGCAGGGTGAAACAGGAGATGTCCCTCAAACTACAGAATGTGGAATCTGGAGGTCTAGATCTAGAATTAGAGTGGATGCCACTTGATCAATAGATACATATTTTTCTTGTTCCTTCCCAATGCTTCTAATAAAAACTTGTAACATTGATTTACTCATATGGAGTGGTTCATTACACTTGCCTTTTTTTTTTTTTTTTTGGGAAGATACGGGGTCACATGTCCAAGAGTGATCCCGGCTCATTTTATTAGACAAAAAAAACCGCATTTATAGTAAAGGAAAATCGTGGCAATATCTAAGACCCCCGGGATTTACATATATGCCATCCCATGAGTCAATGACCAAAACTTTGACAACCAAAACTCAACATAAAATTACCAGCACACTGGTAAACAATGAAATGATCAAGTCCAAAAGAAAAACTCCATCCGCACCAACGTAAAAGTAAAAACCAAAGTAAACGTAAAAAGCAAACATAAACGTAAAGAAACGAACGTAATCAACTGTAAAGAAACGAACGTAATCGTAAAACGAATCCTGCCATTGACGTAATGGCCTCCAAACCAAATGACCACAAATTACCTCTTTTTTAAGCACGGCAAACCACATTTATTCAAGCATAAAATCCATTTGAGCTCCCTTGGGATGATAATCGACATATACTCCTGCGTAATCCCAGTACTACCACCTTTAGCAAGCCAGTCCGCAGCTCTATTTCCCTTTCTAAACACTTGTCTAAACCGAATATTAAGGTCTCAGATGAGCAAGATTATCTCCTCCCAAAAATCCTCCAAGTACCAAACCTGACATATGCCTTTCTCCAGCCAATTCATAACCAACGATAAGTCTAATTCAACAACAATATTCACAAAGCCCATAGCCGTGCATTTGAGCAAACCAAATAGAACCCCCAACAACTCAACTTTATTATTTGAACCAACACCAATTTGTTTAGAATAGGCAAAAACCAGATTTCCCTCATGATTCTGAAGCAGCCCCCCAGACTCGACTCTCCCGGGTTCTCCAAGCTACTATCATCCGTGTTTAGTTTGAACCAACCCAGCTCCGGCTTCTCCCAAGATACTGCAATAAAATTTCTTTTCGAATGAGTTACAACCGACAAATTTAAATCCTCTAAAATTGCTTGGTCCCATTGATGAAGATTTCCTAACTGCCTAAGCCTCAAACCAACCCAATGGAGCCAATATTTAACCTTCCTCCACAAAATATTAAAGCAATCCTTATGTCCCTCCATACGAGCCGAACACCTCCACATCCATAGGTTCCATATTAAAATACATGGAACCACACCAATCAAATTACCAACCTTTGAAGACTTCTTTGTTCTTCGAAACCAAGCTTCAACGGTAGCCAACCAAGACCGATTAGCCACATAGGGAACACCCAAGAGACTAGAACACATTTGCCAAAGTCTAGCAGCAACCGTACCACTGTGTAAAACATGATTCAGGTCTTCAAAACAGCTCTGAGGACAACATTCACATTTAGAGACCATCGGGATTCCAATACGCCTAATCCGCTCATCCACACTCAGGCTATTGGTCATAGCCTTCCATAGAATAACAGAAAATTTTTTTGGCAAAGCTGAGTGCCAAATCCAGTCCATCCATTGATGCTTCGGAACCGAAACATGAATCCAATCGCAAGCACTTGCTGTTGAAAATCTTCCATCCCTACTACCAAGCCATATTAACATATCCATCCTCGATTTAGTACCACCAACACGAGATAAAATCTCAACAGCAACCTCCTAACCCACGAGCTGAACAATCAAATCCACATCCCAACTGTGCTCAATCATACAATCCTTTATTTTTATAAGAGGGGAATTCGAAATCTGTATAGCATGACAAATAGGACCTGAGTCCATCCACTTATCATGCCAAAAGGATATGTTCCCTTCTTTTACACGCCAAATAGATTTCTCAACAACAAGAAGAACTAACTTAATAAGCATCTTCCAAAATCTAGAGCCTTTAGAAGGATCAACGAGATATATATGTTGATTATTCACATACTTGACTTTAAATAAACGAGACCATAAAGTATCCTCCGAGAGGAACTTCCTGGCAAATTTGGATTGAAGGGAGCTGTAAACATCTACAATATTTCTCAACCCCACACCTCCTTCATCCAAGGGCTTGCAAACTGACTCCGAACTTACCCATTTCCTCTTAGGCTTTCCTTCCAACGAACCCCAGAAAAAAGTGTTAAATAACCTGTTAATTTTACCAAAAATTTGCTTGGGCACTGATAATACAGACAGTAAATGCATCAGCAAGCTTGAAAGGACATGCTTAAGCAAAAGCAAACGGGCACCAGAAGAAATATACCTCATCTTCCAACCTTCAATCTTTTTAGAAATTTTAAGCATCAAATCATCAAAATAACACGACTTCAGCCTACCTGAGAAGATAGGAACCCCCAAGTACCTCACTGGAAAGTGCCCCATCGAGAAGCCAGACACTCTAAGCAACTCCTGGCGTCTTGATTTTGGTATACGGCTTGAGAAGAAAATAGATGATTTGGAAGCATTAACCACTTGACCGGACCACTGGGCATAGAGCTCCAAAACTTCTAAAATCCTTTCCACATCTTTCTTTCTACCATTCAAGAAAATAACCATATCATCTGCATAAAGAAAATGAGAGATTAATAGGCCATTACGAGGCTGTGAATAGTAACCAATAAGCCCAGACTGGGATTTCTTATGCAGAAGCCGTGAAAAGACCTCTTCCACCAAAATAAATAAATAAGGGGATAAAGGATCACCCTGAAGGAGACCCCTTCCACTCTTAAAAAAACCTTTAAAAGTGCCGTTCATAACCACATAGAACCAAGATAAAGATACACAATTGGAGATCAGGTTGCATACTTCCAAAGAAAAACCAAAGGCTTTTAGGACTTGTAACAAAAATTTCCAGTCAATCGTATCATAAGCCTTGGCCATATCAATTTTAATCAAGATATTGCCCCCTTAATTGGTTTACTTATGTCCTAAACCAACTCCTGCGTACGACTTATATTCTCAAAAATACTTCTCCCTAGTAAAAATGCTCCTTACTCTTCAGAAACCAATCGACTCAAAACAACAGTTAATCTAGTCACAATTAACTTTGAACATATTTTATAAACAACTGAGCATAGGCTAATTGGCCTAAATTTGTCAAATGAGCATTGATTAGACACTTTCGGAATCAAAACAATGAAAGAAGCGGTATAGTATCTCGGTAACAAGGTACCTGCAAAGAAATCCCGAATAGCCTCGACTAAGTCAATCTTAATGAAATCCCAACAATGTCGAAAAAAACCAGAATTAAATCCATCTGGTCTGTTGGGCTACTATTGATCGGAATATCAAACAATGCATCTTTAACTTCCTGCTCTGTTGGGCTCTGGAAAATATTTAAATTTTCATATGCCCTTAGCTCTTCCTGAACAACATTAGGTAAATGAAGCATTGAATCTGTTGGCTTACGACTCAAAAATTCAACAAAGTGTAAAACCGCTTCATTATGAATCTATTCTAGCGTAAACAACATTCTTCCATCTGGCAATTGCATGGATGTAATTATGTTCTTCTTCCTAGTCTATAAAGCTGCAAAAAAAAGAAGCATTAACCTCCCCATGCTCTATCCATGTGTTTTTAATTTTTTGTGCAATTCGAACTTCCTCTTTTTCCAGCCAAGAATTTAATTCCGCTTGTGCTGCAAGCATCTCCGTTTCTACTTCTTGGGAATAATTTTCTTGCAGTTGTGCCTTCCCTTGTGCAATTTTCTCCTCTAGGCATTTTAAATGCAACGTAGTCCAACCGAATACCTCACGGTTCCAGCTTTTAAGAGCACTTTTTACTCTTTTTTTTTTTTAATCTTAGCTGCTATCTTCCACAAACAAGCTCCTCCTACCTCCTCATTCTATATATTAGAAACAAACTCCCAGAAACCTTCATGCAAAGTCCACATCTATTGGAATCTAAAAATACTTGGGCCATACCTCATATTTGAGTTCACCAACTGAAGAGACATAGGTGCGTGATTCGATGATTTTCGAGATAAATACTTCATTAACACCATCGGGCAAATATCTAACAGCCGTGTGTTGCACAAAGCCCTGTCCAACCGAGCCCAGCTCCGAGCCAATCCACCATGCCCATTACACCAAGAAAATTTATTTACGAAAAAGACACTTCAATCAAACCACCATTTTGGATAAAGGAGGAGAAATCTTCCATTGCCCTTGGCAATCTCAGACACCCTCCTCTTCTTTCCCCATCATGGCGAATAGTGTTAAAATCACCAATAATGATTACTATCTTGACGAAAAGGCTTCGCAACAATTAATAATTTCAGTTTTTGTAATTTCAGATAGTACGTATCCGTGCCTTCGAGGAACTGAGACCTCGATAATTCCAATACATGAGATTCTCTAACATATATCAAGCCTTTTAGGCCTGCTAGGAGCCTTTATGGAGTTGCATAATTTCATACTAATTTGCACTTTCGGTTTCAAAATTTCAGTATCCGACACTCCATCTTTTTCTTTAGCTATATGTGGTAGGACACCCATGTCCTTTGAATCCGAAACTGACCCTGATCTCCCAATCTCATGCCTGATCAAAGACTTTCCCATCCTCGAATCAGAACGCTTCTTAGCCAACTCCTCAACGTTAGCATCCAGTTCCTCCAATACAACACCATCTGAGAGGCCATTAGTAATGTTAGGACCACTTCCTCTCCAACAACCAACGTACCATTCCGGCTAGAAATTCTTGTACTACCACCAGCCTCAAGAGGTTTCTTTGTAAAAGCTACATTAGCACTAACCTCCATCGAATTTTTCGTGAAGGTCAACACAGCGCCCACCGGGTCAATTGAAGTAGAGGACACATTTTCGCCATGCTCCGGACTACCCTTCAATTTTACTGCATCAGAATTATCCTTTAACAACAATTCATCATCTCCAACCAACACTCTGTCCCTGCTATGGTCACCCAATTTATCACTAACATTTAGAAAAAATTCCTTAAGAGCCCCATTATTACTAACCTTAAGAGAAATTTCTGTGACATCCAAAATTGCACAGTCAATCAATACAGAGGACCTAATCCCTTGACCACCATTCATTGGCACCACCGCCACCTCATTTGAAACCATCAAATTCAAGATTTTCCCTGTGTCCGAGACTACCAACAAATCTGGTTCCTTTAACTTTTGCGGCCTCCACACTTGACCTGGTTCTTTCTTTTTCCCTTTATCCTTCGCCAATATCTTACAGGTGCCAATATTATGTCCTTGAGCATTACACTTGGAGCAAAAAGTAGGGAGTGTTTCATAGACAACTTCCTGGCATACACTGGAAGGTTGTCGAGGTGTTCCAATCCATACATGAGCCACTAGTTTCTGAGATACATCCATCAAAACACAGACTCTTGCCCCGTCTGTGCGTGTCACACATTTAGTCACATTGTCCCTTCGGAGGAGAGAACCCACCGGTGCTATAATGTTGTACAGATATGACTCTTGATAGAAATTCAGAGCAAACCCCGACAAAAAAATCCAAATATGAGCCATAACAGGTTCGACAACTTCTAAGAAATCCACCGTCCATTGAAAATTCCAATAGCTAACTCCATTGATATCACTACTTTCATGAGACAAAGACTTGAGAAAATCAGCCTCCAAAGAGAACTTGACAAACACGTTTCGTGGCTTCCTCATTGCTGAAACAACCGGCTGAGAAGAAATACCCCATCTCCCATTAATAAAAACTCAGATCCGATCTAAGGAGGGCCTTTGCCTCTTAAACTTCATCATCATAGCAAGCCGAAAAGGAAGCGCTGATCTTTCTATTTCTTCTTTGGAAAATTGCACAAAAACCTCCCCATCGACCACTTTTGGATGTTGAAACTAGACCACTACCTCAGGGATGGGCTGAGGCGTGATCGACACCAGCTCGGCGAAGGAACAACTTCTATCCGCCACCATTGAAGGGCCTTGAGATCCCCCATCGGCAACCATTACCCCTTAGAAAACCCTAGCAAAACCAGAGAAGGATCGCCTAAAATCACCCCACGTGCCTAAAAGCCTTATTCTACTCAAGAGAGATGCTCATTGTCATTACACTTGCCTTCTTCACTTGTATTTGTTAATTTTTTCTGCTTTCAAAACCAATGATTAATACACTTTTATTTTTCTCTTCGTACACTTTTAACGATGGGAGAACTGTTCCGATGACTTTCGCCAAAACCAATTTTCTTTAGCCATTTTATGATTATTTAGCTATTTCATGACAAGCATGGGCTTCCTAAAACACCTTCTAATGAAACAAAGGTGTTTGTTTTATCGTTGGAGGGGGAAACTATTTTCATATAATTGAAAGGAGTAAGAAGGTCACTAAGGAGATGGTTCTCAACCAGGCCAATGCTTGTTGGCTGGCGGATATGGTGGAAGAGTGCTCACCATCAGTGGGAAGGAAAGATCTTTACAAGACATATCGCAATGGGATTAAGGCTCTGTATACTCATAGGTGTTCTAACGTTTTTGGGCATTTCTTGGAAATTATAGACTATGGTGGTAGTGGGCGTCTGGGTCTTCTAGTGATCCCAAAAGGAACGGAAGGAAAGGGTTGGAAAAGCCTTTCTGTGGAGATAAAACATGCTTTGTCCATGCATATTTTGGCAAACAAGGCTCCAATGTTGGCTTTACGTTTGGACAGAGCGGTAGACTAAGGGAAGGAGATGGAGAGGCAGGTCCAGTCATATGCAAAGGTCTACGATGGGTGGTGCAAGGAAAAGAGTGGCAGTGCTTGGTGGTACGGGTTACTCCTTGGCATTACATCAAAACAAAAAGAATAAAAGGGGTGCGTAGCAGTGGAGTGTACCACTACACCAGATAAGTATGGTCGACATGATGTACCAAAAAGAGGGGGCAGAGGTTTGTCCTATGTCTGCCCAGCAAAAAGTGAGGTGCAAGGGGTCTTATTTGGTTTGAAAGAGTAACTTGGATTATCGAGGAAGGTGATAGAAGCTCTTATTTGTAAAGTGGATATGGGTTTGGGCCTGGGCCAAGGCCAATGTTATTTTGATAAAGGTAAAGCCACATTAGTAAATGGGTCGAATCCACTCAGCTTGGTAAATGAAAGGTCGAGATTCAAATCGCTCACCCAGAATGAAATGGAGACTCAAACGGACTAGGCCTTTGAAAAGGGCTCCACGTCCACTTCCACGTCTGGGCCTGTTGCACCGGTGGAAACACAAATCTCTAGGCTTGTTGGCCTGTTTCTGATACACCAGCCATGGGAGCCACATATCTCTACGCCGGCAATACCTGGTATTGTTTCCAGCAGCACCTACGTTGGAAAGTTAGCGTCATCACCATACGAGGGGGAAGCTCGAAATGGAAGGAACACTTGTTTTATTTGAGTCTAACAAAGGTGGGGGTTAGGGGGTACAACCACTGCCAAAGATGGTGGTTAAAGGGAGGAAGGGGCAGGTCATCTATTGAGGTAGAAGAACCCATACCTTTAAACTCCTTTCATCCCAATGAGTCAGATTGGGTAATTAAGAAATCTATGGAGATGAAGCACTGTGTGGGGATTACATGCGAGAGTTTTGAAGATGAATTTATGGCATTACTTACAGCCATAGAGGTCGGGTATGCACAATCCAAATCTAGTCCATTCCTTAATTCGGCTAAGAAAAAGAGAAAGAGAACTCAAGAGGCTTATGTGGACAATCAATGGTGGTGGTGGGGAGAAGAGCTCTAACTGGGGGTGTTTCAAGGGGAGGGGTAAGATGGTTGCTTTATGAAGCTAAAAATAATATCATGAAATTTAAGGGGGTTGAATGAACATAATAAACAACTCCAAGTCAAAAACTTACTTCGCCAATGGAAGGGGATATTATTTGCTTACAAGAGACCAAGTTGGAGTTCATTACAAGAAAACTAGTCCAAAGTTTATGGTGAGGCAACCTTTAGGGTGGTCTTACTTGCCATCTAAAGAAGCATCCGGTGGCATCCTAATTATGTTCGATAAAAGGGTCGTGGAAGGGGTGGAGGAATTTGTGGGTGATTTCATTGTGGCTTGCTCTTTTATGAATTTAGAAGGCGATTTCCAATGAGCATTTACTGGAGTTTATGACCCTAATATTGATTTGGAGAGAAGGCCATTGTGTGAAGAATTGGTGGGACTTCTTAGTTGGTCGGAGTTACCAAGCTACATAGGGGTGACTGGAATCCTCTGAGGTCACTTCTGCCATGAGGGAGTTTTTATTTTATTTTATTTTAGAACAAGTGCTTATGGATATTCCATTGATTGGAGGTACATTTACTTGGTCCAACAACTAAGAACTCCCATCTTGGTCGAGGACTGATAGGTTTTTGTTAGCTTCAGACTGGAAGTTACATTTTCCAGATGTAACTCAAAGAAGATTACCCATGTTATTTCTCCATCATCTTAGATTGTGGAGGCATCCAAAGGGGTATAAGGTGTGTATTTTAAATTTGAGCATTTATATCTTAAAATTGACGATTCTGTAGACATGGTCAGCCAAGGGTAGTTTTCTTACAATTTCCAAGTCTCTCCAAGCTTCATAAGCGCGAGAAAATTAAAAGCATTGAAACATGAACTGAAGCAATAGAATGAACAGGTTTTTGGCAATGTGATTCAATAGAGGAGCTCTCTTAGAGAAGCTATAGGGTTTGGAGGGTGAGGAGGAGGCAAGAACTCTCTCTGAATCCGAGAGAACTCGCAAGAGTCAGATAGTCGTAGAACTTGAAAAAGTAATATTGATGGAGAAGATCTATTGGAGACAAAAATCATGGGCGCTATGGCTCAAGGAGGGAGACAAGTGCATGAAGTTCTTCCGTAGGGTGGCTAAATCTCATAGGAGGAACAACGCTATTGATATGTTGATGGTAGATGGTGTAGTTTCCTTGGATCAATTAGTCATCAAGAACCATATCATGCAGCATTACCAACACCTCCTATTTGAACAGCACACATAGTGAGCAAAAGTTGATGGTATAAATTTTTCGGCAATAGATCAACAGTGCGCAGGGTGGGTAGAGAGGCATTTTGAAGAAGATGAAGTGTGCAAAGTAATCTGTGGCATGGCTAGTGACAAGGCTTTAGGCCCTGACGGTTTTACCATAGGCTTCTTCCAAGCTTGTTGAGAAGTGATCAAGGATGACCTTATGCGGGTTTTTCAAGATTTTTATACTAATGACATTTGAAAAAAGCCTTAATGCTACTTTATTAGCACTCATTCCCAAAAATATGGGGTTCGTGAATGTTAGAGACTATCGCCCCATTAGCCTCTGTGAATGAGGTTTACAAGATTATTTTTCAAGTGTTAGCGAATAGATTGAGTAAGGTGATAGAAAAATTAATTATGAAGCTACAAAACGCATTTGTCAAAGGTAGACATATCCAAGATTTGGTCTTAATTGTAAATGAAGTTTTGGATGGACAATTCAAATCTAGAGAACCCAAGTTACTTTGCAAATTAGACACGGAGAAAGTCTATGATCACGTCAACTAGAAGTTCCTACTTTATTACTTGGAAGATGTGACTTTAGGGAGAAATGATAGAAATAGGTAGAGTTTTGCATCTCTATAGTTCGATTCTCTATCTTGGTGAATGGCTCACCGGGTTTTTTTTACTCCTCTCGTGGTTTGAGATAGGGGATCTGCTCTCTTCTTTACTTTTTTTATTCGTCATTAAAGCTCTCAATAAGATGATTGTGGGCCCTTGTGGAAGGTGGTTTTCTTTATGGTTTATTGGTGGGAAATGGTGTTTATGGCTCCATTGATATTTCTCACTTTCTGTTTGCTGACGACAATCTTATCTTCTATGGAGCACATCTTAGGCATATCCAATCTTTGAGGGTTCTACTTCTTTGTTTCAATGTTGTCTCGAGTTTGAGAGTTAATCTTTCAAATTCTGAATTGGTGCCGGTGGGGGCTATCCTTGAAGTAGAGAATTTAGCCTCTCTTGGGATGTGAGGTATCATCTCTACCCTTGAAGTGTATTGGCTTACCATTAGGTGCTTCCTTTAAATCATAGAGGATTTGGAATGGCATGGTTGAAAAGGTGGAGTGCATATTGGCTTCTTGGAAGAGATTGTATTTGTCTAAAGGTGGTAGGCTCACTTTGATTCAAAGTACTCTTTCTAACCTACCCAACTATTTTCTGTCCTTGCTCCCGCTCTCCACAAAGGTTGCCAACCATATTGAGAAGCTACAATGAGACTTCTTGTGAAGTGGCTTGGGGGAAGAGTTCAAATTTTATTTGGTTAATTGGTCAATTGGTTGTCCTCCAATTTATAAGGGTGGATTGGGGATTCGTAACTTGATGAAATTCAACCAAACTTTATTCGGTAAATGGTTGTAGAGGTACCAACATGATAGAGGGGCCCTATGGAAACCCATTATAGATTCACAATTTGGGGAGGCTTGGGGAGGATGGTGCTTGAATGAGGTACGCGGCCCATATGCAGTGGGTTTGTGAAATACATTATGAGATATTGGGAGATCTTCCGAAGACGACTCTCTTGTTAGATTTTGGTATGACAAATGGTGTAGTAAACAAAACCTCCAAAGACACATTCCTTACCATTTTTGAGCTCACATGAGAAAATGATGCAATAATAGCTGATTTCTTGGTCTTTTTGTAGTGGTTCTCAATGGAATGTAGATTTCATTATAGCAACCTAAGATTGGGAATTGGAGTCTATCATAGAGTTCTATGCGGCATTGTATTCCATAGGCATGACTGGGGGTATCATAGATAAGATGAACTGGAACCCCTCCAAGTAGGCCTGTAAACGAGCCGAGCTCGAGCGAGTCTGGGGTGTGCGAGCTCGGCTCGTTCACTACTCGAGCCGAGCTCGGGCTCGGCTCGTTTATCAACCGGACAAATGTCTGCGTCCGAGCTCGACTCGTGTAGAAATAAATTGAGCTCGAGCTCGGCTCGAGCTCGGTTTTGTTAACGAGCCGAGCCCGAGCTCGACTCGAGCTCGGCTTGCTTATTACAGAATTTAAAGATTACAATATTTAATATAAAATTGAAATAAATGCATCAGTAAAATAATAAATCAAATACAAATTTACATCATAAAACCTTCAAGAGTATTATGGCTATGGACCTATGGTACATTAAATTACATTTTTAATTTTTACATGATAATGGAACTAGTGAATAAAAAAATAATTTACAAATTACAACAATAAATTATGAAATAAGATACATTATGATAAAAACAATGGGCTATGAAATGAATGAAGTCCTCATTTGTTGGTGAATGGAGCTATAAATCTTGACATTGTTGCCATGCAAGCTGCATACACTAATACACTAAAAAAATTGAAGTTATTTTTAATCCCTTGCTCAAGTATTGTTAACTTAATAATACTGTCAATGGATGTTTGACAGAAAATGCAAAACTTAATTTGCTTAAAAAATCAATGGCATCTCTAACAAATTAGACAATACAATTATACAAGCAATCTCATAAACAAATATGTGCATTAGGGATTCAGACTCATTGAAATTTGAAATCACCATGACAAAGTCACAGAAGTCAGCAAGATTACCACTGAACAGATCCAAAACAACGACCCAGCAATAGGCATGACTCATATAAGCCAGACAAGTGAGACAACAAACTGTTAGGTAGACAGGTTGACAACTTCAATAGGTATAGACTAAGCAGTTACCAGCCATTCAGCCACAGTTACCACAAGAACAATCGAATCTGCCAACCAGCAGGCAACAATATGCAATACTCAATAGGCATACACTAATACCACAAACACAAACCAAATAAGTTATCAAAGAAGTTATAAGTTCAGTAACAACTTGACAACAAGTTACCAAAGATCAGCAAAATAAGCAAGACAACCAAGACAGACAACTGCAGACTGCAGTTACCAAAAAAAGTTCACAAGAAGTTACCACAGTCCAACAAAAACAGCTAGAAAAAATCAGCAGAGAACTAACCAAAACAAGTTCACAAATCACAACAAGTTACCAAAGTTCAACAAAATCAGCCAGACAATTGCAGACTGCACTAACAAAAATTAATCAAAATCACAATGACAGGAAAATACCAAACTTATACAAAATCTGGGTTCACCATGACAGAATTCAGCACGTACCCAAATTTTAAGAAAATCACCATGACAACCTGCAGGCTGCACACACTAATAGAATAAAAAATATTAATATAATTTTTATTCCCTTGCATCATTACTCAAGTACTTTTAACTTGAAAATATTGTCAAGGGATGTTTGCAATGCAAAATTTAATTTGCCATTTAAAGAAATTTAGGAAATCTAGATGGTGAGGAATTAGAACTTAGAAATTACCTGAATTGTTATGATTCATATCATCCCAAACAAAATCAGATAGAACGAAACTGTCCAAATATCAGATGTGTTCTAATCATATAGATTAAACAATACAAACAAGATAAAACCAGAAAGCTACCCAAATGTTCCATAGATTAAACATGATAAAAAAACAGAATCTGAGTTTGTATGGGCCTATGGCTATGGCAAGAGAATCTGAGTTTCTGATGGAACATCCTTCTATTGACAAGAAAAAAAAAAGGCATTAGTACTTTTGTAAATAAATTAATAGGCTGCAGAATAAAATAGTAAAAAAGCAACATGCAGTTAAAATAAATAGATTACACTTACAGAATTTGTTGATGATCTTTTAAGCCCATATAATGCTCTAACCCAATCTGACCCACATAACAACATCTGGACAATTTCAGTTGACAATGAAGCTCGATGAGGATCAATGACTCTGCCTCCTGCGCTGAATGTCGATTCTGAGCTAACTGTGGTAATTGGTGTAGCCAATATATCTCGGGCCAATTTGGACAAAGTTCGAAACTTAAGACTATTTGCTTTCCACCATTCCAAGGCATCGAAACTTGCATCTGAACCCTCTTCACAGATATATATACTCTCCTCTAAATAATTGTCCAGTTCTGATTTACTAGGCTGCACGGTATCAACACTTCTAACAAAAGATTTAAATAATGACTGGCCACTCTGCATGTTTCTCCCAACACTTGAGGAACAACTGGATACGTTTATTCGAGCATTTTCCTGCTCTCTTTGTGCCTCAAGAGTTGAATTGTATTCATGAACATACTCATCATATAACTCATGCAACACTTGAGAGACATAATCAATATTCTTAGAAGCGTCCGACTCTTGATAAATTAAAGGAAAACAGAATTGGATCAGGACCATTTTGAATCTAGGGTCTAACACCGCAGCGATTGCCATCAATAGATTACACTCCCCCCAATATTTGTCAAACTTAGCAGTCATTTTCCTTACCATTGATTTCATGTATTCATTCTCATCTCTACTCTTCTTACCTAAGATGTCCTTCATTCTCCATACTTCAGAAAGGAATAAGTTTGTTGTTGGGTAATCACTTCCGGATACAATATTGGTTATTTCATTGAAAATAACAAGTAGTTGACAAACATTTTCAACTTGCCCCCACTCTTCAACTGTTGGAACCCATTCAAAACTGCTATCTCTATCACCATATCTAGGAAAAACTTCTTTGAACTGAATTGCAGCATCCAACATTAAATATGTGCTGTTTCATCTTGTAGGCACATCTAAAATCAGTTTCTTTGAGAGCAATTGCAACTGTTTTGCAATTTCACTAAATTGTTTTAGCCTACTCTCTGATGCTACCAGATATTTTATACCATCTCTCACACAATCAACAATCTCCCTAATCTCCCCAAGTCCATACTGCACAAGTAAATTAGTTATATGCGCACAACAACGTACATGAAACAATTTCCCTCCTACAGACAATGTTTTCTTCAATCTAAAATTATCTTTCAAGATCCTAATGGCAACATCATTAGAACTTGCATTGTCAACTGTAATTGAACTAATTTTATTCTCAATTCCCCAACCTTGGAAACACTTTTCTAAAGCATCAGCAATAAGAAGGCCAGTATGTGGAGGTGGCACATTACAAAAGTTCAAAACACGCCTCTGAAGATGCCAATCAGTATCTATAAAATGACATGTCACTACCATATATGAAAGTTTTTGACAAGAAGTCCACATGTCAGTTGTGATATGGACTTTGTTAACAGGTTTAAGCAAAACCTTTAACTTTGTCTTTTCAGTCTCATAAGTTATCATGCATTCCTTCTTTGCAGCAGCCCGAGACATTTTTTCCCAATATGGAGTGTTTGCACTCATGAACTTATTAAATACCACATGCTCCATTAAAGAAAATGGATACTCATGGTAAAGTATCATATGAGAGGCAAGCTCTCGGACCCTACTACGATCATAGGTAAAGTTTGAGACAGTGAAGCCACCATCTTTCTCCTTAGACTCAACTGCTAAGACTTTCTGTTTTTTCTTAGACCCCATATATGGCAAACAAGTTAGCAAGTGTCTACGTAGTGTAGTCGTAGAACTTGATCGAGATGCTTTAAACAAAGATTTACACCACTTACATCGAGGTTGTTTAGTCCCATCTTGTTCAAGTTCGACAAAATCATTCCATACATTGGAAGTCCTCTTCCTCTTTTTCCTTTAATTAGCTACTGTTTGAACTTCTGTTTGGTCCTCAGTAGAGACAGTATTGGGGGCATCAGTATTTGTAGTGTCTCCACCATCATCAGATATGGGGTCTACATGGCTAATCCCAATAGAGTTTTCATTTTCATATTCCTCCACCGGATCAACCAAATTCACATGATCATCCATTTGCTAGGATCTAATATTTTTAAAACACAAAACCATAAACATAAAATAAGCAAACAAACATTGACCATAAGCAATGACACTAAAATAGGCTAAAGTCAAAAATAACCTTGTCTTGATGGCTTAAGGTGCCTCCAGAAGCAAGGACACTAAAATATGCTAAAGTCAAAAACATTTCACTCCAACAGTTTTATCTTGGCAGCCTTGCCTTGATGGCTCAATGTGCCTCCAAAAGGCAAAGCTGATATAATCAACCAAAACATGTTAAGAGTCAAACAATTTTGACTCGAACAGATTTAGTGGACTCTTGCCTTGGTGGCTCGATGTGCCTCCAAAACAGGTTGAAGAAAGCATATTTAAAGACTTGAACTAAGAACATAAACCCAAAACAGATTGAAGACAAAATTAATCAACCAAGGTCCAAGACATGTTGAAGATGGCATAATTAAATAGTTGAAGCAAAAACAATATATGATAATTTATAATCAATCAAAACAGGTTGAAGAAAGCATATTTAAAGACTTGAACTAAGAACATAAACCCAAAACAGATTGAAGAAAAATTATTCAACCAAGGTCCAAGACAAGTTGAAGATGGCATAATTAAATAGTTGAAGCAAAAACAATATATGATAATTTATAATCAATCAAAATAGGTTGAAGAAAAAATATTTGAAGACTTGAACTAAGAACATAAACCCAAAACAGATTGAAGAAAAATTATTCAACCAAGGTCCAAGACAAGTTGAAGATGGCATAATTAAATAGTTGAAGCAAAAACAATATATAATAATTTATAATCAATCAAAACAGGTTGAAGAAAAAATATTTAAAGACTTGAACTAAGAACATAAACACAAAACAGATTGAAGAAAAATTAATCAACCAAGGTCCAAGACAAGTTGAAGATAGCATAATTAAATAGTTGAAGCAAAAACAATATATGATAATTTATAATCAATCAAAACAGGTTGAAGAAAAAATATTTAAAGACTTGAACTAAGAACATAAACACAAAACAGATTGAAGAAAAATTAATCAACCAAGGTCCAAAACAAGTTGAAGATGGCATAATTAAATAGTTGAAGCAAAAACAATATATGATAATTTATAATCAATCAAAACAGGTTGAAGAAAAAATATTTAAAGACTTGAACTAAGAACATAAACCCAAAACAGATTGAAGAAAAATTATTTAACCAAGGTCCAAGACATGTTGAAGATGGCATAATTAAATAGTTGAAGCAAGAACCAGATAGGGTTAGATTTATAATCAACCAAAACAGGTTCAAGAAAGCATATTTAAAGACTTGAACTAAGAACATAAACACAAAACAGATTGATTATAATCAACCAACCAACCATATTTATTATCAAGCAAAACATCTTTCAATACTTAAGACAATAACCAAACATGAACAATAGAACAGCATTAAATACTTCAAGCAAGAACAACAATAACCAAACATGAACAATAGAACAGCATTAAATACTTCAAGCAAGAACATAAAATAATAAGCAAGAACCAGATAGGGTCATATTTATCAACCAAAACATTTAAAAGAAAGCATATTTAAATGCTGGGAGCAAGAACATACTCCAATCAACAATATACACAAATAACCCGAGACTACTTAGAGAAGCAAATGAAAACTTAATACTCACAGTGGGCTGTAAATGTTGCTTCAAGCACAAATCTGTAGGCAAACTCTTCAGAATGCTTTTTTTTTTTCCTCAGTTTTCATATATGAAATATAAAGCTTAAAACATATATTTGTAATTGTAAACAATAGCAAAACAGCCTAAAGTCTTAACAGGGCATATTTTGCCATTAGAAAATAAAATAAAAAAGATAAAGCATAAACTTATGAATCAAAGTGATGGACATTGAACAGTGACAAAGCACCAATAGCATGCATATACGACTGGGGATGTTACTGATGTATGGCAGTCTGGCAGAACAATGTCAAACCACTGACCAGTGACCACACAACATGTTTGGCATACAGTGTACTTAGATGATTAGATCTATCATCTAGATCTACAACACTACAATGTAACAACTAACAACACTACAATGTATAAAGAGTTAAGATAGAACTAGAATGATTCCTCGAAAATGGTCAGATAAAACTATAAGTAGATAAGAATCATAAGATCAATCAAATCTGCCAAGTTACCAAATCCCAGACAAATGCTTAGAAACAAGAAATAAACAAGGGTAATCGACTCATAGAGGGACGAATCGGCGAACCAGAGAACCACGAACCATAGAATCAGGGATTCAGTTGGTTGAGAGTCATAAATGCATGCATTTAATGACCCATGTGTCGAGGACCGGCTACAATCTCAGAGGCTGAGATTACAGCCACGGCTCCCCAAAAATACGGTCACCGGCTGTATCTGCTAGGGTTTCTCGTAGTCGCGGACTCGCGAGAAACCCATATCGAGACGACGAGAAACCCATATCACAAGATTCACAACAGAAGCCCATCGGATTCTTGAATCTTGATGGCTGCAAGCCTTCAAGAATCAAGAATGTAAGCGACGAAGCCGTTGAAGCGTAGAAGGCTAGGGTTTCACGCTGGCTTTGAGAGGATAAGTGAGGAAGTGTGAAACGGCTGAAGGAGAAATGTGAATCGAGTGCAAGTGGGCAGTGGCCAAGTGGGTGGGGCGGCTAGGGTATTGCGATTTGCGATGATTGATGAATCAACGGCTTAGATTTGGATATAAAGATCCAAGGGCCTCAAAAACTCCAAATGTTATACGGGTAGGGGTAGGCTGGTAGCCTCTCTAACATGTAATAGGAGTAGCAACACAACTAGTCTACTAAGTACTAAGTACTAACACGTTACATGATCATGTAACCCATAAGTTTTTTTTTTTTTTTAACTATTTTAATATTTAAGTTGTAACACATGTTATATACTATAAAATTATATATTAGTATATTATTATAAGTTAATATTTAAGTTATATACTATATTTAAGTTATAGTACAAAACAATACAATGTTATAAGTTATAAGTTATATCCTATAAAACTATATTGTAATATTTAAGTTGTAACACATGTTATATACTATTATAATATATAACTATACTAATAGTATAATAGTATAATAGTATAACTATAAGTATATAACATTGTCTAACTTTATATTTTATCAAACATTATAATTTATTACTCATGATATAATAGTATAGTTCTATTATATATTAATACTATAATACTATTATACTAACATGATAAGGAGATGGTGTAATTTGTAATGTTAAAATGTTATATATTATGTAAGATTATACTACTAATAGATTAATAATACTATATAGTTATTAATACACTGCTAATATTGATACACCACCATCTGTATATACTAATACTAATATGATATGTTAATATTATCCATCATCATACATAGTAACATATACTAATATCTTATACTAATACACCACCATATTTCTTTCATATTAATATTAGTATATTACTAATATTAGGATATCATATACCACTATACATTACTAATAGTATATGAATGTATCATCTTTCTAACACCACCGGTCACCATCTTTCTAACTCCAATAATATATTAACATACATATACTAATATACCATTACTAATATCAATAGACAATATACCATATTTGAGTTCATCATTTACTAATATGAATATATATATATAATATGGACCATATGGTGTAATTTGTAAATTTATAATGTCATATATTTATTGTATGTATTCATCATAACTTCTAGTTTTATAAGACTATAAGTTAATATTATAAATTTATATATAGTATATGTAGTGGACTATAAGTCTATAAACTATAATAATAACACCAAGTCTACATACTTAATTATGAATATTATAAATTACATACATATCTAAATTTTGGTTATTATATATAATATATTGTATTATTAATTTTATATGTATAAATATATACGAGTCGAGCTCACGAGTCGAGCCGAGCTTCATACGAGTCTGTTCACGAACATTAATCGAGCCGGTCGAACTTTATACGAGTTTGTATCGTTTAATAATCGAGCCTAATTCTATGTTTACGAACGACCCATTTAATATTCGACTCAAGTCGATTTTGAGTTTAGTCGAGTCGAATTCGAGCTGCCTGTCGAGTAGCCTGTTCATTTTACAGCCCTACCTCCAAGAAAGGTAGATTCATTGTCAAATGATTTTACCAAGTTCTAACAAGCCCTAGAATGACCATGTTCTCATGGAAGAGTATATGGCAAGCAAAAGCTCCTTCAAAAGCAAATTTTTTTTTTTTTCGTATGGATGACATCATTGGACAAGATCCTCATCACAAATAATTTAAGGAAACGCTAGGTAATGGTGTTGTATTTATAAGAGAATGGTGAATCAGTAGATCGTTTGATTTTACATTGGAGGGATGATTTTTTCGTGAGAATTGGATTCTCATGGGTTATGCTTTTTAGATTGGTGGATTTCCTTGCAAGTTGGAGAGGCCTCCAAGGTAACTCACAAGTGGCAGTTGCAAGCTGGAGAGGCAATTAATGGATTATAGAAGACTAAAGGGTGCAAGGACCATTAAGCTTGGTTTGGATAGAGAGATATTTTCATTTCATCTCATCTCAATATCTAAACATCACAAATACTTTTTCAATTTCAATATTCAACTTTTTCATCTAATCATTACCTAATTATTACCACTTTCCCATTTTCTAAACAAAACATAAAAAAAAAAAAAAAAAAATTAATTTTCTCAAATCTCAAAACAAAAATAATATTATAACAATATTCTAACTTTATTATATTCTTATTCAACTTTTTCTCTGTCATTTTTCAAAATCTCGTAAAACATTTTAATTCAAACCATTTTTAATTTATCTCATCTCAACTTAAATATTTCACTATTATTTACAAATTATCTCATCTTAGTATCTAAATAGGCCTTATCCTCTCTTAATCTTTACCCGAATTTGGAATCTAAATTGAAAAGAGAGATGCAATATCTAGATCCTCCTATAGTATCTAATATTGTCCGTATCCGAAAGTATCTAATATCCTCCTATAGAATCTAATCTCTACCTCCAGGGGTTGGCTCAACTGGTAAAAGTTTGGAGTATGCTCCTCTTAGGTAAATTCTTTTGGGTGCAAACAATTTCTAGGAGTTATCGGACTGAAAGTTTTTTCTTTGAATTATTCGAGATATATTTATAAAAAACTCCTTATCGAGGACATGGTTCAACGAACAAACAACGTTAATCAGGACTGTTTCTGGACACCGAATGCCAATAAAAAAAGTATTTAAATTGAATTATATTAAATGTTGGTAATCATACATATTATTATGTGTCAATTCGAAACAGTTATGTGAATTTCTAAAATATAAATGACAACATCTACATAATGCCTACGACTGCATGTGCAATCTATTTATCTACGACTTTCAATTACATATGCCATAAATGGCTCCCGCATTGATTGTTTCCGGTTGTTTGAGAGCTTTGACTCTTAAAACGTAGGTTCTAAATGTGTGAAAATGACCCTCAGAGGAAATGATAGTTGCCCCCCATTCGTCCGAATTTTTTTAAAATTCTTTCTAATTTTTTTAATTTTCTGTTTTTCTTAAATGAAAAATTATTTCTCTAACTGCTTTTTGTTTTTTTAAAAATTATATATATATATATATATATATATATATATATATAAGAATTCGGTAAAATGGGGGGCTGAGTTCGATGATCCTAAGCATAATTTATATCCATGCTAATATAACATATAAATTAACCAAAGTTGATTAGTCTCGTTTGTTTTCATAACTTATCTAATCTCATATTATTATTATTATTTTCTTGAATTTCTATACAAAATAAAATAAGAAATTTAACTTTTTCAAATTTTAAAAAAAATAAATAAATAATATTAAAAAAATATATTCTAATAATATTTTATTAAACTTTTAAATTTAATTTCATCGGCAATAACAAACCTCACAAGCACAGTAAAAATAGGCAATTTTCATCCATACTTCAAACATCAACAAGCAAGAAATTTGAATTTGTCAATATCATGTAATTGTCTCTGAATTCTATCGGTTTTAAGAGTATCCATATGCGAACATAAGAAGCCAAGTCTCAAAGTTTCATGTGGATGGAAGTTATAAGAATTTGGTAATTTAAGTAATTTAAAATAATTTAAAATGTCATGAAATAAATATTATTTATATTTAAAATTTTAAGATACGAACATTTATACTTATTTTCTCTATATCTATTTTAATTTCATTAATAATCAAAAGAATATCACATTAAAAAAAATTTCACAATTATGTTATGAATTTTTCATACTCTATACTTAGAGCATTGGCATTGGACTCATTAAATGAGTTCAATCTTTAAAATTTGATGAATTTATGTTTAAAATCACTGCATTGGATTCACCAAATACTAAAATCTGAAACTTTGAGCTACAGTACATTCTAATTCATCTTCAAATTTAAAGACTCACTATTCACACTCTATAATTATTATTTTATTTACTTAAATTATTATTTTCTAATTTTGAGCCACAATATATTTAAGTTGGGAAACATAATTTAAGTATCAAATTAAATTATTAATTAACATATAGCCATTGTAATTGTAAAATATGAAAAAAATAAATTAAAAATATTCTTATAAAAAATATAATATTATATTATTATTTTGATGAATCCAATGGTTAATCCAATGTGGAGTTATGGATGGAGAGATTTTTGATTTATGAAAAATATGTACTTTTCATCAAATTTTAAAAATAAAAATGATGAAGTCAATGCTAATACTCTCATATATATATATATATATATATATATATTAATATATATATATATTTTATGAGAAGAATTTTTCAATTATTAATAATAGAATGTATTTAAACCTTATCCAAGACAATGGGCTGAGGATGATGAAACCACAGCAACCGACAAATGTGTCCTGTTAGTTGGAAAATTTGTAGCCTGGGATGGAGAATGGAGTGTAGATGCAGAGACTCTGACCAAACAATACGGTGTTAGATGTTAGCATCATGTCTGCTTTATTATTTCTAAAAGGGCATTCCATTATTACCGTTCTTTTCTACTTTTTACTTTTGACCATTTGGCAACAGATCGGATCCCCAAAAGTACTATTATCTGCATTATCAAAACAAATTCATGCATTTACCATAGTATAGTCATGCTCATATAGTCGAAATATTAAAATAAATAATAATAATAATAATAAAGATTATAAAACCCGCTACTTTAAAATATATTAGTCAAACCTATCAAAAAAATATGTGGATGATACTCGGAATTGCATCGATTGTGGAAAGTTATAATATTATTACTAAATGAATTGAGATTAAAATTAAAAAATTAAATAAAATATTATTAAAATATATTTTTTAATATTATTTTTATTTTAAAATTTAAAAAAATTATATTTTTTATTTTTTTATATTAAAAATTAAAAAATATATATAACAATAAAATAAGATAAAATATTTTCTAAAAACTAGGCTAATCCATATACCGAGGGATAAGGATCCATTAACATTGCTTCTCCAATTTTCAGAGTAGAATTCCGACAAGACTTTGAAATCCACGTTGAATATAATGATCTATATCAGAGAGTCATCTCAGATAATGAGTAATCTTCTTGAAATATATATATATATCTCTTTATACTTAAAAGTGCCTATCGCCTAATGAACAGTGACATCAACAGTAATAAACAGTAACATCAACAGTGACATCAACGGCAAAATCACAAAACCGCAAATCACGATAGGCAACCAAAGCAAATCTACCATAAAATCATCACAAAAAATCACAAAACCGCAAAACCACAGAGGCAACCGAAACAAATCCACCATAAAATCATCACAAAAATACACGGTAAAATCACAAAATCATCATAAAATTTTCACAAAAATACTACAAATTAACAAAATCACTATAAAATCACAACAAAAATACCATAAAATAAAAAAAATCACCACAAATTACGGTGGTGGAGGTGGCCTAAGGGGAAGTGGGCGTCCGTGAGGAAAGGTGAGCATCCATGGTGGCTCGGCTGGGCGTGAGGACGGCTACGAGAGGTGGTCGGTGGTGAAAGGAGGTCCCGGTGGTGGTGCGGTGGCCATAGGAGGTGGAGCTCCGCCGTGGGTGTGGAGAACCCATGCAAGAGAGAGGTAGATTTCGTGGGAGCAAATGGCACGGAGATGGAGGCCGAGCTCGCTGGAGGGGGATGGCTGGTGGGAGAGGAGGCTACCATGGAGGTGGTGGCGCCGGAGGATGGCGTACGGCGGCGCAGCAGCATCAAACCCATTCGGGCTGTGCACAGCCGAGAGAGAGGAAGAGAGAGCGTGAGAGAGGGAGACCGGTGTGGGGGGACTCGCCGGAGTGTGGTGATGCCGGTGGAAGAGGCGGTGAGGCTCACCGACGAATGGCGGCGTCGGGCTGGGCAGAGGAAGATTCGGCTGGGAGGAGGGGCAGCGTACCGCGTACGCGTGAGCCGAGGGAGGAGAGAGAGAGGGGAGGGAAAAGTGAGGGAGAAAAGAAAAATATATAGGAATTTATCCAGTCCTTTCATTTTGGGATCTTCAAAATGATTTAACAATAAAAGATAAAAATACTGATTTAAATATACATAAATATTAATTTAATTTAAATATGATAATATTCTTAATTAACTAAATTAGGCAAACGTGCGTGGAAAAAATGTTAACTTTTAGGTTTTAAATTACAACCCTTCATCTTTAATCTTCAGATTTAATCTAACGCTAGAAGTTTAAATATTGATTTAAACTAACATAAAACAAATAACTAAAATATAAATATTCTACCATACACTTAAAATTAACTTTAATTTATAAAATATTAAATTTTCATCATTAAGTAAAAGATAAAGTTTTACTGAACATTTTTAAGAGAATAATATTATATCATACACTTAAAATCAACTTTAATTTATAAAATATTATTTTTTCATCATTAAATAAATGATGAAGTTTTACTGAATATTTTTAATAGAAAAAAACTATATAATTATTTTAAATTTTTAATATAATTTAAATTTCATAATAAATAATGAATATGAATAAATAATAAATTTACTCATATACATTAGATTATTTTAATATTAAAAATTATTATTTATTTATTTTTAATTAGGCAGACATGGCAAACGTTAGCCAGCTAGTATATATCTCCTTATACTTAAAAGCCTCTATCGTCTAATGAACAGTAATGAACAGTAAGATCAACAGTACTGAACAGTAATTCTACTTTACGCTTTCCTTCCTCGTACTCTCTACATCCTCACAATACTCTTCACAAAATACCACAAATCACAGCAACAGATCCTCAAATTACCACGAAAATATTATAAAATATCACAATAGATCACAAAATTACCATAAAAATATCACAAAATCATCATAATAGATCACAAAATCACAACACAAAATATCACAAAATCACCGCAACAGAGCATGGGGTAGTCACCGGAGGAAGGGGAGCTCGATGGTGGTGGTGCGGTGGCGTGGGGACAACGTACGAAGGCGGTATGGTTGAGAAACCATGTGAGACCCATTCGGGAGAGGGAGTTGCGGGGAGACGAGGGCTGTCATGGGGGCTTCGACGGTGGCTTGGGTCCGTGGGGGTGGTCGCCGGAGGAAGATGAGCTCGATGGTGGTGGTGCGATGGCGTGGGGATGGCGTACGATGGCGCTATGGTGGAGAAAACGTCTGACCCATTCGGCAAATTGAGTTGCAGGGAGAATAGGGCTGCCGTGGGGGCTTTAACGGTAGCTTGAGTCCATGAGAGTGGTTGTCGGCGTCAGGGGAGCAGCTGGTGGCCGAAGGTGGCTGGGTTGTTTGGAGAGGAAGAATCGACTAAAGGGCGCTGCGCACGGCTAAGAAGGGAAAAAGAAAGAGAGGGAAAGGAAAAGGGAAAGAAAGATAGAGAGAGAGAGAGGGAGAGGGAAAAAGACAGGCGGACGGGTAGATATGAAGCGCATGGGTCATGGGATAATAGCTGTAGGAGAGAGGGTCAGGCTAGAAAAGGCATCATGATGTCCTCTCTCTCTCTCTCTTTTTTCTGACTGACTGACTGACTGATGGCATATATACAGTAACACATACATGCACAAATGATGGTACTTGCTTGTATTTTTACGCTGTTCTGAAATTTCTTTTCATTTCTTCCTTTTATATTGATTTGATCTCATGTGCAGCCATTTTGCTCATTAGATTTTCTCACTCGAAGGCGCAAAACGAGGCTGGTTGGGGTCCGTATTCATTAGTTTGCAAGGCTGTTGTTGTTTGAGTTGATGCGACCCCCCACCCACCAACTATTCACAAGACGTTACACTTTTATAAATTTTACTATATAATTTCTACCACAATTTATATTTTACATTTTTTATAAGAGTTTTACTATATAATTTCTATCACAATTTATATTTTACATTTTTTTAAATTTTTAAATTTTTTAATATTGTTTTTAAATTTTTTTTAACTTAATCTTTTTAAATTATTTGAAATTATTTATTCATTATTCATATAATAAATATTTGATAAAAAAATAATAAAAATTAAAAAAAATATAGAATATGGAGAGTGAAGAGATTGTGAAGATTTGTTCCTTCAATAGAATAATGTCACTATGAGCACTTGTTAGATATTTTTTTTCATATTTTTTTAATATATATTTAAATATTTGTAACAAATAAAAAAAATACATTAATACATTAAAAGCTACTTCCTCAATCATAGTAAAAATAGAAAATAAATACATGAACAATAAAAATGAAGAAGCAAACTCAGGCGGCATATTTGCATTTTCCATTAAAAATACATGTAGTACACCATGTAACTATATGTTGCAATTTGAATGAGCTATATTATTCTCATTTATTTTTTTTATACATTAAATGTTTATATTTTTAAATAATTTATTTTATAGTAATACAGGGCAAACGTGCCTCGCACGTAGCTCTACCGCTAGTATATATATATGTATATAAAAAAGCATAGCTAGGCCTCAAGCAAAGCTAGGCCTCAACTTTCCCTTCCTTTTATTGATCCGACACGTTATTATATAGATATTGAAAAATTAGTCAAAGTGAACAATTGGACTCATTTAATGTCAATCTACTAGCTATGAAAGCAACACCTATATACTACATGTCTTAAATAATTTTGCCTATACAATAACTTTAAAAAAAAATAACAACAAAAAAAGCTTATTTTATTATAAAATAAGTCTAAAAGTATTACATTATTTTATAAATTTATTTATATATACTTTCTACAGAAAGTTGTTGTGATTAATATATGTTGATGAATGAGTTTTAAGAGGCTATATTTGGGGAATAATGTGGTTTTTTTTTATTGTTTTAATTTTTCTTTATTTATAATTTTTTTTAAAAAAAAAAGAAATATTTCAATCTAAGGCTTATTGCTATTTGGATGAAGGAGAAAAATTAAAGAAGATAAAAATATGTGAATCAAGAAGGAAAATTGGAATACTTTCCTCTCAACTTAATTGGATAACAAAAAGCAAAGAAAAAGAAAGCAAAATGCTTCCTTCTCAAGAATCACGAACCACTATCTGCAACTTATTCTCAGCATCATGACATGATGATGCAGACACCGCCGAAGTTGGTGGTGGCACCGGCGGTGATCTTTGTCGTCGGGATTTGAACACGCAAATCAGAGTGGAGGCCACTAACAAAGCGACACCTGTGATGCCGCACGCTACGCTAGCCACCAGCAGCACCTCCCTCACGTGATCTTTCCCACCGGCTGAATGGCCTCCCCACCACGACGTGTCGTTGTTAGTGGAGTTGGAGTTCATGGCCTTCGGCATCGCCACGGTCGACGTCGGAGAAGAAGATCCGCCGAAGAACGACCTCATCTCCGGCGCTGACTCGTGTCCCGCCACCGCCGCAGAACTCTGGTAGTCGAGTCCGTGGTACGACGGCCGCAACTCGTGGGAATCCAATTCTCCGATGAGCGCAATCAAGACCAACAGCGTGTAGATGGCAATCGCCTTCCGTATTCCTCTCAATGACACCACTTTCATTTTTCACCGCCTCACACACACTCTCTCTCTCTCTGTGAATTCTATGCTCTGCTGCTGAGAGTAGAAAAACAGAGTAGCTTATATAGAAGATAATAAGCGATGTCGTTTCAGGTGTAGGGAGGTGCGCGAATGTCCGTTTTGTCCGAATACGGAAACGGCGTCACTCTGTCGGAGGCTCAGCTCTAGAAAAAAGGTGAACTGCTCGACATTTTTGTTCCGTGTCATTTAGCGGTGAAAGAAAAAAAGGTAGAATCATCCTCACACACCACAAAAAAGAAAGTAAGCTCAATTCACATTTTTTCTGTTCGTGGGGTCACTTCACAACTTTGTTGCAAATAGAACTTTGGATACACGTGTTACCTAATTGTAGATAGATAACACTTGGATGGAAAATAATTCAAAGTAAAAAAAGAAAAACATTTTATAAATTTTTATATAAATTCTAACATTTAGAGAAGAAGGAAGAAATAAAATATAAAATGAGTTACAATGCATGAATTATAAATGTAATGAAACTCCTTTTATAAATTGATCTTCTACTCAAATATCTCAATCGAATAAGATTATTTTTACTAACAAATTACAATTAATATAGTGTCAATATTTATGAATATTTTTATTATATATCTCACACCTAAGTTTAATAGCTTTGGATTCGTTATTCCAATCATAATCTGAGAAATACTTTAGCCATAAATGTTAGCTCTCTGATCGTAGCCATGAACAGGCCACGATCGTTTCTCAAGGAATGGGTCTCTAGCTCCCCTTTTTCTTGGGAGTTCTTGAAGTGGTCCACAACTTGCCTCTGAATCTCCATCATGTTCATAGAGCAGTTAGAACGTTCCTTATAATCAATTGAAGCAATAGAACACTTGATACGAAGCCACCGAAAGCTTGATGGAAGCTTGGCTATAAATACTTCGGTTTGGTCCCCAAATTCAATCACTCAATCTCTTTCAGTCTTACACAATTTAAATAGAGTAAGTAGAGTTTTGAAAGTGCAAAAACAAGAGAGAAACAATGAGAGAGTGTAAGTAAGCATCAATGGCCAGAGGTACGGTTTCTTGGGCATTTCAGTTTTCGATTCTTTAAGTGTTTAATTATGCATTTTAGAATCGTTATTAAGCTATCATTTGGTATCAAAGCCCATTTTGTCTCTACCTTGGTGTTTATACAGATGCTTTGTTTGTCTCTGATTTGGTCGAAAATTTTTGGAAAATTAAGTTTTGATTTTTGGCTGATTTTGATTCAAAACAAGATTAGAAATCATGTGGAAACTGTTTTTCTAAGCTTT
Source organism: Juglans regia (assembly GCF_001411555.2). NCBI lineage: Eukaryota > Viridiplantae > Streptophyta > Magnoliopsida > Fagales > Juglandaceae > Juglans > Juglans regia. Next base: position 17,741,732 of record NC_049904.1, on the reverse strand, counting down.
CTGTGATTAAAACCATATTTTTTGGCGTAAAAAACATCATTTTTTAGTCGGGTCTGAAACGGATCAAACCGATCTTGCTGGAGGTTGAAGACAAGCAAAAGTTGAAAAATATCAGTTTTCTGCACTTTTTTTTTTTTTTTTTTTGAAAAATGCCATTTTTTGTTTAGAATTTTTTGAATTTAGGCATTTATTTGAAAATATGTCTAATTTTTGCTCAATTTTTTATATGCAATTTGGATAATTAAATTGTACAAATTTATTAACTATGCTCATATTTTGTTTGCAAGAATTGATTATTTCTGGTTTAAATTAATACATGCAATTTTTGGATAAGTATATATAGTTAAAATCATGAAATTAAATGTTATGCATAATATTATAGTTTTAATTATGTAATATTTATGCTTAAATTATGAGAATATTTTGTGCATAATAATAACTTGTTTGTGTTAGTTAAAATTATGCAATTTATATTTATTCTCATATTAAGTTAATCTTTATGCATGAAAATAATTGTTTTGCATAATATTATGATTAAATTATGCAATTTCTTAGTTTGATTATGAGAATTATTAAGTGCATAAATATAACATAATATACATTCTAATTGTGATTAAATTATGCAATATTGGAATATTCTCATAAAAATTAAATTTTATGCATAAAAGAAAAAATATCTAGTGATCCATATAATTTTTAATTAATTAGAGAATAGCCACAACACTTTAATTAAATAAAATTATATAGTATGATTTATTAGGATCACATAAAGAATATTTAGTCATTAATTGTAATTAATTATACTTAATATAATAAATTTTATCCCACAAAAAATTTTATTATATTTATATAATTAATTATGATAAAATATCAAATTATTTATAACTTACCCACAGAAATTATGAATTAATTAAATAATTTGACAGTTTTATCATAAAGTTTAATCTAAGATAGAATTTATATCAAATTATAATCATAATATACCCTTTAGAATTATGAATTAAGTAAATAATTTGATAAATTCTATCATAAAGAATAATTGAATATGCTTGAATTAAAAATTTAGCCCACATGCATTTTTTATGTTATTAGATTCAAATTTTAAGCATGATTTATATTGGTAAAACATGAAATTTTATTTAGGCCTCAATTTACATTAACATAAGCATGTAATTTTTAATTTTATGCAGTTGTAAAACCTGCAAATTTTTTTTATATTCGTTGTGATATTCCTGAACTTAAGGGAGATAGCTATAACTATAAGGAAAGATAAACCACCATCACTCACAGATACAGCACTGTAGCGGACATTACGCTTTATGAACGATGGGAGTGATCTAATCGCCTCAGCGTGATGTTCATTAAGATTAAAATTTCTGCTGGTATTCGTGGTTCTGTTGATCAGCATAGAAGGTCCGAGACTTGCTGAAAGCCATTGATGATAAATTTGTCACTTTCGACAAGGCACTAGCAAGCACCCTAATTATAAATGGGTCATCCTTAAGACTCACCACTGTGAAAGGTATGCGTGAATACATCATGCAAATAAGAGACAATGTGACTCAATTGAAGAAACTCGGGATTGAAATGTCGGAGTCTTTCTTGGTGCACTGCATCCTGAACATCCTTCCGCATACAGGCCCTTCAAATTCTCATACAACACACATAAGGATAAATGATCAATTAATGAACTTATGACCATGTGTGTTCAAGAGGAAGAGAGACTGGTGATGAAATTTGGAGAAAGTGCAATGTTGGCAACGTGTCTAAAGGACAAATCTTAAGCCAATCAGAAACAAAAGGTAAAATACCTCCTCAAGCTGATATCAAGAAAGATTCCAAGTGTTTCTTCTATAAAAAGAAAGAGACACATGAAGAATGAATGCGCCAAATCTCAAAAATGACCTGTGGACAAAAGTAATCCAACCTCGTTTGTTTATTATGAATATAATATGATTAATGTTAATATTAACACATGGTGGATTGATTCTGAATCAATAATCCACATTTCGAATTTCTTGCAGGGTTTGCAAAACCTAAAGAAGTCAGTGGAAAGTGAGCAAAACATATTATCGGGAAACAAGATGGGCTTGCATGTGGAAGCTATAGAAATATGTTATTTAACTTTAAGTAGTGGTTTTGTTTTAGAGTTAGAAAATATCTTTTATATTCTAAGTTTTTCTAGAAACTTGATTTCAGTTTCAAAACTTGTACCTTTTGGATATTCCTTTAATTTTTCGGAAACATCTTTCAGTTTATTTTATAAATCTGATTGTGTTGGGAATGGTACTGATGGTCTTTCCTATATTAATTTACAAAACGATGACACTTATGATTCAATGCATGTTCACACTGGCACTAAAATATGTGTTATTAATGATGATTCCTCTAGATTATGGCACCGGAGATTATGTCATATCTCCATAGAAAGAATTAAAAGATTAGTAAATGAATGGGTACTAAATACTCTAAATTTTAATAATTTTGAGAATTGTGTGGACTGCATAAAGAGAAAGCAGACCAACAAGTCAAAGAAAGGTGCCCATAAGAGTTCGGACATATTAGAGATAATATATATTGATATATGTAATCTAGACATGGACTCACATGGTCAAAGATACTTCATATCTTTTATAGATGGTTACTCACGATATATGTATCTCTACATGCTTCATAACAAGAACGAAGCATTAGATGCCTTTAAGATCTTTAAGGCTGAAGTAGAGAAACAATGCGGCAAGAAAATTAAGATCTTGAGATTAGATAGAGGTGGAGAATATTATAGTAGATACACAAAGGATGGACAAGCATTTGGACCATTCGCAAAGTATTCTCAAGAGCATTGGATTGTTGCCCAATACATCATGCCTGGTTCACCGGACTAGAATGGTGTAGGAGAAAGAAGAAACCGAACACTATTGGATATGGTGTAGAGTATGCTTAGTAGCTCCAATCTTCCTAAATCCTTGTGGGCTGAAATACTTAAGACGATCGTGTATATAGTA